>NC_081834.1:50069379-50691379 GCF_030867095.1 Alligator mississippiensis | reverse complement strand
GGGAAGCTTGGCAATGGCTGCTTCCCCTTCCCCCTCCAGGCACACACCAGCTGGGGACTGTACAGGCCAGGGTGGGGGTTTAAACCCCTCCCTAATCATAGTGTCCTGCCTGGCCCCCCACCCCCTGCCCCCCACAGCTGAACACTATGGAAGGGAAGGGAAGTCTGCTCTAGTGCCCCATGGTTTCTAGCCTGAGCCACTGCAAGCAAGTGTCTGCATTTCTTGATTCAAAAGTGAATATCTATCCACTTGCAAATCAGTTCAAGCTCTGCAAGTTAGACTAATCTGCAAAGATTGAATCAATTCAGGCTTGGGCTTTTTAAATGTTTTCCCTAGCCTAGGAGACTGGGCTGACTGGAACCAGCTGTAAGACACAATGCCTTGCTCAGGGAGTAGAGCTAAACAATTGGGCCAGACCAAGGAAACTCAATGATGAGCAGGGCTGAATGAAACACCCAAGGCTCAGTCTGGGACTCTAAGGGCAGTCTTCCAAATTCATAAGCTTTATATTTAAACATCAAAAAGTGAGGCAGACAAAGACAGGGCACTAGCTAGAGAGACCAGAGTGCACAGGACAGTTTGGCAGCAAGGGGGTGTGTAACAGGAAAAAAGAGGCTCCTGTTGTGAAACAGGAACATACTTACTGTAATGGCCACTGGCCGAGTAAACAAGCGGGTGTGATAAGCAATGCTAACCAGGGAGCAGATGGCAGGGGGGAAGAAAGGAGCCATTGAATAGGCTGTAATCAGAAAGACTAACATCTGGGAGCCACAGAGTAGCTGCCTGCAGACCTTAAAAAATAAGATAAGGACTTGCTCTGAAAATGGGGGAGGTGGCAAAGGAACAGAAAGTAGTGACGCACAGCCATAGGAGAAAGCCCTGTAAAAGAATGGAGGCCTCTAGCAAGGAGGGGAAAACAGAGAAAATATGCTGAGGAACTCCAATAGGGTATTGGACTTTCTGGATCTGGGATGTGAAAAGCACAGGGATGGATTACCCAGGAAGGTTACATTTGACTTACTAGACTGGCTAGTTTTACGGCTGGCTGTAGGACTGTCTGATAGGGGTGTGCAAAATGGGCCTTATTTGATTTGGACTGAGATTTGGCCCAAATTAGGGACAGTGATTTGATTTGTTGATTCAGATCATTATCCCTGATTTGATTTGGCCAAATCAAAATCTGAAGATTTGATGCTGATTCGGAGAATCAGCAATTCAGCCATAGACACAGCTTTAAATGTTTTTTCTACCTACCTGGAGGTACCAGGTGTGGTTTGTGAATGCTGCAATGGTGGGGCGGATGGAGCATCCTACAGGTGTGCAGCCCCCCCCTCCCCCCCCCCCCGGTATGCTTGGTGGCATATCCAGTCCACTTCTGGGTCCACTGCTGAGTGCACTGGAGGCCCCCCTGCACCTCCCCAGCTCAGTGATCAGCCATGGGGGGACCCTGGGTGCACCTTCAGTCGCTGAGCTGAAGCAGTATGGGGGGGCCCCCAGCATGCTCCCCAGGAAACCTAGAAGTGGACTGGAAGTGCTTCTGGTCCACTTCCGGGACTGCTGACAAGCACACTGGGGAACCCCCCACACTCCTGTGGAATGCTCCATCCACCCCACCACCTCAACATTCACAAACTGCCTGGTACTTTGAGGTATGTAGAAATGCAAAGTGCTGCACCTAGGGAGGAAAAATGTCCAGCACACCTACAGCCTAGGGAATGACCTGCTGGGTGGCACAGAGGTGGAAAGGGATCTTGGAGTTCTAGTGGACTCCAAGTTGAACATGAGCCGGCAGTGTGACAAAGCCATCAGAAAAGCCAATGGCACTTTATCGTGCATCAGCAGATGCATGACGAATAGGTCCAAGGAGGTGATACTTTCCCTCTATCGGGCGCTGGTGAGACCGCAGTTGGAGTACTGCGTGCAATTCTGGGCGCTGCACTTCAAGAGGGATGCGGATAACCTGAAGAGGGTCCAGAGAAGGGCCACTCGTATGGTCAAGGGCCTGCAGACCAAGCCTTACGAGGAGAGACTAGAGAAACTGGACCTTTTCAGCCTCCACAAGAGAAGGTTGAGAGACGACCTTGTGGCTGCCTATAAGTTCATCACGGGGGCACAGAAGGGAATTGGTGAGGATTTATTCACCAAGGCACCCCCGGGGGTTACAAGAAACAATGGCCACAAGCTAGCAGAGAGCAGATGTAGATTGGACATTAGGAAGAACTTCTTCACAGTTCGAGTGGCCAAGGTCTGGAACGGGCTCCCAAGGGAGGTGGTGCTCTCCCCTACCCTGGGGGTCTTCAAGAGGAGGTTAGATAACCATCTAGCTGGGGTCATCTAGACCCAGCACTCTCCTGCCTATGCACGAGGTCGGACTCGATGATCTATTGAGGTCTCTTCCGACCCTAACATCTAACATCTATGAATCTACAAAACATTTAAAGCTGTGTCTATGTCTGAATCTTTGAATCTTTCTGAATCTCTCCAAATCAATTTGAAGGGTTCCAATTTGCTTTGGAGAGATTAAAGGGTCTCTTGATTCAATTCAGATTCAGAGATTTGGCCACTGAATTGGTCCATATCTCAGCCGAATAGGATCAGGGACTGAAGCTTTGCATGGCCCTACTGTCTGACTTGACACTGTAAAAGTTAGAGACAGAATACCCTTTTTCCTTTTACGCCCCAAGGCAGAATGCATTGAATTAAGGCTGGAACTAGATTTTTAGTTTTCTCACCAGAGGAACAGGAAGGGATTAGCAAAGGGAGGTTTGGAGTTCCCAGTAGTGCCAGAGAGGCCCAGAGAGGCTTGAGCCTGCCAGGGTGGGCCCAAGATTCAGAAATAGCCCAAGGAGGAAGGAATCAGGGCCAGGAACCCAGCACACTAGAGTTTTGGAGACAGGGCCATGGCGCAGCACCCAAGAGTGACAGCACCTGAGGATATAAAGGATTGAAGAAGCAAGAGTTTGGATTTGGGGCTAAGATTCCATTGAAATGACTGTTTATTGACATGTGTCATGTGACTGTGAGTCATGGAAGTGGCTGTAGGGGTGGTCAGATGCCACAAATACAGTCTTTAAGGTATTGGGTGTTAAGATAAGAAGGAAAAAGTGGTAGCACCAAGACCAAGTTCCCTCAGGTCCTGGGCAGCCTCCTAGCATTTTTTTTTGAACCAGCCAAGGTGTGACAGGCAAGTGAAGGAGAAGGGCTCAAAGACCAGAAAGGCAAGAGTGGAGGATGAAAGGAGGGTGCTAATACAGTGCCCAACCTCATGCTGCTACAGGGTGCCATGGTCACTCTTTGGAGGTACACTTTGTCATAGAATGTATAAGCTAATGATTGTCAACAAGAAAGAAGGGAAGATGTGTACAGAAGACAGAACATGAAACAGAGGTGTAGGACACAAGCACCAGACAGAATGAGGAGACAAATCTGTTACTTGTTAAAATGAAGCAAACTTAGGAGCAGTGAATATATTCTTTGGATTCATCTCTGATCTGTTAATTATGTCAAAGCTTAAGGAACGACAAGTCTCTCACTGGGGTCGTAGAGAGGCAGCAGCAAGGCGCCAGACTTCCATGCGTAGACCCTGAGATGGTGCAGAGTCACTTGGAAGAACTGGATGCCTTTAAGTCGGCAGGCCCGGATGAGCTCCATCCGAGGGTGCTGAAGGCACTGGCCGACATCATTGCAGAGCCACTGGCAGGAATATTTGAACGCTCGTGGCGCACGGGCCAAGTCCCGGAGGACTGGAAAAGGGCCAACGTGGTCCCCATTTTCAAGAAGGGGAGGAAGGAGGACCCGGGCAACTATAGGCCAGTCAGTCTCACCTCCACCCTTGGCAAAGTCTTTGAAAAAATTATCAAGGCTCACATTTGCGAGAGCCCGGCAGGACAAATTATTCTGAGGGGAAACCAGCACGGGTTCGTGGCAGGCAGATCATGCCTGACCAATCTAGTCTCTTTTTATGAAACGCCTGGATACAGGAGGAGGGGTGGATGTCGTATACTTAGACTTCAGGAAGGCCTTCGATACGGTATCCCACCCCATACTGGTGAACAAGTTAAGAGGCTGTGACGTGGATGACTACACAGTCTGGTGGGTGGCGAATTGGCTAGAGGTTCGCACCCAGAGAGTCGTGGTGGATGGGTCGGTTTCAACCTGGAAGGGTGTGGGCAGTGGGGTCCCGCAGGGCTCGGTCCTTGGACTGATACTCTTTAATGTCTTCATCAGTGACTTGGACCAGGGAGTGAAATGTACTCTGTCCAAGTTTGCAGATGACACAAAGCTATGGGGAGATGTGGACACGCCGGAGGGCAGGGAACAGCTGCAAGCAGACCTGGACAGGTTGGACAAGTGGGCAGAAAACAACAGAATGCAGTTCAACAAGGAGAAATACAAAGTGCTGCACCTAGGGAGGAAAAATGTCCAGCACACCTACAGTCTAGGGAATGACCTGCTGGGTGGCACAGAGGTGGAAAGGGATCTTGGAGTCCTAGTGGACTCTAAGATGAACATGAGCCGGCAGTGTGACGAAGCCATCAGAAAAGCCAATGGCACTTTATCGTGCATCAGCAGATGCATGACGAATAGGTCCAGGGAGGTGATACTTCCCCTCTATAGGGCGCTGGTCAGACCACAGTTGGAGTACTGTGTGCAGTTCTGGGCGCCACACTTCAAGAAGGATGCGGATAACCTGGAGCGGGTCCAGAGAAGGGCAACTCGTATGGTTAAGGGCCTGCAGACCAAGCCCTACGAGGAGAGACTAGAGAACCTGGACCTCTTCAGCTTCCGCAAGAGAAGGTTGAGAGGTGACCTTGTGGCTGCCTATAAGTTCATCACGGGGGCACAGAAGGGTATTGGTGAGTATTTATTCACCAAGGCGCCCCCGGGGGTTACAAGAAATAATGGCCACAAGCTAGCAGAGAGCAGATTTAGATTGGACATTAGGAAGAACTTCTTCACAGTTCGAGTGGCCAGGGTCTGGAACGGGCTCCCAAGGGAGGTGGTGCTCTCCGCTACCCTGGGGGTCTTCAAGAGGAGGTTAGATGAGTATCTAGATGGGGTCATCTAGACCCAGCACTCTTTCCTGCTTATGCAGGGGGTCGGACTCGATGATCTATTGAGGTCCCTTCCGACCCTAACATCTATGAATCTATGAACATGAATAATTCGGGAGGATTTGTCATATTCAGCAGGGAGTTAGGAGAGATATCTGAATGGCTAGAAAGAATATGGAAAGTAACTTTGTCAAAGCATTAAAATGCATAAAGAGCAAAAAACAGAGAAGTTATAAGTGCAGGCCTGCAACAATGATAATAATGTCACAGGCTACCCTAAACCATGCTGGATTGTGAACATTAAAGAGGACAGCTGTTTTTAAAAGAAGTATGAGGAAAAGCAGGGTTCAAGGTAACTGCATGCAATCTGATAAAGACAAATGACGTGTAAAAGAATGAAAGTGGGAAGGAATCCTTGTCTCCTCCAAAAATAAATTAACGTGGAATATAAATATGTTGCATCCAGCTCGTGGAACTAGGCAAGTGAGGAAGCTGACAACATAGGCGCAGACTCTATGTACGCTCTGGACCTCAAGCACTCACCAAAAAAATTAGTGGATGCTCAGCACTCATGAGCCGTGGCCATTTTCGTGTTACGGACCTGGCTGTTTGCAAATGTTTACGCAAACATCAGGTTCTTCAACAGAGTTTTTTTGTGCTTTTTTTGGTGTTTTCTTGATTCAATCAGCTATTAGATAAAAGCACCAAAAAGCCCACTAAAGTGCCTACTCTTTATAGATGCGGCAGAGCGAAGTTGAAGTAATGCACTACCTCTTCTGGGCATGCCCAGTAGGGCTGTGCGAAATGGCACCGTTCCATTTTGCCTTGAGTTCCGCGGTTTCAGTGGAACAGCACTCCGTTTCGAATTTGAAACCTGAAAGTTTCAAAACATTCAAAACATTTTAACTAGACTCATTTTGTTTTGAAGCCATTTTGAAGCCCTTAATTTCAATTTGATTTCACTTTTTTGAGCTAAAATGAGTCAAAACAGTGTCGAATCGAAACAGCTGATGAAATTTCACACAGCGCTAATGCACAGGGCTTGGCATGGGAATTCAGCCAATTTAAAGTAATGCACCATTATGGTGTTTTTTTACTATCTGCAATCATCTACTGGCAAAAACCAGAGTCAGCACCTATGGGTGAGAAGCAAACATGAACATGCGTTTTAACACTAGCTAATTAACTATTTTACAAACAGTGAAGTCAGGGGCTTATTAATGCTTGTAGTAGGTAACTGTTTACTATGGCTCTGCGAAGCTTCAGTCCCTGATTCGACTCAGTGGAGATTCAGCCCGATTCAGTGGCCAAATCTCCAAATCCAAATTGAATCGGAGGACCCTTTAGTCTCTCCAAATTGAATCAGAACCCTATGAATCAATTCAGAAAGATTCAGAGATTCGGACATAGAGACAGTTTTACATGTTTTTTCTACATATCTCTAGGTAGCAGGGGCTCGTGAGTGCTGTGATGCTGGGACACATGGAGTGTCCCACAGAAGCACGGGGGGCTCCCCACCGCACTTGGCAGCAGACCCGGAAGTAGACCAACTGGTGCCTCCTGGGTCGGGGGAGGGCACCTGGGGTTCCCTGCAGCCGATCACTGAGCCAGGGGGTGGGGGGGCATGCTCCCCAGCAGACCTGGAAGTGGAGCAGAAATACTTCTGGTCCACTTCTGTGTTCACCACCGAGCACATGGAGGCTCCCCCCTGCAACTCCTGCGGGATGCTTCATGCACCCCAGCAACACAGCATTCACAAGCCATATTGGTACCTCCAGGTATGTAAAAAAGCTTTTAAAGCTGTGTCTATGTCCAAATCGATTCCCTGAATCAGCATTGAATCTTCAGATCCGGATTCGGCTGAATCGAATCAGGGACAATGATCTGAATCAATTAATTGAATACCCCTACTATTTACTCACCAGCTATTCTGGAAAAGGAACCAGGATGCAGTTAGAAAGAGATTACTCAGTTTGGTATTAAGTTCCAACATAGTTCTGTGGATGGTAAAAAACAAAACACAACCAAAAATAATCAAAACAAAACCCAGAGGAGTTTAATGATCAATGCCTTCCAAGATTAGCCACAGTTTGCTTAGCGCTTTGGTATAGTGGTTAGAGCAGGCTGTCAGTATTACTGATTGTAGCTGTTGTCTCTTAAATTACTGGGCGGTCTTGTATAACATTTTAACTTCTGTCTCCAATTTTAACACGGAAATATAACTAAGACAGCTGCAATGCAAACGATTTTGCCTATGTAATAGTCAAAACAGTAATAATCATAGAATGATAGAAAAGCAGGGCCAGAAGGGAACTTTAGATATTATCTAGTCCAAACATTTGCTCAAGGCAGGATCTTCCCTATCCAAACCTCCCCATATCTGATAATGATGATGGCAGGGTGGGGGTGAGAGAACAGGGCTAACAAAAACTTGTTACCCCTGCATATGCATGTCTATGACCTAGGAATAACAGCACATCTTCTTGGTCATAATGATGGCTCCAGGCTGCTTTTATCATTTTGAACACTCCAGACAAAAGGCTTGTTTTATCTCCCACCTGGCCCTCTGTGAAGGAATACTCACTTCAAACAATGTTGCTCTGGGACCTTGGTCTTAAGGTTCTCAGTCTGATCATTTGGTTTGAGTCTCATGGCAATGCTATTTTGGTTGTCCAGGGCACCTTTGGTCATTGCTCTGGAGAAGACACGGGGGGTAGCTGCTTCTATCTAGTCCATAGACTAGAAGGGGAGGGGAAGAGCAGATGCTCCTTACCTGCTTCTCACTCCTAAGTCCTCAGAGTAACAAGCAGGCAGGGGCTTTATCATGTTGCCCACCACCCCTTGCCTGCTTTCTTATGCCCCCTACCCCTGTTCCCACATATCAACTGAGCAGTGGGGGTGGGAATTTAAAAGCTAGAGGGACCCAGAGTCTGGCTTGTGTTGGCACTGAATTTATGGCCCAGATACCTTATTCTGGGCAGACCCAAACACTCAGACCAACCACAACTTCTTCCATTTGATAATAAGTAAATTTTATTGATACACAGTGATAGCAGATAAGAATAATGCAGGGAAGGGAAACAAAATACCTTCCCCCCCTTCCAGTTCTGTATCTACCAGTCCTAGGGTGCACGGAAGAGAGGTACGCTTGGTATGCCTGTCCAGTATGCAAGCTTCACCCTGTAGTTCTTTCTTAAATGTCAGCAGGCTTGGAGGTTGAGGCCCACCCAGAATAAGGTATCTGGGTCATAAATCCAGTGCCAACAATGGGTGACTCTGCCAGGATGGGGATTCATAACTCTGGGGCCAGGACTAGGTCCAGTGCCAACCACTGGGGACTGGGGACTCTGGGACTGAGACTCAAGGGCAGTAACCTGATTGATCGGGGAATTGGCTAATAGAGTGAACCTCTCTAGAGGGGTCATCCAAGACTCACAGTAGGGTGAGTCTGTGGGACTATGGGTGGAGATCTGTGTGTAAGGTGAAACCGTATTGTAGTTCCAACTAGGGTTGTAACCTAAGTAACCATGTTTATGTCAGAGTCTTTTGTGGAGGAGTTTGGTTTGTTCTGCTTCTGACCAAGGGGACAGCTGATTGCCTAGGTCAGACAAAGCAGTGTACAGGGGTACAGCTGTGTCAGTGGCAGGAGCAGAACCTTCAAAGTATACAGGGTCACAACCTGATCTCAGAGACTACCTGAGGTCTGTGATTCAGGCAAAGGTACATGCTGAAGTCCACTTGGGTTAAGTAAGGTAACTTCCTACCATGGGCACAATAGGAGGCCAGGAGCAGAGAAAATTTACCTCCCTGATGGAGGGCTATGTGAATGAGCAAAGAAAGAGTCCTTGGGACTCTGAGGCATTTGTAAGTAAGGCTGTTTGTGACAGAAGCAGAGCCTAAGAAGAGGGCTGCTTTGCAAGGATTGTTAACGGCATGTAAGGCATTGGTTACTGAAGTAGTGCAATGCAGAAGGAGGTTGCAGAGTGTCAGGAGCAGTGTTGTGTGTTTGCTCTGGAGACTGTAAAGTGGAAGTTGTAGGTGCAGGCTATGGCAAGCCAGAATGTTAGCCAGGCAAAACAGCTTCAGGGATCTTGGACACAGTCAAAAGAAGAGCAGGAAGGATCCAGGCCCACCCAAAGTTTGGAGATAGGAAGTGCAATAGACATGCCATGTGATTCCAAACAGCCCTGTGAATAGATGGTGCCTAGTGTGTTAGGAGAACTGGAGGGGGGGAGAGGAGGGAGGGGAGGCACAGGGAAGACAAGTAATGATATTGGACACCTGCACTGTCTTTTTGTTGCTTTAGTTCATTGTGCTAGCATGTGTTTGTGAATTAGACCTGCGAGACAAAGAGGCTGCTAAAATTGTAAATGTATATACTCTCAGATTTTGTGAATGCTGTTCTCAGAGGATTTGTGTTTGGTAATGGGGGTGAGGGATGTCTTTGCCCTCCCCTCTCTCTAGGGCTAGATTCATAGATGTTAGGGTCAGAAGGGACCTCAATAGATCATCGAGTTTAGATGACCCCAGCTAGATGCTTATCTAACATCCTCTTGAAGACCCCCAGGGTAGGGGAGAGCACCACCTCCTTTGGGAGCCCGTTCCAGACCTTGGCCACTCGAACTGTGAAGAAGTTCCTCCTAATGTCCAATCTAAATCTGCTCTCTGCTAGCTTGTGGCCATTATTTCTTGTAACCCCCGCCCGAGGGCGCCTTGGTGAATAAAACCTCACCAGCTCCCTTCTGTGCCCCCGTGATGAACTTATAGGCAGCCACAAGGTCGCCTCTCAACCTTCTCTTGCAGAGGCTGAAAAGGTCCAGTTTCTCTAGTCTCTCTTCGTAGGGCTTGGTCTGCAGGCCAGACCAAGGGACAGACGTTATACATAAACCAGTTTAAGTCATCACAAAACTGGTTTAAGCCTGTAACAGAACATAAGTTCAGTGCATATAAACCAGTTTCAAAATGGCTGACACTGTTTTAAGATAAACCTGGCTGAATGTAGTATCAGACTGAACTGATTTGGGTGGTCAAACCAGCTTATGAAACTTCTGTCCCAGACCCTGTCCTGGTTTAAATTAAATTAGAGTCCCCTGGCATCCCAGATGCTTTGCAGCCCTAGGCTGGACTCAGCTGTCTGCTCCAGAGAGGAGGGATGGCTCTGCCCCTCTCCTTCCTAGCTGGAGCACTAATAGTGCTCCAGCTGGTTGAGGGATTGCAGCATCTGCCAGGCTGCTCCCTCCTGCCCTTCTCCCATGGCAGGGACCCCAACACACAGACCCTGGCATCTGGACATGCCTCCCTCCCCCGCACCATGCGATTTAATGCTGAGAGGTGTCTGTGTGTGGTCTCCAAATTCACTGGAATAAAGGCAGACAGCCAGTGGGTTGCAAATGCACCCTGCAGATAAGAAGAGCTTGAAAATACTGAAAGAGATGTTTTCTTTTGTAAGACTTGATGGGCTGATACACTTTGTTCTGATAACCTGCTGGTTGCAATGTCAGTCTTCAAGAGACAACAGAGAAAGGTTTTAGAAATGACCTGGTTTAAAGACAGTATGAAGAAGCAGGGAGAGGGAGATTGAAAAGCTCCTTAAGACAGGCTTCAGGGACAGTAGCTTTGCTGTCAGAGAAAAATCAGAGCTTTGCTGGATTGGTTTACATAAAGCAAGGCCAAAGGGGGCCTCTGATGAGCACAGATTGTGAAGCCTTCAGCCCAGGAAAGACATGGTTAAAGCAGTGCCATCGGTGTTATAAAGGGTCTGTCAAGGGAAAGAAAGGCTGGAAGTTAAAAGGAGAGCCATAGAGTGAATGTTAAGGCCCTGAAGGGAATGTGGGGACTTCAGAGAACTGCTAGGGAGAGAGAGACTAAGGGTGAGAGATCTGTGGAAGGGACTGAGAGGACAGACCCACAGAGTCCAGAGAGGGACTGAGAGTGGGGGCTGAAGAGCAGGGCCCATCCAAAGGGTCATGAGACCATGGAAGGCCAGGGACTCACAGCCTGGAACGTGTATGAGGCAGAGTCAGTGACTTGTAGCCCAGGAAAGGCCAGGAAAGAGTGGGACCAGATGGGCCCAGATGGTCAGAGTGAAGCCAAGAAAGAGAGAGAGAGACCTGATGAGAGGTCTGGTAGCCTGAGGCAGGTCCAGAGTCTTGGAGTGGATAGGTCCAAGGTCAATGTGTGGTCACAGCCCAAGTGTAAAAGGGCCAGACTGCCCAAAAGTGAAAGACTGTGCCCATGAGTGGTGAAGATGACCAGGACAGGATACCTTGGAGATTGGTCCTGGGTAAGACCTGAAACTGTACCCTCCTGGGACTGGTTAATGTGGTAGAGCTACTTGTGGCAAGGTAATCTCCACAAAACATCACATGTTGCCACCCCAGGGAAAGATGAGCATAGGGTGCCTGAAAATCCTAGCTCCCACTGCGTTGTGGGTCACCCATTGGTGGGAGAAGGCTAGGGGGACAATACCCCAACAGAAAAACCCTTGATGGAGGCCAAGAAGAGCAGGTGTGTGGCAGGGTGCTTAGAACACCTGTCATTTTGAGAAGTGAGGACTGCTAAAGATGTAGCTTCTGCATCTAGCTAGGAGGATGATCTCTAGATGAGCTCCAGCCTAGAGTGTTAACAGGTAAGTGGATGGACAATTGGGGCCTGTACTGCATCCTCAACCATGGTAAGTAGAAGATAGGATGATGTACCGTACCCTGAAGGATGGAGGCCTAACTCCAGCATGGCAAGGGCCAGGGCCAGGGCACAAAGTAAATTAAGTCAGCCACAGTGTATCAGCTGAAAATCAAAAGTGATTCCGTGACCTAAATTCACCTAAAGGATGCTGAGCCCTTCCCTTTTTGTCCTGTGTTTTGCAGGATGTGAACCATTGCTGAAGCATCAAGAAGTTTGCTTGATACAGAGAAGAATCAAGCTTAGTTGTGTTATGCATAGTAACTGTGATGCTTCTTTGGTTGTGTTGTTATATAATGCTATTGCTATAAGTGGTTGTGATATTAGCTATGCTAGACAATGAAATGTAAAGCAGAACTTGATGATAGGTTATGAAATATCTGAAGAACAACACTTAACTCCTATTAGGCAGCTAGTATATGCAAAGTAGCCACGTGAAATGGGTGCATCATGTACAGGATCACCTCCAGGGCTTCAAAGACTTCAACCATGCCAAGCACTGAGAAGGCCAGATTGACCATTTGTTTTGTCTTCCTTTTGTTTTTTCTTGCTTTGCTTGTTTTTCTTTGCTTGCGCTAGATATATATTTTATACTTTTTATAGTAGGAATAGTAATGCAATGTAGCTTCATTAATTCCCAGAATTTGTGCAAAGATCCTGAACAAGGAGTAGAATGGTACCATCCCAATGAAAACCAAGCATACTATTTGCATTGGAAGCATCTGGCCCTTGGCATTTCTCCAGCCTCTTGCAGAACAAGAGTCACTGGTGTTGCTACAATGGCACCAAGCGATCGAGTTGGGATGATGAGGAAAGCATTGCCCATTGTACAGGATGGGTAACATTTCTGGTCCCCAAGGATTCTGATCATGGGATGTTTCTCTGTTCTAGACAGCCATCTTGATGATCAGATGAGGTGCTAATTGTTCAGTGGAATGCTACTTGGAATGCTGAATAAAATGTTTAATAGATATCTTGAGTCATAAGTACCCCAGCCACAGTATGGGAGGCCTGCTTGAACTTAATTGGCTGAACCTCGGTTGCCGGCTTAGGGAATGCTGAGGCAAAAGGCTGAGTCAGAAATCATATGGGTGACATTCAGACAATGGTTAAGTGTTCATTGCACCATCCAACCCGTTGGAGCCCCTGGGCACAAATACTGTTATACTTTTCCCAAGACGACTGGTGGAGGTCATCCCCACAACTTTCTTAAACATTCCAGGTACTGTACTTCCCTTGATTATTCTCCATTTATGATGTGATGGTATAAGATCTTCAAGGAACATACATATAGGCTGGGGAGTTCCCCTCTTGAAAGCAGAGCCAGAAAGTGATCTAGGAGTCATTATTGACTCCAAGATGAACATGAGCCACCAATGCCAGACCGCAGCAGCAAGGCCAGCCATACCTTGTCATGCATCCAAAAGTGCATCTCAAGCCAGTCCAGAGAGGTGATACTCCCCCTCTATGCGACTTTGGTCAGGCCACAGTTGGAGTACTGCGTCCAGTACTGGGCGCTGCACTTCAAAAGGGATGTGGCCAGCCTGGAGAGGGTTGGGAGGAGGGTTACCCGCTTGGTGAGAGGGCAGCAGGACAGGCCTTACGAGGAGAGACGGAGAGACCTGAACCTGCTCAGCCTCAGCAAGAGGAGGCTGAAGGGGGACCTGGTGGCTGCCTACAAGCTCATCAAGGGGGATCAACAGCAGATAGGTAGAGCCCTTTTCTCCCCAGCACCACCTGCGGTGACGAGGAACAATGGTCATAAGCTGATGGAGAATAGGTTTAGGTTGGAGATCAGAAGGCAATATTTTACAGTTAGGGTGGCCAAATTCTGGAACCAACTTCCCAGGGAAGTGGTCCTCACCCCTACCATTGGCAAACTGAAGAGGAGGTTGGACGATCACCTGTCTGGGGTCTTGTGAACCCAGCATTCATTCCTGCCTGTGGCAGGGGGACAGGCTAGATGATCTGTTCAGGTCCCTCCTGACCCTAGCTACTATGAGACTATGAAGGAGGGGATTGATGACTAAAAAATTATATTTAGAGATTTGCTTTTAGGAATTGGCTTATAGGTAGAATAGATATGCATTAGAACAATGTTCCAGGGAAATGGCAAGGGTTAATTGGTTTTTAAAAGCCTGTTTATGAATTTCATAGCCTTCAAGGCTGACACCGTGTCTGAGACCAACAGACAACCGGGCTGGAAAATGTTCACAGTGTTCCCTGAAAACCCATAACAAAGATAATGTGATTATCATAACCACAAAACAAATAACAAAACAGATAACAAAGATAGGTTACAGTGGCCAGCTGCAAAGGCTAACAAAGACATGTAGGAACACAGGACCCTCTGCTCTCCTGGGTTGGGGGGGGCGGGGGGGGTTGGGTATGTTGGAAGAGGTGCTCTGGGGTGTGTTCCACATGCAGGACATGTGCAAAGCTGGTAGGTTAAACATGCATGTGTGGCTGGACGTGGTATTTTGGGCATGCACATATGCCTTTGGTGCATGTGCTTGAGCAGGTTGGATAAGAGCTTGTGTGGTGCATGTAGCTGTGTTGGGGTAATAGTATGTGTGTGTGCATGTGTGCGTGTGTGTGAGTACATGATGGTGGCTGGCATGTGTGTGCACATGTGTGGGGCATGTCCCCAGCAGGTACTCATTGCTCCTTAAACTGATTCCCCTGTCCCTCACTCCTATCACAGGTCCAACCTAAGATGGTGCAATATAGGCAGAGGCCTCCCAAGCTGGATGTGGATAAGTCTCCTGTCTGGCCATGACCTTAGGGCAGGGGTGAGCAAAGTTTAGGAACTGGAGCTGCCACGTGGAGCCCCCACGAGACTCCCTGCCCTATGGGAACCTGAGGGAACAGACAGGTCATACCCTCTGTACCCAAGGGAGGGCACTTCTAGTGCAGTGATTGTCTCCTCTCACCTGATCCATCCTAGGGCCTTACTGGGGTGCCCCAGACCTATACTCATCCTGCTGCCACAAGAAATATCGCTGGCAATGAGAGAGAGGTGGTTCCCTGCCCACACCAGCTGGGGCTGGCAGGATTCAAGGTCCCCTCTGGCCTGGCTTACAGCCACTTGTGATCCAGTTAATCCTTGCTGATGATTTGGGTTCCCCTCTGTTGCCCAAGCTGTGCCCCAGGGGACATTCACAGTCGCACTACCAGTTAACATGATTGGTTTCACCTGCTCTGTTCCTAACCTGGGCCAGTTCAGCCCCTCCTGAAGCAACCCGATAACTTCAAGGTCCTGTGGGGGGCCACAGGTGGGGCTGACCTGACTGTGAATTCCCACTCACAGTGACATGCAGCACCCCAAAACTCCTGCACTTAAGTAAGCCACCAGCTGCAACCTCCCCAGTCTTTGAACTACAGACAGTACCAATGCAGCCAGCTCCTCTGTCTCCCTTTCAACATCAGCTTCTCCCTCTGTTGCTGTGGAACCTTGACCTGCGCCACACCAAGGTGGCATGAACCCCCCCAGACTTCTCTGTAACCCCTTGGCTTGTGGCTTGTAACCTGCCAATGACAGGACCACCCACGACACGGCCATGACAAGGCCAAGCCATCCTGTGAGGGATAATTTGAGCAAAAGAGCTATGACAAATCATCCAATTAAGGTGATGGCTCCTTCTCCTTGGACTGAGCCTCTTCCTTCTCTGCTGTCACTTGGTCTCAGTGCCAGCTGTGCTTGTGGCAGAGGCCTCAACCTTCTGCAGGAAGCAGGGGTTGGGATTTTTAACCCTATATCATTGAAGGGAGGGGATTAACTAGCTCCTACCAGGGGGCTGTGGCAAGTCCTCGAGCAAGAACCTGAAGGCATGAATGCTTGAAGGGTGCCTTACATTCCTGGCCCTTTCCTTTGAGACCTGTAAGACCCATGGGAGAGCAGAACAAATACCAGAGAAGGAGTGTGATGTCTAGGACAGACGGGGAGAAAGTGTCTCAGTTTTGCATCCTCACCTTTTCATAAAGTACTCTCTGCCGCAGGATGGGAGTGTGCTGGTGGACCTGCTCCTTCCCTGTAGCCACTGAGGCAGCACTGTCATCTCTTGTACCCATGCACTAGAGCCTTGAGCTTCCCCAAGGGATCCTATTGTGGGGTGCCCCCCTCCCCCTCCCTGCAGGATTGATTCTTAAGCTTTGCAGAGTGACCCTCCACTAGGCCAGGCATTCAGCTCCCTCTTTTCATCTCTCAGGAGTCCTGCCTCATGGGGACTATGGGACAGCTTCTCAGAAGTAAGGGCCTGGCAAAAGGCTAGGTCCCCCTCTCTTGCCCAGGTTAGGCCACAGGAGCTGTTTACAAGTGCTGTTCCACTACCAGTCAGCAAGGGAGCTTTGACCTGCTCTGTTTCCAGCCTGGGCCGGTTCACCCCTCTTTAAGCAACCTGGAGACTCCAAGCTCCCTCAGAGTCTCCATGCCAATACTGACCCCAGTCTGGACACTTGCTCAACATAGCACACTGAAGCCTAGAGCTCCTGGGCTCAAGCAGCCCACTAGCCTCAGCCTCCCAGACACTTGGATGACAGACACAAGCCACTGTGCCTAGCTGTTCATTGCTTCTCCCAACAAAAACATGACCCTTTGCTCCATGTTAAGTAGGCATGTGTAAACCTTATGCCAGGCATTGCACTGCAGTAACAGGGGCTGGGCCCAATTTTTGGATGAAACATCAACTTTCTCAATCTGGCTCCAGCCTCATTGCAGCAACCTGGGAAAATAGCATTTTTCACCAGGTTTTACCATGAAGAAATTTCCCCACTTAGAAACAACATTGCAATAAAACAAGGCTTATTACAGGGGGAAAGGTGACAAATATGCAGCTTCAAGGAAAACATTTGCCAGGGTCCACTACCTGAAAAAAAAACCAGTGCAATGTTTCCTTTTCTCATCGAAATCTGTGAAAACTGAAGTGAGAAAAGCTTCTTTTGTGATACCTTCTTTAGGATTATCCTAATTTGGGGAACCAAGACAAAGGCACCTGTAGGATACATCTTTAAACCCAATCACAATTATGACCCCTACATTCTGGACCTAGGTACAACACAAAGCTCCCCTTTGAGTTTAGGTATTGGTTTATAAAAACTTCAAGCCTACTTCTAATGAGGCCTGACAAGTCCCCTGTGGTATAAAGGATAAATAAGGCACAGGTTTACAAGCCCAGGGATTATGAGTTCAAGTGACATGTAGTTAAAGCTGTGCCGCTAAAATTAAAACAACCTTACATTTGTTTGCCCTGTAACATGAAATCCCAGGTTGGATCAGAATTTTCCCCAATTTCTGGAGTTCTTTACTTGTGTTGTGAAAGCACCTTTAAGTATCAAGCCTCCTAGTGAGAGGGTTCATCCTGCAAAAAGGAGAGGAGAAGGAGTCCTCTGAAATGAGTAAATTCAGCCTATTTATTTATTTAGCACATGGAGTTTCAGCATATTGTTTCAGCTACGTTAATGTGACCTCATCACCAGTGTGAAGAGCCATCAGATAGCAAAGTAAATATACATCAGTCAACAGTGGGACATAGTTTGAACTTGTACACAATGACATTCGTCATTGTGAAGGCTTCATTGGTATGGGTTTGAGGCACAGTGATCCTGTCCACTTCAAAAATGTTCAAGTGCCCAATAATGGCATAGCCAGTTAAATCCTGGTAAATTGACTGTAGGGTGAGAGATGGTGTGGTATTTGATTGGTGCTTGTGCTGACCATTCTTTCTGTCATTGATTAAGTAAGTTAAGTCAAAAGATTTTAAAAGGGTATACCATATTGGGTGTCTTGAGGGAAGCCAAGCTATTGGTAAGTGAAATATGTCCCAGTGCATTTGCAGCACAGGATTACCATGGAGTCTGGTTAGTAAGTTAACTTCAGCATTGGTGCTGCAGAGATGAGGGGGAACAATGTTACTGAGGCCTAGTAACCATGGAAGTGGAGTTGGGTGCAATGTGCCAAACACAAGATGCATTGTAGCATGCAGTTGTGTGTCTACTAGTTTGATGTGGACTGAATGAGCCCACACAAGGGCACAGTATTCTGTAACTGAATAACACAGTTCCAATAAAGGGAAAAGAGAAAGGCCAGGGCCCAAGCACAAGCATGAATAACAGCCACCGCAAAGTCCAAAGATTTCCAAAGACCCCCCTATGAAGAAGCAGATTTGGTAAAATGTCTGAAGCAAAAGTATCTGAAAAAAATTGAAATGGTGAAACCACAAAGACTGTTATGGAGAAAGAAATGTGCCTTATGTGTGATCAGGAACTTGTGCACCAGCACCCTGCTGTTCACATCAGTGTACATTATCATTATGTAGGTGATGAAGGTCAGGAGGATGCCTGTCTTCTTTGGCATCTTGAAGAGGAGCCATTGGGATACTCATTCATACACCATTCCCAGCTCAGTTTCAGCACAGCAATGTTCTGCTCTCCCTCCTGTTGGTACCACAGCACATCCTGCAGCTCAGCAGGGCTCCATGGATCTGGCACCCTGGCAACACACATGTCTGGTCCTTGTCCAGCACGGCACCTATAACAGGCTTGAAGCACTCAGCCAATACTTTGCCCATCAATTTATACTCAAAGTTCAGGAACATTATGGGCCTTCACTTCCTAAGCTCCTCCCTTGTCCCCTTCTTGTAGAGAAGGGTTATGAAGCCTTGATCCATCCCAGTCCATGGATGACCATCCTGCAACTACTCCCTATTGGCCTCCAGCAGCTCGGAGCCAGCCTGGTCCCAGAAGGTAACATGGACCTCCTTGGGCAGTCTATCTGCCCCAGCAGTCTTACCATTCTTTAAGCTATGGAGAGTTTGGGGGCTTCCTTCACCATCCATTCCTTCACAAGCATCTGGCCTTTTTCCCTAGGAGGACCCAGGTGAGCTCCTGCAGGCAGATCTGCATGGCCTCAGGTCCTCTGGGCATAGAATGTACAATTCCCAGCAGAACACTGCTGCCATCCCCACTATGGATTTTTTTGACCAATGCCTCACTCCTGCTCTGTTTGTGAGGCTGGTCATGGCTTCCCTTTTGGTTTTGTTCAATCTGCTAATGTAAGGGGGCCTGGGCTAGGAAGATCTTTTCCTTGGCTTGTGCTCTTTGCCAGATGCCAATCTGTTTTGTTTTGTTTTTACCTCCTGCAGGATTTCCCTCCTGTCCTCCTCTGGTCCTTTTTCTCTGTTGCTTCTGGGCAGAGTTGGGGGGGTGGGGAGGAGCTGGAAGTGCTGAGGTCCCTGAGGTTTCTACAGTTGCCTTTTGTTTTTCACTTTGTTTACAAAGGATTTGTGGTAATCTTTAAAGACATGCCTCTCGTCCCCACGCAAATTAAAGTGCCAGTCCTCCTTACACTCATTGGCTTCAGGATCTTTTCCTCTGCACAAGACACTCTTCTACATGGCAGATTCAAGGCCTGTATCTCATCTGCTAGTACCCTAGGATGTTCAGCTCTTTAAGATTCAGGGGGAAATAGTGTCAGACTGGATTCGCTAAAGGGATTTATACAAAACCAGCCCTTATCCTTATGTTCATGGACAGTAAAATGCAATACCATTCTCTTAGAAAAACCCCAATCTAGACACTCTCCTCTTCTCCCTGGGAGTTCTGAGAGGGGGCTGCCTTCACCTTGGACTCCCACACAAGTCATGGTGAGCACCTACCCCCCAACCTCATTACTCAACTTTCTCTTATAGTAGAAGCCCCCTTAGGAATTTCACAGTGTTATTTACCCCTCCTTTAAAAGGGCCAAGCTATACTGAGAAAACAAGATAGCGCCCTCATCCTCTGATGATGCATGATGAGCAAGCAACAATGTTCAGGAGCAACAAACCAACTGGAAAACATTAGAGCAGGAAAAGGATCTTCTAGAAGAGTGGGGGATAGTTAAAGAAAGGAAAAATAGATCCAAAAAAATCAACAAAATGTATGCCTCTGAAGTTTCAAGATCGCCTTGTTGTTACATTCTTAATAGAAAACTGAGATAAGCAAGAAGATCCTTACTATTCCTCTCCCATTAATGCCTGGGAAGCAGCAAAGAGGAGTAAACTCTTAATTCACACAGTCCCATCTGGTTTGACACAAGTCATTCTTTAAACTGGCACAGCTAAAACAGTTCGGATAACACTTTCTGTGCTATCTGGAATTACATGTGATGGTCAAGACTCCCAAAACTCAAGGGAAGAAAAGCAGCAAGGGTCCTAAAAGGTTCATAGCTCTTAACATGAGTAATGACAAGTATATTTTTTTAGGGTAGGATCTGTGTCTGCAGTTTAAAGAACGTGTATCATCAAGTTCAATTATAATCAGCAAGATCCAGGTGTGTTGTTAAAAAAAATTATCTGATATTTGCTGAAAGAAAAGGCAACAAAATATAAAGGGTGGCAATCTGTTCCCCTCCTGGTCCTGTAAGTATTCATATCTCTTTGTCTACATGGCATTTTTTAGTTGTGTAAATGCCAAAATTCCACTTATAAACAGGTAGGAAATCTATTTCTGGCTGCCTAGAAGATAACATGCACACTCTGGGAATGCAAAAGGCACTGGCCAGGCAAATATGTATGTCCCTTGTGGGCACACAGTGTCCTCCAAGGCCTGAAAGTATAGTCAACAAATGCTAATGACTACTGGAAGTTAGACTATCATCAAGGTAAAAAGGAAAATGATTGTCTTGCCACCAACAGTTAAATAGCTAGGGTACTTCTCAGAATGGCAGAGGATTTGTGGTTTTGAACCCTCCTCCCCTCAGCCCACTAAAGGGCTAAACATGTTTAGGATATTCTTAATGGTTTTGGTTTTGTGCCTTGTATATGATATATATGAATGGGTGTTTGGCATGTGGGATTTTTAGTAAATTTTGGGTAAAGAGGCTCTGGGAATGCAGAGGATTAGGCTAGTGAGCCAGAAGCTCTACCAGCCCTGTGTTTCTTGAAACGTATTAGTTTAAGAGCTGACTGCAATGTGACGGTTTGGAATTGCTCCAGCTTCCTCATTGCTGATTGTTTCATTTTACAACTTAGCAAATACTGCAAGAGGAAATCACAGATGTTAGCCTGGAAGAAAAAAAATGTGTAAACCTAGAAGGAAAGGCAATGATTAAGCTCTGCAGCTGTTTTATAGCTGGAACTGGTCAGGGAACTTGATATTCAATTTTTTTTAAATTTCTGTTTCAGTCTATTTTAAGAAAACAGGACTCAGGACACATCACAGAACTTTAGCAGGATTAGTCAGGGAAGTGAATTTCAGCTGCTTGACAGAGATTTAGCTGAAAGATCCATTTTTTACTCTGAAGTAGATACCATTTTTGTCAGGTAACTTAATAGTAGAAAGTCTAAATGATCTTGCGGTCATTGTTCCACTCTTAATGTAAAACCTACATTATTTCTACGTTCAAAATACATTACAAATTGGTTGGTTGCTTGGGTTTTCTTTCTATGAAACAGACAAAGAAAACCCCACTAAACCCAAGCCCGCTTTCAATACAATTAGAAGGAGATTTGTAACAAAAGAACTCCCTCTATTTGCAATAAAGGAAGGAGCGGACTGTTTCAACCTCTACTGCCATTTGTTCATTTTTCTTTCATTATTCATTGCACTTTAACAACTCTGATTGTAAGGCTAAATGAAAGGCTCACAATGAAAGTTTTTACCTGTCCCAGGCCCCAAAGTCCCTGCATACTGCTGTTGCATGATCTTCCCCCTCCCCAGCACCCCCATGCTGTCGCTGTTGCTGCTGCAGGAGCAGTGCAGGGCTGCTGCTGTAGCCACACACAGACTCCTCAGGCAGCCACCACTCTGGTGCCTGCTGGGGCTGGCATCCTGCTCACCCACCCTTGTTACACTATGTCTCACTGCAGTCCTTCATAAGAGACTGTCCTATTGTCAGGGCTTCAACTGAGCCAGTGGTCTCCTGCTTTAGACACATGCTGCACTCAGCTCAGCCATGAAGGCAGAGAGAGGAAATGACAGCAGAGTGAGATAAAGGCACTGGGAGAAACGGTAGAACAGATGATTTTAAATAAATCTAATCACTTTGTCTGCTTCTGTCCTATCCAGCACAGGGCAGTGCAGGTCTGCAGTGTGGGTCTACTGATAAGGTAGATCTGAACTGCTCCTTATTTGGTCCCTTGCCTACCAGAACGAAGGCAGGATAAACCCACGGTTGCCTTGTCTTTGCTAGGATACTGCTGCTCCACACCCCTTTTCCTAGCGCGGATGCAGCTGATGTGCAGGGAAGGATGAGGGAGCATCATTTCTTCCCCTGCGTCTGCCTTTTTTTGGAGGAACCCATCGGTGCATGCAAGAACTTCTCTGTGATCCTCCCCCTTGGGTGAGGAAAAAGGAACAGACCCCAGATTACAGATAGGAGGTCTTCTGGATCCATCAGGAAGATTGGGGAACTCTGGTCGTCAGCTGAGGTTTCCTTTCCTTTCATCCTTTCTCCCTAGTTCACCAGTCAGGACACCACAGCAGGAGCACAGCTAGGGCTGAGAGGGGCACCAGGCAGGAGGCTCACCATATTTTCTCCCCAGCTGGGGCAAGTTCTGGCACTGACTCAGTCCAACCTCCCCCAGCACTGAGCCCGGCTCCTTACATTCTGGTTTTATCTTCCCCCCTGCAGCAAACGTGACTCTGGATCCAGACATGGCTCACCCACAACTCCTTGTTTCTGAGGATCAGAAAAGTGTGAGTTGGGAGGACACATGGCAGGATCTGCCTGACAATCCTGGGAGATTTGACTCTGAGTGTTGCGTGCTGGGCTGTGAGATTCAGCGCAGGTGCACATTACTGGGAGGTAGAAGTGGGGCACGGGAAGTACTGGGTTATGGGGGTTGCCAGAGAGTCTGTGAAGAGGAAACGAGGGATCACCCTTAACCCTGAAGAGGGGATCTGGTCTCTGGCACAGTGGGGTGGCCAGTACAAGGCCCTCACAGCACCTGTGGTGACCCCCTTGTCCCTGAGTCAGGTCCCAAGGAGGATCAGGGTCTGTCTGGACTACGATGGGGGGAAGGTGGAATTTTTCAATGCTGATACCAAGGCCCCCATCTTCACTTCCCCTCCAGTCTCATTTGCTGGGGAGAGGCTCTGTCCTTGGCTCTAGGTTGGGCAGGATTCCCCCCTGAGACATGGGACAAGGAGTAGGGGGTCTATCCTGGCATGTTCACAGGACATGTGGTAGACTGGTTCATAAAAAGCGTCCCTCACACAGTCCTTTCCATTTGGAAGTTTATTTCTGACCTCCAATTTCTATTTAGTTTTAACTAATTTTTGGCCCCAAACCTTCCTTTAAAATACTCCTTTTTAATTTTTTAACAAATGGTGCGATTTTATGTCAGGTATTTTAGTTTACTTTAAGAAGATGATGGTCAATTTACAGTCTTAAATGCATATGGGGCAGTCTGATTATTTTATCTAACATTATAAGTGGGTGCCCTGTTACTGTCCTTACTCTAAATTCTCCTGCTTCAGTATAGTCCGAGAAAGTATCACAGGGTGCTAATATGACTTATCACATTCTCCATGCACAGATTAACATTCATATCTTAGACATTATGGCTTGCAACCTCTAAGGTTGAGTTTACTCTGTCATAGTATCATTTGTCTGGGGAATCTAACACAGGGTATTCACCTCCTACAAACATATTGTCTTTCAGCACCTTTAATTTGGTGTCTCTAACCTCAGACATATTCACCTCTCTGATTATGGAGGACTGTTACCTTCTTCTAGATTTGTATTGTACAGTCTCTATGATGCTGTTGGCTCAGGGGATCTCCAGACTATTGAAGTTTCAGGGACAGAAAGTGGTTGAGATAAAGAAGCCAAATTCAATGGCCCAATAGACCGTGCAGCCTGTTTCCAATTGTCCTTAACAATACAAATGGATTCTTCCAGAGTAGAAATTGAGACATTGACAGATGGAAACTCAAAGAAGGTGGAAGGAAAGTGAAGGATAGTTAATAGAAAAGGCACAGAACAGGGATACTGCTAAATATCGCTGAGCACGATGGTATCACCAAGTATATGGTTCCTACACTGAGAGCATGAATTCATGAAACTTGGAGTAATTTCAAAGTATCAAAATGGGGTTTGTGTAAGTATTTGTCCTTGTTTCTTTTCTAACTAGCAAATTCCCCGTCAAGAATGATGGGGGTGGGGGGCGGCAGGGATGAAAATCTTAATCCAGGCCAGTTCCCCTGCTTTGAATCATAGAATCATAGAAGTCGGGTCGGGAGGGACCTTGTAGATCTTCAAGTTTGACCCCCTGCCTGGGCAGAAGGGAAACTGGGCTCAAGCGACCCCAGCCAGGTAGGCATCGAGCCGCTTCTTAAAGACCCCGAGGGTAGGAGCCAGCACCACTTCCCTTGGAAGTCAGTTCCAGATCCTAGCCGCCCTGACTGTGAAGTAGTTTCTATGGATGTCTAATCTAAACCTAATCTCCAACAATTTGTGGCCGTAATTCCTTGCTATCCCGGGGGGCGCTAAGGGAAACAAGGTCTCCCCCAAACCCTTCTGGTCCCCCGTAGTGAGTTTATAGATGGTCACCAAGTCCCCCCTCAGCCTTCTCTTGTGAAGGCTGAACAGGTTCAGGTCCTGGATCCTCTCATTGTAGGGTCTGCCCTGCTGTCCCTGCATCATTCGGGTGGCCCTCCTCTGGACCCTCTCAATGTTATCCACATCTCTCTTGAAGTGTGGTGCCCAGAACTGGACACAGTACTCCAGCTGTGGCCTGACCAGTGTCGCTAGAGGGGGAGGGTCACCTCCTTGGCCCTATTTGAGATGCACATGTGGATGCACGATAAGGTCCGGTTAGCCTTGCCGACCGTGACCTCGCATTGTTGGCCCATGTTCATCTTGGAATCAGTGATGACTCCAAGATCCCTTTCTGCCTCCATGCTCTCAAGAAGGGAGTTTCCCATCTTATAAGTGTGCTGCCAGTTACTACTGCCCAAGTGCAGCACCCTGCACTTGTCAGTATTGAAACACATCCTATTTTTGTTAGCCCACCCCTGCAACCTATCCAGGTCTTTCTGCAGTCTTTCCCTCCCCACTAGCGTGTCCACCACACCCCAAATTTTGGTATCATGAGCAAATTTGAACAGGTTGCTTTTCACCCTGTTGTCCAAATCGCTGATAAAGAAATTGAACAGCGCGGGCCCAAGGACCGAGCCCTGGGGGACTCCGCTGCCCACTTCCCCCTGGTCGAATATGACCCGTCCACCACCACCCTCTGAGTATGACCCTTTAGCCAATTAGCAATCCATCTGACCGTGTAGGCATCCATGCCACAGTCACCTAGCTTTTTAATGAGGATGGGGTAGTCGACAGTGTCAAAGGCCTTGCTGAAGTCCAGAAAGACTACATCCACGGCGACACCTGCATCCAGTGCTTTTGTGACCTGGTCATAAAAGGCAATCAGGTCAGTCTGACATGACCTGCCCCTAATGAAACCGTGCTGGTTGCCCTTGAGCATCATCCCCAATGCCGACCCATCACAGATGTGCTCCTTGATGATCTTCTCGAAGAGTTTCCCCAGGATTGAGGTAAGACTGATGGGCCTATAGTTGCCCGGGTCCTCCCTCCTCCCTTTCTTAAAGATGGAGACCACATTGGCTATCTTCCAGTCATCTGGCACCTGGCCCGAACATCACAAGCGCTCATAAAGCCATGCCAAGGGCCCTGCAATAACCCCTGCTAGCTCCCTCAACACCCTGGGGTGGAGAGCATCTGGACCTGCTGACTTGAACATGCCCAGCCCCTCCAGAAGCGCTCTAACCCGGTCCTCCTCAATCTTAGGTCTGGAGGCGTTCCCCTCGAGTCCGTCTTGAATCATGGTGGGGGTGTCCCAGTCCCTGCACAAGAAAATGGAGGTGAAGAATTTGTTAAAGATGCCTTCTCCTCTGGCGCAACCACCAGATTGCCCAGTGTATCTTGCAGGGGCCCCACATTTCCTGGCGACTTCTTCATCCTCCCTATGTATTTGAAAAAGGGCTTTTTATTATCTTTGATCTTGGACACTAGCCCTAGCTCTATGTCTGCCTTAGCTTTCCTAACAGCCCCCCTACAGGCCCGAGCAGTGCAGGTATACTCTTCTTTGGAGATAGCGCCCCCCTTCCACTGGGTGTATGCCGCCTTTTTGGCAACCAGGCATTCCCGGATGTCCTTGGTGAGCCAGGGAGGCTTTCAGGCAATCTTCCCTTCTTTGCTTCTTGTTGGAATTGTCACCCCTTGGGCCCTGAGTATCGTCTCCTTAAGGAACGACCATTCATCTTGGGCACTGAGTTCCCCTGCCCTTGGGAACCCCAGCGCCTCTCCCACCAATCTCCTCAACTCGTTGAAATTGGCCCTCTTGAAGTCTAGGGCTACCGCCTTGCTGCAGGCCTTTGACACCCTGCACTGGATGATGAATTCTAGCAAGCGATGATCGCTATCACCCAGGTGGTCAAGTACCTGGAGCCCCCTTACCAGATCATCGCCTTTGGCCAGGACCAGGTCCAACAGGCCATTTCTTCTGGTGGGCCTGTGCACGTCCTGGGTTAAGTGAAGGTCCTGTATCTCGGCCAGGAGCCTCCTGGAACAGTCCGACCTGGCTGACTGCTCCTCCCAGCAGATGTCCAGGTAATTTAGATCACCCATGACAACTACATCCCTTGCCTTAAGTGCCTCTGAAAGCTGGCCCAAAAATTCCCGGTCCAGCTCCTCCCCTTGGTTGGGGGGTCTGTAGTAGACCCCCACAGTTAAATCCCTCTCCCTACGACCCCCTTGTATCTTGACCCAAAGCATTTCAGCTTGCCCCTCCTCCGACCCCATTTTGTTGGCAGATGTGAATTGCTCTTTGACATAGAGCACCACACCCCCTCCCTTCCTTCCTTCCTTCTCTATCCTGCCTGTACAGCCTATAGCCCCTAATGCTCACTGCCCAGTTGTGGGAGGAATCCCACCACGTTTCTGTGATCCCTACTATGCCTGGATTTGAACTGGCTATTCTGAGGGCGAGTTCCTCCTGTTTGTTCCCCATACTCCGAGCATTGGTATACAGGCATATAAGACCTTGCATAGCTGTGCTTGCCACCCCCGATTAGGAAGACAATCCAGACCCCTGTTTCTTACCTGGGCACTCCTTGCACGTGTCACCTGTCTTGCTCGGGTGGCGTCTCCTCATCTTCCTGCAGCCCCCTCCCCCGGCGAGGCTAGTTTAAAGCTCGCCGTATGAGATCAGCCAACCTGGAAGAGAAAACATGCTTGCCTTTAGGAGAGAGGTAAAACCCATCCCGCCCCAGCAAGTTCCCCGCCCAAAAGCATGGGTCTGCCCCACCCCCTACCCACTTTGGGTCACCCACACTTCAGGTCCAACACCACCCCTGCCTCTCCCCCACTTCAGGTCTGACCCCACTCCACCCCTGTCCCTGCCTGCCACTTTAGGTCCACCCCCACCCCCTCTTCCCTCTGCTTTGAGTCTGCCTGAGTTCCCCCCTCCCCCTTGGTTCAGGCCCAACCCCAGTCCCACCTCCCCCCAGTTACGGTCTTACCCTGATCCTGCCCCTGCTTTGGATGTGGCCTCACTCCCCCTGCCCCCCCCAGTTGGGGTCCAACCCTGCCCCCTCCCTCCCCCCCACTTTTAGTCCAACCCCGCCCCCTGACCCCTGGTTGAGGTCTGAACCCACTCTACCCACTTCCCCCTGCTTTGGGTTTGACCCCATCCTCCACCACACTTTGGGTCCGAGCCCACTCTGCCTCTCCCCCTCCCCCTCCCCATTGCTTTGGGTCCAAACTCACCCCCCTCCCCCCAGTTGGGGTCTGACCCCACTGAACCCCCCATTTGAGTCTGACTCCGCTTCCCCCATCCCCTCTCCTTCAGGTTAAACCCCGCTCCACCCTTCCCTCCCCAGTTGGTGTCTGACCCCACCCCTGCCCCCCAGTTGGGGTCTGACCCAGCTCCCCCACTCCTGCCTTGCTTCAGGTTCCACCCAGGTCCACCCTCTACACTGCTTCGGGTCAAACCCGGCTCCCCCTCCTCCCCACTTTGTGTCCGACCTGCTATGATGGAGGAGCTCCCGCCTTTCCTCAGCTGGCCCCACTGCTTTTAAAGTGCTCTACCCATTTTTATTCTTTTTTTTGCCACTGTAGAGGTGGGGTGGAGGGAGCCCCTACACTGGAGGTTTGAGGAGGAGGTGAGGCCAATGGAGGGGGTCCTGACTTTCCTCACCTGACTCCACTGCTTTTAAAGATTTTTGCCACTGTGGAGGTGGGGCAGAGGGAGCCACCACACTGGAGGCTGCAGAAGGTGGTGGCACTGGCAAAGGGGCTCCTGTTTTAACTCAGCTGGCTCCACCCCTGCACACATAGGCCACGCAGCTAATCGGCACACGAGCAGTTAGGCAAAAGTGTTATGGACATACAGACAGACAGACAGACAAAACCCTGTATTACATGAGTTATTGTATGATCATTCTCAAGAGTTTAATATTCTCACATATTTAGTAAATAGAATTTTTTTGAGGCACATATAGCTACATTTTTCTTTTTTCCATTCCATTTAATGATTTTTTTTCTAGTTGTGGGTTTGGTTTTTGTTGGGGGGTATTTTTTTTTAGGGCAGGGGGGCAGGAATCAGGTATGTCAGGGCATTTTTTTCTCTCTGAACAAAACATCACTAAGACAAATCTTCACATTTGTAGGGTGGGACTGTAGGTATTACTGAATGATGCATTGCTTTTCAGTGTTAACCCTGGGACTTCCAATGAGTATAACACTAACCACAGTTATAACCACACTGTGAGAGGTGAGGAGAAAGCCCCACAACTCATCCCAAACCCCCTCCCCCTGACCCACTCTGACACTCACCGCAGGTGCAGCAAGGAGCAATAGCTGGGGAAAGACATTGAGATGGCAAAATCAGACATGGAAGTTTCAGAGCTGCCTGAGCCTACAGATCAGCAGGGAAAGTGGACATGGCCAGAGAGAGGCATGGGCTGCTCAAAAGGCAGCCAAAGACATGGCTAGATGGAGGATGTGGAGGGAGAGAGCTGAGTACTGGAGAGGAGACAGCAACCCAGGGAAACCAAACCCTGGGAGTGGAGGGACACCAGGGAATGCTGCGGGGGAGAAGTGGCTTGCCAGGACACTGGCACAGGCGGTCGGGGCTGCAAGGGGAGACCCGGGAGATGCAGCAGAGGGCAGCACACAGGGGCCAGCAGCACCCTTAGGCAATGTGGCGGGTAGAGGGTCGCAGAGTGCCATGAAGCACGGTGAGGAAGAGACTACAGATCAACCAGGACCCTTTCTGGAGAGATGAGGCAGGGGTACCATGGACTGCAGGGAAAGAGATGTGCAGCACCCGGGCTGAGGAGTGCGAGCAGTGAATCGCTGCCTCACTGCACCGGAAGGTGAATCCCAAGGAGGGATGAAGACCAACAGCAAGGTGAGGCTGTGGAGCTACGACTGCACAGGACCCAAGTTGAACAGGGAGCCAGCTGGGGCTAACCAAGCGAGTGACGGGCATGCTGGATGGTGTGACCCAAATGGCTCAGCCTCAGGTCAGATGGAGCTGAGGTGGGAAGAGGCGGGGACCCAAAGGAGGGCCACACAGGAGGGCAGACAGGGGCCCGGCAGGGACCTGCCACACCTCCCGGACAACTATTAAGCAAACAGGAGCCAAGAGCCCCCAAATGGAGTGGCAGGCCCAGAAGACAAGATCCCAGTGACCCATCAGCAGATGCTAACCTTTTTTGTTCATTATATTCTTAAGATTATGATTAACCCAAGGGTGGGGTATGTTTAGTTGTCAAAGACTGAGTGGCTGTATCTATACGAGATGTTGATAGCATTTATACAAGTATTAAATGCCTGCGCAGTAATGAGAGTCATCATGCCATACAACACAACTGTACAGTAGTAATAAGCTATTTTGCAGTCAGTATCTCAGGTACATGTGGCCAGTGGCGATTTAATAACAGCCTTCAGCTACCTGAAGGGTGGTTCAAAAGAGGATGGAGCTAGGCTGTTCTCAGTGGTGGCAGATGACAGAACAAGGAGCAATGGTCTCAAGTTGCAGTAGGAGAAGTTTAGGCTAGATATGAGGAAAACCTTTCTCATCAGGAGGATAGTAAAACACTGGAACAGGTTACCCAGAGAGGTAGTGGAATTTCTCTAAATTTGGAGTTTTATATGACTTGGCTAGATAAAGCCAGGGCTGGGATGATCTAACTGGGGTGATCTAGTTGCTTTGAGCAGGTGGTTGGACTAGATGATCTAAGGTCCCTTCCAAACTTCATTTTTTTTTATTCTATAATTCTGTCCACATAGTTTTCTGTCTCTAACCCTATGAGAAGGCCATGGTCCATAGGCAAAGGATGGCATCCAGAGGGCTGACAGCCAGAAGGTCACTGACCCTTGGAAGCAGGCAGCGCAGATGAGACAGGATCATCCCAGTTCAGGACCTGTGGAGAGCGGAGTCCATCTTGGCCGTGGATATGGTAAGGGTGGGGTAGAGGCGAGGTTGGAGCCTCACAAAGAAATCCAGGTGTGAGACCCCATGGGCTACCTATCAGGAACTTTCTCTCAAGAAAAAGAAAACATTTCATAGATTTCATAGACATTAGGGCTGGAAGGGACCTCGGAAGATCATTGAGTCCAACCTGCTGCCCCAGGGACAGGAAGTCAGCAGGATCCCAGCAAGATAAACATCCAGATTTCTCTTGAAGGTGTTCAAAGCAGGTGCTTGAACTACCTCTGATGGCAGGCTATTCCAGACCTTGGGGGCTGCAACATCAACATCTAAGATATGGCAGGAGAGCAGAAACAACAATCAAACAATGTAGCTGGTGCCAAATCTGGATCTCACCCTGATATCACTGGTGGACAAGGCATCAGTAAAGATGGAACTAAAGTCCTACAACACCTACTAGCAACACATACCTTGAATCATAACTATACTCTTACCAATAAATCCATCATTATCTCTAAGAATAAATGTATCCATACCTAGCAGCCCTAGGCATTAGCCAAACACCTAACACTTAGCATGGAAGCACAAGCTGGGCAGATCTTGGTTTTACTGGCTGTCAGGCCACTCAAGACACAGCTTACTGCCCTCTGCAAACAGAAAGTGGGCAGCTACTCTGGGTCTATCTATGTGCTGTGGGGAGTGGGCACAATAGCAGGATGGCTGATTAAGTGGATAGCTCTTTAGGGCCATGAAAAGATTTTGAATTATGGGGGAGCTTCAGGGTGCTGAACCCCACCATAGGAGAGTAGAGCTGCGGGTCTGGAGTGAGGGGCACCAGCAGGGATAGGGGGTGGGGGGTCATGGGTAGAGATTGAAGGGCACCAACATGGTCCAGGTGAGCAGGGTACTGAAGTTTGGTGGGTGAGAGCTGGGGTCAATGGGTTGGGAGTGAGTGGCAGCAGTAGGGCTGGCAGGGCTGTGGCTTAGTAGTGAGGGGCAACAGAATGGGCAGGGGCAGAGCCACCCTTCAGGGCTGGCCATGTAAACACTCCTTTGAAATCCGTCATCCTGACAGGCAATTAGCTAGTTCATTTATAAATATGAAGGGCCAATGCACAGGCCATGAGACTGTGAATTTGATACAGCCAATATTTTAGCACAGAAATTATTAACCCTCTTTTTTTTTCTGATTATCACTGACCACCTACATTTACTTTTGTTTTACCCTGGCATGTTTCACAGCCCAGTTCACAGTGCTTGGACCTACCATCCCTATCACTGCCATCGTGGGTGAGGACATCATGTTACCTGTCCCCTTGGACGAGCGCTGAGAACATGGAGGTGCTGTGGTGTAAAAAGTGGGCATCCTGAGGCCACTCTCAAACTAGGCCTGCCCACTTGTTTCTCAGCAAACTGCCCACCCACCTCATCTGCCATGCCTTGATGTTCCTGATTGAGACATTAATCAGACGGGAGGCTACCTTTTACCAGCCCTGCTGACAAGGGCCTGTACATCCTCCAGACTCTCCTTAACTTGTCCCATGCCCTGCAGATGTTTCATCTGGCCTAACACCCAGCCTTATCATAATCTCTGCATTCACTGGGCTCCCAACCTCATCCCTGGGCCTACAAGCCCCTTCCTTAGGTTCCAGGCTCCATCCCCAGGCTTCAAGTCCAATCCCCAGGCTCCAAGCCCCATCCCTGGACATGGCAACCAGCCTCATCATCACAAGGCTTGACAACCAGCCACATTACTCCCTGGAGCCTAACACCCAGCTTCCAGGTCTCTGCTATAGAAAAACACATCAGAGATGTGGGGCCTGGGGTTACAAGGTGCCCCTACTTGCCTTTCACCAGGGAGGTGACTGGCCTGGTATTTCCCTGGGAGCTACTTCACCCCAGGTAGCTCTACCAGCGCCACCCTTCCCCAGCAGGGTGCAGTTTTCTGCCATGCCCTGGCCAGGGAACTTCCTATACCACCCCCATAGTCCCCCCCCCCCCCCCCCCCCAGACCTCCAGACTCAGTCAATGTTTCCCTTGCAGCTTTTGGCAGCAGACTGACGCCTTGCTTTTCATGGACCAAGCCTTTATATACCAGCTGGGCCTTGTTCCCTAATCAGACAACAAGGCCTGATGGGGCTGTGGCAGAAGGTCAATTTTGTTTCTCTCCAAAAACTCTGTTCTGTGACAATTTGATTAGGATGGGCCCAGCAGAGAATATACACCTTTACTCTATCTCTTTAGGTAACCTGAGCTGGATACATTCCTGAGGAAGGGGGGAAACCTGCTCACTCTGCCTACGTGACTGGCCTCACACACCTGGGTGAGGGGCTTCCTCCCTGGTGGGCTAGAGTCTGCCCGGCAACTAGTGATGTATTTCAAATTGGTTGTCTGATAGCCAACAGGTGCTGGCCTCCATTGGACCAGGTAAATGAGGTTGCAAGTGCTATATAAGTTAAGGACTGCCCAGGAGCGGAGGCAGCAGCCATGAGGGAGACTCAGAGACAGAGAAGAGCTGGACCTTCTGAAACTTGCTCTCTCTCTCAAAACTCATGATCAATGAACTGCCTGCCTCCAGAGGGAATCTCCAACAGCCTAAGGATGATACTTGTGAGTAAGCTACCTGAGATCTAACTAGATCTATAGCTTGCAGTAACTCAGATGTGAGATCAAAGGCTACCCCAGCCACAGGAGTTTGCTCTATGGGATTTCTCTGATATTGCTCTACCCTGGACCCTGTTCTAACCCTACCCTCTGTAACCAATAAAGTTCTCCTTTGTACCTAGCGTAGGAGACTTATTGGGAGTGGGTCTAAATTATGCCTTGGGGTCCCCTTGGTTTGGCTGACTAAGGGAGACCACTACTTGTGCTTCTGACTGAGGGAAGCATCCCAACTTCTTGATGTGAATCAAGTACCCTTGAGGGCTACTAGGCCTGTGTTTCCCAGGGTGCACAGAGCCAGAATCAGTCCAGAGCTCTGGGTGGTGGCAGCAGGAACCCCAGGCGAGCGGGTGTGCTCCAGGAAGGGGTCGGCCAGACGTGAGGTGCCCCCAGGGAGGCACTCGGAGCCTCGAAGGTGGTCTGGCGCAGTGAGGTGGGTGGCTCAACGCAGGAGTGCCCCCTACTGGCCCACCACAGGGGTTTACAAGCATCTGCTGGCTGCCTTGCTGCTGCCAGGCCCCTAATAGTAACAGAGCCCAGGGTGTTCTGTTACTCGTGGTCATAACCCCAGCTCTTATCAGTTATGTATCTGTACCATGATGGAAAGGATCATGTTGAGTTTCAGATGCCACAATATCAGGGAAGGACAGAGTATCTCAAAGAGGCCATTGCCAATGGAAGTGTCACTTTGAGAATACATAATGTCAGACCCTCAGATGAAGGACTATGTGAATGTCTGATTTGTTTTTTTTTAATCAAGTACCTTTTATGCAGGAGCTATATTGGACCTGAAGATAGCAGGTAAGAAGGATGGAGTGGAGGTGGTGTTTTTCCAGTTTCTCTGCATCCTCCCCTCACCCAACAAGCACAGAGATAAGACTGAATAACCCCAATGTTTCTGGAGCTGAGAAAAAAGGAAGTGAGGGCAAAGCAATTAGGAATAATTTCTCTCCAAAGATATTCTCTGTTAGTTTAAGGGCAGGGGATGCATTCAACCCTTCAAAGATGTGGGGGCAGCCAGCAGACACTCCCGGAAGCCCCATGCTGGGAAGAGGAATAGCTCCTGGCCTGTGGGGTTGACTTTACTTCTGTGTAAAAAAGCATCCCAAGGAAAAGGGAGTTGTTCTGAGTAGCAGGTTTGACTGAGGAAGGTGGATGAGCTGGGGGTTGAATTTAGATGGGCAGCAAGGCAGATCAGAAGCAGGCTGGATGTAGGGGTTGGAAATTGGTATGTATCAAAGTTAGGGTAGGCTGGGGACAGATTGCTTTAGTGTAGAAGCAGTTGTAGCAGAGGGGAGTGAGCACAGGGGCAAGGCAAAGTCAATGCAGTAGTGCACAAACCCAAGGTACTAGTTGACTCTGACACTTTTTTTTTCCTCAATCTTTTTATTTCCCAAACTTGGTGAACGAACAGAGTGGTCAAACATGGGATCAGCAGACTGTGAAATTTTAACACAAAACTGGGTATAAAAAACTAATCATAAATGAATCACAACCCACCCAGACTGGCCAAGAGCATGAAAATCACCACTGCAACATTTATCAAAAGCCTGCCAACCCAGCAGCTGAAACCACTTCCCCAGGATAAATAATGGGTATCCCCAGGCACTGACCCAACACACGAGTTCCAGTGTCCAGAAAAAAGACAGGGCTGCCAGCCCATCTGGGTATGACACGATTACACTATTACCTGGGTCCTGGGGTACAGCTGGGTAAAAGCAGATTCACTTACAGGGTTTACTGAGAGCTCTTTCTGCTGATTCACTTCCCCATTATACACACAAAGTATTGTTCTTCTGCTAAGGATTACTTCTGCTTCCCACTAACTTAATCTAAGCTAACCCTGAACATCCTTTGGTTTCTTTGGAGGAGGAAGGGTGTGGGAAGAGTCATCCCCTTCCCTCTTCGATGCAGCTTTGCGCAGCTCTGCCTCTATTGCCGATGCAATATTTTGTGCCTCTGCGCTCCCTGCATTACAGTCATCTTTAAAAATCTCGACAGCATGAGTGTTTGCAAACCCATAGAGCTGCCTCAGCTTGGTACTCAGCTCAGCCATACTTAGATGCTCCAGGTTAGAATTTGGTTTGTTCTCCCCAAGGAAAGCGAAAGAAAATTTTTTGTTATTGTCTGAATGATCACAGCAAACAGCTGTCCAGACATGGCTGGGGACCACCACCCTTGCGTCATCTCTCTGAATATTCTTTTTTTGGTCTTCCACCTTATCAGGGATTTTCAGGTTTGTGTTGGGCACTACTCCTGTCACAAGGAAGGGGGTCCCTTTCACATTAATACATTTGACTTTTAACTGCTTGTTAAGGTTTCGTTCCAGTGCATACCATATTTTCCGGTTGAATTCGGGGTGCATGGGGACCGCGTTGGTGAGGGTATAGGTGGCTTCTCGGTGTCCTTTTCCACACTGGTAGGAATTTGGGTTCAGGTGTCCTTGATCATAGCCTGTTTTCTCATAATCTTGTAAAATGGCTTGGCTTTTCTTCAGGACGCTAGGATCCTTTAAGTTCAGCTTCTTTTCCTCAGTCATTCGTTGGATGTTCTCCAGGCTTGGATCTTCAGCCTTGGACAGCTGGGAAGGGAGAAGAGCATAGATCCTTACTTTCAACAATGTCTATCCAGATGGTCCTGACACAGATTTGGGGCAGCAAGAAATCTGAGACCAAACCAATCTCTTTGCCTCCCTGTTGGTTGGTCTCTGTCTGTCTCCTGACTCTATGCATCTGCATTATCCTCCTCTGAATGCTCCCCTCTTTTTTAGTGATTTAGATGTCTTTGCAGCTGTGTAAGTACCTCTTGGAGGCGGAGTAGGATTTGGCCCTTGGTGTCAGTGGCAGGTTGGTGTGAAATGACTCAGAAAGACACTGCTCTTTTGAGAGCACTATCAATGATGCTATTTTAATAATGGAGGGGAAAAGGCCTTTGGGCCTTTGTGGGGCAGTTAAAAGTTGTTCTAGATTTGAAGTATATGGAGTTTTGCACAGTCAATTCAAAGGTTGCTCTGAATTTCCTGCCTTTTACTATTTCTTTCCTAACTGAAAAGGAGTCAGGAGGGTTTTTATGCTTAAATGACATAATTTGATCTCAGCTTCTCCTTGATGAAATCTTCCATCCCTAGACACTGGGAGGCAGTATAATAAAGATAAAGTTAAAAGAACAAAACAGAAAAAAGAGAAAACTGCACTTAAAATGCAGACATGATGAATCCACACAAGCCAGAAAACCTACAGCACCTCTTCTCAGCCACAGCCTTTGTGTAACCCACAATAAAGGAACAGCACAATCCAGCTAATTAGTCACTCAGCACTGTGGTCTAATTAGTCAGTGCATTGAATTCCTGCCAGAATCCCATTGATTTATACGCAAAATCTTCAGTGTAACTTATCAGCTAATGTGTAATTAGTCATTTCCAAATGTACACACATAATAAATCCCAATGGCATTTTCAGGAATTTGTTTTCAGGTTTGCAGGAAAGAGCCTTAGTGTTATCTGCAGTGGGTGCCTCAACCTGGACAGAGCCTGAGGTAGTCATTTGAGAGGCAGAACGTGCCCTGTGTGCTGCAGTGGGAGGCCAGCACTAGTCTCCTGCCCTGGGGATGAGCCCAGCTCTCCAGGATGGGGCTCTGACAATGGCAAGAGGAAGAAACACTCTGCCCTTGGCTCCCAAACCCAAGCAGAGACTTTCCTACTACCAGAAAAGTCCTCAGGAGCTCTCTGCTTTCACCCATTCCTTGTGACTGGGGGGGGATCCCAGCTTTCCAGAGGGGCTATTACTCCTAGACTAGATAAAGGGTCCCTATATTCTCACCTCATGAGCCAGGGGATTCCTTCTGTCTCCAAACCTTGGATAAGCAATGGGAGCATGGGGTAGGGACAAAGTGATCAGGAGTGATGAGGTGGGATTCAGAAGGGAAACTCACCTGCGGCTCCACCTTCCATTTACCTTCACACTGCACCTGGCCCTTTCTTGTACCCAACTTGTACGCTGCCCAGACTGGGATTCTCCAGCTCTTGTCATAGAGTGTTGCAAAATGATATTTGCTTTCTAGCTTCTGGCAAATGTTTGCTGAGTTTGGAGTACCCAACCCCTGGGGCACAACTCCTCCATAGAAATACTCGCTGCAGAGACTGAAATCAGGAACCACTGCAGCTAGTGCCAGTCCGGCCCAGAGCAAGGCCAAGCCCAGCAGCACCAATGACCCCATGGCACCAGGAGTGTCAGGCACCAACCACAAGGACTTCTGCAGCTGCTACTTATAGTGTTCCTGGGGGAAGTTGCCGCACTCCCAACCCCTCGCCCTGACAAGCTGCTTGCAGTGGGCTGTCAGCTTCCAGCCAGGGCCCTCCCTAGGGCAGGGCTGGGCCATGTAGCCACAGCCCCAAGTGCATCTCATGCCAACTTATTATCAGTTCCCTTGTTCGCTCTTCTGAGGAAAAGAGTCTCAGGCTTCAGTCTCCTCTTCCAGATCCTCTCAGCACAGCATTTTGTGAGAGTTTTAGATGCTTTGTCACTACTGTCATACTGCAGACACGGCCATTCAGTGCAGTGCCAGGGAGTGCCCCTGCAGTGCCAGGGAGAGCCAGGATTGAGACCCCAAGATGCTCATGTCACATACAGCGAGCTCAACCCTCTATTAGCTAGGCTGAGAGCCGCTGTCAGTCCCTGCTGAGCTGGGCTGGGTTGGACATCGGCTTGTGGCCCTGAGGTGTCAGGCTGGGTACTAGCCCATCCCTGGGGCAGGCAGAGCCCCTCCTGGGGCCAGGGTGAATGTGCACCCAGAGATATAATTCCCATGTCAGGGCATTGCAGAACCTCAGTGACAGCCTCCTCCTCCCCACAAACACTGCTCACACCTGCAGTGCCGGGGAGCCCAGGGCAAAGCTGCTGCACCTGATGAGGTGAGAAAGATTTTGCATTATTCGGTGTGGGAGGCTAGTGAGTGGTGTACCATGCATTTGCTTGAGTGCCTCAGAAGCAAATGAGCAGTTCCCGTCTCATCCACAATCTGTTTCTATCAGTCCACATGTGCTGTGTCAACATAACAGCACAGTGAGCTTTTGCACTGGCCTGGATACCAACCACAAGCTCTTCCGTTCCCTTCTTTTGGGTGTTGTGGGTCTTCAATATAGCTGGGTGTGCATTCAAACCCTGCTCCTCACATGCCACATAAGAACAGTGACTGTCAGCAGGAGTTAGGGGTTAGAGTGGGCAAACAACCAGCCATGAGCTCCCAGTGCGATGCTGTGAGGAAATGCCCCAGGGACAGCCAAGGTTGTTTCTTTGTACAGCGTTGGTGAGACCAGTATTGGGCACCATTACCAGGTCTGGGGGCTGCATGTGGGAAAATGGGAGGGGTGCCAATATAAAGCACAGCAGTGATTGAAAGCTTGGAGAAAATGCCTAACAACAGGGTTTTCAACAGTAAGGCCCATGGGCTGGATCCAGTTTGCAGAGTCTTGTCCCTTCATCTGCAGGGCTCCTGGAGGGACCAGGAATTTGGTGGTGGGACAGGTAGGTAAGGAACAGCCACTGAAATGGAGGTATGGCCCTCCAGTGGATATCTGTTTCAGCACTGGGGGAGTGAATGACGGCTGTGTAATCTCCGAGGCTCCCTGAGCTGACACTGTTCTGTCCCAACTACCACTGCCACTGCCTCCCCTTCCCCACCCCTGCCCCCCCACAGCTGGTGGGGGATCTGGATCCAGCCTGTGCAGAGCCCTGTAAACCAGATACTGGCTTGAGTGCCAGCAGGAGGGTAAGTGAGTTTGCTATCCCTACAAATTGCCATGACTTAGAGCAAGCCCCTGAGTTAGACTGTCACTGTAGGTCAAGGGGGTGAGGATCAAGCTCTATTTTAGAGCCAATCCAGCAGAGGGGCTACCTGCCTGCATCCTTTCTCCCCTACCCCTGCCCCTACCCTCCTAGCTCCTGTGCTGTCTGCAGGAAGGGAGTGGGGAGAAGGAAAGTAAAGGGAGCTGTGGGCTGGGGTTCACCTGGCTCTGGCAACCTTAGTCCATAGCTCCTTGCGTAAGCCTAGCCCCAGTTGTGCACTGGGTTTGACAAGAGTTTCCTGAGTCACTCCACTTTGCAGCACCTTCATCTGATCCCTCATTAGATGAAGATTAAATTGTCATGCAATTGGCCACTTTTAAAGCACTGGGCTCTGACCTCTGTCCAAACAAAACCAGCAGTTGTATGTCTGTATCATCATTACCAAGCAGGTCTAGGGCTTCTTCCATAGAACTGTTGGCACAGGTACTTAGTAATCACTTCTCTTGAAGAGCTAAACAGGATGTAGCCTTCATAACAGATTTTCCGTCAGCAGTTTTGCCAGAAAAGGGAATTATAAATTGCTCAACACCAATCTGCTAGCTCTGGGAGATAGGTTTGGAGTCATTTCATGGGTTTGAGGGTAACAGGATACAGGGGTAGGATCTGCTCTATTTCCAGCCTTTGCTGTATAGTGTTGTTCTCTAAAACTGTCAAAATGAAGCATACTCCTTGCCTGTAGACATGTGGGGCAGCTACTCCAATGCACTGTAAATAGTGTGTTGAAGCCGACTTGATTAATCAAGTCTGGTGAAGCGTGATATCTAACGTGCTACAACAGGCTCCACTTCTCATGTATGGCCCCCACCATCATTTTGAAGCACAGGGATGCTGATACAAGAGATGCTGTGGGCACTTTAATTAGAGTGGGTCTTGGAGCTGCTCTAATTAAAGCACCCCTGCCTCTCACCCCTGAAGCACGTGTAAAGATTCCCTTTAAGTCCCCCAAAGCCCACGTGCTCCATCCCCCCTATCTCAGTGAGAACTCTGCAGCCAGGTATAAACATTGGTCAAGGATGATCTAGGAGCAGCTGTGCCTAGAGTATACTGTGAAGAACAACCACTGGGCACCCAGGAGATCCCCCCCAAGTGCATCACTTGGAGATCATGAGAAGAGCTCTGCAGTCCAGAGCAGGTGGGAATTGGAAAGAAGCTTGCTCAGCCAAGGAGAATGAAGCAGAGCTCACAAGCAGATTAGTTACAACAAAACATGAAAGGAGCTAGGCTACATTTACAGAATAACAGAAGGGGAGCTGTCTCTCTCCAGTCAGGGTGTGTGATGTGTGGAGTTGTGCTTGAGCTCCCCACATTGCAGCACACTGTGGAGGTTGTTTGTTTTTCCCATGCTTTTGGACTTTGTTAATTTGCACATAGTTTCAGTAAGATTTTTTTCCCCTTTCTTGTTGCTGCAGGTATCAGGCTGTGGGAGGAAGTTGCCTTCCTGAGAAGTATTGAGTGTTAGCTGCAGCCAAGGCTGGTGTTTTGTACTAGAGTATGCCAATTCTATTGCTGGGACTAAAAACACAGAGGTCCCGGGTAGAGGGTTTGCTTCTCCACTTGAGGTCAGACTAATTGCCACATTTGGGATCTGGAAGGAATTTTACCCCACATTTAGACAGGAATGGACCATGGTGGGGTTTGCTGCCCTCTGTAGCCTGTATTTTAACAGGTTTTCCTTCTTGCAGTGGCAGGATCGTGATAGCGCCCTCACCCCCCTGTTTTACCTGTGACAGATTAGGGTGCTTGGGAGCACCCTAAGTCCCTTCCAGCCCTACAGTTTTATGATTCTTGGATCCTATGCTCCAATTACAGATTAAGATTGAAATTTATTATTATTATTTTAAACAGCACAACACAGAAACATATTTTCTTAGTCATTCCTTCATGCCTGTTCTTATTTTTTGTCCCTCTTCTTTACTGAACCAACTCCAGAGGCTATTGTCACCTTCAGCCATCAAAGTTACACTGATGGAACTGGAGTAGTCTATGTTAACTCTACGTCCTGGTTTCCAGAGCTGAACTTGATGTTTGGGAAAGAGGGGGACAAGAGTCATCCTGTGGAAACCTTAATTCTATATTAATAAAGAATGGAACAGATGAAGGGAGTCAGGGGCATATCAGGGTTAAAGTGCTTCTCTGGGCAATGAGAGCCCAGAGCTAGCAGATAGGTGTTGAGCAATTTATACTTCCCTTTTCTGGCAAAACTGCTGACTGAAAATCTGTTATGAAGGCTGCACCCTGTTTAGCTCTTCAAGAGAAGTGATTACTAAGTACCTGTGCCAACAGTTCTATGGAAGAAGCCCTAGACTTCCTTGGTAATGATGACTCAGACACACAACTGCTGGTTTTGGCTCATGCAGTCTGGGATTCTCTTTTGTCCAGTGACAAAATAATATCATCATTCACATGAACCTGCTGGAAAGTAAGATGCTGGTATTGAGTGTTCCTATCTGCTAGCCCAATAGCCTGATGATGAGGACACCTGGCCAGAAAGCAGGAGGCCTTCCCATCCACCCCATCCACATCCATGATGTTTGAACAGAGGTCAGAGCCCAGTCCCCTTAAGCTCAGCAACTCTCCTGTCTCCAGGGGCAGATCTAAATCAGGGTGGTTGCCTGTTTTGACCAGGGCCAGATTAACCTTTTAGTGGGCCCTAGGCAAACAAACTCATGGTCCCCTACTATATATATATATATATATATATATATATATATACACACACATATATATATATATATATATATATGCAACTCTTTCCGGAGCCCTCCTGGACATGTGTGTGGATATATATAGGGAAGTCTCCAAGCTGGGGCAGTCCCCGGCCCACTAGCTGCCTGCCTGAGGGGTGCCACAACCTTGGAGCGAAGGACGAGGACCCGTCACAGCTCAGGGCCCCAAGCATGTGCTTAGTTTGCCTGTGCATTCATAGAGCCCTGGCTTTGGCCACATGTTCCTGACCGCACCTCATCTAACACCCACACTAAGCCACTGTCATCAGTTATGTGGAAGAAGCCCTGGCACGTACGTGGAACTTATGCAGCTGCAGAATTGCTGTTTTCAGAAATTCCTGATTCCTGATAGTTACACGTTCACATTTCACTTTCCTTCTCTTGGACACAGGCAGCAGGATCAGCAATTCAGCCAGTTTTTATTTATGTGAGCTGCTTGCTAATGTGGTTAAAAGTAGAGGTACACTGATTCATTGGTCCCATACCATATTGGCACCGATATAAGGAAAATTGACACTACAGTCCCCGACTTACTTACCATCACAGCCAATATGATCTGTTGCTTTTGGAAAACTGTCATGTATCTACTAGGCATTGAAATAGAGACCATTGTGATGTACGATTTATTTCACACCCATCTGCAAACCACTAGGGGAGGAAGATTTTTCATAATTACCAACCTGAACAGAACAGGTCACCAAGAGGTGGCAGACCCAAGCTTCCAGCCTAAAGTCTTCAGGCAGCTACTTCCCACTCAGGATGGGGGTGGGGGTGGAATGGAGTGGAGGAGAGTAGTCATTTTTGGCAATAAGCCTACCTTAAAAAGTTATATTCAAATTCCTAACCTTGTTCCTAGGAGAATGAGAGGAGGATTTACATACCTATTCAATGTGCTTCTCATGTCCTAGAGGGGAGAGCGAGAGCACAAGGACACACATTGGGGATCCCCTTCTGCCTGGGGAAGGGAGAGGGGGGGAGGGGAAGCAGTCATTTGCAGTCAACAGGTTTTCCAGTTAAGCTACATTAATTCCCCATGCCTAGTCATACAAAAGTCCTCCCTTTCCTGTGTCAGCCTCTGGGGTTTCTCCAGACACAGCTTCACCTGTAGGAATGTCTGGCTTAAAAATTATTTTCCTGGAGAGCTTGTTGACATTTTCCTTCTGCCTCTTCAAAACCTTTGTCCATCTCTTCCAGCTGAGCTAAGGCAAGTAGCTGCTCCTCTTCCAGATGATGCAGTTGCTGAAAAATCAGACATAAGCTTCTGCTTCTCCATTTGCTTCTTTTTCTAGCACCACCACGTACAAATAGGTAAAGGTCAGGTTAGAACCTTGGAACGTATCATTGAGTCCTCAATAGAGCACGATAGACTAGATCCATTTCCACTTGTTAGGTGAAAGTGGACTCAGACACCTAAAGACAACTCTATTCCACCCTGTTCAAGAAAGCAGCACAAAAGAGGTGGGTGTCTTGGGGTCAAAAAAAAACAACAAACAACTATCAAGTACTGCAAGATAGCTTACAAACTGTTGCAATTGTATTTGCCTATCATGATGTTCTCAACCACTCAGACATAGAAGGTGAAACTCTTAGCTATACTGATACCAATGGAAGTTTTTCCATGGTGTCAGACGTCTACCCTGAGAATTAAACAGGTACAGTGACACACAAAGAAGGAAGTGTCCGCACATACATCTCTATGAGACACATGGAGATTAAAGAAACTGTTAGGGTAACAATAATTTGGATATTAGGAAGCACTGAATCTGCAGCTGAATAAAAAGGTGTTAACCTGTAGCCTAGCAGAGCTGCTGACCACAAGGCAGAATGATAGCTAAGCCAGCCATTTGCTTATGCTAAGTAACCATCTTAACTGTGTCAACCATTTTCTGAGAAAAAAGCAGCGAGTGAATCTGTGTGAGTCTGTGTGCTGTGAACCAGCTACACTAAGGTACGAGATAAGATACAGGGGCCCAAAAAAGGTGGAAGATGGTACAACATGAGACAGAAAAACAGACTGGAATGTGGAAACAACACATAATTGGTAACAGCATCCGAGATGAACATTTGCAAAAAGGTGAATAGTGATTGGTGAAGAAGCCTCCAGAAGCTTCCAGGTTCTGGACAAAGTCCGCCCATTGACTAAAGAGCAGGAGTCAAGGTCTTAACTTGTGGGAGCTACTCCAAAGCTGTCTCCATTCAGAATAAAGCTGTTGCAAGCAATGTGTGCCGGTGTTTGCTCCCTGCTTGCTCTGCTCTGCCTAATGAGTAACGGGATCCACGGGTAGCTGGACTGTCGTCTCCCTAGTCGTTGGGCGCCGCATGGAGTCGCGGTCTAACAGAAACTCCTATAGGGGGAAGGGAAGCAGAAGGTGGGAGGGAAGACTGCACAATAAACTGAGGGCTAGAGTGGCAACATATTTACCTAAATGAAAAGCCCCCCTTCCTCTGAAGATTAACAACAACTGGCACCCACCGGATATTCTTCATTTTTTCCTGTCTTATGACTATTTAAATTCCAGGAGTTTCTTTTCTTTCTCTTTTTTTTTCTTCTGGAGCTGCTCGAGAGGCTGCAGCGTATCCTAGTGGACTTCTTCTGAAATGGATGCCACTGGCTCCCGTGAGCTGCCTTTTCCCTGCCCATCATCGAGTGAGGCCAGGGCCTGATAGACCTGACCAGCAGGGTGGCTGCCTACCACTGCAAGTCCTCCAGTGGCTCCTGTATGCCAAGGGCCACCTCCCGTGGTGGCAGCTGGCATGCCGGGTCCTGCACTGAGTGGGGAGCCTTGGCTTTGACCGGAAGTTGTTTATGCTGGACCTCACCTTCCTGAATGGGGCAGTCCTTCCCCCATTCTACCACAGCATGGTGCGGGCCTGGCGGGCAGCCTTCCATCTTTGTCCCCAGGCCAGGTACCTGTGTTTCCTGCAGCTGCTTCAGGAGCCCCTGGTCCACAACCCGGCCCTGCAGCATATTGTGCAGAGTCTGGCCTCTGCCAGCCTTGTGGCTGCCCTCATCAAGGCACACACCACTCACCAGGGTGCCTCCTGGACCCTGCTCAGTCAGGCTGGCTGTCAGCTGAGGCCCTGGCTGCCTGGTGGGCCCTGCACTCCATCCGCACCATGGGCTGGCTTCTGGAGGCCGTTAGGGCCACCCTCCTGATGGAGGCAGCAGCCACCCTAGAAGGCTACCTCTAGGCCTACCAGGCCCTTCCCACCACGGACATTGTGGGCGATGCCTTCCCACCACTGCCAGTTATTCCAGCGGTGGCCAGTGAGCTGGCTGACAGGCCTGACACACTGCTGAGGCTCCCCATGCCCCCCAGAAACAACACAGGCTGTCCCTTTGGCACAGTGCCCTGGAGAGGACTCTACGCATGGGTGGTGTGCACTCAGCATGCCCAGGTACTGGCCAGCCACCCTGACACCATGTGGCGGTGGTGCCTGGCATTGTCCAGGACCCCAGCATGGCACACATTGTACAAGGCACGCACCAAGAAGACCAGTGACCTCCAGTGGAGATTGGTGCACAGCATCCTGGCCACTGGCACCTTTGTGCGCCACCTGGACCTGGTGGCCTCAGTGGCCTGCCCCTTCTGCCCGGGGTTGCTGGAAGAGAACATTTTCCATGCCTTCCTTGACTTCCTCCAGCTGTGGCTGCTCTTTGCCACCCTCAGGGTGCTGCTTCAGGCACTGGGCTGGGACGTTTCGGAGGACACCTGCATCTACTCTTTCCCATACCAGGCAGCTGAGTGGGCCACAGGCAGCCTGGCCAACTTACTGGTGGGCCAGACCAAGATGGCCACCCTGAAGAGCCGGCAAAACTGGTTCACCGAGACCAGGATGGACAATGTCCTGCACCTCTTGCTCCTGCTGATGCAGGCCCGCCTCTCACTTGAGTTCGAGCATGTAGTCCTCCAGCGGATGATGCCCACCTTTAAGGAACACCGGGCTGTCAAGGGGGCACTGTCCTGAGTCAAGGGGGGGACACCTGCTCTTTGCCCTGTGACGCCACCACCTGCTCAGGGTGTGGGGGTGGGTCCAGCGAGTTGAAACCTCGGGCTTTGTCCATGTGGGCTGACCCCTGATGTCCTGAGGTCTCCCTGGGCGTCCCCACTGGCAGAACTGTATATATACTTCTTTTGTCCTTTGTGTTTTGTTTTTTGTTTAGAGTGTGCGGGCAGGCCTTACAGGCCATGAGCCCAGGCCTTGTCCTTGAGGTCCAGACCTTCAGGCCAACCTGTATATGGTCTTTACTGCCCCCCATTCATCACCCTCCCTGGAATAAATGTTTCTTAAAAGTCAAAGTCTTTCTTTCTTTCTTTCCTTCCTTCTTCCTTCAGAGCCTTGACATGGTCTTCAACTTTTTCCTAAGGGAAAAACAATATTGATGCTGCGGGTATTTATTATTCTGGAATAAGCAAGTTATTTCTTTTCTCTTCCTCACTGAAATGTTTAATGGTCTTGGTTTCATCCTGATAAAGAACAAAACATATTTTGAAATCATGAACTGTCATGGACTGGGAATGCCATTTGTTTCTTAGCTCCTTTAGGATTGCCTGAGATGTAATAAGCCAAGCTTTTCATTTACCCTAGGAGAGGAGGTATAAGCAAAAACAAAACAGATCAGAAAGAAGTCCATATTTTTGCTTGTTTGCCTCCCCCAGTTGAAAAAAGAGAATCCCCCCACCCCCACCCTGGTAAAACTGAAAGCAAGGAAACAAAACAAAACAAAAAAACAACCCAGCAAACAGACAACCCCAAATACTTGTCAACTTTTGGGGGAAAAAAAGTGTCAACACTGGTTAATAAAATAGAGAAGTGGATGAAAGGAAGGAGGAGGGAATATATTAAAGGGGGAAATGTCAGACTTTCTTTGCAAAAACAAAGCAAAATAAGGGTTTTTTTTCTGGATACCCTTGAACTCCTATAGATGTCACTGTAATCGTTGTGTCTCTATATTCTTGTACTACAGAGCATTTAAGGGAAGCCTCCTCTGGACTGCACACCAAGATTAGATTATCTGTCTCTAGATTATCCACATTTTGTCTCCCTCTTGCATGTACTATCATTTCGGAGTTACAAAGCTGTCTTGCACTGTAATGTGGTAAGAAACACTTAAAAAAGAAGTGATAGAGGGAGAAGGAGGTATTAGCCGAGAGCAGCCACTTACATTTTCATTACAATAGCACTAACAATAGCCAAAAGCAGTAAATAACTTTTTGTATTTCCAGACAGAGAGGACCACTTTTAAACATCTGCAGCTGGGAACTGATGCCAGACCTGAAACTTCTTAACTTATCCAGATTTGGCAGAAATTGTGCCCACAATCTATAGTGACTGGGTCTTTAAAATAATCCAGACAGATTGAACAAGATGCCCCATCCTGCAGGCTCTGGACAGGATTCCCTGTGGCCATGGCTCCCCGCGGGATGTGCAGCAGCTTAAGTTTAGTTTCTCAAAGCTCTAAAATCATTTCTCTTTGCAGCAGGAACTGGGTGTTTCCACTTAGCTTCCTAAGCTTGCTAAACTTCCTGTCCTGAAATCAACCTGTTTGGGGGGGGGGGCGGGGGGGGAGGGAAAAGGCATGTTTCTGTTTATTGTGCTCACACAGAAAACATGGATAAATTGGAATTATTGATCTGTTACTTATGGGGAACAAAACCCATGGAAACACTGTTATCCAAACCCAGGCATAATCCAGTTTATATGTCCAGCCACCCTCAATAATCATAACTTACTCAGTGTTTCTCAGCATTTTTAGACTCAAGCCCCCCTCCATAACTTGTGGATTGAGCAACACACCTAATTTCAAAACATAAACTGATTTATTCCTGGGCTTACCTCCTTGCAGAGGGAGCAGGGAGGCAGGGAAAGCCTTAGCCTGCCTTTATCTGTTTATCTCCGCCCACCTGAAACCTGAGCCTGCCTCTATCTGTTTATCTTCCCACACTTCTTGGGACACCCTTCAAAGGATCTCACTGCATCCTGGAATACCCCAGCAAACACTCAGGTTGAGAATAACTGTCTTACAGTATCAAGATTTTCCAACGATTTAGCTGGTCTAATAGAAGATAATCACATTTACCCAGAGAGCCATGTCTTGCAGTAGCAAAGGTATTTATTTGTTAAATTGATATGCCCCCCCTCCCCAAGAAAAGCTCAGGGCAACCTGGAATAAAGAGAGAAATACAAAAGCTGAAAAAAATTCTACATTAAAAAAAGAACACTTCCCCCAAAAAAAGTTTCCAAAGCAATTCAAAAAGTTTAAAAGCAAGGAGTTGTGACATCCCTTCTTCAGCCCTAGGAGAGCACTCCCACCCTGGCTTCCCAATCCACATTCAATACCTCTGAAAAGAAAACAACTCCCCTCCACCACCCAGACTCTCCCCCATCCCTGCTCATGCCCACTTCCCTGACTCACACACCTTTATTGCCCCTTCTAAGCCATGCCTCCCTCTCTCACAAGTGTTGGCGTGGGGGACACAGCTGTCTCCATTCCTGATCTCCTTCCCTACAGTGGAAAAACATTGCACAAAACACACTCACCAAAAGACACCCTACAATACCCACCCCAGAGCAACCTGCAGTCCCTTTCAAAGCCCCAGGTTGACTGGGATTATTTTTCCCTACTTAGCTGGCTGTATTTGTGCCTGCTAAACTTCCCAGCCTTTCTCCCACTCCAGGTTTAACTCCAAGAAGCAGAGAGGAGGAAATGGGGAAGGAGAGGAGCAGTGATGTAGTAACAGTATCTCCTGAGCTGGGGCTGCTTCAGTGCACGTGGGGCCTGGGGGGCTGGTAACAGCAGCAGCTTCATCACCCCAGGGGGATCGCTACTCAAGGAACTTGAAAATGCCCAAAAATAGACATCTTCCTTCGATTCAGGTGCAGCTGGTCAGAAATTCTGATATGTTAACGCTACTTTTTATCACAAAAGAGAGGAAAATTATTGCATGTGTGTAACTATTTCATGGAACAGGGCTGTCTATACAATTTGAATTAAGAAACATAAACATGAAACAGGCTGGAATTTGCAGCCAAAATTAAAAATTTTGATATTGAAATAAAAGGATATTTACTTGAAACAAAATAAAGCTATTCCTTTCAAAACAGACGCTTCCACTTGATATGGCCCTAGAATGAAACTTTATAGGAAAATGTTGAGTTGAAAAAAAACACATTTTTAACTGTCATTTAAAAGAATTTTTTATTGGAAAAGAAGTTTTACTCACTTATTTCTAAGTGGCAAAATGTTAAAAAGCTAGGAATTTGATATTTTCCTTTAGCAAATTACTTTGTTGGTACTATGTTCCTCAAAGGGAGATTGTGTCTTTGTCAGACTGTTGTTGTATTTTTTTAATTTTGGCCTTTAAATATTTTCAATGGTCTTTTATTGAACTGGAGAGGGGTAAACCCTCTGCTTGTGAAAACTTATGTTCTGATTTAGTCACTTCATAAGGTGCAAATTCAGCCTGCCTTGTGCCTACACTGGGAGTGGCAACCTTAGTTTGAAAAGCAGAGTGAATCTTACGTTTCATTATAGACTATGCCAGAAATTCAGGACTACATATTCATGCCTATCCACAATAGTTCCCCTGTGACTAATTCAGTGGGAGGTTTGCTCAGAGACCACAGCCTTAAGCCGTTACTGTATGGATAGATAGATTATCAAATAAATAGATTTTAATCAATCCTACATTCTTTTCCCTTTCTCGCTCTCTCTGCTGTTGAGATTCTTTTCTTTGTGTGTTACCTTCCTAGGAGCAACTTTTCTTTCTCACCCCTAATGATTTAATTCCTACCACTTGGCCACACCAGCAGCTAAAATGCTCAGGAATCAAATAGCTAACATTAGAGACAAGAATAGTTGTGGGTGATATCTTTTATTGGACTAACTGCATGGTTGGGATAGACATAGGAAAGCTTTCTGGTATCAAAGTAGCCTTCCTCAGGTCTTATGTGAGAGAAGCAAACACAGCAGGGCCAAAGTAGCAGAGGGAACAAAAACTTGGGTGAAAACTCTTTCTGTAAACATCTGGACCATCATGGCTGCATCACTCTGACACAACTGTAACAGGGAAGATATTGAAATCTGCAGCTTATGATGAAAAAATCCACAGTCTAAAGAAAAAAGAAGCCAGGTTACACAGTGAGCGCATCTACAAATGCAAGTAAAGTGGAACAATAAACTCCGGTACTTATTGTACTAGTTTATTGCACCTGGGCATGCTGTTTACATGTAGGCCTGGTAGTGAAGCATGTTGAACTGGGTCAGAGCTGCCCCAGCTGGCAGGGGGTCCAGGGTCAGGCCTGCCAGCCTGCCAGCCTGGGGCTGCTCCAGCCTGGTTCAGTGTGCTGCAGAGGGGCTGGCTGGGGCATGAAGATGCTCCAACATGGAGTTAGCTGGCAGGTAGCCCCAGCACCAAAGCACCCTTGTGCCCCAGTCAGCCCCTCCAATATCTACACATTCAGTGCCACAGAATAAAAAAACTCCAGAGCAGGATAGAAATTATATTTACAAATACTACTCTGCTGCAGAGTTAATTAATTCATTCCTGCTTGATAGCTCTTCACATGTAGATGTGAGATGTTTACTGCAGAGCTAATTAGGAACCTCTGCAGTAAATGTCTCATGTAGATGCACCCAATGACATCTTATTCTTAAACAAGTGCAAGAAACAAACATTACCCCAAGGGGACTCATCATCTGCAGCCCTCTGGCTACCAAACATAACTCCATATCTACAACACAGCTATGCAGGAGAACTTCAGAAAAACTGAGAAACCTCCTCTTCACCAAACCTATCCCAAAAGAGATCAACTTAAACAGAAGATACTCATGCTACTAAACTAAGAGTCATTAACCTGGAGATGTACCTGACTGCTATGCAGGATACCCAAACTACTCTTTGGCACAAAGAATGGGAGAAACTAGGCGACACAGCTGTTGAATGGAGCTGACAAGGAATTATCCACAGTGAGTAGTTAGCAGCTGGCTCCAACTACAGATGGCATATATGGTAGAGCCTGAACAGATTAAGAGTGGGTCTCTGAAGATACAACTTTCTCATGAAATCATGGAGTCTCTATGCAACCAACCAATATGTTTGTCAGGAGAGGCAAAACAAGGATCATCTCATGAGATGCCCTGTAGCTCCGCTATGCACCTCACCCGATTTGGCAATACCAACACTAGAAGCAGTGGCCTAAGCAGAATATGGGGAACAGGTCATATAAAAGGTTGGATTCGAGACGTGGCAAAGAAGCAGACCCAAACATACTACCAAAAATACCTGATGAGAGCCATTCAACTTAAAAATAATGGAATCAGCTGTCACAAGAGGAGCCACCTCCCAGGCAGCACACAGGCAGTAACACAGGAGGAAATCAGTATTCAAAAAACCAACACCAGCAACTTATCACAACACCCATTCTAAAATATATGTACTCTCCAAAGGCCTGAACTTCTGCCCAGAGGAAAAAACTGACAAGATGCTAATATGTGGAGAATCAGAAGACTTTGTCCACAGACTTTGCCAGAAGGAATACTTCCACAACTAGAAGACTACCATCTCCAACAACCCCAGCCCCAGACAGCTGCGGGGACCTCCAGGACCTCCAGCACAGCCAGAGGTAGGTGGGGCCCGTGGCAGGAGGGACGGACCCCAACCCCAGACAGCTGCGGGACAGGTGAGTCTGAGCTGGGGAGGGACATGCCCCCCGGCTCCTACTTGGCCCAACCCCCAGGGAGCCACATGAAAGGAGCCTTGTGAACAGGCTGCGCAAGCAGGCGCACTTGTCTGCCTGGCGTGCGAGTTAGCATGGAGTTTGCACACGAGGGTGAGCGGGAGGGCCCGAGACCCTGCCAGAGCACCTCGCTAGGGAAGCCAGTCCCAGCCGTAGCTGCCCTCACAGCAGCATGACACGGCTGGGCATGCACCGCAACCTGAGGGTCCCCTCGGGGTCTGCGGGCCCCCTCCCAGCACCTCAGAGGCCTCCACCCAGACGGAGCCCTTGTTCTGGGCTCCACGCAGACGGAGCCTCTGGCTCTCAGCTGCAGGGGCTGCCTGTCACTTTTTCAGGCTCTGGGGTCCAGGACCATGGCCACCTCCCCTTGTGGGGTCTCACCAAACTCTGGGGTAAAGCATCCACACATGAGGGCAGGAGGGTGATCCATGTGGATCTTGACAGGCTCAGCAAATGGGCAGACAAGAACCTGACAGTGTTTAACACCGAAAAATTCAAGGTTCTCCACCTCGGGAGGAAAAACCGGCAGCATACTTATAGGTTTGGCAGTGCTACGCTGGTTAGCACTATGGATGAAAGGGATTTGTGGGTCATCATTGACCACAAGATGAACATGAGCCTTCAATGTGATGCTGCGGCTAGTAAAGCAAGCAAAACACTGGCTTGCACCCAGAGATGCTTCTCAAGCAAACCCCAGGACGTCATTCTCCCATTGTACTTGGCCTTGGAGAGGCTGCAGCTGGAGTACTGCATCCAGTTTTGGGCTCCACAATTCAAAAAGGGTGTGGAGAAGCTTGAGAGAGTGCAGAGGAGAGCCACGCGCATGATCAGAAGTCAGGAAAACAGACATTATGACAATAGGCTGAAAGCCATGGGACTCTTCAGCCTGGAAAAGCGCAGGCTCAGGGGTGATCTGGTGGCCACCTATAAGTTTATCAGGGGTGACCACCAGGATCTGGGGGAACGTCTGTTCACCAGAGCGCCCTGAGGGATGACAAGGTCGAACCGTCACAAACTCCTCCGTGACCGATTCAGGCAGGACATAAGGAAGAACTTCTTTACTGTCCGACCCCCAAGGTCTGGAATAGACTGCCACCGGAGGTGGTTCAAGCACCTACTTTGAATGCCTTCAAGACACATTTGGATGCTTATCTTGCTGGGATCCTACGACCCCAGCTGATTTCCTGCCCCTGGGGCAGGGTGCTGGACTTGATGATCCTCTGGGGTCCTTTCCAGCCCTAATATCTATGAAATCTATGAAACCCCCTGCTACAACTGAGGAAAAACCGATAATAAAACATTGGACTGGACACCTCTGTTACTGCACCAATTTGTCCAGCAGACAGTGCTAAAGGACCACTAAAGCTCAACCAGCCCAGATGGAGCACACAAATTCAATTTAACTAAAATCTCTCTTTTATTAATGCATGAAATGTTATATTGGTAAATTGTATACATAGAGATGAAAATATTTAAGCTAATGATTTAATTCAATCCAAGATGTTACTCCATTACAGCGTCCGATTGCCAGTCGGCATTCCAGAAAGTAGAGCGTGGTCATCTGGGTGGTCTTTTGGCTGGCACGGTCCCGATGTTGTTGGATAGATGATGAATACACTTACCTTCCTTGTTGCTCCTTTTTATGCCTTTTCTTTAACTTCACTCCTCTGATGACTCTTCATTTCTATCCTGTCAGCATATTCTTTTCTTCCAACAAACTCAACGCATCTTAATTCAGTCTTTTAGTGGTGTCTTAATTTAGGCATGCCTCCGGCCTCCTAATTTGATCTGTCCAAGAAAATCAGAAATCCCAATGGCTTTGCAGTTGGGCACCGTTCAAATGGTCTTGTCTTATCACTTTTCATTAATGTATCCAATCAACTCATCCCTCTGATTCAGTCGGTTAGTGCCAAATTCAGTTAATTTAAGCTAGTAACAAAGCCCACATTCTACATGCCTTTGTTGATAAAGTTAGAGTATAAGCTGCTTTCTTACACTGATAAACACAAGAACACAAAGTTGAGGCAAGCCCAAGGCTATAGCTGACAATGCAGGTACAAAAATGAAAAACAAATGTTCAAATAATACTGTAATTCACACTCAAGCAGGTTCAACTAAAGCTAAATATAGCAAGCTATCCTAATATCTGCCAGCGGATGTAACCACACATCGGACTACTACATAGACTGTTTCAAGAAGAAAGCTAACAGCCACATCCCGAACAAAAGCCAGAAGCAGGACAACCTCTTTACCCTATAGATAAAAAGCTAGACAATCCTTAAGATCTAACAACAAAATGGTAATCAAACCAATGGACAAAGTGGAGCTATAGTCATCCTCAGCCATCACGATTATATCAGTGAAATCAACAGACAACTCTGACACAAAATACTATATGGAAGTTGGGGGAGACCCCGCACCACAATTCACTCTGGAACTAAAAAATATCATCAAAGCCTTCCCATGCCAGCTCCAGGAAAAAATGTATTGTATTTATCCCCCACTCTCTCACCACAGAAACTTTCTGTATTCTCCCAAAGATCCACAAACAGGGTAACCCTGGCCAGCCCACCATATCTAACTGTGGTACCCTCACTGAAGAGCTATCTGGATGAATATAAACTATCCTGAAACTACTTTTTGCTCAAAGACCAAGTTTTGTACAACACACCACAAACTTCCTCAACATAATCCAAAACATCAGCCAGCTCCCCAACAAGCATGGTACTTGCAAACACAGATGTCATCAGCCTGTCTCACTACATAGTTGGTCCAATAAAAAATATCACCCTAAGAAATCCTTGCCTTATGTACACAAAAACAGGATATAAATGAAATGATCATGATCAAGTAGCCAGAAGGCAGGAGTGATGTAGTAAAAACCTGATAAAGGAGGAACAATATGAGGGATATAAACATCCATGAAGTGCAGGGATTAGGAGTATCAGATAGATATAATGGGCTGTTATGTCATTGTGTTAAGTCCCTGCTAATTAGCTAATGACTTTCTGCTCCCAAGCTCACCTTGTAAGCTATTGGGTGGATGTCCTGCAGCAGACAAACTGTAAGGTCAGATAGTGAGGGATTTTTCTGTGAAAAAGGTTCTCATACATGGTAGCAGTGGCAGTGATAGCAGCAGCTCCAGCCTGGATGCCAGGCCCAGCTGGAGTTGCTGCTGCATCAGCTATTCCTGGGACAGGCTGGGACCAGAGCAAGCACACACCCTATGCCCCAGGCTGGAGCAGGGTCAGAGTCTGCTAGAGCTGGGGTAAGGGTAAGCGGCAGTGGGGAAGGTCAAGTGGGTGGCAGAGGCCAGAGGGTGGTGGGAGACAGTGGGGGGACAGATGTGGGCAAGGCAGCAGGGAGAGGGCGGAGGCTCTGGTGAGGTGGCAGTCAGTGGGGCAGAGGCAATGGGGTCAGGCAGCACCTGCAGTTCCAAATCTGCCCCAAAGTTGAGGCCAGAGCTGGAGTTGCAGCAGCTGCCTGTTCCCACCTACCTCCCGCTTTGTACTCAAACCCAAGATGAAGGTGTTTCCCCCATGTTAAATGGGGGAAAAAAACTCATCTTGGATTCAAGTAGGCATGGTGTAACCCTGTGAGCTGCCCCTTCCAGCTGGTCTCCTGTAATCCTAAGACATGTTTCTTTCCAAGTTCCTAAGAGAACCTTTATTCAAAGCCTTCCTCAGCAAAGGTGAAGCAAACAAGCATGTCATTACCTTTCTCCCTTCAGAATCTCAAGGTTTTCCAGTTTCCGTAGCTCTTTGTACCCTTGCTGCTCTCTTTCAGCTTCTCCTTTTTTATTCTTCCATTTGGGGTCCACCCAGGGGCATGACCCTCCACCCCACCTTCACTTCATCAGCAGGCAGGCCTGGCTGCCCTTCTAGATTGGTGCTTTTCAAACTATGTCCCATGGGACCCTGGGCTTCCATGATATGTCATCAGGGGTTCAGCAAAGAGACTAGGGTAATGACAGATAGGGCAGCAAGGTGGTGCACTGCTGGGGGAGGCCTCCTGGGCACATTCGCTTACAGCAGGGGACAAGTGCTGTGGCAGAATTGATATGAAAGGGTTCTGTGACTTTATGAAGTTTGAAAACCCATGTTTTGGATCTAGACCCTGTCACACATCTCCCTCACTACCTACAGAAGTCTCCCAAAGCTTGACCCCTCTGAGCTGTCTGGCTGGGGACTCGGATGCTATAGGGGACTGATGGACTTGGAGTTGACACTGAGCCTTTCCTTTGTGCCCTCTGTGCAATTCCCTGCAAAGTTGGATCTCAGGCCGAGTTATGTTTTTAAGCTGCTTATGGAGATTTCTAGCAATTCAGGAGCTGCCTGGTTCCATGTGAAAATTCAGAGGTCTTTTTCAATGCAATAAGGAGATGCCCATGTGTTCTGTGACTGCCAGTGATGCAGTGACCTTGTGCGCTGTGTAACAGTGGCTACCTGCATGTTTGCCTGCTCCAGCACTCCAGTAAGAGCTGACTGGGAGCATGTCTTTCTGAGGGGTGTGCCTTTCTGACAGAGACAGTGACTCTGGAGACTATGCAGGCTGCCCAATTTAAGAGCAAATTGTCTCCGAGTCACATAGTGGAAGTGCACATTCCCTGTTATCTCAATGGGAGAAGCTTGGGGGAAGTAGGATCCATCTCTAGAGATAAGAAAATCCTTATCCCTAGAATGGGGGCACTTACACATACAGAGGAGGCCTTAGGATCATGACAGACCCTGGTCCAATAAGCCAAGGGTGGCCACCAACTAAGAATCAGTCCACTAATAGAAGGAATTATTAATTACATGCATGATTCTACAATCAGGAAAGTTAAGTGACTATTGATATTCTCCCACAGCTAACAGCATATTATTTTACCCTTTCTTGCATTCTTAGTCATAAAATAGACCCCTCACTTTTTTTTAAAGGAAATTAAAACATGAATGTGCATTCTTTTAAGACAGTCTCTGAAGGTTGCTCATCCATGCAGCCTCAAATCCAGTTTTGTATATATGGAGACATGCAGAACTGTTTGAACTTCTGCTTTCATAAACTTTTTTATATTCTCCATGGGTTTTTTTATGGAACTTTTCTAAAAATTTGAGGAAAAAATTGGAAACCAAGAAATGTTGTATTGCTTTGAAACCGTTTCAGGCTGGACATAAGGAAGAACTTCTTTACTGTCTGAGTCCCCAAGGTTTGGAATAGATTGCCGCCGGAGGTGGTTCAAGCACCCGCTTTGAATGTCTTCAAGAAACATTTGGATGTTTATCTTGCTGGGATCCTATGATCCCTGGTGACTTCCTGCCCCCGGGGCAGGGGGCTGGACTCAATGATCTTCTGAGGTCCCTTCCAGCCCTAATGTCTATGAATCTATGAATCTATGAAATACTATTTGTTGGTGGTGGGGGGAGGGGTTGGAGGAAGCAGTGTCAATTTTCATTTGTTTTGACAAATAATCCCCCTAAAAACTTCAAAATAAATATTTTCCATGGCAAATTTTGCTGTGATGAGAAAACCATTCTTCCTGGGGGGGGGGACGGGGGGGACCCAAAAAACTCTTAAACTGCTCAGTCAATACCCCATTCAAATTATCTTGATTTAATCTGTTTCTGCATAATAATCCAAATGTTACTGAAATTGATAGTGGCTTAAAGTTTATCTGGTGGCTTCTGTGTTTAGATTTTGGCTGTACTGGGGAGGAGGGGAGGGAAGAGAGAATTGCTGCGTCTGTTTCCACTTGACTGTTATTACCATTGAGGGGTTTTTCCCTCTCACCTTCTGAGATGGATGAGAGGTTTTGTTGTGATATTTCTGTGCTAACTTTGTTGAAGTTGTTATAATATTGTGTGACTCATTTTACTTCTTTAGCCTGTGCACAGAGAATGGAGAGGTAAACCAGGGCTGGCAAGACCCATAGCATCAGTCGAGCCTTGTTCATATATCAACAAAGCCATTCAGAAGGGAGTTGCGGGACACCCAAGAGGCATCCAGAGGTGATAAGTATGACAGAGAAACAAGTCCTCTGAGAAAAACAAGTGGAGTATTGGAATATGGGAGTATTTTGGGGAGATATCATGATCACAAAAGTGGTTTCAGAGCTCTTCTGAACAAGGGTTACGGGGACATCTGCAAAGATGCCTGCTGAGTTAAACTGATAAGAAAAGGGCAGTACAGACAAGATATATTGGCTTTTGGATCTGGTGTTTAATTGGCTAAAACAATTAACTGAACTCTTAAAAAAAAAGCTGGAGTATCTCTGAGGTGCCCACGACTATGCGTACTGGACTCGGGGTAGAGGACTGCTTAACCTCTTTGGAGGGGGCAGAGAACCTCTGGCTGGCTGGCCTTTACCAATAAATGCCTTCACTGAAGAGACTGTCTTCTGTGATGACTGAATCATCTTAAGAGGAGGTGAAGTCCCTCACTGAGGAGTGGAACGGGATGCTAGCTGCTTGCATCAGGGCCATGGAGGATCGTGGAAGATGAGAGACCGAAATGTCCGGGTCCCAGAATGTGGGAGCCTGGGCTCCCCCCTTACTGTAGAAGCCAAGCTTGGGCTGGTTTCATGGGGTGTTATCAGAGACCAGACAAGGCCACAGCAATCCCAAACAAGCAACCCCCTAGAAGGCATGCCATGACCACTTCTCATTCTCTGAGGGCCAGTCGCTTCCAGTCCTGTAGGTGCCTCACTGGTAAAGGAAGAGAGCAACTCTGTTCCAGTGTTCTGTGCTGCACATCCACAACATGAAAACCCAAAGAGTTTATTCGAGCTTTCTTGTATTTGAATAAACCCATCTTCACTGGTTTTGGATATGTCCATACAGAAAAAGCAGCCATGCATTTTCAGTCTAAATGACTTTATTTAGAACAATGGATACAAGAATACAATCTCCATATATGCAGTTTGCTCTTTTAAGATACTGAATACAAAATGCAGCAGTAAGGAAGAGCACCTTTACAGTCTAAGTAACAGAGAACAAGCTTTTATGAACCCAAGGTCACTTCATTATGAATTATTAATGGTTTGATCATTCACTGTATCTGATGAAGTGACTTTGGCATTCACATAAGCTTGTGTCTCTATCTGTATATGTTGTCTTTAGTCTATAAAAGTACATATCTACCTTGCCTTCTGATTGACATCAGACTAACATGGTGTGTCTGAGCCTTTGGGATTCCTGGAACCTTTCTATTTCTGTTGTCTTCTTTTATCTTGAATAAAAGAGAAACTCGAAGGGCTTCAGAGGCCAAAGTGAGGAAGATCAACCATATTATGAATTAGAACTATAAAAAAAGATCAATCAGCAAAATGTAAAATTAAACATTAGCAATTTTAAAAAGTACATTGCAGCAGTAGATACTGCTATTGGAGTGGAACAAGTTTAATTAAAACTGCTAATACACCTTCATTTATCCAAACTTGTTTATAACAGCTAAACCAATCAAATATGCCAGGTGCATCCCTCAAAATCTTGAAAAACTATGTTTTATCTCATTTCAAACTCAGCAAAGTCCAAATACATCTTCTCTGAACTATGCCCTGGTATAAAGTACATGCTTGCTGAACATCAGTAGGATCCATCTTGTCTTGCCTTTCCCACATGTTTCTGCATCTAGCACAAATGTGTATTATAATTTTAATACCAACGTAGTCTAAGTAAAAGGCATTCCGGGAATATAGTTCATAATCACACACCTTATCTTATGCTGAAAGCATTCTATAAATGCAAGGAATCAACAATACAAGGTTTTGGATAATGCCTCTAAATGAGTCAGTCTTCTTCCCCTCACTTACTGAACCAGTCAGAGTCCCACAGAATAGGACATACAGCCAAGGAGAGCTCTCCTATTATGGTGATAAAAGGACGATCCTCTTAGCTAGTATACTGAGGCTAGAACCCAGACCCTTCAGACTTAAATGCACTAGTCTGTTCAATCTTAACTAAACTGCTATACTCTATAGGTAAAAGCTATAGAAGACTCGTATCCTGCATGGATCAAGTACAGAGAGGGAACTATGACACACATTGCCCAGGATGCTTTCAGATTTTTATGTTTCTACAAAAACTTGGGAGTTCTCCAAGTTACAGAGACTAGAATGGAAAACTGCAGAAGTTGATTTCATAGGTGACAAGAGATATACAGAGGTTTCCTCCATCTCTTTCCATTCCCTCCCCCAGGTCTGTATGTCTTATGGACACAGTCTGACTTTTGTGTTTAGTTCAAAAAGAAAGAAGGCAGGAAGGATTTTCTCCCCACCAAAGAAGGCTCATGGAAAAGGAAAAATTTCAGCCTTTGTATGAGCATTACCGAATGCCACCTGTCTCTCTTCACAATCCAGAAAACCCCCAATTTTTTTGGACCTCCAAGGCAAGAGCATGTTAGTTACAGAAAAAGTGAGAGTTTGGCAAGAGGAAGACAATGGATTCACACCCCAGGCTCCCTCCTCAGGGCTGCACATGAACTCTCTTCTTCTCTTCACAGACTCTCTAACAACTCCTAAATAAATACATACACCCTGCCCCACTTCCACCTCCACTTCCCAGTAATGTCTGCCTGAAGTGAATCCTTCACTGCCCACAGTATAGGAATTTGCCATCTCTTCTTTAAAATGGAAGTCTGAAATCTGCCACTTCACAGTTTTCTGATCATGAGACATGACAAGCCAGGGGTTTCGTGTGCCTGGATCCAGAATCACATTTTCTAGAGAGAGAGAATCGGAGCATCAGAAGCAGAGTTTAGCCCTGGGGCAAAGTTCGCTTACATTTGACAGTTTGCCCTAAAAGTAGAGCCAATCAAGGAGTCTTTCTTCTTCCAGGTGTTATCCATCTTTGAAGGGGAAGCAGCTCTGAGATACCCTAAAACTGTTGGAGGAGAGTCACTGTCCTAACAGAGACAGGTCACTGGTAGCTGGGAAGATTGTTTGGGCCAAGACTGCGACTCAAACTATTTCCCTTGTTACAACTACCTCACCCTGCCAGACAAGGTGCAGTGATGTTCCTCCTCCAGAATATAAACTATCGGTATGTAAATTCCTCTGGAAAAGAGTTTAGGATTTTGGATTCTCTGCTTTCTCATTCAGTTTTGGGAATGCAAGTATTTGGTTTTGGAAGAGCACATAGCAATGCTAGGCCCTTGGTAATCTTATCTCCTCAGTCACAGTGGATTTGCCTATGAGTTTTACTTGTTGGATGACCGTGAGAGTATGTGTGCATTTCTTTCTCTTTTTGAAATTCTGAAAGGGAGCAAGGTTCACACACAACAGATGATGAAATGGGGAAGCTGTTGGGAGACTTCCTGGGCACACAAGGTCTTCTCCAACAGGTATTATAGAAAATATAGAAGCTCACTCTGCCTGTCCTCATCATGGCCCAGCAGATCCCTGTATGTGAGACCCCCCTCCTCCTCGGTGCTAGGCTCTAGCTGGGCTGTGGGGAAAGCTAATGATATTCTTGACATATATAAGTATCCTAATTTGTTGGTTTGTTTCATAGACTCGAAATACACCAAAAATAAGCCTCATACATCCAGAAAATATGGGCTTGGACCTATGGTCATCAGGGATATAGATCAGCACCATCCTAGCCATGCCACAAGATGAATTACTTAAGGCATCACTCACTTCATCTCCTACTCACTGAACTCTTCCCGGATGTGCCTCAGTGGTGCCTTAATTTGCAGTGGACCGTAAAGCACTTTCCCTCACAGGCTTCCAGGTAAAGGAGATTGGATCAGGTCACTGGAGTCTTTGGCATCAAAATTTACTTCTCTCTCCCAAGAAACCCACTTGGACTCTCCAGACATTTGTTTTCCTACATAGGGATTCACAAGAGAGTGTTAAGGTCCACAAATGCAGAACCCTATCCCATCAGAGCAGCATTTAAACCTCATCTGAAGAACATCCCTAAACAGGAGGGCGGGAAGAAAGAATATTCACTTCTGTAGTCCTTACTGGCTGCGTCTACATGAGACGTTTACTGTAGAGCAGCCTAATTAGCTCCCCAGTAAATGTCTCGGACTCTACATGTGCATCCCTATTAGGCCGCAGGAAACTATTAAACTCTTCAGCAGGTTAGTACTTGTAAATACAAGTACTGTCCTGCAGCAGAGTTTTTTAGTGTGCAGCAATACATGTGTAAATGCTGACCTGAATGGCTGGTGCACGAGGGTGCTTCAGTACAGGGGCTGCCAGCTGGCCAGCCCCACACTAGAGTACCCTTATGACCCAGCCAGCCCCAGTGCAGCACACTGAGCTTGGTTCGAGCAGCCACAGGCTGGCAGGCTGACCCTCCTGGGCTCCCTGCCAGCTGGGGCTGCTCCATCCTGGCTCAACATGCTGTGGTCCTGGGCATACATTCAAATGTAGCACCCAAGAGCAATAAACATCAGCACGATATGTGCTGGAGTTTATTGCTTTGAATTAATTGCATGTGTAGATGCACCCACTGGCCACATCTACACAAGCAGTGGACTGTGCAGTTGTTATAGTGCAGTCATTTAGTACTTGTTTCACAAGGCTTACCATACTGTTGGTTCAGAGAAGGTAAATGCACCCACCAAGAGAATATCTCACCCTCTGTGGGCATGTCAACAAGAGGCATTACTGTGCAGTAGCATTACTGTCATGGTTAGTGGCCAACAGTGCTACTGCGCAGTAGCATTTCATGTAGACATGCCCACTGAGTGTGAGATGATCATCTCAGTTCACTGTTCCAGCCTAGCATTTCTGCTTCCAAGATTTAATACCATTTGACTGCAGCATGGAGAAATGTGGTCTTGTGGCTGACATCTCGACCAGATCAATTCAATCAGATTTTTTTTTTTCTTTTCCTACTACTAGTTCTTAAAATGGGCGCTCACCAAAAAGTATCTGATGGATTTTTAAGTGGTGTGAATGACTTCCTGCTGTTGTTAATTATAACTAGTTTAAAACATTAGGTTAGTACTGATTTTTTGTTTTAGCAGACTTATGTCTCTTGTGTCTACCAAAACATTCCATGCAGAAAAACAGCCACATGTAGCTATGCCCATCCACATTCATCCCAGAAATGTACCTTTGTACATGTTCCAGTCTGACACCAGAGACTCTAAAGGAAGAATAAGGAGAAAGAGAAATGAGATCTTAGGATGTTATAAGTACCATGACAATTTTATTTTTGCCAATCTAACTGCTGGGCAGACACTACAGTATTTTGGGGAGAAACTCCGTCCCATCTCCAAAATAAGTGACAATAATATATCATACCAGCAGACGTACAGAGTTATATCCCATCTCCAGCTCTAATGCGTGACATTCAGCAAGTCAATTCCCTTTGTATTTTTGTTTCCCTTTCCTTCCTTTTGTCTGACTGGAAACTCTTTGGGACAGGAATTCATACTCTGGGTGTACACAGTGGGGCCCTCCACTTGGGCTGTCTGGTAACCACCATAATATTAATACTATAATTACTCACTCAGCCCCTCTTTCTTGCCCGCTGCCTAAGAATGAAAGTTTATTTCTGAGGGTTGGACTTGGTGATCTGCTTAGGTCCCTTCCGACCCTACTAACTATGAAACTATTTTCTAGTCCCAGTTACAAAAAAACAAGGTCCCCCTGAACTGGTATTAAAGTCTCTGGATGAAATAATGGGCTGGATGAAGCCAGTGATGTCTTTACTACTCAGGGGATGTGAATGCACACGCAATGAATACAACTAAATATACTTTGGTACAATTTGAGCTGGAGTAAACTAACCTGAGCACAGAGTCTATACATGTGTTTAATCACATGAATTTACTCCGCCATTGGATAGTACCTGTGTCTGACAGGACTATCCTACAGTGAAGTAAATTAGTTTACACTGGACTAATAATGGCGCATGTGTAGATGGTGATGCTATAAATTAGTCTGCTGCACAGTAAAGCACCTGTGTAGATGTGTAGTCGCCCAGTATTCCTATGATTTAATTCTCCATATTCTGCTGTAATTCGTGGAGGAAAAAATACCAGATCATAACCAACAGTAACTTAAATACCAAGTTGGGGTAGACCTCTTGGTGAAGTCACATATGAGGATTCATCTGCCTCTATCTTCAGCTTTGCTTATGATTCCCTAAAAAGTGAAACCGTTGGTTTTTTACCTCTGACGTTCTTCAAATGTTATGTAGAATTTTGCTCTGTTCAGAGAAATCCCAGTTGCCCCGTTTCAATTCAGGAGACAGAGTCTCTGGATTCTCAAAAGTCCTTTTTTATCTCTAAGGAAAAAGACCCACATAATTTACCTTTGCTTGATTCTTCATTTAAAATATGCCAACACTTCAGGGGGCACAGTAAGTCTGTTCTTGTTGGTAAATATGATAAACATTGAGGGCAGGGAGTTCCCTGTCCCATAGCCAAATATAATTATGGTTTCTGACTTTTCCTAATGAGCAGCTGCCTTTTGTGGTAACCTTTGGTTTGGATTTAGTTTTGTTTGGTTTTTAAGGCCTGGATTGACAAAGCCCTGGCTAGAATAATCTAGTTGGGGTTGGTCCTGCTTTGAGCAGGGGGTTGGACTAGATGACCTCCCGAGGTCCTTTCCAACCCTAATTTTCTATGATTCTGTGATTTGTTTGTTTTCCCTGGCTGTGCGGAAAAGGTTTAAAAAGTACCTATATGATATATGAGGTGAGTTATTTCCAGTATTTGGGAAGTACTAATGCCAAGAAATTGGTAAAGCTTTATCTGGAGCTATGTATAAAACTGTGTACAATTTAGGTCATCCATGGCCAAGCCCAAGAAAGATTTGTTTGAACTTGAATAGGTTCAGCAAACTACTAGGATCAGGGGAATGGAGTGCCTGTCATAATAGAGATTACAACGGCCTGGCTTATATTAATGTGAAGTTTTATCAGCTGAGGAATAGGAGCATACAATGTAGTTGCCCGCAAGAGTATTCAGCAATGTTTTCTGTTCAAAGCAATGTTTTCTGTTCAGAGAAAGAGCAATGTTTTCTGGCAGTGTGCTGAAATAGCCCAGGTCTGGTCCAAGGCAGGTCAGCTGCAGCTGCTACCACCACCCATTTCTCCCTGCCACCCAGCTGTGCTGCAGCACAGGCAAAGTATCTACACATGCAGGACTACACAGGAAACAGAATCCCTACCTACACAAAAGGGCCAAAACCACCACTTACACACCTAAAAAGATGCCATTTAGATCAGTGGTTCTCATCCTTTTTGTACCAGGACCCATGAACGATTGGTGCCTCCCGAGTCTGCAGGGGCACCAAATCGCAAATGTGGGGGGGGGGGGGACTTGGGGTCCCCCAGTGGCCAATAGCTGACCGGGGGGTCCCCTAGTGGCCCATCACTGAGCCGGTGGCACTTCTAGTTTCGCAGCTGGCTCTTTCAGGGGGTGCACAGCTGATCTGAGGAGGTGCATGTGCACCCCTGTGTACCCCCTATGCATCACCAACACCAGGACCCATTTGGCCAGTCCTGACCCAGTGCCCCTGACTCTTGACCCACCAGGCCCACCAGGGGTTGGGTGTGTGGGGCAGGGGGAACCCAAGCAGCCCTTCACAGGCTGGAACTCACCAGCCTGCCAGAGAAATGCCAGTTTCCCATACTTTTCTCCTGTAAAGGAGAGTCCATTTTTAAAGTTTGTTCATAACCATTTCATATTTTCTTGCGACCCACTTTTGAGTTGCCACCCACGGACTGAGAAATGCTGATTTAGATAACCAAAGGGAAATAAAATCTCTCCCATTGTGTGTTTGTGCACTCCACCCTGGCCTAGCTCATCTATTCTGTCTGCCACTGACCCATCTCTGTTTCCAGAAAAGGGACTTTCCCTCTCACTACCTTGAAAACACAGAGCTGGAGGAAGGAGGCTCCCTGAGCTGCTCTGTGGCTGAAGGAGTTTGTCACTGCTGCTATCAAACCTTTCCTAGAGACTGGGCTGTGCCCCTAACACCTCGGGTTGCCACTCCCTTCCCACTGAACATGACACTGGATCTGAACAGAGCAAATCCTGGGTACAGACAAAGGAGCAGTTTCAAAAGGGGAGGAGGAGGAGAAGCTGTTCCACTCACAATAATAACTGTTATGCTGTAACAGTTATATAGGCAAGATCCCCTAGCATTACAAAGAAAGAGCAAAACTGCTCCAACTTTAACCCTGCTTCATTTAGACTTCAAGTTGGGGTGATTTCATGATGAGGTCCCGCAGGTGGTGGCAGCAGTGCTGTCAGGGGGGCAGTGGTGAGCGATGATGGGTGGTCAGCGACCACCCGCAGATGCCACCAGCAGCGCCTCTCGCTGGGCAGGGGTGCACCGCCACGCTCAGGGGGTGCACATGCACCTGCTTGCACCCTCTACCCATCGCGAGTGGGTGATTTAGCTCAGTTGTACCGCTACTTGCTCATGCAGACACAACTGGCACAGTGTAACAGCTGTTGTGTGCTTTTGAGCAGCCTAGATTTCCAGCATGGAAATCCCCTTCTCTTTCTGAAACTGTTCCAAGTGTATGCTTCTCTGTGACCACTGACCTCATCATGTCTGAGGTGAATGGGAAACGTGTAAAATGGTGGATACCATTTCTTTATTTCTTTACCAAAATAAGAAAAATACACTTTATTCAATTTACTACGTTCATTGGTAATAAAGTGGGGGGGAGGAGGGTGAGAAAAGAAAATATTTCTATTTAAAAAAAAAAAAGTTTTAAAGCAACTTTCTGGAACTTGCTGTTTTCTCTCGCACACTGCGCATACCCAAATAGGACACACACCTTGCTGTGGGAAGATAGAAAAAAGCAAAAGATTTTTTTTCCAGAGACATATCTGACTGGTGACTGTAAGAGCAATATACAATCTTCAGCCTGGCTGCTAAGTCAAGAACTGATGCCAATTTGGCAGTGACTGTGGAACAATTAAAACAGCAGCTCTACTGCTGCAGAGTGCACTCATGCCCTCCCTCATAGCCAAGAGGGAAGCAGAGCTTACAGCAACCGTTACAGAACCCTCAGCTTTCTTTCCAGCATGGAAATGAGCTTTCCTGCTTAAGACATGCATCCCAATATTGGAGGGCTGATTTTTTGAGAAAAGCAGTGTGTGGTACACGAGGAAATATAGTACTTAGAAAATATAAACACCTTTTCATTTTAGATCCTGGAATTTTGAAGTATTCTCCTGGGAAAGAACAAAAAAAGGTCACTTACCCACTCCAGGTGCTCCTGCCGTTCTAGCAAAGAGGAAGAAAAAGAAAGGAGCTTAGTGTAACATGAGAAATGGTGGGAAGTCGTTGACCTCTGGAAGTCATTCTGTTTGCCATCAGTAATTATGTTCCATGGGTCAGACATTTTGTTCTTTCTTGGCCATGTAAGTGGTCATTTTTTGGCCATTTACATGGCATTTCAGGCATTCCAGGAGGGATTCTATTCCTTGATCCATAGTCCTACCTTCACGCATAACGAATGACTGGGCATATACCATAGCAACCGGGGGGGGGGGGGGTGTCTCTTTATAGATTCATAGCAGCCTTAAATGTCCCCACCTGTATATTTAAATGCATAGGTACCTGCACAAAGCTGCTCCCTACTGCCCAAACCCCTTCCAAAATTTTGGAGGCTGAGGAAGAGGCAGGAGGAGCCAAGTATTCTTTCCAGGTGGTACCAATGTCCTGGAAAAGAGAGAGAGAGAGAGAGAGAGAGAGAGAGAATGAGAGAGAGAGTGTGCATGAAACTGTCCTCCACATGCAACATTTTGTCCTCTGGAAAGGGTTTACTTCACCGTCACTGGTTGAGCCCCACATGCAAGTGTCTGAAGTGAGCAACCTGGAAAATCCCACTGATTTGTAAATTTTAGGGCACTTGTACACATGACGGTTGTTACTCCGTACACATGACAAAAATTTTGTTTGTGTGGCTTAATGGTGTCACACATTACACATAGGTCAATCTGGGGGGGAGGTTCACATGAGTTTGCAGCATTGCAAACTAAAGTACATCCAGATGTAGTTTAGTTTTCAGTGATGCATTGCAGCTGGCAGCTTGTCCCCCAGCTACAGGAGAAAAGAGCAGACTCGCCAAGCCCACCTGCTGGAAGTCTGCTGGGTGCTGCTCCCGGGCGGGCTCAGGGAATAATTGGATTGGGCCGGGTGCTGCCTCTGAGCTGGGGCAGCACCTGGCCCACTAGCAGCCCACCCAGGTATCCCCAGGGAGTGCCACCACCATGGAGGGAAGGCCCAGTGCCCCCCACAGCTCGGGAGTGTTTGGCCTGCTGGCAGCTCAGCCCCAGACCTGCCCTCCCACCTCACACACAGACACACACATGCATACAGACAGACAAATGCATAGCCCCTCCCCACCAAGAGTCCCCAAGCGCTGGCCACCCACCCCCACAGACTTACTTGTATCCAGCTGCCAGGCTGCTCCCACCCCCTACTACATGCCAGCCACATGTGCGTGTGCCCTGCCTCCAAGTGCCCTGCTCCCAGCCCCAAGCAGGGGCAAGCCAGGAAGTGCTAGGTAAAACTTTGAGGCTGAGCAAGGCAAAATCTGGGACATTTGATCCTATTTAAAAAAGCCACCCAGAGGGAGATCAGAGGATCTAAAAAGAGGGCAGGTCCAGGAAAACCCAGGTGTATGGTAACCCTAATAAACAGCATCCTACTTTTGAGATGGCTGCTAGAGGTCATTACTGGCCCTATGTACACACCATGTTTTTTGCCCTTTCACGTGCTGCAACTGTGTTTCTGTTTGCACAAGCAGGCTTTCAGTCTTTCATGTGCATTAAAGCAAAACTCCTCGGACACAGTGTAGTTTGGCTCACCAGGTATTAAAGCATCACGCCCATGGATTCACTGGGTGCAAACACAGACACTCAAAGATGTGTAATAAGCCTCTTTGTCCACCAGATGTCTGTAAGTGTTTTGTAGTTCACCTCTTCAAAATTGCTTTCACTTTCGAATTGCTTCTGCTTTTTTTTATGTTTGTGCAGTTTGCTGGCTTCCTGTGGCACAGAAACAGGCACAAAGTATGGGGTGAGGGGCCCTGGCATGGGAGGGGGCAGCGCTGGACTGTCCCATTCTCCTACAGTGCCAGTAGGAGACCGGGCTTAATTTATTCGAAAAGCTAGTGTGTGCAAACACGGACATGATGCTGCAAAGCTTAATTCTTTCAAAAGCCTAGCGCATGCAAACACAGATACAATGCTCCAAAACACACAAGTTTAAATTTTATAAACCTATTTAATGATTAAAACCTGTGGTGTGTACAGGTGCACACTGTTCCTTATGAATAGGTAAAGGAAAGGATAAGGGGCTCCAGTCAAAGAGATAGACATATCACTATTGAAAACAAAGGCATATATTTGGTTATGCTGGAACTGGGATGGAGTTGGGGGAATCTGAGGGAGTGTGCTTGTGTGTGTGTTTATGCATGCCTGAGGGCTTTTTCCCCAGATACTGACTTGAAATGAAAGAGAGTTGGGGATATGAGTAAGGAAACAATTTCCTGTAGTGTTGTTTTTGCTCTGGTTCAGGGAAGCAGCACTATCTACGTACTTTGTGAATAAACGGGATTGTATCAAAGCAATACCCAGCTCCATCCACAGTTTCTTTTCGTATCTGGGACAACCTGCAAGACCCTGAATTTTGGCAGCCTACTCAGATCAAAGAAGAGTAACGTTACCTTTGTTAATTCGGTCCCAATTTCCCAAATCCCTTCCAGGACTGTGGAGGATGATTAGGAGTAAGAAGCCACACATTTGTTCAATGTGCTTTCGATGTCCTGCAGAGGGAGAGAGAGAAATAAGCAGGAGGTCAGTCCTACTTGCTGTGTGAGTGGGAGCACTTGCTTTGTTATCCCCACCTGAGTACCAGAACTAATCCTCTTCAGTAAGAAACTTTACATGCAAACAGCAGCTTCATTTCATGCTTTTATGTCTGTTCCATTAGTTCACTCTCACAAACTGACCTAATTTGTCCTTTCTCTAAATTCTGTCCCCTAAAGCAGTTTAAATTTTGGGGGCCTCTACCAGCTCTATGTGCACATTTCCCATGCACATGAGCTGTGCAGAGACAATAGATTACACAGCAGAGTCCAAGGTATTCTTCTTATCTAGGATTTTACTGAGGGGGGTAACTAGACTGACAATAACCCAGGAATCAGTAACAGGAGGTACCTGCTTTTAGCACATCCCGTCCTCCACTCCAGTGAGTAATGGAGGATGGGACAGGTAATGTAGTAACACAAGAACATTAGATTCCAGGCAAGAACAGTTGCAGAAACTACAAAATCCACAAAATAAAAATTCTTTGCAGTTAAAAAGACTGACAATGCTGATGCAACTGGAGGTTATACACCATGGACTTTTATGTGGGACATCTTTGAATCTGCAATTCTCCATTCAGAAATCAAACTACAGCAAAAGCTTTGTTATCCAGCATCCATGGAGAATGGGGGGTGCCGGATAACAAAATATGCTAGTTAAATGAGAGGCCTGAACAGGTGTCATTGCCTGGGGCTGCCGCCTCTCCTGCCGCATCCGGGCATCGCCGCCTGTCCCGCCGCATTGCTGCCCCTCCCGCGGGCTCTGTGGGCTCCGAGGGACAGGGAGGCAGGCCCTGCACAGGTCGCTATGCCTCGAGCCATGGGGGCTTGGCAAAACTGGAAGTGCCATGGTGGACACTTCTGATTTGGCTTTTACCTTACAAGCCGGCATGCCGGTTAATAGAGCGTGCCAGCTTGTAAAGAGCCAGTTAACACAGCCTTTTACTGTACTATACATGACAGTGGGCATGTCCACATGAGGTGCTAACTTTGCAGCAGCTGAATAATAATGCACAGTAGCACATCACAGCACCAACAATGCTAACACACTAATGCACAGTGTTATTAGGGTACTGTGCAGTAGTGTCACTAAAAAGGCATTTGCTGGCACTACTGTGTACTAAATGCAGTTATTGTGTATTTATTTAGTACTTGATTATACAAGTACTAAATAAATGTGCAGTAACTACTGCACAGTAGCGTCTCATGTAGATGTGCCCATTGGTAAACAATCTTTTTTTACTTAACCGTGTTTGCTGACTCTTGGTTGTCAATTTTTCACACGTTGCAATGTTTACTTCAACACAATGTTACCTGCAGGAATTCACTTGGTGGCTGCTCACATTTCTCCTCCATCTCACAGATCAGCTTATTGATATGGGACATGTCCTCAGAGAGTTTAGCAGTATATTTCTTATGTCTATTTAAAATGTCATTGTCTATCTTTTTTAGCTGGGAGAGCAGGAGTCTTTCCTTTTCACGTACTACTTGGCGTTCTTGAAGAAACGCAGATACAATCTTCTGCCTCTGATTTTCTGTCTGTTTCTGTAATAAAGAACAAAAAATAGAAAAGTGAGGTCAGGATCAGGAGTCACATGGCACTTCATACAACTCTTCGTGGGTGTGTCTACATGAGATACCTTAATGTGCAGCGTCACAGCAAAAGCAGTGCTAATGAGCTAATGCATTAAGTGTTGCAAAAAAAGTTTGCCTTTGCTAGTGAGCATTAGCTTTTATCTAGTACCTCAGACTAGCTAACTTAATGTGCAGTAGCAAAGGTGCATTAATGAACATGTAGACATACCCTGTGTGCCATAAGAAGTAAAAATTCAGCAGTTGACACAGAGGCATTTCTCTGTAGCTTCCCCTCAGTACTAACTGATCAAAGTACTAGTATTTTTATATTTTGTGAGCCCCAGAGAAGAACTTGGGTAATGACTGAGCTGTGGTGTGGTAGTTGGCATGCTGGGTTGAGAAGTGAGAGGTCCCAGGTATAACTCTTCTTTGTGTGAGAGGGGAATAAGAACTCACTTTCTCTAGCTTGCCCTAGTCATTTAGCTCTTTGAGAGAAAAGGCGATCTGTCTCCCATTCTGTCACCAATCTGTGCAACTATGTTATCCATATGCACAGGGCTACACATCTAAGAATAGAATTGCTCTGAATACCCTGTAGATGACCCAAAGATGGCCACTTAGATGACCAGGAAAGATTAAAAAACATTACTCTTGGGGACTTTTGCAGCCCAAAATGGGAAGTGAATGACAGTAATGTCAACTGTCATAAAACCATCATGAGACTCAGGATTTCAAAGTTAAAATAATTCTGACTCATGATCTCCCAAGTGAATCCTCAGACCTCTGGATTTTCCCAGCTGGTAAGTGGAGGGGAAGGAGTGGGAGGAAAGGGAATGGAGGGGGTGAGATTGAGGCCCCCGTGGTGAGACGGGGAATGGGGCAGGGGCTGGAGTGAGTGGGGCCCTGAGGCCAGGGTGGGTTGTCCAGAGGTGCAGGGCAGGGGTGTGGCTTCCCACAGCAGTGCACACCCCTGGGGGAGGCACAGGGGGGGAGGCATGAACCAGGGATGGGTTGCCCTCTGCAGGCTAGGGCTCTGTGCCCCAACTTTGCCCCAGGAGGTCAGCCATAGGACACCAATGCCACACGCCAAGTAGACAGGGGATGTGGGACGCACTGGTCGTACAGCATGTCCCCTACCCACCCAGCAGCAGGAAGCACACTGGCATCACATGGCTGAGCTCCTGAGGCAAAGACAGCAGGGTGCAGAGCTCCAGCCTGCAGCGGGTAGCCTGCCTCGCCCCCGTGGGGGGCACATGCCCCTAGTGCCTCCCCAAGGGTGCACACTGCTGCAAGGAGCTGTGCCCTCCCTCCACATCTCTGGACAACCCATCCCAGCCCTGGGGCCCCATTAACCCTAACCCTTGCTCCTGCCCCACTCCCTCCCTCGCTGAGGGGGCCTCAATCTCCCCTCTCCATGCCTCTTCCCCTCCACTTACAAGCTAGGTGCTGTCTGCCTGTCTGTCTCTGTGTATGTGCCTGTCTGTCTGCTCCTCGCTCCCAAGCCATAGCCTCCCCAGCCCTGCTTCTTCCCTTCACTCCTGACCCACAGTACCCCGCATCCTGCTGGGGTGTATGGGGACCCCCTGTACCAGAGCACAGGGTGCTCTGTTACTATCAGGGACCTGAGCAGCAAGCAGGCAGCCTGCAGCTGGCTGTAATCCCAATCAGACAAAGTGGCCTGATGGGGGAACAGGGACCAGCTGTGGTATGTAAGGGCTGGGCTCTGAACAGTAGAGGCAGGAGTCTGCTGCCAAGATCCGGAGCATCAGCACCACTCAGAGGTAAGGGAGGAGCTACTGGGGATGACAGTAGGTAAAGGGCAGCCTCCCACCTGATTAATATTAATTAGGAACATCAAGGCATGGCAGGTAAGACAGGTGGGTGGTTTGCCAGGAAGCAAGTGGGCAGGCCTACATTGAGACTGGTCCCAGGACGGCCACTTGTTACATGCCCCCCCGGGCTCCAAACTCCCCACACAGACCTACAGCTCCCCTACACCTTCACAAATAACCCCCTACCCCATACACATACTTCAAAAATAGCATCTCGTGATTTACATGCCAATCTCTTAATTTTCTAAGAGTCCATCTCATGATTTTTGGCACAGTGGAGTTGGCAATATTGGAATGAATTCAGGTGTCTCATGAGTTACATGGCTGCTCAAGCAGGACCAGTCTGGATCATTTTTTGGAGCATAAGCACTTACACTTCATCCAAGTCCCAGCTGGATACTATTTGATCCCATCTGGATCTGAACCTCAGTCTCATTAAACTAGAAAGGAGTTTACAACAAGCAATAAATAGAAATAAATAAGTAAAAATATAGAGGAGAAGATGATGTAATATGACAATAATCACAATGTTGGCAATTGTCTTGGCTAGCTCTACTTAGTGGGTACGTCTACACAAGATGTTTAGCGTGGAGTTTTCTAGCCAGCTCAGCAGTAAATGTCTCCAGGTCTACAGATGCAGCCCTATTAGGCTTCAGGAAACTAATAAACAGGACTTGTAAATACAAGTACTATCCTGCAGCAACATTTTTTCGTGCATAGTAATGCACATGTAGACGCTGACAGGGCTGGCTGGGGCACAAGAGTGCTTCAGTGTAGGGTCTGCCCAGCAATTAGCCCTGCACTGGAGTATCTTAGTGCCCCATCCAACCTCTCTGCAGCACACTGAGGCCAGTCAGAGCAGCCCCGAGTTGGCAGGATGACCCCGCAGGCACCCTGCCAGGTGGGGCTGCTCTGACCTGGCTCAAAATGTTGCTGTCCCAGATGCATGTTCAAATAGTGTGTGCAGGAACAATGAACTGCAGTGCAAATTGCACTGGAGTTCATTGTTTCAAATTAATTGCTTGTGTAGATGTGCCCAGCGAGCAGCAATGCTACTTAACAGCAGTTCCTGGGTTTTCTTTTGCCCATTCTTTTCCAAAGCCAGAATCTCATTTCTGACTTCCTTCAAAATCTCCAAATTACTTTGAATTTGGACCTAAAAGGAAAAAAAAAGTAATTTTTGCTTTGGGTGCATATCAAATTCGTTTTACTGTGTGTATTTTCAGAGTTATACCACACCAATAAAAATCAGTTTTTGAGACATAAACAAGTCAGTAAAAGAGAAGATAACCCAGTGATGGGTACCTAATGAAATCTACAGTGAAATACAATCCAAAATAAAAAGGATTCAAAAGATAATGCACAAAACATATAAGCTAAGCTATTGACAGCAGTGTTGAAAATACGTCCATAGCCACTTCAGTAACTGTGGTTAACTGACATACAAAGCTTCTCATATTTCAATACTAATTAATGTGTCAGACTTATCACTCTCCTCAATGACACATCCTTTCTTGTCATTTGAGACTAGCCATCTCCAAGTAATAAAAGAAAGAATATTTCTTTTAATCAACAGCCACACAGATGTTTGAAAAAAATGGAACTGGCAACCTATCACCTTAAAGACGGGAATCAAGAGTAGGGTAAGAAATTTCCTTCTATATGTGTCGGGGGTGTGGGTACATGTGTGCAGTGGGGTATGTGCATGTAGAATTGAGGGGGCTCCCCCCAGAGGCACACAGGTGTATGTGTGGAGGGATGCATGTGGAGAGAGGTATGGGGGTGGGGTTTGTTGGTGGGGTGTGGGGGAGGGGGTGGGTGGGTGTAGTGTTTGTGGGATGTGTGACTGTGTGTGAGGGAGGGTGTGGTTGTGAGGTTTTTGGAGGAGGGTTTGTAGGTATGGTGGTATGTGCCACCACTGCACAACACCCCCAAGCTGATCAGCACCTGCTTCTGCCCTGCAACAGCCCAAAGCCTGCACACCCTGCAGCACCTCCCCACCACTGCCAGCAGTGCACAGCCCGCCCTACCTCATGCCCACTCTGGACTCATCCCAGTGGGAGCAGACCAGCTAGAGCCTCTGCACGCAGCCCCGACTCCAGCCGCCCCGGGCTCTCCAGCCCCGGGGCTCTGCACTGCCTGTCCATGGTGTATCCTGCTGCCCCCTGGGCATGCAGCAGGGATGGTGACTCTGCAGTCAGACCGCCTTTGTAGACAGCCCAGGTGGTGGTGGCTCCTTCCACCTGCCACAACCACTGGCCCCAGCCCCACAGTACTGGTGGAGACCTGTGCACACAGCCCCGATTCAACGCACCGCACTCATGCTCCAGACTTGCTCGCCCAGACTCAGTAGCAGCAACAGTGATAATGGTGGCTGGGCAGAAAGTGTTCCTTGGCGTGGGGAAAAAAGTGTCCTGTCCCTCTCGCTGCTGCCAAGCCCTTCCTGCTGCAGCTGCCCAGAGCACACGCTGGGTTGCCCTGCACCTTTGCCAGAGACACCACTTCCTCTGGGCTGCCCAGTGGGGCAGTGGTGGCAGTGCAGAGCAAATGCAGGGCAGCCCAGCATGGGAGCTGCTTTTCTGCTGCACTGAGGAACAGTCTCTGCCCAGCTGCCATCACTGCTTCTGCTGCTGAGCCTGGCCGGGCAAGTCCAGAGAGACACGGGGCACGCTGGGTTGGGGGTCTGCACATGGGTCCCCATGGGTATCACAGGGCTGGGGCCAGTGGTGGTGGCAGTCAGAAGGAGCCACCACCACCTGGGCTGACTGCAAAGACAATCCAGCTGCAGAGCCGCCCCAGCCCACTGAGTGCTCAGGAGCTAGCAGGACGTGCTGCAGGCGGGTGGTGCCTGAGCTAGGAGGGATCAAGGGACCCACTGCGGGCAAGACAAAGCTCCTCCATGGGCCAGATGCAAACTGTATTTTGTCCACCCCATTATATAGGCCTTGGACCACATTTCCAGAAAGCCCTGGTTTAAGCAAAGAGGAAGGAAGAGGGTCAGAGTACTAAACGTTGTGAGATGCTGAGAATTAGACAAAAGAGATGAGCTGGAATCCTAATGTAGAAGGAAATGTGATCAACAATGCCAAGAAGATTAGTCTGAAAGTCATTTGGTCCCATTAATACATGAGAACCCACGTGTGAATTTTAAAAATGTGTAGCCAAGGAAGGTAGAGGGTTTTGTGTTTTGGGAAAAATGAAGTAGGCATATCAATGAAGCAAAGGGCGGGCATAGCTCTTAACCACTTTCAAGCAGGACAGGATGTGGCTAAGAGACTTTTCCTGGGAGGATGTAACTGCTCCTGTAGGGAAACAACTGAGCCCAACCTTTGCAAACTTTACGTTGGAAAGAAAAAGACACAGACAAACACTCACGTGGAGCAGCTTCGGAGGGGAATAGGGAGGCCAGTGCCAAGGAAAGTGTGGTAGCTGTCATGCTGTAACAGCTCCCTAGGCAGAAGCCTGTTGCAGTAGCATAATGAAGGGCCTTGTGTGCAGCTTGGTGCAAGGTGTAACATGTTACTGGGTGTTAACACTAGCTCGAGTTTGGAGCAGTCACACTTTCAGGCCATCAGGGGCCTAGAGGACTGGAAGGTAAGAATCCCTGCCCCTCCAATTCTGAGCTCCCCCAGACCCCCTCCCACAGCAGGGAAAGGGCCACATGATAACAGACGTCTGCCTCGATAAAGCAGTAGAGCCCGTTACTACCTTTTGCTGCACCACCTATTTTTCCTGTCATTTGGCAGGAAAAGATAAGGACCATTTGCCTAGCACTTTTTTTCCTTAAGTATTTTTTAAGCAGCACAAATATGATGTCACATGATATCTGTTTCCACCCTAAGGGTAGGCAAGCAGAGCACCAGCCCAGGCACTGCCATAGGGGAGAGCCAGCATAGTGCTGCCCAGCAAGCCTACGCAGAACTGTCGGCATTAGGAGTTGCCAGGGTGTGAGCAGCCGGTGCAGTTGCTGTGGCAGTGATGAGGATGGCAACAGCCCAAAGTGTGAAGGGGGCTGCAGTAGCTGGAGCTTTTGGGTTTAACAACTAATACTCTACCATTTGATACCCAGGCAGTTGTTATATCCGTCTATATCCTGAGCTTCAGCCTGGATCTAACCAGCTGGTACAGGGCAGGCACTCTAAAACAGGGGTGGGCAATTACTTCAGTTATTAAGATCTTTCCTCCAATGCTTGATGAAGGGTGTTTGTGCATGGAAGATTGCAATTAAAGAATTTTTTTTGCAAAAATCTTCTTGGTCTAATACAGTGTTTCCCAACCAGTGTGCTGTGCCATCAGAAATGAACAAGTGTGCCCCGGGATTTTCCCATGGCAATGAGCTACAACCGAGGAGGGGTAATACCTTAGCAGGTGTGCCCCAGAAATTTTTTATTAATGTAAGTGTGCCTTGGGCTGGAAAAGGTTGGGAAACACTGGTCTAATAAAAGATAACACTTCTACCATGAGCCCTGCTTGCTGCTTACTTTTTTTTTTTACATTTGTACATTATTTTGACAATTTTTTTCTGGGACAATGAGCATGGACATTTGCAATTACATTTTGTTGCACAATCACACTTTGTCACACAATAACATGGTTGATCCCAGGATAAATGAAACATCGGTTTGTAGCATAAGGAAGGAGGGGCGAAAAGGAAGAATTCAAACAGAGCAAGGAACAGGAGGGGTTTTTTTGCTTGTGTCAGCTGCTGGAGCCAGTCGGTCTGGGACACCTAGAATTCCTCCATGGCTAGCCCAGTTGTAAGTGTCATGAGCAAATGCTCACAGCTGTAATTACTGTTGGAGCAGTTGATAATAAATTCTGTGAGGCTGACATCAAATTTACAGTGGACATTTGTTAAAGTATTTCAAACACATGCCTAAAGGAACCATAGAGCTGCTACTTGCGTTTCAATTCAATAAAACAATTTTAGTAGAATTACCAATGTCAATTAAAGTTCCAACACCATTCTGTATTTACACTACTTATTTTTACATGCACTGCCTATAGTACACTTAACATGCACATACCTACCTGTGCTGTATATCACACCTGCATTTTGCTGTGGAGACAGGCACCAACCCATTTCAAGTCTTAGCAAGCTCCTCTTCCTGGTTATGAAAGCAACACACCACCCGGCACGCTCTGGAGCACTTCTTTTGCAGTGAAAAAAAAAAAAGTGAGAATTGGAAAGAGCTCTATTTTAGGAAAGATGTTTTCTACCAGCATATCACTCTAGATCCTGCAGGTTTTGCCTATCTTAACCCTGCATTTACAACACAACTATCCTTTCTATTGCACCTTTTGTGTGTACAGTTTTTTCCAGAGCTGAGTGAAGCAAACCCTGGGATTTGCCCAAAGCTAAACTGGGGTTTCTTACCTTGTAATCCAAGGCAGCCTCCTCCATGGAGACCACAGTATGTGCTTGGTGAGGCAGGGACACTGTGCAAGTCTAGCAAATTAGATTTTTATCCCCTTTGCAGAAGGATCCCAGGGGCTGAAGGTGTTTCTCACACATGCTGCCTAGCCCCGGTACTTTGGCTGACTGGAAGCTGGCTATTTCTGCCATTGTTGCCATCCTCTGGTTCTGCTTGAAACTCCTCAGCTGGGCAGTTGTTCCACAGTGGGGGCAGGAGAAGCTTGTATCTGAATGTGACCGGCTGGCTGGTAGTGACTTAGCCCAGAGGTTTTGGAAGGGCAAAAGATGATTGGAGGACTTGGGATTCCCTTTCCTCACCAATCAGGCCCCAGAGACTCACCCTCCGTGTTCCCTGATTGGCCCTGTGGGTCACCGGGAGGGGGATAAAAGGGGCAGCACGGCTGACTCAGGGGAGAAACCAGCAAGGGACCATAAGGAAGGAGTGTCAAAGAGCTGAACCAGTGGGGCAGGAGCAGTTGTCCCAGAAGGCCCTATAGTCCTTGTCATTTGACATTTTGTATTTTGTGCCTTTTGTATCTTCAGTAATACCAACCAGTATTGTTTGTTCTGCTGTTTGTGTTTTACACTTTGGTTAACCCTGTCTTTTGTTAACTGGATAAATGTCTATGATTGTGAGTGTCTAACCTTTGTTGAATCCTGCCCCTTTGGGGCATTGTAATGTCCCCTGTACCCCCTGCTTTATACTGGTTATGTTCCCAGTATTGTTCCCTCATTAAAAGGTATATGGTTAAGTCCCCATTGTTGGTCTGGCTCTGCTCTATAGGGGGAGGAGAGTCCCTACACCCCCCACAGTACTTGTACACCTGCTTTGATCCCTTCAATTGGGGAGGGGGTACCTCTTGGAGAACTGCCCAGGATACATGAATCCTTCCAGTCCTGGGTGACACAGGCTCTGCAGAAATTGTGTCCACAGCATATACACAGCAGGGCTTTGAAACATGCCAGGCAGAAGGGACAAGTAGCTTCATCTCTGAGGTTTGCCATAGCGTTTTTTGTAGCAATGGCTCTCCCTAGACAACAAAACTACATAAGCTTCAGTTTCCTGAGCTCAGAAATGTGCTTCTGCAGAAAAAGAAGCTAAGTGTTTTAATTCTTGGAGCAATAATATACTTTGCGCTGCAATAGGAAATGCAGCTGTTTATATTTAGGGAGTGTGGCTGTGGTCCCAGCTGAAACCCAAGGCCAATCTGTTGTTATGGTCACAAATATCCACCAGCTGCTTACAATAAGATCTGAGAAAAGTTACTGCCTTTTTCTCATATAACTGATACAAAATATGGACATTTTCTGCTAATCCAAACAGTCACTCTACTGTCAATACCCGCCATTTGCCTCATTCATTGTCCCCTACGCATAAGGTAAGGAGGAATTTTTGGGGAAGGAGGATTGGAACAAAGGCAGACTCAGAAATTGTGACTCCACATAGACAGATCTGGCCATAAAATGGAATTGTTTTAACACCATTTTGCTTTCGTTTCAAGATGTGAAGGGAAAAAATCATCATATCATTTCACTCGTGAATCAAAGTTTCCAGAAATATTTTGAGGCAGAAATGTACAAAACTGTTTTGATGTGGCAAGACAAAACTCAGTATTTTTATATTTCTAAAGACTTTTTTTAAAACGTCAACGAGGGGTGCATTGATAGAGAATTTGGGGGGCAATGCAGAAGGCTGATTTTTTTATTTTTTTTTTTAACGAGCCATATTGGCCAATACCGATCCAATTCTGGAATGCAGCTGGGCAGTGTGCAAAGTGGTGTCTGGCTGATACGTCTGTTGTGGGGGAAGGGGGAAAGGGAGAGGAGATTGAGGTCTCCGCAGTGAGGCAGGGGCAGGTGCTGCCCAGCCAGGGCAGAGCAAGGGATGGAGCATAGTGGGGGGGCAGCTTCTGCTGCTACATCCACCCTGAGAGGGCATGTAGGGTGTGTGCTCCCAGATCTGCTCAGAAGGCAAGGGTGGGCTGCTACTGTGGGCTGCAGCCAAGGCAGGCCTGCCTCTTCCCGGTGCGGGGCTAGGCTGGGCTGCGCTCAGGGTGGATGGTGGCAGCACTGGGAGGGGGTTGCAGGGGGGATGCAGCCACCCAGCTTCTGGTGTTGTAGCCCACGCTCAACTCCATGCAGCCACAACTTTGCAGCTCCCCATGCACCACCTAGCATGTTGAAAGTTATCTCAGACATGTTTCCATTAGCTGCAGTCCCGACTTTGACTTCAGGGTAGACAGACCCTTCGTCTTTCTTCCTAAACTGCAGACTTCTTATCAGCTTAGAGATTTTTAAAAGTTTTTCTAATTTCTTTCTTTGACTCTACTAAGCAGCATCTGCATCTCATACTTCAAGGACTGCTCAGAGTTGGTATCCTAAGCATTTGTGGAGAACACCAGAAACATTTATATTCTTTAAAAAGGACATGTGCCTGAGTTTCTTTAACTCCTTTGGGTATTGCACCTGCTGGATGTGAAAGAGTTAATGTCTTTCCTGGGAGATGAGCAATAAATTGACTTGAGTATTGCTTTAAAAAGGCTGGTTGGCCTGGCCTGAATGGTCTTTTGAGAACTGTCAACAAGGCACTGAAGCTTCACTGGAGACTGAGGTCCATCTGCCAACCACTGGCACTTCTTTAGATGTGTACTGACAGATCACCTCCCTGTCCCCAACCCCTTCCCTGTTTGAGCCTGGAAAGGGGGGCAGAGGTCAGTAAATGAGAAATCAGCATGACTGAAAGTGCAAACTAATAATTAAGATATGAGCAGAGTAGAAGAAAAGTTCTTCTTCCCCCAGCACAGCATTGATTTACTGTAGGGAAACTGGCTACCAGCATGCAGTCTGCTTTCCACACCTAGCTCAGTCAGATGCTGGCTGTACTTTAGCTTTAATAATCAAACTCTAATGTTCCTAAATCCCGTTTGCAACTGGCTAAAAACAATGGCTTTGGAAGTGATGTCTCTTGTCACAGGAAGCCTATACTGTCTTCATGGCTCTCAAGAGAATAAGATCCAAATCTTGTTTTACTTTAATACACCTCAGTAGCACTGGGCTTTCAGACAGAACAGAATCTGTACAACGGTGAATACCTTCCCAGGGTTACACAGATAGAAGGAGACACACAAATGCTAGCAGAGGGCAAGAAAAATGGTGAGGGGGCTGGGGCACATGAGTTAAGAGGAGAGGCTGAGGAAACTGGGCTTATTAATCTGGAGAAGAGAAGTTTGAGGTGGGATTTAATAGCAGCCTTCAACTACATGAAGGGTACCAAAGATGCAGCTGGACTGTTCTCAGCGGTGCCAGATGACAGAGCAAGGAGCAATGGTCTCAAGTTGCAACAAGTGAAGTTAGGTTGGATATTAGGAAACTCTCTCTCACTAGAAGGGTGGTGAAGCACTGGACCAGGTTACCTAGAGAGGTGTTGTAAACTCCATCCTTGGAGGTTTCTAAGGCCTGGCTCAACAAGGCCCTGGCTGAAACAACATAGCTGGGGATGGTCCTGCTTTGAGCAGGGGGTTGCACTAGATGACCTCCTGAGGCCCCTTCCAACCCTAATTTTATATGATTCTAAATATGGATAAATAGGAAGGAAAATGGGTCTGGACTACAGGGAGCTGTTTGAGACGTGGTCAGAGTTATCTGTCCAGGATGAAACATAATTTGTCTTCCATCACCTCTCACATTCCCCATCCACCCCGCTCCTCCCCACACAAAAAAATGAAGAAAAAGAACTTGAGAGTTTGGCTAAATGTTTTACTCACTGAAAAACATTGAAGAGCGTGATACAAGGGTTAGCACATTGGCCTGAGATTCAGTGTAGCAAGTTCCAGTCCTGCTCTACCTCAGATAATTTCTGTGATCCTGAGCAAGTTCCCATTTAAACTGAATTGCAACTTAGGCATTTAAAACTTGACTATCACTTAGGTTTCTCCAAAACTAAACTGAATTCCACCATTAATAATAGGAATAGCTCCATTCACTTCAATGGGGCTTCTTTTGAAGACATGCTCATCAGTAAGAAACTAAAAAATCTGGCACTTTGCTATTAAAATAAACCAACTTTCCCACTAGATTGAAGGGAGTCTCCCACCCCACCATTTACCTTTGATATTAAATACATAAAGAATAAGGACAATATAGGCAAACAAAACCAGCAGGACCATACACAGAACCCTCTTCTGGGAGAGACCATTGGGAAAGAGTGACATGAAAACAAGGCTCCAAAGTGACTCCCATTACTACAGAGGAAAAATTGTTCATATTCTTAAAGAAAAGCAGACACAGTAGAGTTTATAGGACTGGAGTTGAGGTTAAAAGGAATGTGACATTATTACATCAATCAAGTTGGAGAGGGGACTCTGATGGAGCAGAGATTATAAACAGGGTACATATATTAAAATACAGTGTCATATGTACTGGTGGTACAACTCAATCTGGTAACACACCCTAGAGGCTATATTTGAATAGTAAGCAATGATTAATTCCAGGAAAGCTTTGGTGACATTACTGCCAGTTTCTTCTATAATTTTAGTTGTTTTTAGGAATCAAAAGCTCCTTTAAATCTATGAAGGCTACATATAAATGATTTTGTCTTTTTCACATATTTTGATACCAGATAATACAACGCCAAGCAGTGGCCCATACAAGAATAGCCTTCTCTGCAACTGGCCTGGTCTTTTCTCAAAATGTCTTATCATCAGAGATCCATGTATGTAGATGACTGTTTTCCAAATATTTTGGCTAGAACACACATACGATTAATTGGACAATATCCTGCAGACTCTCACTCATCATTTTTAAAACTTGGGACTATATTTCCAGTGCAATACTTAGGATAGATGCCTTGTAAAATATTTATATCAATTTTGGGGAGTCAGATTGGACACCACCCATCAGCAAATTCCTTGAAGATTTCTGGGGACATAAAACCAAGGTCAGGGGCCTTTCCATTACTAAATAGGGATATGCACGACCTACCTGAGTTTCAAAGGTGAGGCTGTGATCTGCTTGATATTTAACAAACACAATTTTCTTTAGCAGACAGTCATAATTTTTCCTTAGCAAATGCAAGTAAGTTGTTAAACTTAGTTTTAAAAACAAAATCTATATTTCTTCAGGAATATACACATCAGGGATTATGATTATATATATATTTTGTTCCTTTGGCTATAATCTGCTAAGAAACTTTTTTAACTTTAATTTTTCCCTGCAACTGCCACAGCCTCCCTTGATACTGTTTCTTCTTTCTAGCTATAAGTTTTTTTTATTTTAATATAATCTTTTTGATCCATTGGAAACTGACACTCATTTTTAGACTTGTACTCCTTCAAGGCTACTATTAAGGAATTTTTAGCTTTAGAGCAGTCCTCATCAAACCTGGGTTTGTGCCACCAACACCTGATCCCTACAAAGGCACACTTTTTTCTGAGACTATTTTAACAGCTGCTGAACAACTACTTCACAATGGCCGTGTCTACATTGCACATCTACTGTGCAGGAACTGAAATTACTGTGCATTATGGGCAAATGTCTACACATGCGCACCTGTACTGTGCAGTAAATATGGTGTTTTATGCTGACTTGGCCATAAATTTGATATCTGCATTATGCAGGTATCAAATTTATGCCCAGTTAATTGCTGCACAGTAACACACATGTAGACGCCTTACTGCGCAGTAACACTGTGTGTGTAGACTGATTTGGGACTAATTTCAGTCCCAAGTCAGTCCACACATAGCATTGATGTGCTTTAATGCCTGCACATGTAGACACTGGCCTATTCCCACTTACTACGCAGTAATTTACTGCACATTAAATTTAAACCAGCATAAATGCACATGTAGACACACCCATTGAGTAATTGCTTCTTGGGGTTCTTTTTTCTTTGAAAACACAAAATGAGTAGCCTAAGACCAGCCTTTGAAAGGAGCAACACATTTCTATCTCAGCTCCATTGTTCCATTTGATTCTTTTATGGATTACTTTTAAACTGTAGAAGTAACTGGGAGCTAACTGGACAGTTTGTAGGGAAGACTCATCATAAAATCCTAATGGAACTTCTGGGGAGTGATGGCAGCCATTACTCTCCATACATGGCAGAATTTAAAATGATTTATATTTATGCTACATACGTGGTACTATTACTATGTAATCTATGATGCTTGCTCCTTTAGTTGTAACAAAGGAGCAAGCATCATAGGAGAAATGGGTACATCACTTCTAGGTTGTCTGTTAAGCATTATAAAATTCTCTTCTGCAATAATGTTCAAGAGACTAATTCCAGCATGTTAGCTTTTTACACGGTTCTTTAAAATGTACACTTCAGTAAACTGATATCTTATCCTATAGTAGGACAAATGATAACCTATGTAATGTATTTATTACCTTTCAAGAATACGGTTTAATGTATGTGCCTGGAGACCAAAGTGAAAAGAAAGGGAAGATTTTTTCATTGAAAGAATCATTGAAAGTAAAGATTGGTGTTCCATTATCAGCATCATAAAATGACACCTGCCCCCTGCCATAGTCCAGATAAACTCTGATCTTTGTGGGTCTCTTTGTGAGAGTCAAAAGGACTCGAGGAGAGGTGAGAGCTTGGAGAAGGTTTCAGCGCTGCCTCAGAGCCCAAACTCCTTCCTCAGGTTTAAAACAGAACCATCCCTTCCTCTTCACTGATGTCCTAGCAGTCCCAATTGTCCAGCCTTCCTGATTTCCCACTTCCACCTCCCAGTAATGTTTCCCTGCCAGAAACCCTTCAGAGCCCAACACACACAGAGCAGAACTGAATCTCTCAGGATTGTCAGGCTGAGTTTGTTCTGCCTGTTTGTATTCCACACTTCTCTGATCTTCAGACAGGTTAGGTTTGAATGAGCTGTTGCTGGATCCAAAATAACGTCCACTGGGGAGAAAGTCAGAAATTTATTATTATTATTATTATTATGCTGACAAGTTTATACTCTTCCTCTTTATTCCTTTACTCCAACAAGGCCTTTACAAGAAACAGTATCTTGCTCTGGCATTGCTAGTTGTGTTAGTTGGAAGCCAGGCAAAAGGAAGGGCAAGGCAGTACTGTAGGGCATGTCCAGACAACTGTGCACATGGGGTCTGAGGTGCCACAAGCCACACATGGTGCATGTACACCCATAGCAGCGTGATGCCACCATTCACCACCAGGAGGTCCCAGTGTAAAAAAAAAAAAAGCTTTCCCCCACCAAAAAAAGCAGTGTGTTGCATACTGTTGCTGTGTGCATCACCAGAAATGAAGCCAGGCCACCCAGAGCCATGTTCTGCCTACTGGCCAGGCTCTATGCAGCCAGATTGGCCCTGCTGGGGTCCTGGGAGGCTCCCCGGGACTCCAGGTAAGGCTACTGTGGCCAGCACAGGTGCAAGCCTCAGCCTCCCCTACCTCACCTGGGACAATTTGGCATGCACCAGAGCAAGCATGTAGGGGCATGCCCTGGGGCACAAAGCAGTGGCACAAATAATGGCCACTGCTATTTGCGCCACAGCAAATGCAAGTCCCTGCATGTGTGCACTTGTGGATGTGCACTTACAAGGCAGCCTCTGACAAAGTAGGTTGTTGCCTACAAAAGCTCATGCCTCTGTGAACAAGTTCATTTCCAAGCCATCACTGTGCTCTACCTTCTGCCTTTGTCTTATAGAGTTTGTTTCATCAACTCTCTAAGTATTTACAAATAGTATTTGTACAAAAAATGTCAGTGTTAATACCTCCTTTTACACATGGAGCAACTGAGGCGAGAGAGGACATAGGATGGCTGACCACGAGACTATCAGTTGTATGGGAACAGAACTGAGGTATTCTGAATCCTAATCCTGTGTTTTATCAATTTGCCCACAAAAATGGAAGTCTCATGCCTGCCTCATTATACTTCACACCAAGTATTTGCATGGGGCTAAGTGCATTATTTTAATTGGCCAACTTAAAAAGCTAAACAAAAAAAGGATTGCAGGGTATCAATAAATGATATTTTTGCTTTTTCTGGCAAAATAGGAGGAATATCATTTTCAGCAAATTGTAATATTTTGTTTGATCAGAAAATGTAATATTTAGAGGTTTTGTTTTAATCTTAAATTCTGCTTCAAAAAAGCTTTCAAAATAATCTGTAGGCACCCAGAGTACAGCCTGTTTATAGGTGACCTTTGAAAGGTTAGCTTTTGTTAGGAAGCTTGTCTAAATCTCTCCCGACTATGTAGATAGTCTGATAAATGTTATTACCCACAAAACTCATTACTTCCTTCATAACCTGTGTATTCAGTTTAAGAAAAAATGTGGCCTTTTCAGACTTTGAAGTTTACCTCTATTTTTTCCCATTTCTTCCAAGAGATGATCTAAAAAGAAAAAAAATACAGCTGAGATTCCATGCTTCCTCACTTCTAGCAATAACAGGACTGCTCTTGTTATTGAAATTTTCCAAATCTCAATTCCAAACAACAGGGTCAATTACATGAATCAATATTACACCTTTTAGCCCCTTTTACCTTTGAATTTCATTGTTGTATCTTCTAGAGTTTTGCATGTTTCAGCAAAATTGTGGATTTTTTTTTGAAGGTCTATAGAAAAAAACTCTGCTTTCTGAAACTTGACATTTTCATACCTAGAAGGGAATAAATACACTTTATTCAGTCCTTAATCAATCCATGACTATTCAGTTCTTATAGAGCTACTGAACTTATAAAATGGCAATTACATACAACAGCATGATTTAATAATCTCCTTTTGTTAATGTAACGCCCTTCCTCATGTAGCTCTGTTCAGACATTAAGTAATAAATAATTTGGGAAATGGATATTGGAAAATACTATCCTCCCTCCCACTGGTTTTTATTTTGGTCTTTTTTTTAATTGTTTTTGCCCTGAATTTTTTCTGTAGTTCATGATGTTTTATGGCAGGGATGGTCAACCTGCAGCACAAGTGCCACAAGTGGCATGAGCAGCTTTTTGTGTGTGGTACATGGCAGATCATGGAAGAGACAGGCAGCACAATGGCAGATAAGGCAGGGAGCAGTGAACAGAGTAGCAGGTTAGGCAGGGAGCGTTGGGCAGGAAGCAAAGCTGCAGATTGTTCAGGGGAAGGAGGTGGGACTAGCACTCAGGGAGGCACTCCTGCCAAAAAGGTTGACCCTCACTGTTTTATGGGCCCAAAAGGTAGGACAACGGGTGACAAAGGTGTTGCTGGTCTTTGAGAGCAAGGCAATTGGCCGTTTTGAATTAGGCCAAGAAAATACAGACTATATCATATTGAACATCCAAGCAAAGATTAGGCTCCAGTGACTGGACTGTTACCATTGTTACAGAGGCAAGAGACACAAACTCCCTCTTCTGTGACACCTAGAGAAGCCAATTCTTCATGACTGTAACGTAAATAATCCTTCCCTTTAGGCTCTAGATTTTGCAGCCTGGTCTCCAGGCTCCTCTGAGGCTGTAATCTCAGCATGAATCTCAATGGAGGAAGATCCCAAGTGAGAAACCTCCACCACAGAAACCTCAGCTCCTGTGCACTAGGGAGATACAGTGTAAAAGTGAAGTGCAGCATCTCTTCCCTGCACAGTCGAGTGTGAGGGGGCATAAGAAGGAATCACATACCTGCTCAAGGTGTCTCTAATGTCCTAGGAGGAAGAGAGAGAAAATGGAGTTGATTTCTATAGTGCCTTACACCGAGGATCCCACCTGTTTTGCCTCCCTGCTTTGGGCTTCAGGCACTGTTTGCATCAAAATGTCCTCGTGCACAAAAGCAACCAAGCACAACATCATCTTGAAGGTGAGAGCATACTTAAGACCTTTCCAGATGAAGGATGGTTTCCTGAGCTAGCAACAGTATATTTATTTTCCCAGGTTTCCACTTCAGGAGCTTCTTTTTTTCCTTGTGCACAACTATGAGGTGCGTCTAACACAATCTTACCTGCAGGAACTCACTCGATGGCTGCTGGCACTTCTCCTCTATCTTACTAATCAGCTCACTGAGGCCAGCTATTTCCTCCAAGAGCCTGGTGACAAAATCCTTCTGTTCTTTCACAATCTCCTCTTCCACCACTCTCACCAAGGCCAGCAGGATTTGTTCTTGTTCCTCCAGAAACTGGTGCAGTTCTTTAAATTCATTTGTGATCTTTTGCCTCTTAGCTTGTACATGATTCTGTAACAAACAGATACAAATCAGAAAAAAGACAAGCCAGAGATAGGGAAAGAGTTGGTGGATATTTCAGAAAGGCTTGGGTATGCAGCAGGGAAAACTTAAATGCAACCCTCTAAGTTCTCAGTTTCCAGCTAGGCATTTAAAGCTCTTTGTTTGCATCACATGTGTATTAGGGATTCTCTAATCATCTCATGCCATTCCTTATCCTAGCCAGAAGATAAGTAAAAAACGTATATTCTACAGGACCTAAAGAAACCGCTTGGGGAAGTTTACTACTTACCATGAGTAACTGCAGGCTTGGAGCTTTAGATAGGGACTTCAGTAACCCAGTAGTCAGTTGACATGTTTACACGTTCATTTACGCACCTGTGCTACTGCATATTAAGTTTAGTACCTCGAATATGAGGTACTACACAAAGGTGCATTAGCCTGTGCTAATACACAGTAGCAAAGTGAACGTTTTTTTGCAACACTTGATGCGCACTAGAATAATTTCACTACGCATTAACACATTAGCATGGTTTGTGCTGCAATACACTAATGCACAGTAGAATAAGCTACTGGGCATTACAGCGTCTTATGTATATGTGCCCAGTGTGTGACATTTAAACACAAACCCACACATGTGCCCCTCTCATGAAACAACACATTATCACAAAGAAACTCAGTCACACCCACCAAAGGCAGAGAAATATTGCCACAGAGACTCAGAGAAGAAACCAGATTAACTCAGCAGGTATATAGGAAATGCTGTGTGGGTACCTACCAAATATTTCTGGTGTACATTTTCTTTCTTCACTATAAACTTCTGAAGCTTCAGTCTTTCTTTCCTGAGAATCACTAGCTGAGTCTCAATTTTTTCCTGAGTAAAGGCAAATAGTTTGGAGTGAGATTTTTCTTTGTAGGTGAGAGAGCAGGTAAGTATACACTGTATTTTGTCACATACCACAGACCTGCAAATAAAATATGCCTTTTTTTGTGAAGGCAGAATGAAAAATAAAAAGAGTTTTTTCCTTGGAAATAAGTAATGTAATATAACAAGTTATAAAGAAGATATAAAACACTTTTATTTTTTTATTCACAAGCCCACCTGTTTGCAACCACTACAGAACTGACTCCGCAAGTGTGTATAGTAGTCCCATTTGAATAATGTCAGGTACCTCTATGTCAAAATGTATTTTTAACTAAACTGTTTAGAAATCAGTTTAATCATTTAAGACACATATCCCAATTTTCGATTGCTAATTTTGGGGGGAGAGATGTATGTGGTATGTGAATAAATGCAGCGTGTGTGGGGTGGGGGAAGAGGGGCATCCACATGTGCATATGTAATAGCACAGACAAAGTTATGCATGAATACTGGGCTGCCATCTCCCCTGAGGACAACTTGTCTTTGCCCCCATTGGGAAGATAGGTGGCAATTCTCTGCGGAGCAGGATTTATCAGCCTCTGCTTTCAGAAAGGATGTTGAGGTCGAAAGAAAAAAAAGCAAGAAATGGCAATTAAGAATCAGCAATAAAGATTCTTCAACTGTTGCCAATCACCTACATGTCAGTGAACTCTATTGTATAGAGCAGAGGTCAGCAACATATGGCCCATGAGCAAGGGGGCTTTGGCAGCACTGTGGCAGTGGGGAGCTTCACTTGCACTGTGTATCAGGGGCACTGACCAAATAGACCAACCTGAGCCCAGTGCTGTCAGGGACCCTGAGCAGGCAGGCCAACCTCAGCCAAGTACCGCAGCAACCACACCAGCAGCAAGCTCAAATTAATACATTCTGCCTAAGTTTAAGGGCAGCAAGCACCCCGATTACCTGCTGGGAGCACCACCTAGCCATTTAGCACTGTCTGGGGCCCTTGGTCTGCAGGTTCTGCTGTTACAAGTCTCCTCGCTCCCGTACTCTAGTTCTCCTGGTTCCTGACCCTGGTTTTTGGCTCATCTCTCCACTTCAGCTTTGGATTTCCCTGTGGTTCTTTTTTTCTGGATCCTGACCCTGATCCAGCTACATAGGAGGGTAGGGGCACAGCATCCGCAATTTGGATGTGCAGTGTGGGGGACAGGGAACAGCTTGGTTTGATCCTGACACCCAGCAGGTGGGCCTGGCCCTAATCCAGCTACACAGCAAGGGTCCAAGCGGGGCTGGATCCAGCTGCATAGAGTTTCCACCACTCCCCAACAACCACATTTTCCAACCCATGGGGATCCCCGCAGGCTAGATACCATGACTCTGTGGGCTGGATTTACGTGTGGATCAGGGAGCGGAGCATCCCCAACTTAGGAAGTACCAAAAAACCTTTGCTTCTTGCATAATATCTTTTGGTGACCAACTGTATAGCTGGGAGAAATGTAAGGCAAGTTTTCACACAAGAAGGGTTCCTACGCAGGTGTCCGACACCTACTCTGATGCATTCGAATTAGAACAGGTTAGAGTAGACTCAATTAATTAGGTCTGCTGGACCATACTAATTAGCACACTCCAGCAGCCTCGGCTTCACATATATTCACTGAACAAGCTTTAGTTAAAGCACCCCTGGCCATGTGTAGACGAAATGAGAGGCGTGTGTGCACAACACTTTAAAGTGGGCTAAATGCTTTTGCACCACTTTAACGGTGTTGGTGTTTGCACACCTCGGTGGCATATTGCACATTAATTCCAGCCACTGTAAGAAATACGGAGGCATAACGCACCTTAAATGACTTGGAGCACAGAAAACTAAAACTCCTTTAAGGAGTTTTAGTTTGCTGTTCCTACAGCAGACCGAAGCACCAGGCTCTACGCAGCTCCACAGGAAGCCCTGCAGGCAGCCTAACAGCAGCCCAGAAAAGCAGCTCCACCCAAGAAAAGTGGTGAGCCTGATCTTTCCCTCTACCCCAGAGCCTGCCTGCCTGAGCTGCGCAGGGGCCCAGTGCTTCCCTCCGCAGCTGCAGTGCCCCCCGGGACGACCCAAGCCAAATGCCTGTGGGCAGGTGCTGTCTGGTGGGGGGGGCACCGCTGCCATGGAGGGAAACACCAGCTCCCTGCACCCCAGGGACCATGCTGTGTGCCGGCATCTCGTCCTCCCCTCCCTGCTGGAGAGACAGGTAAGTCAGCAGGGTGTGTGCGCACAACACACAGGCTTAATCAGCCCTAAATTGAAGAGGTGTTTTTTAAAAGCCACTGCTTCAATTTAGGGCCCATTTCATCCACACATGCCCCCTGTTACCATTTGGAAGCCCAGGATGGTGAATACACAAGACACTGCCGGCACCTTAATTAGAGCAGATCCGAAGAGCCACTCTAATTAAAGCACCCCCATCCCACCCCACAGCACATGAAAAGATGGCTAAAGTGCCCTTTTTAGGTCTGTAACTTGCAGCCAAATAAAATTTGCCTTTGTTATAAAGTGCCAACATTTTTCAGCACCCAAGTCAAGCCAAATTAAGACTGATTTCTTATATCCTGTCTGCATAAGCACCCTGCGCCTTTTTAACTGTGCAGTTAGGGACAAAAATTATATATAAACTGGTATGAGAGACCAGAAACCAGTTCCAATCTAGAACACAACAGAAGTTCAGTGCACATAAACCACTTTCATAATGCTAAAACAATAAACCTGGATGCATGTAGTATCAGACTTAAGTGATTCAGGTTAAATCACTTCACTGAACATCTGTCCCAGATCCTCTCCAGGTTCAAGTTAACACTCAGTGCCTGAGCACTGCAGGATGCTCTGCACCTCCCCCCTCCTGCTCCCCCGTCTTAGGGTGGGCAGGCTAGCCTTGACCCAAGATGTCTGCTACAGCCCAGCAGGGTGGTGTTCTCTAGCACCTCGACAGCCTCTGGCCTGGGCCACTGCAGGCATGTGTCTGCATTTCCAGAATTAAAAATGAATGTCTGTTCACTTGCTTATTGGTTCGATCTACACAGCTTAGATTCACTTGTGAAGACTGAATGGATTCAGCCTCTGGCTTTATGACTGTCTGTACTTAGCCCACCTGTATAATTATAAGAATACAGCCCCTTGCCTTCTTGGTGTGAGTATATTTATATCACTTTAAAAGTGCCATATACTAAACAAATAATGAAATAATAGACTCTTCCAACTCCCTCCACCAGCCATTGTGCAGTGGCAGGCTGGAACGTGACCTAGCTTGCATCGGAGTGGGGGGATGAGGGGGGACAAGGGGACCAGTGATAGGACCTGGCCACTGTTCTTGCCTGGGGGTGAAAAGGCTGGCACCACGGCCCTTGATCATCACAGCGACTACAGCACTCCAACCCTACTACAAAATCACAAAGAGGACTTGTGCTAGATTTAGGCACTGAATCAAGTTCTCCTAAATTTCAATGAATGGCCTTACACTCACACAGGGCTATTATGGAGCTGCTAATTTGACTGACAGTGATGACATTCAGCCCTAAAGTTCAATTAAAATGGGCTCCAAACCCCACAGCTATAAACTGCAATGTCCTGAAGTTATTTCTTACCTTGTACTCCTGCACAGCTTCCTCCACTGGCACCATTCTGTGGTCCCTGTGAGCCCTGGAGACATGACAGACTAAGCAGGTGGAAGTCTGGTCCTCCTCACAAAAGAGTTTCAGGGGCTCTTGATGTTTTTCACACAACCTCTATGCTTTTCCTGATTCCTCAGCTACCTGCAAACTTAGCTTTTGGGCTAGTTCAGCAATATTAGCCAGCTGCTTGTTTTTCCTGAAGTTTCTCTGCTGAATGATTTCTCTGCACTCAGGGCAGGAAGTGCTTTTATCTGATGCCTCCCAGCACTGGGTGACAGGCTAAGCAGAAATTGTGCCCGCAGTCCAACGTGACCGGTTCCCTGAAATATTCGAGGCAGATGGAACAAATAGCTTCCTCCTGGAGCCTTTGTACAGGGTTTCCTGCGGCCATGGCTGCCGGCTGAATCCAGAACACTGTTAGTTTCACTTTTGCAAAGCCCGAATACAGGCCTCACCTGCAGCGAGAACCAGGCACAGAGCCGTGTAGAAGGGACATGCTTGCTGAGCTGGAATGACATCATTATTAAAGATCCGGCCCCGAGAGCCTTTGGCAGAAAGTGCAGGCTAGCACGTCCCTGGGATGTTGGATTCGCGGGTTATACGATTGATTAAATATAAGCCTTGCAAACATCTGCTGCCAACTACACATCAAAGATACAATCCCTGATACAATACTGCCTTCTAAAGGCAAACTCATTAGGGACTCAAAGTGAACAAACAGGACATAAATGGGAAAATCCTCCACAGCACAAAATTAGAGTCACATCGAGCTGTGTGTAGGTGGAAAGCCAGGCCAATCTGAGAAGCTCCACTGAACTTGCTAGGTCAGTTTTCTCCGATTAAAAAGTCACAAATTCTCTGATAAACCCCCCAAAATGTTATTACAATTAAAAACCCCTTGCAGCCCCACCCCCAGCCCTGCTGGTGCCCCTCACTGCCCCCACAACAGCCCCCCCCCACCAGAGGGGGCTCAGCTGCCAGGGCTATGGGGCTAGGGACCCAGGACTCCCTGCTCCCAACAGCACAGAGCTGCTCCACCACTGCTGCTGCCTGCTCAGCCAGGGCTGGGGCCGGCTTCTAGGTGCCCCCAGCCATGACCTGCAACCCCCCAGCCCTGCCAGAGGGAGCTCCCAGCCCCTGCAAGCCCCACTTGGCGCACAGGCTCCAGGAGGAAGAGTGACGCTGAGCTGAGCCCGAGCTGTGGCTGACTGAGAGCCTCAAGCCCCGTCCCCTCCTCCACGGGGCAGGGCTGGGGGTTTTCCACCCTGTTTGCAAACAGCTCTTGGAAGCTGGAGCTCAATCAGCCTGCAGAGCTGTTTGCAAAAGTGGGAAATCCACCACCGGGTTTCTCTGCTAATAGGAGAAATCCACGTTTTGTCTGATAAGAAGGGGAAATCTGTGGTTTTCTCTGGTTTTCGGTGGGAAACAGAAAACCTGGATCTCTGGAGCCACATGGAAGAAGCCCTTCATCTCCCTCCTTCCTCTTACCTCTGCCTTGGCCTGTATCACAGAAGCCGTTCCTCCTCCTCCCGCTCAGGTCACAAAACGAGAGCTCCACCTGCAGCTCCTTTTCCACCCACACCTGGAGACTCCTCAGACCAGGAAGAGAGCACAGGAAGGGCCAGTGCAGGCAGCAGAAAGTGACCCCAGGACACTTGTCCACAGACACGGCAGCCACCCCTTCTTGCCCTGACGTAGGGACACAGGAGGCACACGTACGTGCCTGTCCATGAATGCACATGACTAGAAGCATCATGCATACACAGCCCCTTCTCCAGTCCAAATGGAATGCACATATTTACTAGGGCTGTGCGAAATGTCACCCGGTGTGTTGCTTCAACACTGTTTTTACTCATTCTGAGCTCGAAATAGCAAAATTGAAACGAAAGGCTTTGAAACAGCCTCCAAATGAAATGAGGACAATTGAAACATTTCAAACCTTTCTAAATGTTTGGAAGCTGGGCTTCCCTACAGGGAACCAGAAACTAAGGAGAGGGATAGGGAGCAGGGGGAAGGACTGCTGGGATATTGACTGTGTAGCTGGCCAGTGACTGATTCTTTTGAGGTCCCTCCCAATCCCAGTGCTCTTGGAGGGGGTGGGGGGATAGAAAAACAGCTGAGCCTTAACACACACACACACACACACACGCACAGACACACACACACACACACACACACACACACACACAGAGTCCTGTCACAAGTTTTGCTTGTCCGCAGCTTGAGGTGCAGTTTCCCACAAACCCCTGCACCTATCTCCTTGAAACTTGGCAGGCTTTGTGGCCTAAGCAGGAGCTATCCTCCCTGCTGTTTTCATTCGAGTCAGGCAAGAAATGACAAAGTTATAGGCAGTTTTGTGATTCCTCATTATAGCCTATGGGCGAAACAGCAAAACAGTTTTGACAAAACGAAGCAGAACAGCATGAATGGTGCGTGCCCCTGGCGGCTGGGGGGGCACGGCTGCACTGGCGGCAGCAGGAGTGCAGTGCTGGGAGCACGGCAGCGGTGAGCAGGGAGCTCCCACAGATGCTACCAGAGCTGTTGGCAGCAGTGAGGGGGGGAAGGGTGGCGAGAACCAACCAGGGACTGGCGACCACCCGCAGGCACCGCCGGCAGTGGTGCCATCAGGGATTGCTGACCACTTGCAGACGCTGCCCGCAGTGTCTTTTTGCAGGGGGTGCACTGTCACATTCAGGGGGTGCACATGCACCTGCATGCACCCCCTACACATTGCCCCTGTGGAACAGTGCTTCGAAACAAAATGAAACTTGAAACAAAACACTGTCCCATCAAAACAGAAGCTGAAATGAAATGGTGTTTCACACAGCCCTAATATTTACACCATTTCATGGGGGCATCAACTCCAAGAGTACGGGCTCATGCCAGTGTGTGCGTGCACATCCAATACCCATACCCCAACAGCTCCAAAAGCCACCTCTCAGCTAGCCCACAGATGCATGCATCACTCCAGAGGACAGAGGCATGCACCAGGGCTCCACATTCCCCTGCGGTACCCCCAGGTTGTGGATGCCCTGGAGTTGGACAAGGGACTTGTCTGTATCTGCCAGCTGCCCATTCCACTAGTCCCACTTCTGCAGTGGTGGGAAAGGTTTGCAGGTATGAATGGTTCAAACACTTGTTTAAATCACTCTCTAAGCAATGACCATATGGGCCTGAGTACAAGCCCTTCATCTCCCTCCTCCTCTTACCTGAGCCTCTGTCTCTGGTGTAGAAGCCACTCCTCCTCCTCCTCCCACTCCCAAAAATACTACTCCATCTGCAGCTCCTTTTCTATCCACAGCTGGAGGTTCCCTGGGACGTGGAAGGGCATGAAGGGAGATCCATCACGGAGCACAGCAAGTGGCCCCCCCAGGACACATTCCCACCAACACAAGGAAACCTGTGCCTTGGTTTCCCCATCTATACAGCAAGCAGACCATAGGCACATAACTGGAAATGCTCAGGTCAGGCAACACTCACCTGTTTGCTGTTCCTGGGACACAAACTTTGGCTCCTTCCCCTTGTCCAGCATTGTGGGGAGGGAGACGGGGGACAGACCCTGGATGCAATGGGCCTGGTCTGCAGCCTTCCGGGCAGTGTTGTTGGAGATGGGTGCTCTTGCCTGGTGCCATGGACCCAGAGCTGAGGGAACAGGAGAAATGGAAGAGATGATTAGCAGAAACTGCCCTGAGGCTCAGTCTCCCCAGCCAGAGACCTGAACTTCCATATAAAAAATATCAGTGTCCTCCCCTACTGCCTGTTTCTGGCTTCATTTCTGTTGGGGTTGTTGCAGCACAGGGACACCGGATGCTTCTGTCTTCCAGAGCCCAGGCACCTGGCCCCTACGCTGGGCTCTTCCCCTGTCGTGTGTGCTGCTTCTCTGCCTGCCGCACCGGAGCCTGGGGACTACACGTCTCTGAGCACATGGAGCTTCCTGGTATCGTCCTCCCTCCCAGTCATGCCCACTGCAGCTTGTGCTCCAGCCCTGGGGAACCTGCAAGTTGTTACAGGGACCCAAGGTTACCAAGTCTGCTTATAATAAGTGGAATCAAGTTTTTATTATTATTTTTAAGTCACTTTATTTTTGTGAGAGACTCACTGGTTGCGATATTTGGGGGCTTGTTTTATTTGGAGATCACTTATTTGGGGCTTTTTTGTAATAGGTGACTTCAAAAAAGTTATAGTTCAGGAGTGGGCAAAATGACAGACCCGGCTAGCTGCCATACTCCATTTCTCAGCAGCCCACATGGCTGGGGCCAGTTTCCATGGAGGCCCCAGCAGCAGTCGTGTTGTGATAGTACAAAGCTGGGGTTTCCATGGTGGCCAGCCCCGGCAGGGACACATGCCACAGCTGGGTTGGGATCTTGTAGCAATAACAGTGTGGTCTGGAGCTGGAGCAGCCTACAGATAGCCATCTCAAAATCCCCATAGCCTCCCATTGGGTTGGGGGGTCATTTTGGTTTTGAAATGGTTTAGGCTTGTTTTGGGCTTGTTTTTAAAGGCAGTGCCACCTTTTTTTTTCTCATGAGACTTTACAGCATTGTCAGGAACTTTCCAACATGTCTCATTCATGCTTCAGGATCAGCTCGTGTCTTTGACAGGCCACTCATTATTGCAGTTTGGCAGGTGCCCAAAATGTGATCAGACAGCGATTCTATTTCAAGTGCCTAAGCTACAGACCAGGAGCATAGAGGCCTACACTAAACACATGGAGAAGCAGCAGGAAATAAGAAGACAATCACATGCCAGCTCTACAGGTATGACTCTTGCTTGTGGTGTAAAAGATCCTGGGTTCAAATCCTGAATGAGTCTGAGTTTTGGGTGGCTTGTTGGTCTAGGCGTATGATTCCCAGTTTCGGTGTGTCATAACCCAAGGGTATGATTTTGTGTGTGCTTCGGCACTGCAGAATTATTTCCCGCCATGAGGAGCTTTCTTTGCACGGTGCAATTCTCAGTTGCATAGAGAAAACCCCGGTGCAAAGGAGTTCCCGCCACCCGCATGCAAATTTGTGTCCCGCTATTGGCTGTTTCTAAATTATTCCCACGTGGCGGCTAGCGATTGGCTTGCTAGCCGTATAAGAGGCTTGAGCGGTTTCTGCCCAAGTTGGAGGAGGAGGAGGATTTTATATCCATCTTGTGAAGAACTTTAAGTGCTGTGGAGCCTAATGAACCCAGCGTGTGCCTTAAGAAGGATATAGGGGCCTGATCAACCTCTAGCCTCTCCCTGTTGCCGAAATGCTATCCCTCGGCGAACCCCTTCCCTGCGTGCTGAGTCCACGGAGCCTAACAAGCTTCGTGTGTGTATCCAGAGCTCTGCCCGAGTTATTTCAAGAGGCTCGAGTTTTTCTACGGGTCTTGTTCGTACGAGTTTTGTAACTGCAACTTAAGTGAAGTTTTCTCCTGCCTGCACCACGACCATCTACGGTGTAAGTAAAATAATCTTTAATCAACCGCTACGCGTCCGTGCCTAATTCTAGTCCGCCAGCCTGCATTCCCCGACCCACGTGCCAGGGCTGCTGGCCACAGCCTGCCGTGCGCCCCCGAAGGCCTCGGACCGCTCCCAGCCCGCACACGGTGAAGCAGGTCCCAGCCTCAAAATCCGGAAAAGCTCACGTTTTGGATGGCTTGCTAGTCTTTGGGTTTCATTCTCACTTTGGGTCCGAGAGGTCCTGGGTGCAAATCCCAAAAAAATCAAAGCTTTCTGTGGCTTGTTGGCCTAGGGCTATGATTGTTGCTTTGGGTGTGAGAGGTCCCAGGTTCAAATTCCAAGCTTTGGGTGGGACATTGGTCTAGGCATATGAGTCTTGCTTTGGGTGAGACAGGTCCCAGCCTCAGATCTAGGAGAAACCCTTACTTCAGGTGGTTTGTTAGTCTTGGGGTATGGTTCTTGCTCTGGCTGCAAGAGGTCCTGGGTTCAAATTCTGGAGAAACCCAAGTTTTGTGTATCTCATCAGTGTAGGGGTACAAGTCTCATGTTGGGTGTGAGTGGACCTGGATTCAAATCCAACACAAGACCTTTTTCTGTGGGGCTGGCTGCTCTCGGTTTATGATTCTCGCATTGGGTGAGATAAGTCCGGGCTTCACATCCCAGGCGAGCCCTTTGGTTGCGAGAGGCCCCGGGTTCAAATCCCAGATGAGCCCAAGTTTTGTGCTGGTCCAGGGTTATGATTTGCGCTTTGGGTGCGAGAGGTTCCTGATTCAAATCCCGGGCAAGCTCTAAGTTTTGGGTGGCTTGTTGCTTTACGGGTATGAGGCTTGCCCGGGGTGTGAGAGGTCCCTGGTTGGAAACCCAGCTGAGCCCATATTTCGGGTAGCTTGTTGGTCAGGTGTTATGATGCTTGCTTTAGGTATGAGAGGTCTTGGGTTCAGATCCCAAGTAAGGCCAAGTTTTGGATGACTTGCTTCTCTAAGAATATGATTCTCATTTTGTGTGCAAGAGGTCCTGGGTTCAAATACCAGACAAGTTTGTGTTTTGGGTGGTTTGTTGGTCTGGGCTTTTGGTTCTCACTTTGGGTGCGAGAGGTCCCCGGTTCAAATATCAAATGAGCCCAAACTTTGGGCAGCTTGTTGCTGTAGGGGTATGAGTCTCGCTCTGTCTGTGAGTTTCCGGGCTCGAATCCCAGATGAATCACACTTCTGGGTGGCTCGTTGGTCCAGGGGTATGCTTCTAGCTTTGGGTGTGACAAGTACGGTTTTCAAATCCCACACATGCCTAGTTTTCGGGGAACTTGCTTGTCTAGGGGTATGACTTGCTTTATGTGTGTGAGGTTAAATCCCAGACAAGCCAAAGTTTTGGGTGGCTTGTTGTGTGATGGTGGAAATCGGGGCTTGCCTCATTTAGTGTATGTTAAGTAGGTCAACAGATAACCTTTATCTGACCCACCCTCAAGAGACCCTGGGATAGTGCTGTGCGCACACCCATGTGCCATGTGCAGAGCCCTGGTGTGCAGGGTGCACTACCCCTATAAAGGGCTCTTGATTAACAGAAACTCTGTGTGTCTGGGTGTGTGTGGGACTGGGAGCATCTGAGCTTGGTGTGCAGGGTGCATGTATGTGGCTGAACTGAGGTGGGACTGCAAGAGGGAAAGAAGTCAGGGTGCTTGTGTACAGAAAGGAGAAAGAGAGATCAAGAGACGGAGAGACTGAGTGGCTGGTTAACTGTGTGGACCGCGGAGGTTCCTGGTACTGGGCACTGCCACTGCGAGAGATCTTCTGTCTGCCACTGGAGCAGGAAGGGTTGGCTCCCCAGGCTTTTCCCTCCGGGTGTGTCTTTCATGCAAAGTAGCGGCCCTCTGTTCTGTTTGGTAAGCATTACCCCATTCCCCTCTGGGTATTGAGGTGCTTCTTCTTGCGGGCGTCCGAAGAAAATCAGAAGCCGCTGTCTGAGGTGCAGTTGTCTCCAGTCCAACAGCCGGAGCCAAACTGAATAAAATTCCTGTCCTTTATTATAAAGTTCAGCCCTCGTATTTTTGTTGTTGTACTTAGGATGTGATAGATAATTAGACTAAGTGTGTTCTTGTGTAATTGTGTATTCTTGCTGCAGCTGCCCTGAGCCTGGGCTGGCTACAAACAGCTGCGCCGGGAGTGGGGGACAGACCAGAGCTGTGCTGCCTCAGGCCCCTCCCCTACTGTCTGCTATGAAGCATGCATGCACACGCCAGTGCAGAGCTGATAACGCAGCCCGGCACAGCTGTTTAGAGCCTCCCGGCTGCAGCTGGCCCCGGTTCTGGGGAGCAGCTGCCAGCCGGGATCCCAGGCTGCTCCCAGCAGGCAGCTGGGATGCTGCAAGTCCTGCTGGAAGCAGCCTGGGCTCCGTCGCTGGCAGCAGCTACCGGAGCCAGGGTAGCTACTGGCAGCCACAGAGCCTGGGCTGGGGGGTAGGGGCTTTGGGTGGGGGCAAGGGGCAATAGGCCTGGGGGGCAGGGGCTTCGGGTGGGGGACAAAGGGGCATAATCAGGGTATCCTGCCATGTACCCCTTGCCTTCATTTTGTTTTTCTGCCATGCCGGCACTCTGGCACCTTCCAAGGTATGCATTATGGTGTTTTTCAGCACTTCGGCCAAAAAACATTGCCTACTGCTGGCATAGGGGTACAATTCTCACATTGGGCGCGAGCAGTCCAGGATTCACATCCCACATGGGCCTTTTGCTTTGGATGGCTGGCTCACATAGGTGTATGTTTCTGACTTTGGATGAGACAGGTCCCAGGTTCAAATCCCAGGTGAAAGCAAGTTTTGGGTGGCTTGTTGGTCTAGGGGTATGATTCTCACTTTTGGTGTGAGTGGTCCCAGAGAAGCCCATGTTCTGGCTGGCTCGTTGGTCCAGGGGTATTATTCTTGCTTTGGGAGTGACAGGTCCCAGCTTGGAATCCCTGTTTTGGGTGGCTCGTTGGCCTGGCAGCATGAGTCTCGCTTTGTGTACAAGAGCGACTGGGTTCATAACATGAACAAGCCCAAACTTTGGGTGGCTCGTTGGTCTAGGGGTATGATTCTCACTTCAGGTGCGAGGGATCCCAGGTTCAAATCCTGGACGAGCCCAAACTCTTTGGTCTAGGGGTATGATTCTCACTTTGGCTGTGACAGGTCCCCACCGAAAAGCCAGGTTTTGCATGGCTCATTGGTCTAGGGGTATGATTCTTGCTTTGGATGTGACAAGTTTTGGGTAGATCATTGGCCTAGGGGTATGATTCTCTTTTTGGGTGCGAGAGGTCTCAGGTTCATATCCTGAATGAGCTCAAGTTGTGTTTGGCTCGTTGGTCTAGGGGCATGATTCTTGGTTTGGGTGCAAGAGGTCTGGGCCTCAATTTCCAGAAACACACAAGTTTTCGGTGGCTTGTTGGTCTAGGGGTATGATTCTTGTTTTGTGTGCGAGAAGTCCCAAGCTCAAATCCCTTACAAGCCCAACCTTTGGGTGCCTTGTTCATTTAGGGGTATGATTCTCACTTTGAGTGCGAGAGGTCCCAGGTTCAAATATTAAACGAGCTCAAGTTTTGGATGGCTCGTTGCTCTAGTGGTGTGATTCTCACTTTGGCAAAGAGATTTTCTGGGTTGAAATCCTAGATGAGCCTGAGCTTTGGGTGGCTTTTGGGTGTAGGGGTATGATTCTTGCTTTGGGTGTGATAAGTCTCGGGTTCAACTCACGGATAAGCCCAAGTTTTTGGTGGCTCATTGGTCTATGGCTGTTATTCTCGCTTTGGGTGCGAGAAGTCCCAGGTTTAAATCCCAGATAAGTCCAAGTGTTGTGTGGCATGTTGATCTAGGGGTATGATTTTTGCTTTGGGTATGAGAGGTCCTGTATTCAAATCCCGGATGAGCCCAAGTTTTTGGTGGCTTGTTGGTCTAGGGGTATGATTCTCACCTTGGTTGCGATAGGTGCCAGGTTCAAATATTAAACAAGCTGAAATTTTGGCTGACTCGTTGGTTTAGGGTTATGATTTTCATTTTGGGTGCGAGAAGTCTTGGAGGAAAGGCATCAAAAGGGCATAGCAGCCCCCTTGGCTCTCTAGGGAACTAGTGGACCTCCTGAGGCTAAAAAGAAAGACCTACAAAGGATTCATAGATTCATAGATGTTAGGGTCGGAAGGGACCTCAATAGATCATCGAGTCCGACCCCCTGCATAAGCAGGAAAGAGTGCTGGGTCTAGATGACCCCAGCTAGATGCTTATCTAACCTCCTCTTGAAGACCCCCAGGGTAGGGGAGAGCACCACCTCCCTTGGGAGCCCGTTCCAGACCTTGGCCACTCAAACTGTGAAGAAGTTCTTCCTAATGTCCAGTCTAAATCTGCTCTCTGCTAGCTTGTGGCCATTGTTTCTTGTAACCCCCGGGGGCGCCTTGGTGAATAAATACTCACCAATTCCCTTCTGTGCCCCCATGATGAACTTATAGGCACCCACAAGGTCGCCTCTCAACCTTCTCTTGCGGAGGCTGAAAAGGTCCAGGTTCTCTAGTCTCTCCTCGTAAGGCTTGGTCTGCAAGCCCTTAACCATACGAGTGGCCCTTCTCTGGACCCTCTCCAGGTTATCCGCATCCTTCTTGAAGTGTGGCGCCCAAAATTGCACGCAGTACTCCAACTGCGGTCTGACCAGCGCCCTATAGAGGGGAAGTATCACCTCCCTGGACCTATTCGTCATGCATCTGCTGATGCACGATAAAGTGCCATTGGCTTTTCTGATGGCTTTGTCACACTGCCGGCTCATGTTCATCTTGGAGTCCACTAGGACTCCAAGATCCCTTTCCACCTCTGTGCCACCCAGCAGGTCATTCCCTAGGCTGTAGGTGTGCTGGACATTTTTCCTCCCTAGGTGCAGCACTTTGCATTTCTCCTTGTTGAACTGCATCCTGTTGTTTTCTGCCCACTTGTCCAACCTATCCAGGTCTGCCTGCAGCTGTTCCCTGCCCTCTGGCGTGTCCACTTCTCCCCATAGCTTTGTGTCATCTGCAAACTTGGACAGAGTACATTTGACTCCCTCGTCCAAGTCACTGATGAAGACATTAAAGAGTATCGGTCCAAGGACCGAGCCCTGCGGGACCCCACTGCCCACACCCTTCCAGGTCGAGACCGACCCATCCACCACGACTCTTTGGGTGCGACCTTCTAGCCAATTCGCCACCCACCGGACTGTGCAGTCATCCACATCACAGCCTCTTAACTTGTTCACCAGTATGGGGTGGGATACCGTATCGAAGGCCTTCCTGAAGTCTAAGTATACGACATACACCCCTCCTCCTGTGTCCAGGCGTTTCGTAACCTGGTCATAGAAAGAGACTAGATTGGTCAGGCACGATCTGCCTGCCATGAACCCGTGCTGGTTTCCCCTCAGCATAATTTGTCCTGCCGGGCTCTCACAAATGTGAGCCTTGATAATTTTTTCAAAGACTTTACCAAGGATGGAGGTGAGACTGACTGGCCTATAGTTGCCTGGGTCCTCCTTCCTCCCCTTTTTGAAAATGGGGACCACGTTAGCCCTTTTCCAGTCCTCCGGGACTTGGCCCGTGCACCACGAGCGTTCGAATATTCCCGCCAGTGGCTCTGCAATGATGTCGGCCAGTGCCTTCAGCACCCTCGGATGGAGCTCATCCAGGCCTGCCGACTTAAAGGCATCCAGTTCTTCCAAATGACTCTGCACCACCTCAGGATCTACGTATGGAAGTCTGGCGCCTTGCTGCTGCCTCTCTACAACCCCAGTGAGAGACTTGTCGTGCCCCTCACTTAGGAACACTGAGGCAAAGAACTCATTGAGGAGTTCAGCCTTGTCCCCCCTGTCCGTCACCAATTGCTTCCTCCCATTTAGTAGAGGTCCTATTCCTCCCTGGGCCTTCCTTTTACTCCCAATATATCTGAAAAACAATTTCTTGTCTTTTACTTGGGTTGCCATCCTCAGCTCCATGGTAGCTTTGGCCCGCCTAACTGCCTCCCTACAAGCACGAGCAGAGGAGGTATATTCCTCTTTAGTGATCTCACCCTGTTTCCACTTTTTATGTGCTCCCCTTTTGGCCCTTAGGCTGCCCTGGATTTCTCTGGTCAGCCAGGGAAGCCTCCTGGCCCCTTTCCCTTTTTTGCCTCGCTCGGGGATCGTCTTGCTTTGTGCCCAAAGGATCGTTTCCTTAAGGCACAGCCACCCTTCTTGGGCTCCCATCCCTTCAAAACTCCTACTCTGCAGTGCTTCCTTGACTAATCGCCTGAGTGCATTGAGATCAGCTTTCCAAGGATGGAAGATGGGATCCACCTCGAAGGAGGAATATTTCGCGCTGGTCCGGAAATGCAGGGAATGAACCAGAAAAGCTAAAGCTGTGACTGAACTCCACCTAGCTACAAGTATCAAGGATAATAAAAGTCCTTTTTTAGCTATGTGGGGAGCCGGAGGAAAAGGAAGGGCAACATTGGACCCCTGCTAAACCAGATGGGGCAACTGACAACTGACGCCCAGGAAAAAGCCATCCTACTAAATGGATACTTTGCGTCAGTCTTTCATCAGTCCCATGGGATGCTCCTGCTCATTACGGGACAGGGAGGCCCAGGTGAGGGAGATTCCTTTTCCTCCAACAATGCTGACCTTGTGAAGGAACACCTTGAGAGGCTGGACACCTTCAAGTCAGCCGGCCCTTGCAATCTACAGCCCAGGGTACTCAAGGAGCTGGCGAGCATCATCACTCAGCCCCTGGCACAGATCTTCGAGAACTCCTTGTGTTCTGAAGTGCCCAAAGACTGGAAGAAGGCCAATGTGGTGCCTGTCTTCAAGAAAGGGAGGGAAGTGGATCCAGCAAACTACAGGCCCATCAGCCTGACCTCTATCCCAGGAAAGGTCTTAGAAAAGATTATCTAAGAGGCCATTCTTAACAGACTGGCCAATGGCAACATCCTGAGGGATAGCCAGCATGGGTTTGTTGTGGGTAGGTCTTGCTTGACCGATCTTATTTCCTTTTACGACCAGGTGACCTAGCACCTGGACAAGGGAGAGGAGATTGATGTTGTATATCTTGACTTCAAAAAAGCCTTTGATCTGGTATCCCATGATCACCTCTTGGCAAAACTGGCCAACTGTGGCCTCGGGTCCACCATGATCCTCTGGCTGGGGAATTGGCTCCGTGGTCAGACCCAGAGGGTGGTAACGGACGGAAATCAATCGTCATAGTGCCCTGAGACCAGTGGGGTCCCTCAAGGCTCTGTCCTTGGACCCATATTGTTCTAAATCTTCCTTAATGATGTGGACATTGGAGTCAGAAGTGGACTGGCCAAGTTTGCCGATGATACCAAACTTTAGGGTAAAGCATCCACCCAAGGACAGGAGGGTGATCCAGGCTGACCTTGACACACTCAGGAAATGGGCGGATGAGAACGTGATGGTGTTTAACACTGAAAAATGCAAGGCTCTCCACCTTGGGAGGAAAAACCTGCAGCATCCTGATAGACTAGGCAGTGCTCCACAGGCTAGCACTACGGATGAAAGGGACTTGGGGGTCATGATTGACCACAAGATGAACATGAGCCTTCAGTGTGATGCTGTGGCTAGTAAAGTGAGCAAAACGCTGGCTTGCATCCATAGATGCTTCTCAAGCAAATCCCAGGACGTCGTTCTCCCATTGTACTTGGCCTTGGTGAGGCCGCAGCTGGAGTACTGCATCCAGTTTTGGGCTCCACAATTCAAAAAGGATGTGGTGAAGCTTGAGAGAGTCCAGAGAAGAGCCACACACATGATCAGAGGTCAGGAAAACAGACCTTACGACAACAGGCTGAGAGCTATGGGACTTTTCAGCCTGGAAAAGCGCAGGCTCAAGGGCAATCTGGTGGCCACCTGTAAGTTTATCAGGGGTGTTCACCAGGATCTAGGGGAACCTTTGTTCACCAGAGCACCCCAAGGGATGACGAGGTTGAACGGTTATAAACTCCTGCAAGACCATTTCAGGTTGGACATAAGGAAGAACTTCTTTACTGTCTGAGCCCCCAAGGTCTGGAACAGCCTGCCATCAGAGGTGGTTCAAGCACCTACTTTGAATGCGTTCAAAAGAAAATTGGATGTTTGTCTTGCTGGGATCCTATTACTCCAGCTGACTTCCTGCCCCTGGGGCAGGGGGCTGGACTCTATGATCTTCCCATTCAGCTCTAATGTCTATGAAGTCCTGGGTTCAAATTCTTGAGGAGCTTAAGTTTTGGATGGTGTGTTGGTCGAGGGGTATGTTTCATGCTTTTGTTGCAAGAGGTCCCAGGTTCAAATCCCAAACAAGCAGATGCATAACAAAATAGCTCCAAGGAGGTGATACTTCCCATCTGTGTGGCATTCGTCAGACCACAGTTGGAGTACTGCATCCAGTTTTGGGTGCCACACTTCAAGAAAGATGTTGATACACACAAGAAGGTCCAGAGGAGGGCCACTCATATGGTTATGGGCTTACAGGACAAACTCTATAAGGAGAGACTGAGGGACCTGGAGCAGATTTAGGTTAGATACCAGGAAAAACTTCTTCATGGTAAGGGTGGCCAAAATTTGTAATGGGCTTCCAAGGGAGGTGCTGCTCTCCACTACCTTGGGGGTCTCTAAGAGAAGGCTGGATAGGCATCTGGCTGTGGTCATCTGACCCTAGCGCTTTCCTGCCTAGGAAGGAGTTCAGACTCAATGATCTGTTGACGTCCCTTCTGACCCTAGCATCCGTGAATCTATGAAATCCCTTCCCAGCTCCCACCCCAGATCTTCCTCCAAATTGACAGCTGGCCCCTTCCCCCTCCATGTGTCACTGTGTGAGCCTGAATGCAAATGGCAGAGGGGCAATTAGGTGTGATGTAAAGAAGAACTTCCTCAGCCCAAAGGTGGTCCAGCTTTCTGCAAAGGGAAACGGGGAATGTATCCTTGCAGCTCCACTCTGCACCACCACCATGCCCTCATTAATTCACCTTCCCTTCTAACCTCTGGTATCTCCTCTGGTAAAAGCCCACCTCCCCTTCCTTCTGCAAGTGTTTCTGACCCCCGGCACACACAAGCCAGGTTTCACCCTCTGTGGAGTTGCAGCTACTGGAGCAACTACTAGCATGGTGTGAGACAAGGGTGCAACGCAGCAAACTGTCCCACCCACCTACCCACCCTGGTTGAAGGAGTCTGCATGCTGCATGGCCCTCCACAGCCCAAGGTACAGCAGAGAGGAGCCGTGTGGGGCATAGACATCCCTCCTTTGGTTCCCTGTGGCACTTGACTGGCCAGATAGGATCGAATGGCAGGCCAGATAAGGCCCGCAGGCCATTTTTTCCCACCCCTGCTCTTTCGTATTGTCACATCATCCTTGCCCATCCTTAGCCAAAGAAGTGAGCAACCTGAACCCAGAGCTTCGCTCTGAGGATAATGGCCTTGGTTTTCCTGCTTTCAACCCCTCATATACAATTGCTGGAATCCAGAACAGCTCCAGGCAGTGCAGGGCTGCTAGGGAGCGGGAGGAATGGGCCCCGCTTCCCGGCATGGTTGAGCTGTTAACTCTTGACACACAAGTTCTCTTCTCAAACCCAGCACAGGAAACTCTGGTTCTGTCTGGGGCAGGAATATTGGCTCAGTTTCTATCCCTAAACACAAACAGGTCAGTCCCGATCTTTTCTCAAGGGCGCGTTAGGATCTCTTGAGGCTGCAGCATGTCCTCCCTCTGGGACCCAGTCTCCCCAGGTGTGGATGACTTACTCCTTCGCAACCTGTGGAAACCAGCAGGGGCGCTTTCCCTTAGTCAGGCAGGAACCCCAGGTCCAGCCCCCCTGGTTCCTGCTAAGACCTATCATAATCCCTGTTTCCCAAGGGAAAGCTCTTGCTCATTCTGTGTCCGGGTGCTTGGATAGGTAATTTTGCAGGGCATGAAGCTACTGCCATTTTCAGCAGCAGGGACTGAAGTGACAGGGAAAAGATGAAAACAAGGGGAGGCCACATTTATATAGTTACTCAGGCTCATATTGTTCCAAAATCTTACATGGGATTACAGAAGCAGGGGAAGCCTTCTAAAGGAGTTTGGTCTGACCTGATAAGAACGAATCAGCAGTAGCATAACCAGAGAAGGGGCAGAGGACACCAACCCTGGGTGAGACCAAATCTCAGAGCAGACTGATTTATTGCAGCAAATAATCTGCAATTTCCAGGAGATCTACTTACTAGCCCAGGACAGGCAACAGCTGCTGGACAGGGGAGCCCCCTTTCAGAGACCTCCATAGGAGTCTACTATTTTTGAGGGCTTCAGCCCAGTGTTGCTGTCATCACTGCTCCATTGGGCTTCACCACCATCATTCTCACAACTACTATCAAGTCTTTGCTGTTGCTTGTCATTGTTTTTCACTGCTGCTCTGTCACTGTTACTCATCTTCTCTTCATCACTGCTACAAGATGTTCAACACAGCCACTGCTTCACTGGTTGCATAGATTTTTCACAGACCACTGAAACGCAGCTTATATGGTGTGGATGCTCTTTTAGGGGAGAGTTCATAGTATATGGGATCATGACTGAGTCCTTGCAGGCCTAGGGATATGCTCCTGGATGAAGTCTCTGTCCTATCTCCTTCCCAATGGAAGGATCAGTGGAAGACAAACCCCAGCCTGATCTTTACCACTGTAACGGAAATCTGCTGGATGGAGTCATCTTTCGCAACTGGCCTTTCCCTGGGCTCACTCCCCCAGCACCCTGAAGCTCTGGTACGGATGATCAATGACCTCAAGCACGCAGAGCCCACTTCATTTATCCACCCACTTTCAAAACTGACTGACTGACATCAACCCTGCATGTCCAAGGGTGCCAGGGATTGCCTGCTTTCAGCTCTGCCCCACTCCCCAATTCTTGTTTGCATGAAACAAATCTAGAAGCAGTGAGGCTGCACTGGAGACACTCCTCCACCTCTTCCTTCCCCTACCCCCCCCATGACTGCTCTAGAGATTTGCCTGCATCATTCATGGGAGCCATCCCTGGGATGGATTCACTGCGGCTTTTCTATGTTTGAAGCCTGTGAGCAGGAACTGGTGGGCAGGTTATATCCTAGGGCGGGTGTCCTCAGCTGTCCTGAGAACATGGAGTTGACATACCCACCATGTTTTAACCACCCAAACTCCGTATTAATGATATTTTAATAACACTCCTCAAACCATTACATACAGATACATAAATTGAATGTAGTGGAGACCAAACCCCTCTAGCCAAGCTTGCACAACTGATTATGAGATCTACAAGGAGGAAGAAAATTCACTCTGTCAATTTAAATAGTGGTGGCATGAGACCCCAAACCCTTTACTTCCTGTGACACATTTTCCCATTCTCCTGACCCTGCCCACTGATGTCCTCTCTCCCAACCTCACCTTCATTCCCAGTCAAATCCTCCTTCATTCCAGTTTTGATGTCTCCTAGGAGGAAAGCCAGGCTTCTGTAAGGCATGGCCAGAGATCATCGAGGAAAAACCCACAGCACCGAACCCAGAAGTCCAACTCTCAGTCATGCCTCTACAAATGTCTTCTCTAGGCTGTTGATTGGCTGCTCTGCATGCCTCTATAGGAAAAAAAATAGCATATAACATGTAACATATAGCCCCCTATACCTTTATTTCTCTATCAAGAAGCCCTGAACAACACAGATAATGTTTTTGTTGCACTGAATATGAAGAGGCTGGCTACTGAAGAAGGGGGCATTTTCTCAGTGGAAGAAAATGTGAAAGTAAAGATGGGATTTCTGTGGGGATGGTCATAAAATTCAACTATCCGTGCATCAAAATCCAGATAAACTCCAATTTTACTAGGATGATTATTTATGCTCAGTTGGGTTTTAGGAGGTGTGAGAGCCCAGCATTGACCGAATTCCCACTGCAAAGCCCATATGCCATCTGGTGTGAGGCTCATCCCTCCCTCATATATCTCTTTGACAGTGCCCAGAATCCATTTACTTCTGTTTCTCACAGCCACCTCCCCTTTAATGTCTCCTTGAGGTGAACCCTGCAGAGTTCAGCCTACCAGGAGTTGAATGCTATTCGCTGAAACACATGCCAGTGTGAAATGGGAATTTGCTCAGGATCCAGACCCGTTGCAAGGCGGGAAAGAGATAGATAGATAGATAGATAGATAGATAGATAGATAGATAGATAGATAGATAGATAGATAGATAGATAGATAGATAGATAGATAGATAGTTTTAGGGCTTGTCTTCACTGTAGAGGTAATTTGGGCTCTTAGGGATAAATCCTTTCTCACAGCTAAGTGGGTGAATGCATAACCAGAGTTTTTTGGCACTTCCTCACAGTTTGCAGTTCAGCTCCGCATGTGCAAGCCCACACAGACCAAACAGCATGATTATTAGGGCGGTGCTCTAGCTGGGCAACTGCCCATTGAAATAGGCTCACTCAGGTATACATGTAAGTCCAGGTAAATCTTAACATCTTAAAATGCAGAAAAGCTGTGACTCCTGGGCATTAGACACCACAGGAGGAAGGCTTTTACTTTTTAGCTCAACAGCCTGATAGAGCAACTCTCCAGGCAATGGTAGACCTAGGTTTTAGGTCCCACTCGCCTAGAAGGGGGTTGAACCTATAGCTTCTGTGTCCCTACAAAGTGGTTTAATCCTTAGACAACATATTAGGCATTGACCAGACTGCTCTCCAGCCCACCACCTGAGGCAGGCCCGTTGGGCATCCAAAAGAGGAAGTTATATAGTGTGTGACGGCCAGAACCAGAGGGATTAATAAGCAATAAATACATGCTTCTTGGAGGCATTTGGTATTTTGCCTAAACAGGTAATATTAGCTAATATAAAGCTTGTAAGTTCATAACCCGCAAATGTAACTTGTTTGTCATACGTTTAACCAAAATGATACATTAACTGTTCGTGGAACTGACTGGCGAAGGCGAAGCTGTAGCTGCAAGATTAGCTGACCTAACGGTTTTTGCTCAGGGTTCAGCCTTGACGATAAAACTGGATCCAATCGCCTGGCACACCCAACACATTCCAGGAAAGCAAATCCCAAGAAAGCATATCGAGAGAAACCTAAAAGGGGTTGGGCTTAGACGGAGCAATGTCAATTTCATACCTAAAGGTACTGCATTGTAATTTGCTTATTGGATAAACCTGGGTCTGGGTAGTAACCTTTTATAATACTTTTTAACACCTTTCAATCCCATAGGGAAACAGCTATAGGGTAACATTGTGAGTGGCTCTAAAACCAACAGATTAGCATAAGACTAGGTAGAAAAAGCGCATGCATCAGGTGACCAGCAGGAAGGAGGGAACAGAACGGTCATTTCTGTTCCATGCCCAGACCCCAGACTCCCGGTGTGAGTGAGGATCGGATCCTGATCAAGCCATCTTCCCCAATAATCCCTCCGACAGCATTGCTTGAGGATGCCTGACTTCGCTGGAATCACCTGGCGTGCACCTGGCATTGAGGGACTATCGATAAGTTGCCAACCTGTGTCTGTCTATCTGTTGTTTTAAACAGCCCAGTGGCTGATATCCTCGCAGTGCCCAGTTGGCCTGCGACAGATTGATCCATCTATCTGTTGTTATCATCTGTTGCTATTATTTACTATCAGCTCTTTAATACTGCATTATCTGTTTATCGCATTTATCTTTCTGTTAACTGTTGTGTGTGTGTGTAAGCTATAATAAATTTGCCTTTGCTTTACTCCCAACTCTGCCTCCTCCATCCCAAACCAAACAGCCCGCTGGCTGATACAGTTGCAGCACCCAGTAAGCCTACAACTAAATTGATACACTCACAGTGCCCAGCTGGCCTATGACAAGATTGGCGCCACAAACAGGATCGAGGATGGAAGACAAGCTAGAAGATATCTCTGAATGGGAGTGAACCCTTGCTTCCTATGGGGCAGAAATCTTCCCAGTACTTTTTATCTAGTGAGTAGCAAATGCAAGGTGCACTGAGCCAGCTTCAAACAGGGGGGATGAAAAAGGCTTTAGGCAAGGCCCGAACTATAACCTGCTGGTTAAGGCATTTGGCTAGGAAGTGATAGATGTGCATAGTAAGTGGCAGATGTGCATACAAGCCTGCTTTGTGGCTAGAACCTGGATCTTCCATTCCCTGGGTACATGGCCTAAGTACCAGGCTATTGGGCTAAAATATATAGGACACTTATACACATGCAGTGAGGTTGCTCTGATGCAAGTCAAAACAGACTCAGTTAATCAAGTCTGTGATTACCATGCTCCAGCAGACTCCAGTGTCACATGTATTAGTATTCCTGCAATGAAAAATGGTGGCGGGGGTGCTTTAACTAAAGCTCAATCAAAGAGCTTTAGACAAAGCACCTCTGCCACCATTTTTCAGCCTAGAGATGCTGATACGTGTGATGTTCCAGACGCTTTAATTACAGCAGTTCTTGGAGCTGCTCTAATTAAAACACCCCTCCCCCCTCCTCCAGTCCAGGAGCACATGTATAAATAGAGGCTCTCCTCTTCCTCCTATATTTTACTTCTGGTTCATATATGCTCAGGGCAATTCTGTTTTGCCACAGGGTGAAACAGAAACCTGTCTGTGTATTAGGTGCCAAAAATAGCAATTATATGGCTGTGTACAAGTTATTTACAAGTGAAATAGAAATAAGCCCTTATTCAGCTATTGCCCCTGATGCCCTCTGCTATTCTCATTCAAAAGTCCCCTCACCTCTGTTAGGATCGGGCTCATGAAAGAGCTTTAGCATCAGTAGTGTAGATAGAAATGGAGGTTTGGGTGGACCTCAGCTTCCAGTGGAGAGTTCGGAAAAAACTGCACTACCCTCCGTGTGCCTAACAGAATCCTGCATCTCTCTGACTTCCCAGCAGTGCTACCGTCAACCCACAGGTTACATCATTCAGGCCCTTCTCCATTACTCCTTTTGAGGCTGAGCTATTGTATCTTGTATCTAATAATCATTAAAAAGCTTAGCCTTTTAAAGTTAATCTCATGTTTTCTGGGGCCTCCCTCATTATTTGAGTATTTGTACTATGCAGGAGACCCGATGAGATGACTGAATAGTCACTTGTGGCCTTAAACTCATGCAGAAATGAATCTGTTTTGGCGACATTCTTTCTCGTGGAACTCAGAAGCTGCTTCTAAAAAAAATGGGTCATAGTGCTTTTCATCACAATAATTCCTTTGTTCCCTCTTCCTGAAGAAAATATAATTGTAGAAACTTACCATTGCTTGTTGGAGGAGACAAGGACTGTGAAGGGAAACATCTAATTCCCTTTCTCAGCTCAAAGGGAAGAGTTTCTTGAGGAAGAAGAGATTAGTGAAAGATGTGATTTCCTGCTGAACTTTTTACAGTAGCATTCCTGTATCTATCTCAGTTACTTGTACTTAACCCAGCATAAGATGCAGAGAAAAACTAGGGGCTGAAGTTGAAAATGGAGATCCTCAGGACCCCTCACCCTGTAGTCCTCTGAACTCCATAGACACAGCAATTCTTGACATTAGGGGTTTCCAAAGGGGCCGACATTGTGCTTCTGGACACATGCAGAAATACCCATGTCTTGCAACTGATGAGCAGCTCGGTGCCTAGATCACATTTAATTCAACCAGGATTCATTAACAAGGCTATCCTCTGCCAAGAGGATGCCTGCCCATAGGGGCTTCACAAAAAGATGTGTGGAGGAGGTGGTGCACACACTCCCTTCTATCCAATATATACGTGATTAGGGCACCAGTCCAGAATGTGGGAGACCTGGATTTGGTAAGAGCACATATACAGGCACCTTACTTCCCAGTATCTTGTTTGTCTGCCCCATACCCTGAATCTTCCCATGGATGATATGAGGAGTCTGAGCATCTGACTCAAATGTTCTGAGTTCCCCTAGACATTCAGCCTTATGGGACTTAGTCAAGAGGACACCAGAAATCTGCGGCACAGCAGGAAAGAGAGTTTGGGTTTCCCTGTGGTGCTGTGACCACCACAGCCTCCCACCAGTCCATTTGAATTCATGCAGCCATGCTGCCCTTCTGAAACACCGACAGAAGGAAAAGGCTATATGAGAGGGGGACTCGGAAGTGGAAAGAACTTTTTAGCGCGGTTAAGTTACCGTTACTTGTGGAACATTCCTTAACCACCATGACAAGCTATTTTTTCTTATTCTTCTATGGTAGAAACATTTACAGAAGCTGTGAAACTAGTGGGAGCTGAGTCTTTTTGAAGACCCCAAACACTCAGGTGAAAATCAACACTGTTCAAACAGCTGGTGATGGGTACCCAAAATGCTAAGTGGCCATTTTGACAGGCAGAGTCAGTGGTTGTCAACCTTTCTAGATCCACAACATCCCCTCAACTTCCTGAATGTGGTGGCACACACTGTTGAGGACCACTCTTGTACTGTCACTGTTTACCCCATGCTTCTCAACCAGTGTAGCACTGGGAACTCCTGCCAGTGTTAATGTTTTCTAATAAACCTAAAAAAGGTAGGAGCAGAGGTATAACTAAAGAGTTCTGCACTTTGGGCAAAACTCCCCTGTGCCTCTAGGGTGTTGCAGGAGTGGAAAGGGGGTCATCTTCTCTGCCCTGGGTGTCCCTGCTCCCAGCCTTGCTAGGACAAGCAGTGCAAAAGGCTGCTCCACAGCCCAGCCTGACCCCTTCAGAGGGTTAGTGCAAAAGGCTGAGGCCAGAACATGTGCTCTTCCTGCAGCCCTTCCTGGTCTGACCCCACATTCCCCTCCTAGAAACTGAGGGGTGTGGGATAGTTCCCACCCACCCAGCATACCTCTGTTCCCGGCAGAAGCACGTGCGGTTAGACCAAGAAAGGCTGCAGAAAGAAAGGGGTGTCCAGCTGCAGGTGTTTCCCGAACTGCCTCTGCAGGAGGTGTGTGGGGCATAGTACTTTGGCTGTGGCATCATCCACCCCTGAAAGAGGTCTCATCGATCCCTGGTCCATAACCACTATTCTAAAATAATCCAACTGGAGACATAAAGAACTGGGATCAGCCCTTGAACTTTCCCACTATACACATCTATCCCTGCCTATAATTAGGAATTATTAGGTCAGAGTCCATCTCCTGACCTAGTCAGGACAGTCTAAGCAGTGATTACCTTTGAATTTTGTCAGTGCCTCCTGCAGATAAATATTTGTTTGAGAAGACCTGCTGAGCTGGACAGTCAGGTCACGAGGCATGAACACCGGTTTCTTAAAGTGCACCGTCTTACATCTAAGGGGGAAAAAATATTTCTCTATTTACTGCCTTTCTTTTCCAAAAATGGTCAAGCAAGATCTGGATGCCAACACAATTAAGAGATAACGGCACTCTTAAAACAGTGCAGTATTCCAGTTTGTAACAAGCCTGATTTTCCCTTTGTGCACTGGAAAAGATGTTGCCCATATCATATCAAGTGTAACTGGGACAGAGAAGGAGCCACATACCTGCTCAAGGTGCTCTTGATATCCTAGAGAGGAGAGGAGAGAGAGGGAAAAGAGGGAGCTCAGTCCAACATGCCACATAATTTGAGGATCAGTGCGGGGAGAGGTCCTGCTTTGGATGAGAAATACTTTGCCATTACTAGCAAATATGCATTTCTCTTTAGCTACCAACTTCGAATGATGGACTAATTGTAATGAGGTGCCTAAATATGCACTCTGAGCTACAGGTAAAACACCCCAAAAGCCCCCTACTTTTTTCTGTACTGATGGCACCTTCACTTTAATTACTGTGCTCAAATGCACTGATTAGAGGAATAAGGTCCTGAGGATCTGCACATTCATCTGCTGTTTGTGTGTTGTTTGCATTTCCCTAGCTAAGTATCCTGCATCACAAATTCCAGGAACTAATTTGGGAGACTTAACTAGTCACCGTTTCTTTACAAGACCCAAAAAACCCTCTTTAATTTGTTTATCTTCCACTTCCCCTATAATGGAGTTGTTATTTCCACTGCTTTCTAAGCAGACTATCTTGCTTGCTGACTTCTCCAAATGGGCTTTTCCACCAGGAGCCCCTCAGCCAGTCCACACTAATAAACAGGCTTTAAACAAAGCAAGCAAGCAAACAAAATCCCGCTGTCCTGTCCTGGATACTGGGAGGGGCCCTGTGGCTCTGACCCTAGCAGTGCAGTCTTGCCCCTCTATGCAGCCACCTGTTCAGCTCATTGCTTGCTTCTTGGCTCATGACTATTCCTTCACATTTCACTGCCCTGTTGCTCTTTTCTCTGAGGGTTTTTAAGATACAGGCATTCAAAAAGCTCAAGGCTGCACTGATCTAAGTTACGCAGTTTTCTGTAACTGGTGTAGTTTAGGTCCGGTCCTGCCATTTTTAAACCAGTTTATGTGTGCCAAACTTCTGTTCTGTTACAGGTATAGACCAGTTTCCAATCATTTAGATTGGTAAAAATGTAATGTCTGCACCAAGTGAACAACTGTCTTATCAGTAGCCTCCCCACAGCTATTCAACAGGGTTGACTGCCCTCTCTTAAATGAACAGGCCACCCTGTTAGATGTTCCTATATGATCTATTAGAAAGGCACAAGCATTTTTTTTTTTAATAAAGCAAAAATCTTTTTGTTTCCGCCTCAGAAATTCTATATTTTATCTTCCCCAGCTTTGCTATAAAATAGGCTGATGCTAGCAGTGATGGAGTAAGGGATTCATAGATTCATAGATTGTAGAGTCGGAAGGGACCACAATGGATCATCCTGTCCAACCCCCTGCCCCTGGCAGGAAAGAGGACCGAGGTCAGATGACCCCAGCCAGGTGCCTATCTAGCCTCCTCTTGAAGACCTCCAAGCTAGGTGATAGCACCACCTCTCTTGGAAGGCCATTCCAGATCCTGGCCACCCTTACTGTGAAAAATTTCTTCCTAATATCTAACCTAAATCCACTCTCAACTAGTTTACACCCATTATTCCTAGTCACTCCCTGGGGTGATTTAGTAAACAGCGCTTCCCCTATTCCCTGTTGACCTCCCCTAATAAATTTATAGGCGGCCACAAGATCTCCCCTCAGCCGTCTCTTGTGAAGGCTGAAGAGATTCAGCTCTCTCAACCTCCCACCGTAGGGTCTGTCACCACAGAGAACTTAACAGATTAAGCACTGCTAAATCAGAAATTCCTTCATTTTTTTGCAAGGATCTGGGATATTTCTGAGAGCCTCACCTTCAGGAATTCATTCACTGGCTGCTGGTACTTCCCCTCTATTTCACAGATGAGGTTATCAAGTTGGGAAATATTCTTTGACAGGTTGGTAACACTATCTCCTTGCCTCTGTACAATCTCCTTCTCCAGCTTAGCCAGCTGGGTTAGCAGGAGTTGCTCTTGCTCCTCTAGGAACTGCCGTAGTTTCTGAAATTCCAGTACAATCTTTTGCCTCTCAGCCTCTGTCTTTTCCTGAAATGAGACACACGGAGAAAGGACATGGAAGGGGCCTAGAAAAAGACAGGACAGCCTTCACAGAGCCATGTGTGTGTCAGAGGGACTGTTTTATTTCATTAAAAACACAAGGTTCCCAGAAATGTCAACCATGCCCTGCAGATAATAGACATATTTTGGATAAGGTGAAAGCATCGGAGAAGGCATAACATTTTCAAAGATGAGGAGCAACCAGATCCAAAAAAGGACTTTATTACCTAAGTGTGAGTCCTTTCAACTCTTACCTGTTAGGTGCCTGGTCCCTGAAGTGGAATCCACAACCCTACATGGATGGGGAGAGTTGTGTGCCATGGAAGAGGCCCCCAGCAGTCAGCACACTAATGAGGAGTTTCCCAGGTACCACAATCAGCATTCAGCCACCAAGAATTAGCTGACAGGACATACTGTTGACATTGATGTGATTCATATAATCCATTCAGGATCTATAGCCCAAAGCCTTCTTGCAAAGGGAAAATCTGCCAACCATTTCCTTAAGCATCAAGTAAGGATCATCCTTTTAAGACATGGCTAGAGCAGTATTATACGGTACCCTGTGTAGGCCTCACTTGAACACTGATGAATACTATCACTGATCAGTACAAATACAGCTCACATACAAAGGCTCTGCTCTGACCAAAGCAGGCCCCAATAAGAGCATAATCAGGAATTATTGTATATGGCTTAAGATCAGAAGACACTGGGAAAGTTAGCTTCTTAGGCTGTGTAGACTCTTCACAAGGCCACCAGATAAAGGGTGCTTGCTGAGACTGGGCAGATCCCCAAAACAGTGAAGGGATGTACAAGGATCAGGGTAACCCAGCAAACAAAGTTTTATTGTTTGGGGAGAACTAGGCTGTGTATACTGTAAATAACACTTGTTTTGATCAGAATATACAGGAGATCCTAGAAACCCTTAATGCTTTCTCCTAGGCTTAGCAGGGTGCGATGGGGAACCCTTGCTCTGTTACTGGGAGGAGGCTGGGGGACAAACAGGGCCTGCAAGAGCCCTTTAAGAGTAGCATCTTTGTGGGCCAACAGGATAGGGATGTAGGCAAAAAAATACAGGAAGAGGAGATAGGGTTTCAGCAGTCACCAACAGTCCTAAGGGTGCACTGAAACCAAGCAGGACTGAATGGATCAATGAGAAAACACTGGGTTCATGGCATGCAATAGGAAGGGGAGGGTCTTACCAGTATAAGAGACTCTCCCTCAAGCCAGCAGGCTCACTCTAGCCCTGACTGGGAAAAGAGGAGGACTTCCCAAGCAGGTTGCTTTAGAGCCAGGAGTGGCATGAGCTTGGGCATGCAGGTGAAGAAGGCTGTTTTTTGTTCTTTGTTCGTTCAGAGCCGTGAGGATTTGAGTTCAGCTTCTTCCTTTGTTTTGGGAGTACCTTGATAGGCTGTGCCTTTTTTTTTTTGGTAATGTGTTTAAGTTTAATGACCAGAGGACTGGTGGTGGCCATAGGGGCAGTAAGGTGGCCATTCAGGGGTGCCTGACAGGCATTGCAGGTTTTGAGCCCAGCTAGAAGCAGAGGTGCTAGAGAGATAGAAGAAAAAAGAGGGAGACTGGGACCAGAGCTTGAGCCCCGAGAAAGAGAAAAACGGGCCAAAAAGCAGGGCCAGAGCAAGTGGGCTCAGCCTAGAGGCTTATAGACAGAGTAACCTGCAGGCGAAGGCCAAGAGGACCAAAGCACATACAGGAGAGTCAAAGACTACCGAGTGACATCCATGAGGCATGGGTGTGTATTTGGGGGGAGGCTGGAGGTCATGATTGGAGCCCTTAAGGTTTGCTTAGAGTCCCTAGGGTCATGAGTGATGACTGCCAAGTTTAAGTACTGCCAGAAAGGTATGAATATTTCCAACTGGACATGCAGGCCATCCTCAGGAAACAAGCACATTTCTGTAAGTAGACGGAGGGCCCAGAGACTAAGCAAGTCTGCTGGGCACCAAGGAGATCACGCCAGACCCAAGGGCAGCCTCCCAATCAACATAAAAAGAACATGTAAGGGGTGGCAGACAAGGTAGAAAGGGGGGTTATACAGAAGACCTGGAGTAGGGGCAGTACTAGGGTCACCCACAGGGGACATCATGGCAGCCCTCAGGCCCATTCTGTCACAGGGAGCACATACATCTGCAAAGTATGTCTATACGTTGTTGCAAGTGTCCTGCCTAACACCTTGTGCCTGCTGGCTGGGCACGTCGATGACTAGGCACCCCGTAGACAATGTATGTTTTGTAGACAATATAAGTTTGGCTACGCTTTTGTCATTTAAATAAAGCTAACAGTTGTTCTTCCTCCAACAACGAGGTCTTCAGGAAACACACAGTCTGAAGCACCAGAAGCAGCACAGATGACATCCTGACACTGTATGCATTCAGATCACCTAAGCGGAGGGAGCCCAACACTTATGACTCCTCCGGTGATGTTGAGGGAGTCTAGGACCCTTTAGTACTTGCCCAGGAGGTTGGAAAAAGGGGTTTCGCCCTGTTTCTGCTTGTGAGTGTGAACCCTCTCGTCTCTCTCTCCTTCCAAGTAAATGCCCTAAGCACCAAGCCATCAGGCAAGCTGAGCAAGTCCTCAGTTGGGGCCTCTCTGACCCTCCTGTTCAAGCTGTCTCATTTTACTGGTAATAATTTAGGATTCAGTAGGCAAGAGAGTAGTTGCAAAGTGTGAGTTTGACTGTTGCCTTATGGTTAGTACGCTGTCCTGGGAGAGTGAAGCCCTGCTCCCACAGTGCCTGTGTATTTTATCCAAGGATGGTTCTGTGAGCCATTCCCGGAGCAGGCCCCCCTCAGACAGGGTGCCCTAACCAGTGGGCTACAGGCTCCTGCTAACTCTCATATACCTGCCGGGTAATAGCAGTGGATACCTACCAGCCATTTCAGGCTTTCCTTTTCTCCATCCAGTTTATACTTCATAAGGTCTTCTCTTTTTTCCTTCAGGGTCATCATCTGGGTTTGAAGATATTCCTGAGGAAAGAAACAGAGGGAGAAGAAAGAGTCACTGGGCTGGAATGAAGCATTCAGAGAGAGAGAGAAAAAGAGAATGAAGGTTTGAACATCAGTGTCCATCCCCTGAGAGAGGACAGTCCATCTACATATATACAGTCCATATATCATTGCTGTAATTTCAAAAAAAAAAAAAAAGGGCAGCAAAGGATGATAACTGAATGTATCTGGATACAAGTTTCAAGTTTGTGCGATATGCTGTAGAAACAAAGCAGCCTTAGCAGTGAAAAGCAGAAACTGAGGTGGAAAGAAAATAGGGTGGTGATGAGCAGCCTTCCACGATGGGCAGGAAGAAAGACAAGAAATCCTCCGTTCCAAAACTGTAACTTTCTCAATACCACAAGATTCAGTTCAGTCTCAATAGTTTCAGCGAAAAAAAGAAATTGGTATTGAAGACCAATTAAACCAATCAGACAGCATTAATTAAAATACTGGAACACGATATCCATAAATATAAGCCATGAAGTGCAGGGAAAAATGGGATTGCTCCACAAAATTGAAGAAAGCCACTGTCAGTTTGTGTGCCACCTCCCCATGAGTCTCTCCAGCTGGTATAGGTAAGAATCTGTATTATCTTTTAGGGTAGCAAACTAGGCATTGGAATAAAGGTTTCTTCTTGGGTTTTTTGGGTATAACAATAAAAAGTTAGGTAGCAGATCTGTCGCCTGCCTCTTCTGACTGGGTGGTGATCATTAAGCAACTGTAAGTAAATATACCTTAACTTTCTATTTAAAGGGTAATCAGCAGGGGATTGTATACATACCTTAATTCTGTGCCAAAGCTTGCAAAAGAGTTTCTGATCTCATATATGGACTGTAGTCTTATCCTATAAAGGCTGAACAGTTCCTAGTGTTTGGTAATTCCTCACCATCCCTCTTGCCCTGAGCTCTCCACTGCTTCTGGCTCCTGTCCTTCTTCCTCCCCCACCATATTCAGCAATGCCACGGCTGCCCACTCACTTGCTGCACGGGGCACCAAACCACTCCATTTTCATCCAGGGTTATAGCTGGGGTGCTTTAGCTTGAACTGCTACACTGCAAATGTAACTGTGAGTTCGCAACAGCTGCTGTTCACTGTACAACTACAACTCCCACCACTCCCCATTGCTAAAATATAAATTTATCCATACCCACAGTTCCCTCTCCCAGGTGAGCAGGTTGGGCTTACAGTCACACTTACCCCCTCTCTGGCCCAATTAATCTTTCTTCCACACACAATGGAAACTGCTTCTGAAGGAGAAGCTGAAAGCTCCCCTACCCCCTATTTTACTCCCGACTAGCTTATAGTATAGAGGCAAGGGAGCTCCTGGAGATCTATATGCTCTCAGGGAAAGGTGGGTCCTGGACCCGGTCTCATATCCTACGCAAATGCTCCAGTAACTGAGTGTAGATTCCTATGTCTTCTCACACACCTAAATAGCACAAACACCACTGCATAGTATAAGTGCAGTTTCTGGTATTTAAGCGCATATATAAAAACAGCATTACCCTCTGCAGCGCCCTGAGGACACATTGGGAAAAAATGATGGGGGGACTTCCATATTTCAGCCCAATTTAGGCATAGGTCTCTTTTCATGCAGTGGGAATAGGAGTTTTAAACTGCATCTCTGGCTCCCTAGCACAGTGCTGTAACCACAATTATGTTCAGGCATTATCCAGATCCCTCTCCATTCCTCACCCTTGAAGCTCAGCTATTTGCATCTAATATGCATTAGACAAAATGGATGGCAAGTAGTTTCTGTCCCACTAGAAATGACAGTCCAGGCTAGACTCCAAGAATCCCACCCACCCAGGACAGTATCCATCTCACTCACCCACAAACCCACTGGCTTACTCTATTCTTACTGATCCCACATATCTTCCTCTCTTGGCTGCCCTATGGACCAGTTTCAAGAAGTAGACTGGAGAGAACCAAGTTAAAGCCTAACCTGTTACCTAGCAGTCAGAGCAATGGGGGCCAATCATTTGGGAATGCATACAGCAAATTAGCCCCATGCCCTCCTCAAGTGGCACTGGAATCCCCTTCCTCTGTCTGATCTCCTCTGCTGTTTTCTGCTCCCTGCATGATCTTCTCCTCTGCTTTCTGCTTTTTGTCCTTTGCTCCCTGCCTTATCTGCTCTTTGTGCTGCCTGCCCCCATCCTGATCTGCTGCATGCCACCTAGACCCTTCCTGTGCCAAAGGTTGGATGCTGCTGGGTCATTATGCCATGAAGTCAAGGAAGTGCAGGCTGAAACCCACACTGGATGAAGGCAGCCTAGTACCTCTCTCTTGCTCCTGGGGTGAGGTGGGAGGGAACTGTATCTCTGACCTGCTTAGGCAAGACACTGCTTCTGTGCACCTCTGCTTCTCCCACACTATGTCTATCTTGATGATTTCACACTTGAGATCTTGGGGGTAGGGAATGTCTATAGTTACGCATTTGTAGAGCAGCTACCCAGGTCCCAACTACCATGGAGGTGTGTCAGCATTACAGCGACATACAAACGCAAATAGTCCTAAACAGAAGTAGTCACACTGGACAGCAGATGCCTACCTTGTACTCTTCGGCAGCCTCCCCTACTGGGAACACCTTGTGAGTGCGGTGATCCCGGGACTCTCTGCAGATCACGCAGATGAAGGCTTCGTCGTCCTTACAGAAGAGCTTGAAAATCTCCCCGTGTTCCTTGCACTTTGCTTCTCCTTCTGTCCCCCCCGCTGTTTGCACACTCAGCTGCTTAGCTATTTCCACAAAGTTCGCCAGTTGCCTGTTTGTCCTGAGGTTTCTTTGCTGAAATGTCTCTCTACACTGAGGGCAAGAGACAGAGTCATGATCTGTTCCCACTCCCTCCCAGCACTGGGCGATGCAGGCTCGGCAAAAGTTGTGTCCACAGTCGAGAGACACAGGGTCATTGAAGAAAACCAGGCAGATGGAACAGGTTGCTTCTTCTTGGAGTCGTTCTAGAGGGTTCAGGTCAGCCATGGCTTCCAAAAAAGATTGTGCAATAAGTTCAGTTTCTGATCTCTGATGCTCACTTTTATGCAAAAAGTAATGATTTCCCTTCCTGAACTTTACTTACAACATTTCCTGAGTCCCACCCCTTCTCTCAGCAGCCCAAGCTGCATTATATTATACTGCAACATAGGCCACTTCCTCTCTCTCCTCCTCTCTCTCCCTTCTCCCCCGCCCCCAGAGGATTGACCCTGGTGTACCATGGGAGGCGTAGTTCTGCACACAGAGGGGAACGAGGGGCTGGAGCAGTATTTGAGAGCAGAACTATTAATGGGTTTCGGTTAAGATGTTTTCAATTTAACTTTATTTTTTTAAATGGAAGATAATCTTTGACTTTTTTTGGCAAGTGCTATGTATAAAAAGAAAATTCCAAATACTGACACACATTATTAACTTTTAAAAATAAAACTGGGATTGGTTTCCTTGAGGTGGATTATGCCATCTGTTCCACTCATACTTTAGGAATAGGGGTAACTGAGTCCTATTAAACACCTCAGTTTGAAAAGAAGGAACTAGGGGAGGGACTAGAACAGGTCAGAGGGTAAAGCTGGAGAGACGCATGCTCAAACCCCCTTGCAGGAAGTTGTTGATAAGCGGTGTTGGTTGCACCCTGAGAAAATGACTGGTCTTCTTAGCTGCTGGGACTAAAACATGAGAACACTTACAGATTTCCTTTTGTTTTCTTCAGGGAGATTTTGTGACTTATCTCTGCTAATCAAATAATAGAATTGCAACCTGGGCACAAATGCCAAAAATGCCACCTATTAAGTGCCATTCAAGCACACATAAATGGTAACAGAATCTGGACCTTAATATTTTCTCTATTTCTTTATAATCAGAAAACATCTTTTGCTGACTCTGTTTCTCACCCCATTCTCATTAAAAAAACCTAGGTGACTGTGGCATTGATGCCTACACAGTCAGATGTGTGGCAAATTGGCTTGATGGTCGCACCCAGAGAGTGGTGGTGGACAGGTCCTTTTCGACCTGGAGGGATGTGGGCAGTGGAGTGCCCCAGGGCTCGGTCCTTGGGCCTGTGCTATTCAACATCTTTATCGGTGACTCAGAGGTGGGTGTGGAAAGCACGCTGTCCAAATTCACTGATGACACAAAGATGTGGGGAGAAGTGGGCACACTGGAGGGGAGGGACAGAATCCAACTATTTCTAGACAGGTTACAGAGGTGAGTGGATGAGAATAGGAAGGAGTTCAATGTAGACAAGTGTAAGGTGATACATCTAGGGAGAAGGAACCAGCAACACACCTATAGACTGGGGAACACCCTTCTCAACAACAAAGTGGCTGAAAGGGATCTTGGAGTCATTGTGGACGTGAGCCACCAATGCGAGGAAGCGGTCAGTAAGGCTAACTGCACCTTGTTGTGCATCTACAGATGCATCACAAGCAGGTCCAGGGAGGTGATCCTTCCCCTCTATGCAGCACTGGTCAGGCCACAGCTGGAGTCCTGCATCCAGTTCTGGGTGCTGCACTTCAAGAGGAACGTGGCTAGCATTGAGAGGGTGCAGAGGAGGGCCACTCACTTGGTCACAAGGCAGCAGGGCAGGCCCTACAAAGATAGACTAAAAGTCCTGAATCTATTCAGCTTCCACAAGAGAAGACTAAGAGGGGATCTGGTGGCCATCTATAAACTCACCGGGGGTACCAGCAGAAAATACATGAGGCTCTGTTCCCCCAGGCACCTCTGGGGGTTACTAGGAATAGCAGCCACAAATTGTTAGAGACAAGGTTCAGGCTGGACATCAGGAGACGTTACTTTACGGTTAGGGCTGCCAGGTTCTGCAATGGGCTCCCAAGGGAGGCGGTGCTCTCTCCTACCTTGGGGGTCTTCAAGAGGAGGCTGGAAAGATATTTGGCTGGAGTGATATGACCCTGGCACTCGTTCCTGCCCGGGGCAGGGGGTCAGACCGGATGATCTGTTCAGGTCCAACCCTAAGTACTATGATACTAGGACCCTAGAAACTATGAAACTATGACTCCTTCCCTGAGCTCTTGCTGTCACTTATCATCTCATGTGAATGTCTGGAGTTCTTGCAGCTTTTTCTCTATTCTCAAAGATCAATTAGAGACTTGCAGAATCTCCATTATTTTAAATGGAGAATAACAATAAAGGCTTAGTGACAGTGCATCCCCTGCAACTCAGCAGATACGAAATACAAGCTATTCCCAGCAGACAGCTGAGTACTAAACATTTAGATTAAGTACTGGCAGTCAGAAAGCCCAAGGCTGAATCAATTCAAACTTCCCAGGTTCAGTCTAAACTGTGTAGATTGAACTGATAAGCAAGTGAACGGACATTCATTTTTAATTCTGGAAATGCAAATGAAGCCACATACCTGCAATGGCCCAGGCCAGAAGCTGGGGGGTGAGGGGGTACTAGAGCACACCTCCCTGCTCAGCTAGAGCAAACAGCTTGGGCAAGGCTAGCCCACCCACCCTGCAAGGGGGGGTTTGCAGGGGAGGTGCAAAGCATCCTAGCATGGCGGGCTTGCTGGCAGCAGCCCAGTGTGCCAGCTTCGAGAAGGCTCAAAGTGATTGATGGGGTATTTTCTCCTTCCCCACCAATCAGGTGATGGTAGGGGAAAGGCTTATCCCACCCCTACTGTGGGATGAGGCAGAGAGCTGGACTGGAGAGAGGATTAAACCCCTCCATTTCCAAACCGGGGGCAGAGCCTCTAAAGGGAATAAAAAGGCGGCGTGCCCAGCACACGGGCAGCTCTATTGAGGGACAAAGAAGAGGGCAAAGAAGAGCTGGCGGAGCTGGCCAGCCCAGCAGAGCAGTAGCCCCAGGAGAGCCCGAAGACAGATTGTCGGACGGGGAGTGGCAAATGGCCACAGCCTCCAGCCCCGCCACGAGGAGGTGCGGTGTCAGTGCATGGGCAGTCCAAGAGGGACCGAGGCCCTGGGAAATGCATGAGGAGGTTCAGGTCTCTAACCCTTGACACAAGGCCAGGCATTCAGTATACGGGCGGTGCATGGGTGGTCTGGAAGTGGACCGAGACCCTGGCACCACACAAGGCGGCTTGGGTCTCTGACCCCTGGCACAAGGCCAGGAACGTGGTGCACCGGCAATGCACAGAGGGCCTGGGAGCAGACCGAGACCATGATTCTGCACAAAGTGGCTCAGGTCTCCAACCCCTGACATAAGGCAGGGCCACTGGTACACGGAGCAGTGCACGGGGCCCCAAGCAGGCCAGAAGCTGGGAGAGCATGAGCAGCATAAGAACGAGAGGAGCCTCTGAGAGCTGTGAGTTACTAGGGAAAGGGACTCCCAAAGGGAAGGAGGGAGCTCCCCCCATCACTTGTGGTTAGCAGCTGAAGGGGAAGCCCTTTCAATGGGGAGGGCCCTGGATGCATAGCGGGTGCACAGGTGTGCACATGCACCCCCTGACAGTGCTGGTACACCCTTTGACAGCCAGCTCTCCCCACTTTGGCAATGGGCAGGGGGGCAAGCGGGAGTGCTGGTGCCCTCCCAAGAGCGCTGGCCGGGGAGTAGGGGTGCCAGGAGAAGCATTGCTGGCACATCTGGGAGCGTCGCTTATGCTTCTGGGTCAGCGCGATTGGCCAGATGAGATTGGCTGTGGGCCCCCCTGCCCCCCAAGTTGCTGACTGGCCACTGGGGGGGCACCAGTCACCCATGGGCCCTGGGCTGTGAGGTTCCCCTCAGGGGGGCTATCAAGCTGGGTTACAGAGGCCTGTTGGGCCCAGGGAGTCTTTCTTCTCTTCTCTCCTCTCCTTTGAGGATCTTTGGGGGCACTGCCATTGCTCCAGGGCAACAAGGGTCTGATGTTTCTTTTCGAGATCTGGCTTTTGTATCTGATGCTTCTTTGCCTCGTATTTTGTGAGTCCTGCACCTCATATTTGTGAATCTGCACCTTATGCTTTGTCATTCTTACACCTCATTAGAGTATAAGATTGCATGATCTTTTAATGTGACCCTTGTTTTGATCCTCCCAGACTCTTCACTTGTATATAGAGTATTTGCACTGACCTGTATATAAGCTGTCTGTGGCTCATACCTTTTATGTGTCAATATGTTAATATGGCAACTTTTACATCACATTAAATTTGGACATAGTTAAGTTTATTGCATGTCCTGGCCTGCCTCTATAGGGGAAGGAAGGAAGGAAACTGGGTGCAGCAGGCAGTTTCACCCCACAGTGCACCTACCCTGCTAATATTCCCTTCAATTGGAAAGGGGAGTACATAATTGGGTACTACCCGAGCTACACTGGGATGCCGAGGGACTGTGAGCTTACTTGAATCTGGAGGGGATGTGGATCAGAAGTTCAATAAACTGATTTAACCTAAATCACTTAAGTTTGATACTATTTCCATCCAGGTTTACCTTAAACTGGTTTTGCCCATTCTGAAAGTGGTTTATGTGCACTGAACTTGTGTTGTGTGACTTCAGGTACCACCACCTGAAACATGGCTTCAGGGACCACTACCCCTTTCCTTAATACTCCTGTGCAGTTATAACACTCACCCATGATGCAGAAGTTATCCTAAGGCCACACTTTAACATATATTCATGTAACACAACAGCTGAACACAGGGAGGAGAAGCTGGCACCGCGTAAATAGAGAACTCTCTGCAGACCCCCGCTTGAGAAATGCTGGGCATGTCGGTGCAGGTTCTCCTCAGACCGACGTGTCTGCATGTCATCTTTGGTGGCACCTCCTGGAAATTCTCCTGCACCCTCCCCTCTTTACAGCAAGCAAACCATTTCAAACCTAATCCCTGTAGGCCCGCTGTGTTTCCTCAGACTAGGAGAGACAGAAGCAGGCAGGAATGATCCATGCTGACACGCAGCTGGAAACTCCAATGATTTTTTCACTGAGCTACCTTTGCAGAAAGATGCAGGGCTACACCAGGCCACAGAGTTGAGGACATCAGACACTGGGTGAATTCTTTCCGTGAGATCCATTAATGCCCCAGGCCTCAGGAATACAGCGTGAGCTGCGATCCTAGGCCCCAGACCGAAAAGAAAGGGCAGATTCTTTCTCCAGTGAAAGGGGGCAGTGGGAACGTGAAGATCTGGGCTTCGCTGTCAGCATCAGAAAATCCCACCCTCTCCCCTTCACAGTCTAGGGAGACTCTGACCCTCTGGGGAATCCTACTTAGAAATAGGGGTGTCATAGGGGAGGTGAGAGCCTGGTACTGAAAGCCCCATCTCCGCACAGCCCAGATCCCTCCTGCAGGCAGAGCACTGATCTCTCCCTTCCTTCTCACAGACTCTCTGGCAACTCCCACAGCCCAGGCTCCCGCATCCCCCACCTCCACCTCCCAGTAATGTTTTCCTGATGTGAATCCCTCACAGCCCAGCACACAGGGAGCAGCATCAAATCTCTGGGGATTTTCAGGATGACTAAGCCGTGTTACTCCCCACGTCACACTTTTTCGGTCCACAGACAGGATGAGTTGGGGACTGGCTGTTTCTGGATCCAAGGTCACATTCACTGTGGGAAAGAAAAGAGAGAGAAAGGAAGTCAAGAGCACTGATGGCAGAGCTCAAATCCCCACTGAAGGCTTGGAAGAGGTTGACAACCTATTCCAAGTTGCAGCCTGCTTGCTGTTCTCTGGGACATGGGAAGGGAGACAAGACGGTTGGTAGTTCAAGACTCCCCTCTCCACCCAAAATAGAAGATGAAGTCCAAATTCCTTCTCTTCCCCACTCCCAAGTAAGCAGTAGAAGATGCACATAAGTATATCCCAAGCCTATGAAAAAGGAAGATGCAGGTGGTGCAGAGAGCTTCCTGCTGCTTTTCATTATAACTAGAGGTAGAGCAAAACCTATGGAGAAAGAAGCAGCACCATCAGGAGTACCCAACCTCATGGAAAGGTACTGGGTGAAAGAATAAGGTGGACAGGGAGAAGCAAGCATTCGGAGAGGCTATTTTTCCTCATTACAGATACGAAAGGCATCTGGAAAGGAGTTTCAAGAACTGCCAGTGAAACAGGAATCTAACTCCCCTAAATGCTTTAATGGGTGGGGTTTCCAGAAGCTTAGGAGTCCCTCAGGACCATAGTGAAGAGTATTTGGTGCCAATCAGTGAAGAAGTCTTGTTAACCTGCATAGGTGGGAACTGTATCTGAAGGCTGGAATTAGTATCTTGGCATGGATGGACCAATGGTGAAAACTTTTTTTTTTACCTGTATGTACCTGAATGGTCCTTGCACTGCAGGCTAGTGCAGCAATAAGCTGGCACAAGTGTAGCTACACAAGTGGCAACAGACTCTAAATTCTGTACACATGGCAAAAGTTGTACTTCTGCACTGGTCCATGGGCCAGCATATAACCAAACCCTATTTTCAGGCTTTCTTTTGAAGCTGGTCCATGGACATTTCCCCAGCGTTGTTTACTCATTTTAGCCAATGCGTTTTAAATGCAAAATGCAACAGGCCAGCTTCAAGAGGAGGCCTAGAAAAGAGAGAGTGGCCTGGTGGGTAGAGCATTGTTCTGAGAAGGAAGAGCTACATGTTCACCCCCATTCCAGGTGAAAGGACCTAAAATCTGTGCCTTGTATTCTATGGGCAAGTACCTTACCAGGGGACTATTAGGCTAGGAGGTGTGAGGCTCCTCCAGTGCTGTCTAGCACCCACTAATCATGTTTTTTCCATAACTAGATTTTGGGTATGTAACACCCCATCTTTTTCAATTTGTTTTTAGTCACTTCAACAATGAACCAACAAGAATTTTTGTAGGGTGTTTTTCCTCTTCATCTATACATGAAGACTTACCCTGCCCATCTCCTCCCCTGGATTTCTCCCTTTCTGTCTTCAGTTCTGACAGTAGAGCATCTGGTGAGAGGAAGAAGCAGAGGGAATTAAATTAAATATCATCACATTTGTGCTGATATCCCAGGCATTTATTAACAAAATGACATATAAATGGGGAAAAGGAAACAAATGAAGGAAGGCACAAAGGCAGAGCAAGTGATGAAGAATCACACAGAATAATGGCATGTGAGCAGATTAAGGCTGAAGAGAAAACTAACTCTAGCTCATGGGTTCTGCTTGTGTTAGGCTCGAGGGTGTCAAAACTATGGCCTGCAAGCTGGATCTTGCTTGCAAAGTCATGTTGTCTGACCTGTGGGACTTCTAGAGGGACCAGGAATTCAGGGGTTGAGCCAACCACCAAAATCTAGGGTCTTGAGCCCCACTGGGAACGTGTATCAACAGCAGGGTGCAAGTGATGACTGGATTACCCCTTGCACTGCTGCCACTTGCCCCACTGCTGTGGTCTGGATCCACCCTGTGATGAGGGGAAAATTTGACACCCCTGTGTTAGCTTTGGCCTACTGCTAGTAATATAGCTGTTATACCCCATAGCTCAGTGTTTGTCACAAGAAGGTGGGACAAGATGGCAGCAGTGACATTAGTGCATTTCTCCAACATTCTTCAAGGTTCACTGTCAAGCAGCACACAAATCATCCTTGTTTTTAAAGGGCTACTTTTCCCATCTTGGATGGTTCTTTAGGATGTAGAAAAACTTGCCTTTAGTTCATTCAGTCAATGCTTCCCTTAAAATGTATATGCCAGGACAGGCTGGCCTTATCCCCATTTTAAAGATGATGAAACTGATATGAGTTATAAAAGCAGATAATGAGAGTTAGGAATTAAATCCAGATTGAAAAATGCACAGACATTAGATACCGTATTTACTGGAAGCAAGACACTCCTGAATTTAAGATGACCTTTCAAAAATTAGAATCTATGCTTGGAAAGTTATAACAAATGTATAAATTTTCCATGTATAGAATCTAATTATTGGGGCATCATCTTAAATTCAGGGTTATCTGGAATTGGGGTAAGTACAAGACAACTCCCCCTACCCTCTTCAATAATTATATTCTACACATGGCCATTTTGTAAATCCATTATAGTTTTCCAGGTATAGAATCGCCGTATTGGAGGGTCATTTTAAATTTGCAGTGGGGGGCATGTGGTTGGATGCTAGGCAGTGGTGAAGGCAGTAAGGGGGCAGGTGGTGAGAGGCAGAGCTAAGGCGAGCAGTGTGGGGCAGGCAGTAAGGGGCCAGGTGGTGGGGGGAGCAGGTTGAGTGGGGTGGGATCAAGCAACTTACTCCTTGCAGCCTATCCCGCCTGTGCTTTCTTCCCCATTGCCTGCCTTCCTTGTGCCTGCCCCCCACAGCCTCTTCCCCTCTCTCCACCTCCCCCCGCCCAGTTCCAGCAGGCTCCATCTCCACTGCAGCCTGAGGCATGGACCACGGCCTCAGCCCAGCCCAACAGCAGTGGTGGCATGGTGTAGCAGGTTTGGCCCCAGCTCCAGGGTTCAGTTGGAGAAGATGCTGCTACGTGCTGGGGCTGTGCTCTGTACCCCAAGCTGGAACAGGAATGGAGCCTGCCCGACCAAAGGTAAGTGGTAAGGGAGCAGGGGTGGCAGAGCTGAGTCAGGAAGCAGCTGTGGTTCAAGCCCCAACCCTGGGTTGGAGCAGAAGTCAGAGCCATGGCAGCTGCCTTTGCCCCACCGCCTCATACTTGATTTTAAGACAAGGGGCTTTTTCTCCCCACGTTATACATGGGAGGGTGGGGAGGGACTTCATCTTCAAATCAAGTAAATACAGATCATAAAAGCTAGTTACTACCCTGGAAGAGGACAGGCTTTGTTCAATTATCTGCTGGATAGTAATATAGTTAGAAACACTAGTCCTTGGCTCAGAGACAGCATATTGCACAGGAGACCCTAAAGTGTTGCTGGCAGCTACAGCAAATTAGAAGTTAAAATGGAGTTAATGGGATGAGCAAAATCAGCATTGCTGTGGCACATTACTTGCTCACTATGAACCTGCAAAATTAGGGACTACTAGTCCAAGGAGCTGGAGCTGAAGTCACAGCCCTTCTTCCCCACCCAGGGGAAGGCCTAAAGAGATAGTGGCAGAAAGAGGAGGAGGAAGACCTAAGTTGTGATATTAGTTGTTTCCACCTGGTGATACTGTTCTTCCCACTGTGACCCATTTACACTGCCTCACAAAAAGAGTTAAGAAAGTTTTGGATTTGAATGGATGAAAATCCCCCCAGGGCAGGAAGCGATTAAGACAGTCACACACCCCAGCATAAGGAGCTTGCTGACACCAGAATGGGCTCTGCGCCACAGACCCTGGGCACCGCTGCTACTTACCATCAGATCAGCGTGAGCCACACCACTTCAGAGAGCTCACCTACCCCATGGGGATTCTTCAGACTGACGAGGGGAGGCACAGCACCCTCACCCCATAGTTCTTACTTAAACAAGAAGGGGCATAATTTTGGGTTTACTCCTTCAGCAGCTCTCAAACCAGCACCCCAAAATGTGAACCCAGTCAATTTCCTTCCAGAGCCAGAGGGTTATTTTGAATTCCTTTCATAGATTCATAGATATTTGGGTCAGAAGGGACCTCAGCAGATCATCAAGTCCAAGCCCCTGCCCTAGGGCAGGAAAGAGAGCTGGGGTCAAGTGACCCCAGCCGGCACTTGTCTAGTCTCCTCTTAAAGACCCCCAAGGTAGGGGAGAGCACCACCTCCCTTGGAAGCCTGTTCCAGATTATGGTAACCCTTACCATAAAGAAGTTCTTCCTGATGTCTAACCTAAATCTGCTCTCCGTCAGTTTGTGGCTGTTGTTCCTAGTTACTCCAAGGGGTGCCCTGGTAAATAGAGCATCTCTTATTCCTTGCTGCTCCCCCTGCCTCCCAAGTGAATTTGTAAGCAGCCACAAGATCATCTCTCAGCCTTCTCTTGTGGAGCTGAAGAAATCCAGGGCCCTCAATCTCTCTTCATAGGGCTTTGCCTGCAGGCCCCATACCATACGAGTGTCCCTCCTCTGCACCCTCTTGAGGTTGTCCACATCCCTCTTGAAGTACAGCACCGAAAGCTGGACTCAATACTTTGGCCTGACCAATGCTACAGAGGGGAAGCATCATCTCCCTGGACCTGTTTGTGATTCACCTGCTAATACATGATAACGTGTGGTTAGCTTTACTGATCACTTCATCACATTGACAACTCACATTCATCTCAGTGTCAACAATAGCATCGAGATCCTTTTTCACTGCTGTGCTGCTGAGAAGGTCCTCCCCCAGCCTGCAAGTGTGCTGGTGATTCCTTCTCCCTAGGGGCAGCACCTTGCACTTGTCCTTGTTGAACCTCATCCTATTCTGTTCTGCCCACTTTTCCAACCTGTTCAGATCCACCTGGATTTGGTCCCTCCTGTCTAGTATGTTAACTTGATCCCATAATTTGGTATCATCTGTAAATTTGCACAGAGTGCTTTCTACACCCTCATCCAAGTCACTGATGAAGACAGTGAACAGCACCGGTCCAAGGACCGAGCCATGTGGGACTCCACTGCCCACAACTTTCCAGGTTGATACCGACCCATCCACCATCACTCTTGGAGTTGCCTTCTTAGTACCTTTGAATTTCTTCAGAGCTACCTTCACAGCAATGTTTTTCCTAGAAAAATGGAGGAGTCTTTGTTCCAGTTCTGGAGAAATCCCCTCGGGCTTGCAGAACTCCTTCATCTTCTCACATCTAGAGGAGAAAGATCCCTTTGTCATTTATTATTTTAGGTCACTCACAGTTGCTGGCCTCAGAGGGGTGTGTGTGTGTGTGTGTGTGTGTGTGTGTGTGTGCGCGCGCGCGTGCACCTCTAAGCAAGTACAGCCCAAACCGTTGTGACACAAGCTTTGCCCCCCCCAAGAATCACATTAATATATTTCAACACTGAAAAGTAAGGTCCAGTTTCAGGGATAGGAAGGGAATTCAGTCTCCACAGACAAACCACTCCTTGGCCCCTATCACCTGATATTCCCGATACTTGTTGTATCATGGGCATCCTCGCACCATCCCTTGACTTTGCTCCCTCATGAGTGGACTTGTAAGAGAGGAGACTGAATTAAGAATATTGCCAGTACATGTCGGTGAAGGAAGTGTCTTTAGTGCTGCTGACATCATTTACCTGCCTTTCCCAGACATATCTCATGATCACTTGTCTTACCTTAAGGACTACCAATCTGCTTTAAACCATTGTATTCCTTGATGACCAGGTGGGAAACACGGTTCATCAAGAGCAGGCAATCAGAATAATGTAGTTTCAAAGTTTTTGGGTTGGGAGCTTGAGATTATGTTTTTTTAATTAACAAAAATGGGCCATATCCCTAGGGAGTACAGATCAACCAGAGAGAACTATTTCCTTTTCTCCGGGGAGGTATGTTAGTGTAGTATCCAGGCCAGAAACAGGAAATGTGAGAAAAGGCTAGAAGGAACCATGTACCTGTTCAAGATGCGTCTGATGTCCTAGAGAGGAAAAGACAGAGAAAAAAACGGAGCTCAGTTCTGTGCGCCACACACTGGGGACATGCTATACCACTATCGTTTCTATTTCTTATGGACTTTTATTTAAAGTTAAAGCTAAAGCTTCCAAAAGTTATGTTAAAGCTTTCAAAATTATGAAGCATTTATTTCACAAATAATAGTCCTTTGGGATGCAGAGCCCTTTCCTTCCATACTTAGGGATCCAACAGGGTTTATAATGTGCCTCACCTGCAGGAAGTCACTAGCTGGCTGCTGGCATTTCTCCTCCAGATCAGCGATGACTTTGTTGAGAACTGATATTCCCTTTGACACTTCAGAACTCTTTTCCTCCTGACTCTTCACAAACTCCCTCTCCAGCTCTCCCAGCCGGGCCAGCAGGAGTTGCTCTTGGTCCTTCAGGAACTGGTGCAGTTGCTCAAATTCAGACACAATCTTCTGCCTCTCAGCTTCTGTCTGTTTCTTTGATGAACAAATGCAAACAGGATAAGGGGAAAAGGAGAGGGGGAGATGGAAGATTTCGTGAAGCCCGGAGCAGGCTGCAGGGAGCATTTCATTGTAGACTCCAAGAATTCAAGACCTTGCAACTGAATATGCCCTGGCAATCCAGAGGGAAAGACAAGGAAACACGACACAAGCGATCCAGGAGAATATGAACAGTAACGTCAGAAGAGAGGCCAAAGGAAAAACAAACAAAACTCAAGCAATTGAGCTGAACAAACAGATGAGAAATGTGTCAATAAAGAAACTGAATACCGTGTAATCAGCACAAAACACCACTGAGGCATCGATGTAGGGGAAACTAAACCACATGCACAAACACTGATCCCCAACAACATCACAAGCCTTCATCATTCATGCGCTCCTAATAGACAGGTAGACAAGAAAGAAGATAGAGCAACTGTCCACCTCAGTGATTCTCAACCAGAATGCCATGGGGTGCCACTGTTAGGTGTGCAAACATCATTCACAAGATAAACCCAGAGATTTCATATAGAAATCCATAGTGTCAAGAAATATTCTGACCTGTTATGGGCTTTATGCATTTTTTGCAACAAAAGAATTGCTCTGTCATTTTTCTGTAATGAAAAAAACCCAAATGAAAACTATAAACTGGCATTTTGTAAGGGGTATCTTGAGGTTAAGGTGGTTGGGAACCACTGGTTTATCTGTTGCAAGGGATAAAGAAGGACTAGTGTAATTTTCCTGTTACTCTCTTTTACCCACTCTCTGTTTTGCCTCTTCCACCCTCACCAGGAGCTCCAATATGACCCCAAGCCCCAAAGAAGCTGAGGGGATTCCCTTTAGTGCTACACATCTACTATTGACCAAGCCGAGTAGGTGTAAAGATGGAGGAGCTGTCCCTCCACACACTCACACTTTGCCAATTGGAAAGTGATTTGTACCTATTATAGAAAAAAACCCCAAAAACATCAGAATCATCAAAACAATGTCTTTCAGCATTTGCAGGATGACATTTTTGTTTGCTTTTTAATCCAAATAATTTGGTGAAATCAAAGCAAATTAACAAAATGTTCTAATGGTCTTTAATCTGAACTTTACATTAAAACTAATGTTGTGGCTTTAAATGTCCAGTGAGTGGCATCTGTTTCACACTAGAAATCAAAGGCTATGAAGAAATGAGCATATGGTCCTGACTGAGCATAGGTCTCAGAAATCTCTCGCCCTTCTCCAGCCCTCGCCAGAACTTGTATAGATTGCTATCCCCAATAACTCTTACATAGTTGAACTGCGAAGGTTTCCATTGCAACTACGAAAGTCAGGACTCTAAGATTAGCTTCTGCAGAAGGACTTTCTTGCCACCAGAAGGCAAGTGGAGCATGGAGCTGTCATGCATACAGGACAGGATGTTTTCACTTTATCCACCCAAATGGCAGTTTCCAAGCCATGTACCTGCCCTTTCTGGCACTGACACAAACTTGGTGACCCTGTATCACATGCTGTGTAGATGTGTAAGCATCCCCACAGCTACTGGGTACAGTCAGCAGGCTGCTCTCTGAGTGTTCAGGTATTTAGCTCTGTATGTATGTAGTTAAGCATAAATCCTAAAATTCAGGCCTGGCAAAACCAGGAGGAGGACCCTCCCATATTTGAGCCCAATGCTTAGTGGTTAGGACACCCGTTCAGGAAAACAAAGTTGTAGTTCACCACCTTCCCACCCCCTTACTCAGAGGGTGCTTTCTTAATTGAAGAGGGATAAACATCTGTGTGGAAACAATCTCAAGCTTTCTGCTATCGGTACAAACATTTTGAATCCAGGATACAATGATGTTTGAATGAAACATTTTTGAAGCAATGATTTTCTGAATTTTTTTCATTAGGAGTTTTGATACTTTGAATGTTTGCTTTCAAACAGCATGAAAAATAGGTCCAGAAACAGCAAAATCTGACACAGGAGAGAGTAATTCCTTGACAGCATTAATAACAGTACCTACCAGATGCTCCCGGACTCTCTTTGCCTCACTTGCCTTAAAGTTCAGGAGTTTTTCTCTTTTTTTGTTCAGAATCACCAAATACACCTGAATGTTTTTCTGGGTAGGAAAGAAAAATTATAATAATTTAGCTTACAGTTTAAATGTAATTTAAAATATAATAATTTAGAGAAAAAAATATCAGTGGAAGTGCATTTTAGGAATGGAACCCATGTACAGGAGACCCTCGTCGTTCATGGGGGATATATTCTCACATCCCCGTGAATGGCGAAATCCATGAATAAGGCACTGCGGTCATGAATGCCATCTGAGTTTATGAACACAGTGTCCCTGGCGGCTGGGGGGCGCACCTGTGCTGGTGATGGCAGGAGTGCAGTGGCAGCAGTGGGAGCCCAGCTGCGGCAAGCACAGAGCTCCCAAGGAGCATCTTTACGTGCATTTAAGATTCAGGTTCGGCATGTGCAAATATTTGAAACCTCGAATGCCGAACCTGCACATCGCGAGGGTTTCCTGTATATTGTTATGCTAGAAGTTACTGGTAGTTGCTAACAAATCTATCTCAGATTCATGCATGATCACAAACCTCACAGAAGGTAGTGGGATGCTAGCTGCCTTTCATCCATTCTAAATGAGATGAGATGTCCTTTATATTAAAGACAACTGAAATAACCTAAGTCATCACCCAAGTCATGAACCAACCTGGTCAGACCAGAAGACAACCTGAGCCATGCAGGTTGAGAAGCTTACCTGGAAATTTATGCAAAGACAAGGATGTTGGTTGACTGGATTGCAACTGTTTGTGTGCAGCAAAAACAGACCAACCAACAGAGAAGCACTGACACAGTGGCTAAGAGGAAGGTTTTCTGGAAAGAGCACTTCCTGGCAAGATAGTTCTGGATGTGTAAGCAGAGAAACACTTTCTCACTGGATTCCTTTGCAAGGAAATGTTATCTCCCCCCTTCCTTCTCCCCTCCCCCCCATTTTAGTTACTGAGTGGGAGTGAGTAGTAAATAGCAAGAAATAACAATTGTATTAAAATTTTCTTCTTCCAAACGCAACATGCTACAGGGCCCACTTATTGGCTATCTGCTCAGACCCAAAGAAGAAATATTGTTAACAAATAGCTGACCAAGTTCCTATTTAGTAACATCTATATTATTGTAGTGACATTATTGACTGGTCTTCAGGATGTAAGACTATAGAACAAGATACATTACCCTGGAACAGCGGTTCTCAGCTTGTTGGGACACAAGGCACCCTCTGTTAAACTCCAGGCACCGCTCAGAAAATGTCAGCTCTTGGCTTTCAACCCCTTTTCATTTTTTGACAACAGAAAAATCATAGTGCAATTCTTCTGTTGTGAAGAACTCAGACAAACCACAACAGATCAGAAAGTTTTTGCTACTATGGTTTCTTATTGGAAAACTCTACGTTTTTTCCTGTAAATCACATGTAGCTGTTTGCTTAATGTTCCTAATATTTTGTGGCACCCTCAAAAGGGTCTTACAGAGCCCTGCTTAAAGATCACTGCACCACGGTCTGATGGCTCAAAAATCATTTACAGTTTCAGGTCTCCAGGAAGTATCTATTTCATAATTTTCATGCAACCATAGTTTCAATACAGACAGATGAAGGCAGAGAGAGAAAGAGACAAATTAAGAATTCCAGCAAAACACCATCACATTAAAAACTCCTTAATGATCATACTGCACGGCGGACTCCTACCTTGTAGTCCTGAGCAGCCTCCTCAATGGGAACCACGGTGTGAAAGCTGTGCTCTTTGGATCTGTCACACACCATGCAGATGGGTGTCAGATCCTCTTCACAGAACAACTTCAGAGACTCCTGGTGTGTATCACACAGCCTCTGACTTCCTGCTCCATCTTCTGTCTCTAATTGCAGCTGTTTAGTTATTTCTACAACGTTTGCCAGCTGCCTGTTCAACTTGAAATTTCTGGGCTGAACCGTTTGTCTGCATTCAGGGCAGGAGAAGTTTGTACCGGATACTTCCCAGCACTGGATGATACAACCTCTGCAGAAATTATGCCCACAATCTATAATCACTGGGTCCTTAAAGTATTCCAGGCAAATAGCACAAGTTGCTTCACTCTGGAGGCTTTCTATAGGGTTCCCAGTAGCCATAGTTTCCCAGGGTCATATGATCAGGTTGGTTGCGTTTGGCAGAGATCAAATTCTTATTCTGAAGCAGGAAGTGGGCTTGCCCTGAGTGAACTAATGCTATTTGCAAAGCTAGACTGATACTATTGTTAAAGGAACAGCCCATGAGAAGACAGTATGAAATGTAACATTTTCTCTCCATGAAACAAGATGATTACATTTAAAATTATACTGTAAACAGCCAGCCTGGCCACAAGCTTTACATTTAAATGAAATTGTGGCATTTATCAAAACAATTCCCCCCTCCCCACCAATGGATAATTTGGAAAAAAAAATATTTTATGATTTTTGTGCAGAATTTGGTCAAATTAATACAGTTGGTCGTTTTATTCAGATGGTAGCTTCTGACAGCACTGTTTCATAGAGTAATTTCTGAGCAACTCTAGTTGTAAATATCTGTCAGTTGCTTTGGGAGAAACAGGATGAGAATGGGAATGCAATGGAGATCCCCAAATTATCTCCATGTTCTACCACTTTCTTTGTACCTTCCCTATCACACACTTTTGTTTAAGAAACTTTCAGTAATGTCTGTCATTAAGCCCGATTTATCAGAAGCCAGGCAGGAAATGTGCCTATCTCACTGAAGCTGGCCCCACTTGCCTGCATGGGTGGGCCTGCCTACTTGTCAGAAGAAAGCAGGAGCCCTGTCAATGCCTAGGAGGCTGCTTAACAGGACATGGCTTCCTTTGACCTCACAAAAGTCTTTGACTGTCAACCGAGAAGCATTGTGGAGGATCCTTCTGAAATACAGATGCTCACTGAAATTTGTCACCATTCTTTGCCTGCTCCGTGATGGTATGGAAGCTGTGGTCTTCAGTAACGGATCCATCACAGATCCCTTTGAAGTTCAGATGGGAGTTAAGTAGGGCTGCATCGTTGTTCCAACGCTCTTCTCAATATTCCTTACTGCAATGCTATGTCTGACCACCAATAAGCTTTCAGTCAGAGTGGAGATAAACCATCAATAAATGTTTAATCTTAGCCGACTCTGGGCCAAAACCAAAATCGTCCTGACTTCAATCATTGAGTTCCAGTACACTGATGATGCTGTAGTGTGTGCTCACTTGGAAGCAGATCTTCAGGCAATCACTGACATATTTACCAAGGCATCCAAGAAAATGGGACTGACACTTAACATTTAGAAGCCTATGGTCCTCCATCAGCAAGCTTTTAATGATCTGTCCCCAGCTCCAGTAATTCAGATCTACAGTGAGACTCTGGAGAACACTATTTCCCATACCTCAGAAGCCATCTCTTGCACAAAGCTGACATTAACAGAGATATCCAACATCACCTTAAAAATGCAAGCGCAGCCTTTGGACACTTAAGGAAACAAGTGTTTGGAGATTGCAACGCCAGATCTGAAACTAAGCTCGTGGTTTCGGATCAAGCAGTTGTGATTTCCACTGTACTGTATGGAGCTGAGATGTGGACAACACACCAGACACCTCAAATTGTTGGAGATGTACCATAACACCTCCTGCAGAAGTTCCTCCCAATCTAGTAGGAAGACAGATGCATCCAGATGCCTGGGTTTTGACCTTTATGCTTAGTTTAAGTTGTGTGCATAGCTTGAATTGTAGTTGAGACTTGCACTCAGTGAAAAGGAGCAGAATGAAAAATACTGTCCCAGACTTAAAAAAAAAATAGGCAATTGGCTAGCTAAATTGAATAAATGTGGCCTGGGCAAAAGAGGAGCAGTTAGATCAAAACCTACCCCCATCTATGAATTAAAAGATTCAGCTGCTGCCTCCCATTGCCCACCCTGAAGCAAAGGAAAAACCCAGAGGTTTGGTCAGGGCAGGGGGAGCAGGGACTGCAGCTGTGACAGGGCGAGGGGGAGGGGAGGATTACCTCTTCTCCAGCAGGGGAAGGGGGCAAGAGGGCTTTGAGGACAGCAGGGAACTCTGGGCCCGAACCAGCAGTACAGGGGCCAGTGCCTGTGCTCGCAGGGGCTGAGCAGCTAAGAGACGCTAGGAGGGGCGAGGCAGAGAGGAAGGAGGGGGATGCGGCCGTGGCCAGGCTGCCTGATGCGGTGTGGCAGCTTCACCCCAAGGCAAGGAGTGCCACAAGACTCCCCTCCTCGTTCCTCAGCCCACGCTGGGGCCAGACACACTCTGCTGCTCCTGCATGAACTGGAGCCACCATGCTCCGGCTTGGTCAGGACAGGGACAGCTGGGGTCCCTCTGGCAGGGCTGGTGGGGACAGGGGGCTGTGGGTCAGGAATGAGGGGCACGAGCAGGGATGGGGGGGGGTGCTGCAGGTCAGGAGTGAGTGGCACCATCATGGCCCAGGGCAGCAGGGTACTGCAGCTTGTTGAGTGAGGGGCACTGGCAGGGCTGGGGTCAGTGGGTTGGGAGTGAGGGGCAGCAGGAGGGCTGGGGGTGCTGCGGCTTGGCAGTGAGGGGCAACAGGATGGGCAGAGCCACCCTTCGGGGCTTGTCTTGTAAACGCTTCTTTGAAATCCATCGTTCATGACGGGCAATTGGCTAGTATGATATACAGAGTTGAGAAAGCGTACCCTTCGGATCCTACTCCTGAAAGATCCCATCACCAATCCAAGATTCAGAACTCAGACAAAGTAGTTTGGATCCCTGGACAAGACCTCATGGACTGGCCATCCAGTGATGGCGCGTTCGTTAAACCTTGGGGTGATGAGCATGTTGTATTGCTTTTGACTAACAACAGTAATAGAATTGTAACTGCTAACGCTATTTTAGCTTTTTGATTTATAATTGTAATTGTTAGGGCTTAATTAATTTGCTTAAATTAAGAACAAATATGTCTTAGTCTCTATATGTGGTACAAGACCTGTAACAGTATTACTGGATTGTGAAGTTGGCCCACCAGCAGCCATGAGCAGAATATACGTGGGTCATGCAAAGAATTTGTGGCTCATTGAGAAATCTGCTGCCATCATTCTTGATGGGCAATTTGCTAGTATTAAATGTAGGTGCCGTGGGCCAGCTTGAAGTCCCGTGATCAATGCATTGCCACATGCTGCCTCCTGAAGCTAAAACACAAACACAGTCACAGAGGAAAGTAGAGAAAAACAATGTTTCCCCTTTCCTCTGTCTGTGAGAAACATCACAGCAGCAGCAATTGTTGGGGGTTCCCAGATCTCCCTTGAAGTTAGTCCCAGAGTTAGTCACAGCTTCCTTGAAGTTAGTCCCAGAGCGGCCTTTCTCATAGTTTTTTATTTTGAAGTTTTGATTATTTCACAGGGGATGGCGAGGGGGCTGCAACTCTAATGCTTTCTAACGAACATCTGAATTCTGCCCTCTACATCTGTGTCTCTGGGGCAGCCTGAGCTGTAGTTATAACCACTGCCTAAGGCTTCCTCAAACTATCTTGTGTTATTGCATGCTTCAGGCTACAGCACTGGGGGCAGCTGGAGCATGCCCCTTGGCTCTTCCTTCTGAAATTACAGTATTGCCAACATTACAATATAGAAAACAAGGCAGTAGTCCATGGCAAAGACCTGGAAGGAGCATTACAACCCCAAGGAATTCAGACTCAGGATTACATTGACAGGCAGCACAACTATGCTCCAGGGAAGAAATGCACAGTCCAGAAGCTGAAGTGGCACGGGCGTTCTTGTCTGCTTCCTGGTATGCGAGGGATTTGTGCTGTGTGGGATACAGCCTGTCCCCTATCTCCTCCCCACCCCCCTTCCTGTTTGTTTGGATGAAGCAGTGAATGTACACAGCGACACCATGTGGTATAAGCCCATTCAGTAATTAAAGATATTGAGGGGGAGGAGGGGAATATAAAATCTCTAAAGAGATTAGCCTTACAGCTGCTTCAAATGCCAATCATCACTTATTTACTTGTTTGGGCCTCAAATGAGCACATACAAAGATGAAGAGGTACAACAACCAACAGGCTCTGTGCCAGGCAGAGCTGGATAACTCCCAGTTTCCCTGGGTACCCAGAGTACAAGACCCAGCATGCAGCCTGGATAGCAGGATACTAGTCAGGCTTTGTTCATAAAGAGAGGCCTATTCCCATATTCCCTGTGACTGTGGGCTCCCAAAGGAAGCCCACTGGGACTGGAGTCTTTCCTGTAGAAGAAAATACCATGGACATTCCCACAGCAAGAACAGCTGGTAAATTAAAAGAAAGAAACAAGAAGAATTGTTTAATGCTTTATTTAGACTGTAACTAAATCTCAGATTGTTTTTAAGCACTTAAATGTCCACCAGTGTTCATTAACCAAAGGACGGACCTGACAAATCACAATTTCACTCTCAGAAACAGTGTAAACGTTTCCCTCTCCAGCTGCTTTCCTTCTCTTTCTCTTCAGTTCTGCCCTTTATGGACACCGTGTTTATAGCTGTCCTTTCCCACCCTGCTCTGACTGAAGCTGTCTGCTTGAAGAATGCTAAAAGGTACACACAATCCACCCTGCAAAGCTATTTTAATACAAGAACAGGAGAATGAGGGAAAAACCATCTTTAAACACCAGAGGGCGCATCTAGACAAGACACTTACTGCACATTAGCCTAATAACACTGCACAGTAGCGTGGAGGTTAAAAATGGTGCTAAAAGCCTACTGTGCAGTGTTATTAGCTAATGCACAGTAAGTGTCACAACATAATTGTGTGCTAGCACTAATCTGCAGTAGCTCTAGTTACTGCATATTCAGTTAGTACTTCATTAAGGAAGTACTAAACTAAATGTGCAGTATCTAAAGTACATTAATGAACGTGTAGACATGCCACAGAGGGGGTTCCAGAAGAGAAGTGGTTAACTCTTATTCTGCTTGGATGACTGTAGCTTTGATCAGGATGCATCAGGTCTACCAGACTCCATCTGCACCGAGATGGTCTTCATGACAACCTTCCAGTCTGTGCTGAGTGCCAGTTCATCTAGAAGCAGGGGCCTCCTTTCTTTGGCAGCACAGAAGTGACACCCACCCAAATGAAAAGAGGAGCAATCCTCTCCAGGGACAGGATGCAGACAATGACTGAGGTATTGTATCATGAATGACACGTGCCCCTGGCGGCTGAGGGGGCATAGCAGTGGCCTTGGGACTGAGGCAGTGGTAAGTGGGGAGCTCCTGCAGACGCCATTGGCACTGTCGGTGGTGGTGAGCACCGACCAGGGGTTGGCGACCACCTGCAGAAGCCACCGGTAGTGTTGGCGGTGGCCAGCAGGGATCACAGACCGCTTGTAGACACCGCCGGCTTTTTGTAGGGGGTGCACTGCCACACTCAGGGGCTGCACGTGCACCCACCTGTACCCCCTATGTGTTGCCCCTCTATTATATTACATAGTTTCTGGAGATAGAAGCAAGGAAACTAGCAATAATGAGAGCCCTCAAACTATTAAATAGGCCATGGGGCCCAGAGCAAAGGAAGCCCATATTAAAGATATCTGTGGGATATTTCCCACCATGTCTCAGAGACACAGTCTGAGGTAGGATCCTCCAACCAGGAGCCAAGGATGGACTCTCTCACCGGTGAAAGAGGCTGGTGGGAAAGTAAAGATGCGCCTGTTGTTCTCAACATCAAAAAATGCCACCTGCCCTGAATCATAGTCCAGGGAGATACGGATCGTCCTGAGGTTCCTGTTCAGGGAAAGGCGGGTCCATGGGGAAGTGCGAGCTACAATATATTCCATAGTCCCGATACATTCCACAGCCCAGATCCCCTTGTCAGTGCTAAGGTTGATCCCTCCCTTCCTTCTTACAGACGCCCTAGCCACCCCCACTGCCCAGTATCTCCCTTCAACCACCTCTACCTCCCACCAGTGCCTTCCTGAGGTGAATCCCTCATGGCCCAGCACACAGGGAACAGTATCAAATCTTTGAGGATTGTCAGGCAAAGTCTGTTTCTCCTCCTGGTGTTTCACACTTTTCTGGTTTATGGACACAATGAGTTTGGGATAAGCTGTGTCTGGATCCAGGGTCACATTTGCTGCAGAAAGAGAGTTTCAGTGCATTAGAGGCACAAGTTCAGCCCTGTGGGGAGCTGAGGTCTTTCCTATCCCCCTCAGTGGCCCTGTTTTACCCAGGACAGTCCTGGGGTGGCCTCTGTTCTGGGCACATGAGGCTAAGCAGCAATGGCCCTGTAGTTCCTCAGCCTGTGCGCTGGCAGTCACTACTGCAGCTGCCCTTTGGTTTCTAGAGGTTGCAGCTCCCTCCTAATCCCCTGATGAGACAACTCATTCCCAGCAGCAGGAGTAGAGCAAGAGAGGTCTCAGAAACTGTTAGCAAAAGAGGAGGAAGTGGAGGCAGGCTACAGCTTTCAGCCGCAGAAGGAAGTCATGCCCAGGCCAGGGAGTGGAGCAGCAGTGGGCAGGATTCACTGAAGAGCAGTAAGGAGGATACAGGAAGTGAAATGCAGTGAGTTAGCCCAATCCCCAGTGCAGAGACAAGGGGAGAAGTGGCATTTCTGGAAGACAGCCCCTCTCCCCATGAAGCAAGCAGTAAGCACCCCCAACGGAGCGGTGCCCAAAGGAGAGGTAGGAGGCTGGAGAGGAACAGAGCCTAACTAGATGTGGATGTCTTACTGAAAAATTTCTCCACTCCCAACTCTGAATTTAATCTTAGATAGGCTGGCACATCTCCATACAGAACCCAAGTTCAAAGCTCAGGGTGTTGGGTGCTGGCAACAAGTCTGTTTCTTGTTGCTGATGATTATTTCCACAATCTTGTTTGCAAATTTAAAAGAAAAATCTCCCACCACAGCTTACCCTTTGTGTATGGTTGTGGAGGTCTCCTCCTTCTCTTCCCCAGGCCAGGTGGCAGACTGCCTACAGGGAAAAGGGTTACAGGGATTAGGTTTCATGTTTTTCTGGTTCATGAGGCCATCCTGAAGAGCTGCCTCTCTTCACATAGCATCCAAGACTGAGCAGAGGTGTTGTGACAGTAGCTGCTGCTGGCTGCCATGAGCTGCTGCTCTAGTGGCTGCAGAAGATGCCTCTGCAGCTGGCTGTATTGGGGCTGCCCAGGATGATCCAAGCAGCCCCAGTGAGAGAAGCCAGTGCAAGGTAAAGGTAGGGTGCTGAGGAAGAGAGCAGGTAAGAGTTGCTGGGGGGGGGGGGTAAATGATGCATATGGCAACTGTGAGAGGAGAGATATTTCCACTCTTTCCTCTATACTTAATAAAGGCTATGAGTAAAGGGAATTTAAATGCTGCTCTTCAAAACCATTTCTGACTTGGCATGTGCATGTACTCAGCAACAATGCTGGTGTCAAGACTGTGTGACATCAGCTCCGGACGTCCTTACTAGCTGTGTTTTTATTTGGAAGGGGAAGGATGTGCCAGGCATTTGTTTAGTATGTGCTTTAGCTACAAATCAGTCATTTGTCTTTTAATGGGAGTCGTCTCTCTTCCCTACCAGTAATCTCACCATGCCTTTGTAGTCCCAGTAATCTATGGTTTTTTATCTCCAATTCAGAGTGCAGAGTATCTGAAAGAGGAAAGAGCATACGAGAACAGAGATTTCATGTGGTTATATGCTTAACAACTTCCCCACTCTTCACTAACATTATGGGAAGCTAATTATGGCAGAGACACATAGTAAAGGACAGACACAAACATATTTTTCATATAAACTCATTTGACATTTTCTATTCCATTTTCATTTTTCCATTCAGGCATCTCAAACTATCTGATTCAATCCACACGTCTGAAAAACATCCAAAAAGATATGAGAGCTAAGAGACATTTACAGCTTCTCCATTTTGTCAGAACCCACAGCTAGGCCCTGAAAAGTCTCAACCACAAAGCACAACCACATTGACATTAATGAGATGGCAATGTTGTAGAGTCTGGGCCCCAAACTCTGCACTCTTTGAACCTAAATATTCCCTGTCTGTACAGAGATCAGCACAATTAAGTTTTCCTTCCCACTGACCAAAACACACTCGTGGTGCTCTGGCCAGGTACCAGAGGACTGGAAAAGGGCCAATGTGGTCCTCTTTTTCAAAAAAGGGAGTAAGGCGGACCCAGGAAACTATAGGCCCATTAGTCTTACCTCAGTCCTGGGGAACCTCTTTGAGAAAATTATCCAGGAGCACATGTGCGAGGGACCAGCAGGGGAGATTATGCTTAGGGGCAACCAACTTGGGTTCATTAGGGGCAGGTCCTGTCAGACCAACCTGTTTGTCTTTTACGACCAGGTCACAAAATCCTTGGACACAGGTGTCACGGTGGATGTAGTCTTTCTGGACTTTAGGAAGGCCTTCGACACTGTCTCTCACCCCATTCTCATTAAAAAATTAGGCGACTGTGGTATTGATGCCTACGCAGTTAGATGGGTTGCAAATTGGCTAGAGGGCCATGCCCAGAGAGTGGTGATGGACAGGTCATTTTCGACCTGGAGGGATGTGGGCAGTGGGGTCCCCCAGGGCTCGGTCCTTGGGCCCGCACTGTTCAACATCTTCATCAGCAACTTGGATGAGGGAGTGAAAAGCACCTTGTTCAAATTCACGGATGACACTAAGATGTGTGGAGAGGTAGGCATGCTAGAAGGGAGGGACAGGCTACAACTAGATCTGGACAGGTTACAGAGGTGGGCAGATGAGAACAGGATGGGAATCAACATTGACAAGTGCAAGGTGCTGCACCAGGGGAGGAAGAACCAGCAGCAGACCTACAGGCTGGGGAACTCCCTTGTCGTCAGTGCAGAGGCAGAAAAGGTTCTTGGAGTTACTATTGATTCCAAGGTGAACACCGGCCACCAGTGTGAGGACGCAGTCAGTAAGGCTAACCGCACCGTGTTTGGATGCTTATTTTGCTGGGATCCTATGACCCCAGCTGACTTCCTGCCCTTTGGGCAGGGGGCTGGACTCGATGATCTTCCGAGGTCCCTTCCAGCCCTAATGTCTATGAAATCTATGAAATGCATCCACAGATGCATCACAAGCAGGTCCAAGGAGGTGATCCTCCCCCTCTATGTGACACTGGTGAGGCTGCAGCTGGAGTACCGCGTCCAGTTCTGGGCGCCGCACTTCAGGAGGTATATGGACAGCATTGAGAGGGTCCAGAGAAGGGCCACTTGCATGGTCGGGGGCAGCAAGACAGGCCCTACGAAGAGAGGCTATGGGACCTGAACCAGTTCAGCCTCCACAAGAGAAGGCTGAGAGGGGATCTAGTGGCTATCTATAAACTTACCAGGGGGGACCAGCAGGAAATGGGAGAGTCCCTGTTCCCCCGAGAACTACTAGGAGTAACTAGGAATAATGGCCACAAGTTGATTGAGAGTAGGTTCAGGCTAGACATTGGGAAGCACTACTTCACAGTCAGGGTAGCAAGGATCTGGAACCAACTTCCTAGGGAAGTGGTGTTCACTCCTACCCTGGGGGTCTTCAAAAGGAGGCTAGATAATCACCTAGCCAGGGTCGTTTGACCCCAGCATCCTTTCCTGCCCATGGCAGGGGGTTGGACTTGATGATCTGCTCAGGTCCCTTCCAACCCTACCAACTATGAAACTATGATGATGAAATGGTTTAATCGACATGTAGTCTGAGGTGGGATAATGGTCAGTTCCACAGCCCATATCCCAACTTGCATTGACAAAGGAGCATTTTGTAACTTCCCTACATATTGAATGCAGGGATCAATACAGACTGAGATACAGGGTAGGGGAGTCCTGGGGTCCAACAAGAGTTACAAGTCTAGTGTAGTGACTCATATGAGAGTTTATGAAGATGGGAGAGCATCAAAAGTGAAGGTTCAGCATGGCCATCCTCTTGTTTGCACCTATCCTTTCCTGTCCTGTTCCTTCCCTGTCCATGGCCCAGAAATACTTCCTGATCTGGAGTGGCTATGCAGGAAGCAGAGGACTCTCCTCTGCTGAAGAGATTTCCCATAGTAAAGGGAAGGGTTTGCACCTTCTTGAAACATTATTTGGGTTCAAATTTCAAGAATAGTCTTTGGTTTAGGGTCTAAATCTTGCGTGCTGACCATAAGGCACTTGGGGCCTAGCGCTCACATGGACCAGGCACCTGCAGGTCCTACTGACTGGCTGTAGCTGTTCAGGACCTCACAACTTGGTGGTCTTAATTTTCAGCATCTCATTGTATCACCCCCAAAACAGACATTTTGCTGAATTTAGGACTTGGCAACTTTCCTGAGGTCACAGAATAAATCATGCAAATCTCTTGATGCCTGGGCCCTTGCTATATCTTCACTGTTTGTTGACTTTATTTTTTTTATGAATAACCTAATTGCAGACTAACAGGCCAGATGCCATCACCTCCCATAGTCACAGAGACCTGTCCCCATTTCCCCCTTCTAGGCCGTGTGTACACAAAAGGAGGGGCACATGTGCATGACACTTTAAAGCAGGCTAAATGCACCACTTTAATGGTGTCAGTATTCGCACGCCTTGGTGGTGTATTGCGCATTAATTACAGCCACTGTAGAAAATTCGCTGGTGTAATGTGCCTTAAATGACTTGGAGTGCAGCAAATTAAAACTCCTCCAAGGAGTTTTAGTTTGCTGCCCTACAGCCACAGAGCAGAGCACCCGGCTCCATGCAGCTCAAGGACTCTGCAGGAAGCCCTGCAGGCAGCCTGGCAGCAGCCAGGGAAGGCAGGCTCCTCCCAAGGGAGAGAAAAAAAAAAGCGGTGAACCTGATCTTTTTTTTTTTTCCTGGAGCCTGCCTGAGATGTGCAGGGGCCTGGTGCTTCCCTCCATTTCATGGTGCCCCCCGGGACCGCCCAAGCCAGGTGCCTGCAGGTGGATGTCACCGGGGGGGGGAGGGGTGGAGGCGCTGCTGCCATGGCAGGAAGCACCAGCCTCCCCTGCAACCCAGGGACTCCTCCACTCGCTGGCAGCTCGCCCTCCCCTCCCCACTGCCAGAGAGGCAGGTTAAGTCAGGTGTGTGCAGGACATGGTGGTTTAATGGCCTTAAATTGAAGCGGTGTTTTTAAAAATCCATCGCTTCAATTTAGGGCCCGGTTCATCTACACACACCCCCTAGAGCCCTTCTTAGTACCTTTGAACTTTCTCAAAGTCTCTGTTAGGATAACATTTTTGTGGGAGAAATCCTTAAGTCTCTTTTCAAGCTCAGAAGGAATTTCCACCATGTGCTGGAACTTCCCCTTTTCATACCTGGAAAGAAATAATTTCAGGTTATCATCTAGAGGCAGAAGGTAGAGTGACCCCTTAGAAACTAACTGGTTCAGAGAGGCATGAGCTTTTGTAGGAAACAATCTACTTCATCAAATTCTTTATCAGATAGTATCTGATGTAACAGGATGCTCCCTACAAGACATGGGTGCTCAACTTCTGGTTCATAGGCCAGATCCAGCCCACATCGCTAAGCCATTCAGTTCATGTGGCTCCCCCATGGATCTGGATTTTTGGCATCAGGGAAGCCCTGTATGCTGGATTTGGCACCTGATCTGAACATGCAGGGGCAGTCAGGGGCAGTGGTGGGGGAAGGGGGTTGAGAAGGGGTGGTGCCAGGCCCCTTGGACCCATCCCTGATGTGCAGGAAGTAGGAGGGGGTGGTGCCAGGACTCAACGATTCAATCCTGGCATCTGGGGCAGGGAAGGGTGGTACCAGGCCCCAGGACCCAATCCAGGCCACAGGTGGGCCCCACACCATTTATTTGGCCCATGAGGCCAAAGGGTTGAGCGCCACTGCTACACAAGATCATGCCTCTCTGAACCAACTAGTCTTTAAGGTGCTAACCTGACCTACCTTCTACCTGATTTCAGACTAGCATGGCTAGGCACCTCATGGAAGGTGATCATATTATATTCAGTAACTCATTTGGTTTCCTAGCTAGTGAGAGCAACTGTTCTGATGGGCCTGGAGTTAACATCAACACCAGGGCAGGTGCAGCACAGGCAGTGGAGTGGAGTCTTTCTTCAGAGCATCCCATTAATAGTTTTGCATCCTGTCCTAGAAAGATAAGCTTTCATGGATAAATAAGGAGACAAATCTATGGCCACATCACTCAGCCTCTATGCTGTCATGACTGACCTAGCAATGAATGGTCTACATCCCACCCGGAGACTCAGGAGGCAGCCAGGACCTCAAGGATGTAACACTTCTGGAAAATATTTTACAGTAATAATAACTCATGCCAAAGGGGAACTCCCAAGGTTTGTAATAAGATGAGTTTCTCATTGTTAAATTCACCAGAGGGATTTATGCCAAAATATGACTGGCTCCCACCAATGGTGATGTACTCTGGAAATACGTGGATCTAACATGATCTGCAAAACCTTCTGAACACCAGGAGCTGAGAAGGGGGTGAAAAGGAAACACCTACCTGCTCAAGGTACTTCGGACACCCTAGAGAGGAGAGAGAAAGAGAGAATCTCAGTCCCGCATGACACACATTAGGGACCCCAGGAATGGCATGTGCAAAGATGGAAATGAAACTACACCAGAAACAGGGTCAGGCATGTTCCTTCTTTAACATCTGTGAGACTCTAACTCAGAGAGCCATAATAATTCCCAAATCTGCTGTGCAAACTTTGAGCCACATTGTGCTCACTGGCTTCTGGCTTCCAGTAACCAGGGTTCATGTGCCCTCCCTAATCTGTGCAAGGTACAGAGCACTCTCTAATACACGCTCACTGTGAGATATGTGAATATGATATGTGAATATGGTGAATCTGCATGTGTGAATATTAACTTACTTTCTGTTGAATCAGGTCATGGCAACCCTTGTAGAGTTTTAATTTGTGTTTTAAATATACCCTGTGCCTGCCAGTTGGGCAGCACTCTCTCCCACACTTGTGGCTGGACTTATTATTTATGAAGGCCCCGGGACAAGCATAACACTCACCTGCAGAAACTCACTCACTGGCTGCTGGCATTTCCCCTCCATCTCATGAATCAGGTCATGGAGTTGGGAAATCCTCTGGGCTAGTTTGGTGATGTTTTTATTCTGTAGCGTCACAATCTCCTTATTCAGCTCTCTCAGTTGGGCCAGCAGGAGTTGCTCTTTTTCCTGCAGGAACTGGTGCAATTGCTGGAACTGAGATATAATCATCTTCTGCTCAGCTTCTGTCTTTCTCTGTAAGAAAAGGGAAGAGAAAAAGAAAAGAAGAAAAAAGGAAGGAACATTCAGGGTTTGCCGTCAGAGGGATCGAACCTTAAGAGACCTAAAATACCTTGTGGTTAATAGCAAAAAGACCCCCTCCCCTACCATATTTCCATTACCTCTCCAAAGGGTCTTTCCAGGCCTGGCAGGATGAGGATACTATGCTATCAATAGCCTCTAAGAATACAATCCAGATTTGGAGGAAATAAAGATGCTGTGCATTGACTGAGGTGCCCAGGGAGTGGAAAGAATCAGAGAAGTAAATGATGAAAGGCAGAAGCTAAACAGCACTGTGTGGGTTAAATAGTCCACTTTGGGACAGTTTTCCTCAAAGCTGCCATGCAAGTAATTAATTATTTGACCTGAAAACTTAGATGCTGCAGAAGAGGATGATATTCCAAGGGAGATTAGTCAGAGTGTGGGTACACTCACACTTATGCATGTCCAAACACACATACACAGAGAATCTCAAGGGATACACAACAGCCAAGGAGAGAGACATGGAAATCCATGCTGACTAGGCTCACGGAAGAATATACGTGCAAACTCCACCCTTCGTCTCCTATCTCCATTCAGCTTAATGACAATGAGGACCTACCAGATACTCCCCGATACTCTTCTCTCCAGTCAGTTTACATTTCTTGAGTTTTTCTTGGTCTTGCTTCAGAGTCTTCAGGTGGGTCTGAATTTTGTCCTGGAAACAGAAAGGATTTGGGTGGCTGACTGGAGAACATAGTCTGCTTATAACATCAGAGATAGTAAGGAAATAAAAACTTACCATTGGAGACTTAGTAATGTTCATGGTGTTTCAAATTACTCAGTCCTCTTTCTTCAGTGATTTCCACCATTGTAAAAGGACTCTGCACATGTTTTCAGAGTACCTCCAGGCCACAGTTCCTTTTATTAAACCCTTAAAGTTCCCAAATTATTTATGTGGGTTTGTATCCTGTTTCTTTCGTGACATTTTTGCACAACCATGCTCTCAAGGGGCTGGTCCAGGGAGCTAGAATACAGGAATCTTTGTTCATCTCCCTTGTATACTGGGACAGGCATTTTGGAGACAGCTTTAGTTTTGTTAATTTTTTACCTGTCCACCTTCTGATGTTAAATTCTCTCCCAGGTATCTTATTTCCTGCATGATCAAGCAGCTGCGGCATTTGACTCCACTTTGCAACATGACCTCTAGCCTTTAGATGTGACCTTGGCAAGTCCCTGCATCCCCCTATGCTTCTTTCTAGGGCTGTGTGAAGCTTTGGGTTCCGATTCAGTTCGGAGGAGATTCAGCCTGATTCAGTGGATGAATCTCTAAATCCAAATCGAATCAGGGATCCAATAAAAAGGTCTGAATCAATTCAAAGCTCTCCAAATCGATTCAGAAAAGATTCAGAGAGCTTTGATGATTCAGGCAGTCCCCGGTTGCTGCAGCAGAGACCTGGAGCCGGACTCAGAGCTGGTAAGTAGGGGACAGGGGAGGGCAGGCTGGATCCTGGAGGGGTGCCATGGAAGTCCTGCCAGGCCCCATCCCCTGCCTGCTCCCCCAGCTGTCCGCCATGGCTGACCCGCCCAGCCCCAGCTCCCAGTACTTTAAAGAAAAAACAATCTACTCACCGGGTTTTGCCTGGTGGGAGGTGGAGGGTGATCCCCACTGTCTTCCACTACCCCACGCTGCATGGGGGGCTCTGCCATGAGCCCCCCCACCCACCCCCACTCTCCCAGCCCGCCCCCCATGGCTGCCCTGCCTGCTCCAGCTCCACCCCTTTAAGAAAGAAAAAGAACAACCCCCCCCCCCCCGAACTCACGAGCTCCTGCAGCAGCCTCAGGGCTTCGGGGGTCATGCAGAGCCCCCCATGAGGCACGGGACAGTCTTGGGTAGCAGGGATCGCCCCCCACTGGGTAGGAACCAGTGAGTCTGGGGTTTTTTCTCAAAGGGACGGAGCTGGGGCAGGCAGGGCAGCCATGGGGGGGGGGGAGGGCTGGGGGAGCAAAAAGGGGGTAGTCAGGAGGCTTTGCAGAGCCCCCCCATGGAGCATGGGACAGTGGGGGGCAGCAGGGATCATCCCTCTGCCAGGCAGCACCTGGTGAGTCAGGGCTTTTTTTTTTTTTCAAAGTGCCAGGAGCTGGGGTGGGCACGGCAGCCATCTCCAGGGCTGGGAGAGCGGGTGGGAAATGGGCCTCTGTGATTTGGAGATTCAGCAGAATCAATTTGGGACAGTGATTTGAATCACTGAATCGAATTATTATTCCCCGAATCGGCCAAATCTGAACCGAATACTAGCCGCTTTGCACAGGCCTACTTCTTTCCTTTCCAACCTCTGTCTGCCTCATCTGTTTAGACAGTAAGTTGCTCATGGCAGGGATCATCTATGGCTTCAAAGACACTGCATTTACCACTGGATAAACTGCAATCGTACAGCTGTACATGTCCCTTGTCACAGGATAAGTCTTTAAAAAGTTTCCCAGATAAGAGATAGTAACAGTTTATCGTGAGATACTGCAAGTACATCTGCACAATTATTCTGGAACTTCATTATTGAATCAGTGGCAGAAAAGAGGCTGCTCACTAAACCTTGATTAGAAGAGTGATAGGTATGTACACCAATCCTGGGATATTTTTGTTGCGGAACTAACACTGGCACAATTTATCTGGGACAAATGCAACATCTGTTTCTAGCCTGTTGCTCCCTTTTGTGGAATGTCCACATTGCAGTGGTGGTGTATCATGGCCAGGACCTACATAGGCATGCTTCATCCCTGGAATATGCTAGTGAAACAACACCGGGTGTTCCTCTTTGGTCACCCTCAAGATCAAAGTTTGCAGTTTGCCTGAGACCACATGCTGGAGATGGCCTGGGAGATTCATTGGTGGTACATTTCCATGTTTGGAGTGTGGGTGGTCAGGTTATGTATGCTATGTACTTCATGCACAGAGATGCTTTCTGATGTCCACTCTGTATTGTTCCTCATACAGCTTCCTGCAGGTTGTTACACTGTGGTCTAGGGCTTACCACTGGCACAGTGTAGACATAGCCTTTATCCCCGGCACAATCAAGATTCATTCTTTTTGGGGGTTCATGGGTGCTGCTGGGATGCAGAAAATAATAATTCAAAGTGCAATAAAGCAAATCACTAACAATGACCAAACCTGGTAACTTCCTGTCTTAATGACCACAGTGTCACGTACATGAGCCTACACATTTTCAAGAAGCAAGGCTTTTTTGTGATATCTTGTATTGGATAAACTGTATAGTTGGGAGAACTGCTGGACAAGCTTTCAAGCATCAGGTGTCCTTCTTCAGGTGACCTGAAGCCTCCTGATGCCTGAAAGCTTGCCCAGCAGCCCTCCCAACCATACAACTGGTGCAAGAAAAGATATCACAAAAAAAAGCCTTGCTTTTCAACATTTCCTGGACAAGCACTCCAACCCTACTGCTACAGATGCTGCCACTTGAATCTCCCTAATCAGTTAAAAGTTTGCTAGAAGGGCACTGTTTCACAAAGGGTTTCATAGTTTGATAGTAGCTAGGGAAGCAAGTTTAAGGCTTCAGCATCCTGTATCAGAGATCTTTCAGGTTTTCATCGTCCATCTCTGTTCCCACTCTGCAATGCCATTTCTCACTTATTGCATCTTTCATTCACTGATGGTTTTACAGATCTGGAAGATGAAATCACACCAATGCTTGTAGCAGGCAGCTTATGATGAAGCAAAGCTGGTATTAACATTAAGATACTTCACATTACACTGGATAGACATTCCCTACCTTGTACTCCTTGGCAGCCTCCTCAATGGGAACCACAGCATGAGCTCGGTGACTCCGGGATCTGTCACACACCACGCAGATGGGGGTTTGATCCTCCTCACAGAACAGTTTCAGAGGCTCCTGATGTTCCTGGCACACCTCCTTCCCTCCTGCCCCTTTAACTGCCTGCACGGTCAACTGTTTGGCTATCTTTAAGATGTTCTCCAGCTGCCTGTTGGGCCTGAGGTTTTTCTGCTGCACATCTTGCCTGCACTGGGGGCAGAAGCACTTGGGCTGTAATCTATTCCAGCACTGGGTGATGCAGTCTCGGCAGAAGTTATGCCCACACTCCAGAGTGACAGGTTGAGTAAAATACTCCAGGCAGATGGGGCAGGTAGCTTCATCCTGGAGGTTTCCTATAGGGTTCTGTGCTGCCATGGCTCCTGCAGGGCAGTGCAAAGTTTAAGTTTCATTTTTTTGAGCTAGGGAACCTCTGCTTCTCACAAAAAAGCTGTAGTGGGTGTTTCCCTTCCTGGCAATGACTCATGTTTCAGGTTCTGTTACAAGAAACTTTAAACAATCAAAAAGGCACTTAAAATGGCAGCATTTCTCCATTAAAATATGTTATCCCATCCTAAGTACTCTCTACTTGTTTTAGAGTTATGCCACTCGAGGTGAAGGTTCTGTCTGATCTATTTTATCAAGTTCTTCCAGGATATTTTTAGTCTAGGGGGATAAAAGGCTCAAATTTCATTCCTCCAGCATCCCAGGACTCACCATTCCCAGCTCTTCCCACTTTTCTGTTCTACAGACAAACTTTCAACCCTCTTGTACTCTACTGTTCACAGGGGTGTGCTGACCCAAAGCCAACACACCTTTGCACCCCCAGGACACCTTCACTGGTCTGCACATGGGTGCCATCGCTCACAAGTTTGCTGCTGCTTGCTCTAGCACCCGCATGCAAGCTGCAAGTTGCAATGAGCAAGTAAGCTGCAAGCTGGAAACAGTAACCAGGTGTCTTAAAGGTCCAAGTCTGATGCCACAGTAATTTGGAGTTTGGACTCCCCAGTATGGAGTTTGATTTGCTTTACTGGATGGAAGAAATCAACTTTGCATCGTTATGTTATGAAACGGGATTTTCACGTGCATCCTGCTCACCCCACCATGCCTCAGCTCCTCTGTTCCTGACAGGCCATCAAGCCCTTGGTTTTTCTTGCTTAATGTTCCTCGCTTGACTAGGGGTTGGATGGTTTCACACAACCCAGTTCTCAATGCCTGCCAGCAACTCACCAACTACCTGGCAGGGGAGACACCATGATGTGGAAGGTGGTTTTCGTACTTGCAGGGGAAGACCACTTTCTTGGAGGGGGTAGTACTTTGACGGAGGTAATTTATAGTTAACTTCTCACTTTCTCTTCCAGTGGGAAGATCTTGGCTTTATGCCCACTTTATGAAATGGGAGCCTCTTCCCTAGCTTGCTCCTGAGGCCATACGGCTGAGGACAAGTGAAATTCAAGGGCATCCAAACCCGAAGACCCTGGGCTTGGGCCTGCATGTAGGATGCCTGCCAAATGATTTGGAAGCATCTGAAGCCCCAGGCAGGGGTGGGGAATGTCTACCAGTTGATTCTTGAATGACTCATGGATTTGGAATTGATTTGGCTGATCTGACTTGGAACACGAAAAATTTTCCTTAAAAAAAGGGGGGGGGGAGGGTGTGAACAAGGGAGAATGTGGGGAGAAAGTGAGGGAGGGAACCCAAAGACCACTTGTTACTAGCATTGAAAAGGTGCAGGGGGTGAAGAGTTCCTAAGGGGCAGGTAGTGTGGAATCAGAAAAAATATATGCCTTAAACTTTGATTATTTTAGTTATAAGATGACATAACCGCTTTGTGGAGAATTGCTGGCTCTGTACAGTAGAACAGATAAGGGCAAGTGTTTGTTCTTTATAACTCTTTTGCAACTGCTTCGCTCACCGCGGCCTTGAAGGTAGCAAAAAAAAAGTATGTACAAAGTTAATTTCCAGGTGCAAGGAGGTTTGTGAACTAACCTCGCCTCCCCCATTAGTTCCCATCCTGATTACAGCAAAGAAATAATGAAATAATATTATAGCCGCTTTTTATGCTAATTTCATTATATGATCATGTGAGTTGTAAGTGACTTTTAAAAAGTATATAAGCCTCCTGATTTTGCTCTTGGGGGGGGACCCCTTGCAAGTGCTTGGGAAATCCATGTCACTTTGAAACTCCCCCTACAGCTGTAGTTTCTTTTGAATAAAAGCTTCTGCTGACCTGACCCAAAAGTATGCTGCGTGTGTTTCCACGACAATTCCTGGTGCCGTGACTCGGATCCAGAACACAGGCTGAGGAAGGAGGACCGCAGGCTGCCCCCCCCGAACCCCGAGGCACCAAACTTGAGAGGTAAGAGACCTAATTCAAAATCTCTATTGGGGTTTTGGAGGAGGACTGCCTGTAGGCTCCCAACTTGGCCGTGGTAACTGGATCTGAACCTTGTTAAAACAGGTCAGTCTGAACCTTACTACCGGCTAAAATTTTCTGTCTGGTAAAGGATCCCATTTGTGTCTGTTAACGTACATTTTATTTAGGGAGAAACTGTTTGAGGCACCTTCATCCAACAGCACATCAGGCTTGTAGTTAATTAACTAAGGCGGTGTGGGGTAGGAGGTCTGGCTGACTGAATAAATGTGCATGTGTGTGTATTTAGAAATATGAGCCACTGACCAGGACTGAGACTACGGTTGGGTTCAGCCGCTCCAATTCTGCCTGACAGGGCAGTTTCGAAAGCAAGGGGGCCCAACTGGAACCTCGTGACCCAGTGGACAGGGCGTCTGAGTGATTTTGTCTTTTCCAAACCCCTTGTCCCAGTAGCTTCTGCCGAGAGCAGGAGTGAAAGGATCCCTCTAGTGTTTCCCTCCCCATTTCCATTTTATGAGCCGGTGTCGGGTCAGAAGCCTTTTGTCTGGGCAGTGAAAAACTGCAGGGCAAGGCACTGAGCGGCCCGGACATCCTAAAGAAGCCTCTCCTACGTCTCCCTGTGTGACTGAAAATGGGAACAAGTCAGTCTAAACAAGTTCCTGTCCCCTCTAAGGGGACTCCGGCGTACTTTATGTACACACACTATTCTCCCGAGACTTGCAAGTACCTGGATAAGTGGAACTGGTATACTAGGGATGATCCTGTGAAGCATTTTCCACAGGAAGGAACATTTGATCAGGATAAAATAGTGCACTTGAGAGGGGCTTTAGAGTCCCGTGGATCCAAAACACCACAAAATCAGTGGGACGCGTTCTTTTTTGGTATGATGAAATGTCCAAAAGGCGGACAGAATCTCAAACTAGGAGCCTAAAAGACTCTCAAAAAAAAAATTAAAACAGCAGTTAAAAGCTGTTCGGGAGAAATTGGCTGCTCCCCCAAATTACACGCCGGCCACCGCTCCGATGTATCCAGCATTGCCCGGGGTGCCCCCACCACCGAAGCCAGCCAAGGATATCCTTAACCTTTGTTCGAACCCTGCTCTGCTGGGACTCCCACATCAGCAACAACCAGTTCAACATCAGGCTGCAGCCCAGGCTAGTGACCCATTAGCTGAAGCTCCTTCAGTAAATCCATCCACAGAGCTTAATAGTCTGGACTCATCCACCATATCTGCCACTCAATCATCACCAGTGTGGGAATTTACTCCTGGGTCACAACCCACCACAGGTGTATTTAGAAGAATGGGAATAGGCATGGAAAGATCTCCCATCAATCTGAGATCCCAAACTGCACAAGTTTACCCCCTAAGACAAATGCCAGGCATTGGCATCGATGGACAAAATATAGTAACTGTACATGCACCCTGAACTCCAGGTGATCTCTACAATTTAACTCAAAAGTTCCCAAAAATCAGGAAAGACCCAGAAAAATTTCAGGAAGAATTGCAAACTGTTATAAATTGTTATAATCCAACATGGGCTGACATTAATCAGCTCATGCGATCGATTTTGCCCAAGGAAACTATGCTATGTCTGTACGCTGCCTATACTTGGCCAGATCAAAACCCAGGGATTGGCCAAGACTTTATTAACAAGAGAAATGCTTTGGTTCAGGCAGTTCTCACAATTTGCCCAAAAAAGGCAGACTGGACCAAAATAAATACCTGTAAACAAAACAAAAATGAACACCTCAGTGACTATTTAGAACGCCTCAAACAGGCATTTGAACGATACTCAGGAATGGATAACCCAGTCGGAAATGCTAAACAAGCAATAGTGGCAGCATTCGTCCAGGGACTTAACCCTAAAATTGCTGAGAAAATTCAAACAGTAATTATTGGCTGGGAAACTAAAGATTTGACCGAAGTCCTTGCTGCGGCTAACCATTTTCATAACAAATTGGAACAGTCTAAAGACAATGCCGAGTTTAAGTTAATGGCCTTACAGATTTCTCAGTTGCAGGGTCCAGGTAGAAGAAGAGAACGAAGATGGGGAAGGGGAGGCCTGGGTAGATTCAGGGGAAGAGATAGATCCTTGAGCCCACAAAACCCAGGCTATGGGAACCAATGTCATTACTGCAAGCAAGAAGGACATTGGAAATCAGAATGCCCCAACCGCCCTGGCCAAGGACCCAGCCCCCAGCCCCCACCTCCACTTCCTGTCAATTTTCCCAGTGTTGAATAGGACAGCCTGAGGGACAGTGACATCATTGCTCCTTTGCTTGCTACTGACCAATCTGGTCTGTTTGTTGAATGCCTTATTTCTGGTAAACCTGTCTCCTGTCTTGTCGACACCGGAGTGTCCCGCTCCACGCTAAAGGCTGCTGAGTTTCCTTTTCTACCTTATTCTCCTGAAACTGTAAATGCTGTCAGTATAGGCGGACAACCTATCCCACATCCCGTCTCTGAGCCTGTCTCCATCTCTATTGGCCCTTTGTCTGAAAATCATGCCTTTCTTCTTAGCCCCTGCGCACCTGTCAACCTTCTTGGTAAGGATTTGCTGTGTACACTGGGATGCGTGATTTATTGTAGCCCAGATGGTGTTTACCTTGAGGTACCGGAACAGAGGGAAACCGAGCTTGTGGCTTTACTAACCCAGGAGTACTCTGATCCTGACACTTCCTACTTGCAAGAGGAACTGTTGGCACGAGTACCTCCACAGCTGTGGTCCACCCATGAGAATGAAGTGGGGCACATGCTGAGTGCTGAACCAGTGCGTATCATCCTGAACCCTGCCAAGCCACTTCCTCGTGTCCCACAGTACCCTATCTCAAAAAAAGCTGAGAAAGGGATCAAGCCTGTCGTTTCCTCACTCCTTGAGCAAGGGATTATTGTCCCAATACGCTCCCCTTGCAACACACCTATCCTACCTGTCAAAAAACCTGGTAAAGATACATATCGCTTTGTGCAAGATCTTCGAGCTGTAAATGCCGCTGTTTTACCCACTTTCCCCGTGGTCCCTAACCCTGCCACTATTCTTTCCTATATCCCTTCAGATGCTACATATTTCACAGTAGTGGATCTTTGTTCTGCTTTTTTCTCTATCCCCGTTCATAAGGATAGCCAGTATCTGTTTGCATTTACTTATCAGGGATTTCAATATACCTGGACAAGACTCCCTCAGGGATATACAGAGTCCCCAACCCTGTTTTCCCAGATCCTAAAAAAAGATTTGGATCCTATCATGTTCAAAGGGGGGTCCACCCTTGTTCAGTACGTTGATGATCTATTGTTAGCCTCACCCACTTTGGAGGCCTGTAAGCAAGATACTTTGACACTCCTCACAGCTTTAGCTCAGAAAGGCCACAAGGCCTCAAAATCTAAATTGCAGCTCTGCAAGTCTAAGGTACATTATTTAGGGCATGATATCTCAGCAGGAGAACGACACCTTTCCCCTAGTAGAGTTGAAGCTATCCTCAACATTCCCAAACCTATGACTAGAAAACAGATGAGGGGATTCTTAGGTGCAACGGGTTATTGTAAACAGTGGATCCTGGGTTATGCTGCTTTTGCAAAACCCTTGCAAACATTCACTCATGATACCACCCCGAAACCCCTCCCTTGGACTCCTGAAGCCGAACAAGCATTTGTGGCCCTTAAGCAAGCCCTCACTCTTGCTCCCGCTCTTGGACTTCCTAATTATAAGAAACCCTTTACCTTGTTTTGTCATGAATGGAAAGGAATCACTCAGCTGCATGGTAAAAAGCATCGCCCAATTGCATATTACAGCTCTGCCCTTGATCCCGTAGCTGCGGGACTTCCTCCTTGTCTCCGTTCAGTTGCAGCTGCTGCCTTGTTGGTTGAAAAGGCAGATTCTCTAGTTTTGGGACGCACTTTAACCGTTACAGTTCCACATGCTGTGATGGCCCTTCTGCTCAAGGGCAAAACTCAGCACATTTCCAATTCCCGTCTTACTAAATATGAGAAACTTCTACTATCAGCTGCAAATGTAACCTTAAATCAGTGTTCAATTCTGAATCCTGCGTCACTTCTGCCTATTGCCTCTGATGGTGAGCCTCATGATTGCCTGTCTGTCACAACTCAATTGTTAACCCCTTGAACTGACCTCAACGACATTCCTATCCCAAACTCTAACTTTGTTTTGTTTGTTGATGGTTCCTGTCTTAGAAATGATGCAGGCAAATTAGTTGCGGGATATGCAGTATGCACTCAATATGCTGTTTTAAAAGCCTATTCTTTACCCCAAGCTCATTCTGCTCAAGTTGCTGAACTCATTGCTTTAACACGTGCTTGCATTTTTGCAAAAAATCAAACCACAACCATTTATACTGACTCTAAGTATGCTTTTGGTGTTGTTCATGATTTTGGACAAATCTGGAAACAAAGAGGGTTCCTCACTTCATCAGGGACCCAAATCAGTCATGGTTGTTATATAAAAGCACTCTTAGAAGCTGTTCAATTGCCTCTTGCTATTGCTATTGTTAAATGTAAAGCTCATGAGAAACCCTTTGATGATGTCACACGAGGAAATGATCTGGCAGACCGTTCTGCCAGAAATGCGGCCCTTTCTGGCCCACAGGCTCCTAACTCTGTTTTTGTTTGTTTTTCAGCAGACCAGTCTCCCTTGGCTAGCCTTTCAAGTCTGGCCCTTCTTCAAAATCAGGCCCCAAAAAAGGAAATAAATGACTGGCTGCGTGCAGGATGTTCACTGCACCCCGACTCTCTCTGGCGCTCCCCGGACGGCCGCCTGGTGGCGCCTAGAGCTTTTGCCACATCTTGCTCGTTTAACCCACTCTGTGGCCCATACGAGCAAAGTGGGGATGATTGCTACAGTACAAAGAAATTGGTTTGCCCCAAATTTTCCTTCCATGGCACAACAGTACTGTAGTTCCTGTCCCATCTGCTTAGCTCACAACATTGGGCAAGGGGTAAAAACGACACCCGCAGCCCATCCCCCTCCATGGGGACCATTTGTAAATCTGCAAATTGATTTCGTGCAGCTACCTAAGTGCTGTTCTTATGAGTACATTCTTGTTATTACTGATGTGATCTTTGGATGAGTGGAAGCCTACCCATGCGTACATGCTGATTCCATCACTGTAGCAAAGAAATTGCTCAAAGAATTCATCCCTAGATTTAGATTGCCCCTCACAATAGATAGTAACCGCGGCACCCATTTCACAGGACAGATAGTAAAAAACATCTGCCAAGCGCTCAACATACAGCAACACCTACACTATAGTTATCATCCACAATCAAGTGGTTCCGTAGAATGTAAAAACTCTGATTTAAAAACACGCATTTCGAAGATTTGTGCTGAAACAGGCCTCAAATGGCCTGATGCACTGCCCATTGCTCTTATGCACATTAGAAACACTGTTAACAGAAAACATGGCCTAACCCCTTATGAAATACTCATGGCACAACCCATGAGGATGCCAGCTACACCACCTGTTGCCCCACACCAAACAGACCTACAATTAACTGATGAAACTGTACAAAATTATTGCAAGGCATTAATAAAGTATGCCAGGTCTGTTCATTCACAGGTCCAAGAAGCCTTACCTCAACCACCGGATGTTCCCTGTCACAACCTCGAACCAGGGGATTGGATCTACGTAAAGGTCTATCAACGGAAAAACGCACTTCAACCCAGATAAAAAGAACCTTTCCAGGTACTTCTGACCACTAATTCTGCTGTTCGTTGCCAAGGTCAACAAACATGGACTCGCGCCTCGCACTGCAAAAAGGTATCACCTCCATTGGACCCCGAAGCAGCTGTATTCCAACCAAGGTTGGGATCTTTCCCTGAGGCCAAGGACAAAGACCCTCAGGACCTCACTCAGGCAAGTGAGGAGCATCAGGGTGCAAGCGCTAGTAACCTCTCCCCTGTACCCAACACCTCAGCCCAGCCGGATTCATCAGTTAAAGAACGAAGATATCATCTTCGGCCTCGAAGAAAGTGAATGCTCCCATTCGGAAGATCACCACCTCGATCAAGACCAAGAGCCGACATTATCAGTCCTTTAGATAACTTGAGCCCAGAGGACAAAGAAAGACTTTGGCTGCCATCCTGGGTTTGGCTGGTAGTGTTCTTTTTCTTACTGGTGCTGGTTATGTTTGTTGTTAAGGTTCTTTGTCCCTCCTGTATCTAAAAATGGCACTGATATCCTTATACATCACACTTGGGTATCTCAGTATCACCCAAGGGGGGTGAAAAAAAAATTTGTATTTGCAGATCTCCCGTATGGTGGCTCAAGCTGAAAATAAAAGTAACTGCTGGATATGCTCTCACAGCCCAGCACACCTACACCAAGGAATCCCAATGATCGGAGTACCAATATCCCTCCAGCAATGGGGAACAATAAACGGCGGCTTCGTTAGATACTACTCGTTAGCTGCCCATCGGTCCGCTCCTAAATAATGGAGGGCCGCCCCTGCTAACTGGATAATCTCCCCAAGAGTAGAGGCGCCTTTCTGTTACAGATCCAACAACACCGGAGCTTATAATAAAGCCACACCTGTAGGACACTACCCTCATTGCCTAACTACTCTAGATTATAGCCCTAGTAGCACCAGTGGAATCCTGTTGGGTAACGTACCCTGTCTCAATTGTACAGGATTCATGGTCTACAACTTTTCTAAGGAACCTCATGTTGCTCTCATTGCAAACAGATCGGAATTTTACATTCACTCCAATTTTACTTCTTGTAATATATCTCGGTCCAGCAGGATAGCAGCTGAACGTGGTCCGTCCTATACGATGCATATCAATCGAAAGTGCCGGATATGGCACAACACCTGTCAAAATTTGAATACCCTTTCTGCCCCAGGCCTTTACTGGCTCTGCGGAAACAGGGCTCATAAAATCTTGCCCTAAAATTGGGTGGGGGCATGCACTCTTGGATGTGTTATCCCTGGTTTCGAAATGCATAGTGCAATATATCTGGAACAAATAAAAAATTTCAACCATCACATAAAAAGGGCGGTTAACCCCTTAGCTACCAGAAACACAGGGTTCCATCAATTTGTGAGAACTTTCATACCGTGGCTTGGAGTAAGAGAATTGGAACTAGCCATAATTAACATTTCAGCCACAATGAAAGCTATGAAAAATGCCACTGCGGATGCAATTCAGGCTCTGCAAGAAGAGATCTCCCAGATTTCACAAGTAACTATACAACACCGCACAGCCCTAGATTACCTATTGATATCCCAGGGAGGAATATGTGCCTTAGTAAACTCCACCTGTTGTGTCTACGTCAATCAGGACATGCGAATCGAAACTGACATTCGCAAAATCCGAAATCAGTTAAGGGTCTTACATCAAGTGGCCTCAGAAAATACTAACTGGGGTCTAAAAGAAATGTGGTCTTGGCTAACCTCCTGGCTCCCAGATTTCGGGGCCCTTGACAAAAAAATCCTGTATGAAATATTGTTTGTCTTGATAGTTCTAATAATGTTTTATGTCTTAGTACAACTGATCCTCTGCTGCGTGAAAGCCAGCAGGAAAAGCTTTAGCAAGGCAAGAAAACCCACAGCAGAGTCTAAAATAATGGTGTTACAAAAGTGTGAGCAGATTAAAAGAAAACATGAAAGGCTGCATGATAAAATAGAGGGGCTCATGAGAATGGAAATTTAAGGCTAAAGTGAGACTAAATAGTCTCAAAGGGGGGGGCTGTGGAATCAGAAAAAATATATGCCTTAAACTTTGATTATTTTAGTTATAAGATGACATAACCGCTTTGTGGAGAATTGCTGGCTCTGTACAGTAGAACAGATAAGGGCAAGTGTTTGTTCTGTATAACTCTTTTGCAACTGCTTCGCTCACCGCGGCCTTGAAGGTAGCAAAAAAAAAGTATGTACAAAGTTAATTTCCAGGTGCAAGGAGGTTTGTGAACTAACCTCGCCTCCCCCATTAGTTCCCATCCTGATTACAGCAAAGAAATAATGAAATAATATTATAGCCGCTTTTCATGCTAATTTCACTATATGATCATGTGAGTTATAAGCAACTGTTAAAAAGTATATAAGCCTCCTGATTTTGCTCTTGGGGGGGGACCCCTTGCAAGTGCTAGGGAAATCCATGTCACTTTGAAACTCCCCCTACAGCTGTAGTTTCTTTTGAATAAAAGCTTCTGCTGACCTGACCCAAAAGTATGCTGCGTGTGTTTCCACAACAGTAGGAACAGGGAGGATGATAATACTCCCCTTCCCTGCAAGGACCTTGGCGAGGTTGAAGCCCACACTGTCGTGAAGGCAAGGACCCAGTGTTCTCCCTCACTCCTTTCCCCACAGGCAGGAAGGATTCTGTGCTGGGGCCAGCTAGCCAAGGAATTCCCTCTGCTCAGCTGGATGGCCCTTGGTGCAAGGAGAGGGGTTAAAAAAGCAATTAGCACTAGCAAGCAGGGGCAATTGGATTTGGTTGTGGGCAGCCATCTAACTCCCCACCCATGCTGCCTCTTCCCACTGCTGCTGGCCACTGCGCTGGGGCAGCTCTGACCTGGCTCAGCATGCTGCAGTCTGAGGTGTACATGCAAACAACACACCCAGGAGCAATCAATTCCAGTACAATAAGCACTGGCACTTTTTGCTCCACTTTACTTGCATGTGTAGATATGTGCACTCTTTAACCTGGCTTCTTTTTTCTTTAGATTGTGGATTTTTTCCTTAAAAGCAGCAGATTTCAATATCTTCCATGTTATAGTTGTGTCAGAGCAATGGAGCCATGATGGTCTAGATTTCATAGATTTCATAGACATTAGGGCCAGAAAGGACCTCTTAAGATCATCAGGTTCAGTTCCCTGACCCAGGGGCAGGATTCAGCTGGGGTCAAACGATCCCAGCAAGATAAGCATCCAACTGTTTCTTAAAAGTGTCCAGAGTAGGTGCTTGCACCGCCTCTACGGGGAGTCTATTCAAGGCCTTGGGGGCTCGAACAATAAAGAAGTTTTTCCGTATGTCCAGCCTAAAACAGTCTTGCAGGAGTTTGTGACCATTGGTCCTTACCATTCCTTGGGGTTATTCCAGATGTTTACATAAAGAGTTTTTACCCAAGTTTTTGTTCCCTCTGCTACTTAGCTCTGCTGCTTCTGCTTCTCTCACATAGACCTGAGGAAGGCTACTGTGATACCAAAAAGCTTTCCTATGTCTATCCTAACCATGCAGTTAGTCCAATAAAATATATCACCCACAACTATTCTTGTCTCTAATGTTAACTATTTGATTCCTGAGCATTTTAGCTGATAGTGTGGCCAAGGGGTAGGAATTAAATCATTAGGAGTGAGAAAGAAAAGTTGCTCCTAGGAAGGTAACACACAAAGAAGAGAATCTCAACAGCAGAGAGACAAAGAGAAATGAATGTAGGGCTGATTAAAATATATAAATGCAATAACTGCATAAAGCTATTCTCTCTCCTTGGTTTCTGAGAAATCACCTCCCATTGGTATTAGTCACAGGGGTAATCTAGTGTGGACAGGCATGAATATGTAGTCCTGAATTTCTGGCACAGTCCATAATGAAACACAAGATTCAGTCTGCTTTTCAAACTAAGGTTGACACTCCCAGTGTAGGCACAAAGCAGGCTGGATTTGCACCTTATAAACTAACTAAATCAGAACATAAGTTTTCACAAGCACAGGGTTTACCCTTCTCCAGTCCAAGAAAAGACCATTGAAAGTATTTAAAGGCCAACATTAAAAAAATACAACAGTCTGACAAAGACACAGTCTCCCTTCAAGGAATGTAGTAAAAAAAGTAATTTTCTGAAGGAAAATATCAAATTACCATCTTTTTAACACTTTGCCATTTAGAAGTCAGGGATTCAACTTCTTTTCCAATCAACACTTTTTTTTAAATGTCAATTCAAAATATTTTTTTTCAAATCAGCATTTTCCCATAAAGTTTCATCCCAGGGCCAAGTGGAAGTGGTTGCTTGGAAATGAGAAGTTTATTTTGTTTCAAGTAAATATCCCCTCCCCCCCGCCCCATCAACATATCTAGTTTTGGATGAAAATTGCAACATATTTCATATTTATGTTTCTCAATTAACTTCTGTTCCATGAAATAATTACACACACTGATTTGCCTCCTGTTTGTGCCAAAAAGCAGCTTTTACATATCAGAATTTCTGACCAGCTGCACCTGAATCAAAGGATTTGGGCATTGTCTGTATTTGGGCATTGTCAAGTTCCTTGAGTAGCGATCCCCCTGGGGTGATGAAGATGCTGCTGTTACCAGCCCGCCAGGCCCCAAATGCAGTGAAGTAGCCTCAGCTTGGCAGGGACTGCTACTGCATCACTGCTCTTCTCATTCCCCATTTCCTCCCCCCTGCTTCTTGGAGCTAAACCCGGAGTGGGAGAAGGGCTGGAAGGCTAAGTAGGCACACATACAGCCAGCTAAGGTGGGGGGAGTCCCAGCCAGCCTGGGGCTTTAGAAGGGACTGCAGGCTGCTCTGGGGTGGGTGTTGTTGGAAGGTTTATTTTGGTGAGTGTGTTTTGTGCAATGGATTTCCACTGCAAGGAAGGAGATCATGAATGGTTGGAGACAGCTGTACTTTCCCCATCCCAACACTTTTGAGAGAGGGAGGCATAGCTAGGAAGGGGCAATAAGTGTGTGTGAGGCAGGGGTGTGGGCATGAGTGGGAATGGGACAGAGTCTGGGTGGTGGAGGGGAATTATTTTCTTTTCAGAGGTATTGAATGTGGATTGGGAAGCTAGGGTGGGGAGTGCTCTCCTAGGGTAGAAGCAAGGGAGTGAGTGCTGTGGGATAGATTGCTTTTAAACTTTTTTAACTGCTTTGGAAACTATTGGGGGGGGGATTTTTTTTTAATGTAGAAATTTTTTTTAGCTTCTATATTTCTCTTTATTCTAAGTTGCCCTGAGTGTTTTGGGGAGCGGAGCATGTCAATTTAACAAATAAATACCTTTGCTATTGCAAGAGAAGGTCCTTTGGGTAAATGTGACTATCTCCTATTAGACCAACTAAATAGATGGAAAAACTTGATACTGTAAGGTGGTGATTCTCAACCTGGGTGTTTGCTGGGGTACTCCAGGATGCAGTGAGATCCTTTGAAGGGTGTCCCAGCAAATGTGGGAAGATAAACAGATAGAGGTAGGCTCAGGTTTCAGGTGGGAGGAGATAAACAGATAAAGGCAGGCTAAGGCTTTCCCTACCTTGCTGCTCCCTCTGCAAGGAGGTAAGCCCAGGAATAAATCAGTTTATTTTTTTTTAATGAGGTGTGTTGCTCAATCCACAAGTTATAGAGGGGTGGCTTGAGTCTATAATGGTTGAGAACCACTGATGTAAACCATGATTATTGAGGCTGGCTGGACATATAAACTGGATTATGCCTGGGTTTGGATAACAATGTTTCCATGCTGTATATAGATTATCTGAAGTAATGGCAAGATCCTTTTGGGTTTTGTTCCCCATAAGTAACTGATCAATAATTCCAATTTATCCATGTTTTCTGTGCGAGCACAGCAAACAGAAACATGACTTTCCCCCCCCCCCAACAGGTTGATTTCAGGACAGGAAGTTTAGCAAGCTAAGTGGAAACACCCAGTTCCTGCTGCAAAGAGAGCTGATTTCAGAGCTCTGAGAAACTAAACTTAAGCTGCTGCACATCCCGCGGGGAGCCATGGCCACTGGGAATCCTGTCCAGAGCCGCAGCATGGGGCATCTTGTTCCATCCTTCTGGATTATCTTAAAGACCCAGTCACTATAGGTTGTGGGCACAATTTCTGCCAAATCTGGATTGCCCACTGTTGGGAAGGAACAAATTAAGATGTCTCCTGTCCACAATGCAGAGAGATATATCCACAGCGAATCTTTAAGAACTGTGAGTTGGTGAATTTTGTAGAAATAGCTAAAAAACTGAAGGGGCAGGGTAAAAAAAGGAGTGGAGCACATATGTGGTGAACATGAGGAACCTTTGAAACTGTTCTGTTAGGAGGATCTGAAGCCTGTATGCCTTGTGTGTGACAGATCCAGGGAGCACAGGGCTCATTCTGTAATTCCTATAAAGGATGCTGCCTAGGCTTACAGGGTAAGATGTCTTGGGTCTGGCAATAGAGTCCTTAACTACGGATGTTTAAAAGGTGGTCCTTTCTGTCTGGAAATAGCCAATAGAAGTAAATTAGTCTGTATTGTTGCTGCTATTGTAATGAAAATGTAAGTGGCTGCTGTCAGCTAATACCTCCTCTCTGCCTCCCCTCACCTTTTTTTAAAATGTTTTCTTAACACATTATAGTGCTTTGTAACTCAGGAATGATAGTCCATGCAAGAGGGAGACAAAATGTGGATAATCTACCAGTGAAGAACAAATAGTGCAGTAAAGGAGACTCTTAGGAAATTCAAAGGAACCAAGGAGGGAAAACTGGGGTGGCTTTGGGCGTGCCTGCACCACTTCCCTGCTGTGTCTGAGGGTACTCCTGAAGCACATGTGCCGCCCTTCCACTCCTACTTGGTGTACCAAATTTTTAAAAAATGTTGTAGTGCCTTAGTGCATCCAAAAATGCATGCAAAGAAGCATGCTCAAGACAGCCTGACAAGGGAACAGGAACATGCACTCAGGAACACGCCAGACTTGCTGCAGTGCCTCATTTTCTGAGTCTTGGTTCATGGTGAACTTGGTTTTTTTGGGGCCTGCTCTTTACCACTAGTTCTGGTCTTGGCATGGGAGGCAGTGTAGACAAGCCAACCCTTGGCTCTGGGACTAGAAAGGCTCAAGCCAGTTAGTTCATTATTGGTTGCTACATATTAACCCCCACTAGGTGAGGCAGAAGGGTATGGGGCTTGGGACCCAGGTCCTTCATTTCCTGGGCAAGTGCCAGGAAACCACTAAGCTACTGGGCTGCAACCTGTCATTTAATATCCACTGCTCTTTCCTCATTTGCCTACACTGAACACCGGCTAACATGACTTTTTTTTTTTTACCTGGCTACTATTTCTGGGCATACCTGGGCTTAAACAAATAGCTGAGCAAGTATACCTGAGCATTATCCATGTAAAAAGAAGGCCCCAGAGGGCAGCCCTACTGAGCATGCACAGTAGCTGCATCTATGGTTGTATGTCCATACTACATCCATAGAACTGAATTGCAAACTGCTCCTAAGTGCCAAAATCAGCATTTACACAGCCACATAATTGTCATTGGGGCTGTAAGTGGAATAGGATCTCGCTGTCAGTGTTTTCATGCCTGAGCACCTCTTTGGGATCTTGCCCTTAGTTTCCATGCCTTCATAATTGGCATGTTTAAGTATCCTATAGACTAGTCATTCTGTTTTAGTGGCTGTGGTTAAGATAACCTGAGATAATTTGAAATGGAGGTGGAACATGCTATTCTTTCATTCTTGTTGCTGTACTAGGCAACACTAGTCCAGGCAATCAAGCAGCAGTGCAGGCAACATGTCATGGAGTGCGAGGTGTTCTGGGAACTGTAGTTCTCTACAGTGGAAATGGAGTCGCTTGTGCTGGGAAGGAAACTTTCATTCCTTTTATTGCTGTCAAAGCCCATGTTGGGAGGGCACCAGAAAAAATTGGGTAACTTTTTTTGCCGCCACCCCACCCCAGTATTGGTGAACGTCACTGTCACTCAGCAAAACTGATTCCCAACTCACTTGTGCTCTATGACATGTTGCCTGCATTGCTAGGTAAGATTACCATATTTACAGGTCCAAAAAAGAGGACACCTGTCTGGGATGGGGAGGGGAGGAATGTAATGGTGGAAGGGCAGGGACATGCTGCCCCTGCCCATTCTGTTGCCCCTCACTGACAAGCTACCACCCCAGCACTGCTGCCACCCCTCACTCCAGACCCACTGACCCCAGCCCTGCCAGTGCCCCTCACTTCTAAACAGCAGTACCCTGACCCCACCCCTTGCTGGTGCCCCTCACTCCTGACCCACAGCCCCCCTGGCACTGCCAGTGCCCCCCACAGCTCCCTGTAACCCTCCCAGCCCTGCTGGTACTCCTCATTCCTCCAGCCACCTGTGTCCTAGTGCTGCAGGTGCTCTGCACTTCTGATGTGTGTGGGCCGGGAGCGGTCCGAGGCTTTCCGGGGCACACGGCGGGCTGTGGCCAGGAGCCTGCAATGGTTGGGTGGGTACTTTTGCACGACAGACTAGAATTAGGCACGGACTCGTAGCGGTTGAACAAAGAAAACTTTACTTACACCGTAGATGGTCGCGGTGCAGGCAGGAAAACTTTCTTGAGTTGCAGTTACAGACAAACACACATGGAGTTTGCTAGGCTCCACCGAAGATACACACACGGAGTTTGCTAGGCTCCGCAAAACGAACACGAACAAGAGCTGTAGGAAACTCGAGCTTCTTGTTAACAAACCGGACAGAGCTCTGGATACCAAAATGAGAGTCCGAAATATGACTCTCGACGAGCGCGCAGGGTAGGGATACATCGGGATCGTTTGATGACGGGGAGAGATTCTTAGTAGCTGATCAGGCCACTAGTCGGTCCGAGATTTACGTAGAAATCCATGAGGTAATCATGGAATTCTCTCCGGAATTCTCTCGGATTTCTCCCGGAATTCTCGGAATCGGGGATCTCGGGGTCCTCCCGAGATTCTCGGAGATCTCCGGCTTGGGCGGATATTGCTCAAACCTCTTATACGGCTAGCAAGCCAATCACTAATCGCCATGTGGGAATAATTTAGAAACAGCCAATAGTGGGACACAAATTTACATACGGGTGGCGGGAACTCCTTTGCACCGGTGTTTTCTCTCTGCACCTGAGAACTGCACCGTGCAAAGAAAGCTCCATGTGGCGGGAAATAATTCTGCAGTGCCGAAGCGCACACACAATCATTGGGTCATGACAACATGCAGCCCCTGACCCTCCCAACTCTGCTGCCCAAGCAGCTTCCTTGAGCACACACCTTCCAGCAGCCTCTGGGGCCTGCACAGAGAGCATGGATCTCCTGACAGCCACTTGGCTTCGCCACTGCACCCAGCCTCGAGCAAAAGCAGAGGGAAAGGGAAGACCCAGACAGTTGCTGGCATTTTAAAAAACCCGCCCAGATGGAGCACAAGGGCCCCAAAAAGAGGACATGTCTGGGAAAATCCAGACATATGGTAACCCTACTACAGTGCATAGCTTGGAAGTGCAAGTGGAACCAGGGAGGGGAGGGTGAGGTGCCCCTCTCCCTTAAGCAGTGCCCAGGGCATGTGCCCCACCCACCCACCCACCCCAGTTTACACTACTGTTTGAAGTGTTGATAATATATCTATGTCTAAATCACAATTTTTTATTTCAAAGATCCTTGGGTATTCCTTCCTCTCTCATTTAAAATATACTAACTTGAAGTAATAAAAGGATATTGCCTCATTCTTTATGAATTTCTCTCAGCTTTTCTCTTTTTTTTTCCTCCCCCAGATTGCTTGTCAGTTGAACTGTTGAAAAAAAGGAGTAAACCTCTTAGACCAGATCAGAAAGGTAAATTTTTCATGTGACTACATTTCATGGGAAAATTCTCATGCACGATTTTGTTTTGCATTAGAAAACCTGTCCATGTTTCAGTGGTTACTATAGGACGTTTAGCTCTTTAAGAAAATGGGTACATTGGATAAAAAGGTGTTAACATCTAGTTCATTAAGACTGTGCTATTGGTTCATTTCTTTTTAACCACTTCTCTCTTCTCTCCTCTATGATTAACCACAAGTACTGATGCATTTAAACATAGTAATCCTTATCTGTGCTTGGAACCATTATGCTCATTATCCCACAGTTAACATGGTAGTGTTTTAATAGGGGGAAAATGGTATGAAAATCATTTTTTTCTATAATATTCTTTATTACAAAAATTGGGAAAAGTTACCCCAGATTCTTACCTTTCTTCCTCTTCAAACCCAAATTATGATGATGGAAAAACAGAAGTGTGAAGTATATACAACTCTTCTCACTTTTCTACTCAACTGTTGAACAGAGTGGAAAAAGAGAGAGAGCAAGTAAAAGATAGTTTCAATTTCAGAAATGTTATATACTACAACAAAATATCTGGTGCATGTCTTTCATAGTTTCATAGTTTTATAGTTGGTAGGGTCGGAAGGGACCTGAGCAGATCATCAAGTCCAACCCCCTGCCATGGCAGGAAAAGGTACTAGGGTCAAACAACCCCAGCAAGATATTCATCTAACCTCCTCTTAAAGACCCCCAGGGTAGGAGCCAGCACCACTTCTCTTGGAAGCTGGTTCCAGGTCCTAGCCACCCTGACTGTGAAGTAGCCCCTCCTGGTGTCTAGTCTGATGTCTTTGTTAGTTTATTTGTTTGGAATGAGAAGGGAGAAACACTGTCAATATTTTTTCCTCAATTTCTTTTAGTCTATCTTCCTACCTCTTCTCTCCCACCCAGAAAAGTAGGGATAATATTTTTGAATGCTAATAACTGAGAGAAAATAAATCTACATGACTCTTCTTCTTAGCTTAAAGAAAAAGAAATAACTTTCTGGAGAAATCTCCCCTCACTGGAAATGTATGGGATTAAGAAAAGGCAAGGAGGGTGGGAGGGAATTATGAATTTCATGTAGCTTTAAAAATTTGTTTTTCCTTTTCACTTGGGTGCGGGGCAGCGTGGGGGAGGAGGGGGGAAGCATTTAAAGGGAAAAAGTCTACCAGCTTTAGTTGATACATTTTTCTAACATAATATATATTTCCTGCTTTAAACAAGCTTTTACACGTGCAGGCTGGGGGCGAGCCGGGCCCGTCTTTGTGCATGCGGGCTGTGGCCAGCAGCCCGGGCATGCGGGGCCGGAGAGGACCGTGCGGCGGCAAGGCGCGCACGGGCTAGAATGTCACAGAGGCATAATGGTTGATTTAAAGATTATTTACTTACACCCAAGATGGTCGTGGTGTAGGCTGGACAGTTTCCAGGTGCAGCTCCGCTTAAATCCTCATTGGAGGACTACGACAAATTCGGTTCTTTGGCCCCGGAGTTGTTTAGGCTCCGCGGGTTCGGAAATTTCTTTCCCACGGAGTTGTCGAAGCTCCGTGGGCTCTGTTCGGTTCTCAGGCCCCGGAGTTGTTAAATCTCCGTGGGTTTGAAAATTGAGTATATAGGAAAGGGATACGTCTAGGATTGCGCTCGGCGACAGGGAGAGGCCAGAGGCTGTTTAGACCTCTGTTGCCTGCTTAAGAAATGCGTTGGGTCCGTGAGGATCCGCAATGCTTCGAGATCTTCACACTCTCCAAGTGATTTCTCTCCAAGTGATTTCTCTCCAACTTGGGCAGAAGCCACCCAAGCACTTTATACGGCTAGCAAGCCAATCGCTAGCCGTTACGTGTGCATATATTAGAGTCGGCCAATAAGGTGGCACGAACTCTCATACAAATGGCGGGAACTCCTTTGCACCGTGCATCTCTGAGATGCAAAAGAAATGCACCATGCAAAGAAAGCTACAAATTGGCAGGAAATCCCCCTTTGCACCGGAGTTCTCTTCCGCAGCAGAGAACTCCGCCGTGCAAGGAAACTGCAATTTAGTGGGAACATAATTTAGCGATGCTGAAGCACACACAAACAAAAACTCACAACTTTGGGTTGTGACATCCCCCCTTGCTGAGAGCATAGCTAAATTATACTATACACTCATCACTCTAGAACCTTGTCGTGAGTTGTCAAACGAACAGATAAGCAAACAAACAAATAAACAAACATAAAATTCGCTGCCCTGGGATTAAGTTACATAACAATCAAGAAACAATAATTAACACAAACACATAATCTGATTCATAACAAAATTGCACGATCACGGCTTCAGTGGACATCATGGTGAAGTTGCGCGTCAGGCCCTCACTTCTTTCAGTGATGTCATCCCTCTCAGGGTTCCTCTTCGACACGCACTCTGAGTCTCAGATCTGTAAACAGAAAACTCTCAAAAAATAGATTAATGATCTTATTCTACAGATTTAAACAGTTTTAATGGCTCATATTCTCAATTGGACGAAATCGTAGAGGATCCATCATCTGGCTCTTCTAAATAATGAAAACCTAACTCATAGGCCAATTGCCATTGGCCTGCATCTCCTAAAATCCGAAGCTGCCGCTTGTTGAGTCCGGAACGCTGTAGGAGAAATCCAAACATGTATCGCTCCTCTAAGGTTCTCAGTGGCAGTGGTGGAAGGTCGGATTCACGACGTCTAGTGCCTTGAGGTCCGGTTGGGTGTTGACAGTCCCGATCAAGAGACAATCTTGGCTCCATCAGGATACGCAGTCATGACAACTGACAAAGAAGATTACTTACAGGTTGGTTCACCATTGGACTGAGCAGAATCTGAAGGACGACGATGTTTTTCTGCCCATAAACCTCAAGGGAACTGTCTAGACTGTGAACGGTTACTGGAACGGTTCCAGGATCTCGTAGGTGACAATGAGGCCATGGTCTTATTCGCTGGAGTGATGTCAGTCCCAGCGCACATGCTCTGGGGTTCCAGGCACAGTACGAGACGCCGATGATTGCTAGCATAAGATGCTCTGCGCCGGTATATTCTGGCCGTCCTGCATGCCACACGTGGGCTTTCTGACTAATCAGTCCTGCAACAAGCGCTGGCAGTGGAATAGGCCAGTGAGTATTAACTGTTATCATGTCGATGTCAGTGACATGTCCTCTACTCCACGAAGCTTGTCTAACTAGGAAGCTTGCTTCTTCCTGGTTCAGCAGGTCGGATCCAAGTTCCATGACTAAACGTCCTAACCATACAGCTAGAGTCTCTTCAGGTTGGATTCTTGATGCTCTACACAAATCCTGCAACTCAGCTCTGGTGCGAGCATAGTAGGCAGTAGCAATTCGATCAGTCGTTGTTGTAGGGAAAGCTGTTCTTTCGGGAGTTGATGTTGTTATAGGCTGAACTGCTGCTGTGGGAGTTACTGCTCCTGTTGTTGCTTTAGGCAGGAGGGGCGGATGCACTCCTCCGCTTGACTCTCTCCTTTGTCAGCAGGAAGGTGTGGTCGGTAGGGGCGTTGCTGCGTCGCTAGGCGGGGTTGCCGGCGACGACACTGCGTCGATGGACGGAGTCGCTGACCGAACTCTCGCGGGTTCCTCCGAAGCTCCACCCTTCTTTTCCGGTTCTTCCACGCGGTCTCCCTCTTGCTCGGCACCATCTTGGACTGGCGTTTCAGGCTCCCTTTTCTCAGCCGCTTCTTTGACCGCTTGGATCGCCATCTGCAGCTGGGTTTTCAAACTTAAGTTCTTGTGCATTAGATTCATTACAGTACGAAATGTTGCACTACATTCTTCCCCCTTGTTGTACCACGGGGCCACCCTCTCATCTGCGGCTCGTTCCTCCGCTTCCAGGTCTTCGCGGAGCTCGGATGGTAGCTTGCGACCCCTTAATCTAGCCGCCACGAGGGGAGGGAACCGGCCGATCGATTCCGGTTCTTCACTCTCCCGAGCATATCATAGGCATCGGGCACACTCCAGGGTGAAAGTCGGGTTTGTTTCGCCCGCCGGGTTGGGTCCGGCGAGGGACACAGTATCGAGGGGTCTGAACAGGACCCGCTCGTCTCTCATTATACACCCGAACGCCGCGGGGAGCAAATACACTTCCCTCTCTCTCGGGGCTCCGTCTTCGGAGACTCCCTCTTCTCCCTGTAGCGACAGGCGTCCGCTCACAAATCTTTCACCCATTCTGCCCGCCTGGTGGTAAGCGATATGCGCCTCCATCTCCTCAAAGCTTTTCACTTGGCGTTGGTTATCACGCCAAGGGCAGTTCTGAACCAATTCTAGCTCTAGCGTGTCCTCTCCTGATCCCATCCTCGTCGCCACGTGCGGGCCGGGGGTGAGCCGGGCCCGTCTTTGCGCACGCGGGCTGTGGCCAGCAGCCTGGGCACGCGGGGCCGGAGAGGACCGTGCGGCGGCAAGGCGCGCACGGGCTAGAATTAGTCACAGAGGCATAATGGTTGATTTAAAGATTATTTACTTACACCCAAGATGGTCGCGGTGTAGGCTGGATAGTTTCCAGGTGCAGCTCCGCTTAAATCCTCGTTGGAGGACTATGACAAATTCGGTTCTTTGGCCCCAGAGTTGTTTAGGCTCCGCGGGTTCGGCAATTTCTTTCCCATGGAGTTGTCGAAGCTCCGTGGGCTCTGTTCGGTTCTCAGGCCCCAGAGTTGTTAAATTTCCGTGGGTTCGAAAATTGAGTATATAGGAAAGGGATACGTCTAGGATTGCGCTCGGCGACGGGGAGAGGCCAGAGGCTGTTTAGACCTCTGTTGCCTGCTTAAGAAATGCGTTGGGTCCGTGAGGATCCGCAATGCTTAGAGATCTTCACACTCTCCAAGTGATTTCTCTCCAAGTGATTTCTCTCCAACTTGGGCGGAAGCCACCCAAGCACTTTATACGGCTAGCAAGCCAATCGCTAGCCGTTACGTGTGCATATATTAGAGTCGGCCAATAAGGTGGCACGAACTCTCATACAAATGGCGGGAACTCCTTTGCACCGTGCATCTCTGAGATGCAAAAGAAATGCACCATGCAAAGAAAGCTACAAATTGGCGGGAAATCCCGCGTTGCACCGGAGTTCTCTTCCGCAGCGGAGAACTCTGCCGTGCAAGCAAGCTGCAATTTAGCGGGAACATAATTTAGCAATGCTGAAGCACACACAAACAAAAACTCACAACTTTGGGTTGTGACATTACACTGGAACCAAAATTTTCTGTGTGTGCCTGTGTTACCTATGGCAATTGCAAGCTAAAGCCACTAAAGCATTTCTGGGCATATGTGGACCAAATGATATTTCCCGTTTAGGTCAATGCAACTGTTTGTGTTTGCACAACCCAGGATTTCATGCTGCTCTAAATTCCATTTAGCACCTGAAACTAACACTACTCAGAGATGTTTTAATATGCGATGCTCTCCAGTTATGCTGCTTCAACTATGGATTTGCTCATGCAAACAGCCAGAGACTCCAAAGACTTCTATTTAATCCCCTTCTCCATGAAGGGGCACTGTGCTCTGGCCTCTAGCCAGTAGGTGCTGCTGTGCTTTCCTTTTTTACCCTCCTTCACTCTTCACTCCTCCCTCCCTCACAGCATGCAATTCAGGTCGGGACAGGTCCGCTCAGACCAAATATTATTTCAAAATGGGGGAGACAAATAATGCCTTAATTTTCTACCCTCTCTTAATTCTTCTGCCCCGCCTCTACTACCTATAGTGTATGTCCTGCGACACCTTGCCCCCCGTCATGTGCCACCACTGCAGTGGACATAGCTCCTGACGACAGCTGCAGTATCACTGTAATGGTAAGTTTTTCCAAGTAGTTTGAAACTTGGGAGTGAGTGATTACATGACTTCCTTCAATATTGGAAACCTTCTGAACTCCATCGCATTCCATTTCAGACCCATGACCAAAAGTCCAGGGGCAGGGTGCTGCCTGCAAGACCTGATGCCCAGGATATGCAGCATCCCGGGTCATATTTAGGCTATGTCCCACCAACTTTGTGTGTGGGCACTGTGCACCTGGCGTGGAGAAGACAGTGTTCCGCAGTCACCGTTCCTCTGGTTGTATTAGCAGACACTACCTACCCCCTAAAGCCCTGGCTTATGGAGCCTTATGGAGGCTGATGCTGACCTGGAGAAGCTGGTTTTTAACTACTGCCTGAGCAGTTGCAGGATGGCTGTGAAATGTGCATTTGGCTGACTGAAAGAACAATGGAGGGCACTTATGTGCCAGCTGGAGCTGGAGCAAGAAAATATCATGACCTCTGTAGTGGCAGCCTACGTGCACAATATCTGTGAGAGCTGCGGAGAGGTTTTCAAGGAGTCATGGGAAGAAGTGCAACAGGCAGTGGCCAAACAACAGAGACATGTCTGGGCAGCAGCACAGGGACCAAGGAGATATCCTCAAGGACAGACTGGTGAGGCCGCCCTTGTGCGTGATTGTCTGGCAGGATATATTGCTGACAACAACACCTAGGAGGGCTTTGTTCTTTCTCTTGGTTATGTTAAAATAAATTCATATACACTTTAAATCTGTGTCTGCCTACAGGGGTGTGCAGTGTTGCTGACAGGGGGCGGAAGGGAGGACGATCAGGGGAAGGGGGAGGAAATCTGGACTGGGTAAGGGTTTGCTGCTTCCAGACTGTGAGTGGCTTGTGGGAGCGGGGCATTATGCACCATCACCCACATCTGAATGAGCTCCACCCCTCATGTGTGTGAGAAGGTTAACTATTATACCTCTTGGTAGACTAAGTGAGTGGGGGACCAAGATGAACAGCAACCCACATTTTCCAAGACATTTATAAAACAATTCACAACACACCTCCAAAAGCCGTATGTGGCACTATACAAGCGGACTGACAGTGTACCTGGGCAGGGAACAGGAGGGTTCCAGTGGGAGTCCCCATTAGAAACCATATGAAGATCAATGAGCTCAGGAATGCTGGGAAATGTAGTCCAAAAAAAGACAGAAGAGCTCACCACCAACATCGACAGCAATTGCCAATCAACCAGGTGGCAACAAACACCCACCCACCCACTACTCTAAACCCTAAATATTTTATGATATCATAGCAGTTATCATAGCAGCTATAGTAAATAAAAGAAAAAACACATATATTTGTAACAATGTTGGGATGGGAAGGGAAAGGAACAGGAGGGGAGGATTCAAGTGGCTTGTCTTTGGGATCCCGATGGGGTCTTTGGGATCCCGTACTGACAGAGAGAGAGCAGACTGACCAAGCATAGGCAGGTGCAAGTGACAATTTTGTGGTGACCATGACTGTGCCCAGGGGAGACTCCCAGTGAATTAGGACTGCCCAGTTAGAATCTGGAGTGGGGACTGAGCAGTTCTCAAAATGAAGTCATTAGTATCTAGGGCCCTAAATCCTAGAAGGCTAACAGATCTCTGGATTTTCATATGCCTGGATAGCATTACGTGCTCATGGTTGAACAGCAAATCTCATCACCTTTAGTGTTCACTCTGTTTGCCAGTAGTATCCGTGATCCTGAAGGACGTTGTGGAGGGCTGTAGTTTTTAGCAGGCAGAGAAAATGAGATGGGGAGACCCAAGGTGGGAAGAGGGTTGTAGTGGACAAATAAGAACTGAACAGTGCTGGAGAGGAACAGGAATAATTTAATGGGAAGGGAGAAACCCCAGTAATCAGCAACAATAAAGGGGAGTCAGAGCTAAAAGGGGGTGGAGGAGTAGGAGTGATCTGGGGGGAAAGGTTGGAGAACAATGTATAGAATAAATTAAAGGGGTAGGGGTAAAAAGAGAGACGTGGGAATTGAATATCCTGTTGAAAAGAGGCTGTACACTCATTGGGTGTCTACATAGGACAGTTGTTCCAGTCTTATTTAAATCGGATATTAAAACTGAATTAGCTAAACAAGTTCCAAACCTGCACTTTTGTCTGGAAACTCCTCTACATTTAAAGACCATTTTGATTTAGCTTTAACCCTAAATTGATTAGGAAAAGTTTAAGAAAAGGTGATCTTACATGGAGGGAAGAGAATCCTGAAGCTTTTAGCACCAGTTGAAATCTGCTAATTGCCAGTCCTATTAAAAATTAAACTGAGGTGATTCTGAATCCACTGGTTAATGAAAATACCATGATTTATTTGTTTTCCTATTATGGCTATTCTTAAATGTCAGTTACTGTAAGTATGTAATTTGTATTGGTGCATGAAATTGCTCTGCTCAAAGTACCTAGCCTGGATCTTTCTTTGAAAAGCCCCATGTCAGTTTCTGTTTCTTACTGAAAATGCTGGTTGTGCTAGTTATTAATTAATTTATACAATTCATGAATAATGGTTCCTCCCCACTTGCACTATTCCAAAATATTCTCACCATTTTGAAGCCAGAATAGTTGATCCAAGCATTACTTCTTGCAACCTTTTAGATTTAGTACCTTTTTAATATGTATTTCCTGCAAATAAAAGCTTTTAAAATGTCTGTCCTTTCCTAGTCTCTTTTCTATTCCATATATGATTTCAGAGTAGAAGAGGGTAGAGCTTGAAAACAAAATATGACTTCCAGCAGGATGGATGAGTGACAGGAGGATATGAGGACGGGGCAGTTACACGCACAGGGATCACGGATCACTTTTTTTATCCAGAGAGTTACGTGGGTTGAGCATGTGGAGCAGCACAAGTGCCTGTTATGGGTGCAAGGGTTTGAAGCAATCTGTTTGTAGAAGCACTGCGCGCTCTAGGTCAGGACCAGTGCAAGGACCACTGAACTGTTCCAGTGTAGGACTTCAGCAATCAGGTACATACAGGAGGGATGCTTAGCAATTCTTTACAGATGGCTTTGTCCACAGCTGAGGCAAGATCCACTTCAGGTAGGAGCTGATTCCAGTGTGAGTTTTATTATTTTATAATTTTTATTTGTGCACAAGTCTGCCCCTCTGTCTGATAGGAGGCATCCTTTTTTCAGGAAACTTGAGCACACTGGACTGATTTAGACATTATTTTTACAATACCTGGAAGTTTATTTTATTCCCCCCTGCTGTGTTTGTTTAAAGAGCTACTGCCAGCACCTCTTTCCCATCCTCACACGACATCTTTCCTGCCTAGGGACAAAGGTATGATGCGACTCCACCTTGACTAGCCTCAGTGTATGTAAGCTACACTCATGGGGAAGGCAGAGGTCTCCAATGTGCCGCTGATGATTTGAGGTTGGGGCTGAAAGCCTTTTGGCTCAGGGGTCTAACCATCTCCTCCGTGCCTGCTCAGGCACTACTTCCTGTGGCACCTCCAAAAGATGCTGGGCTTCGAGCTGAACAAGAGGCACCGGCAACTCTTCCACGTGAAGGGGAATAAGAAGATAGAGAAAAAATTTGGGGGCAATTTTCTTCAGACAAGCTGACCAGTGAGAGAGCTGGGGAAAGAAACAGGAAAACCAACAGGAATCTCTTGCAAGGTTCATTCCCCGGAGAGCGTGTTGGTGCCTGCGGGACTCATGCTAAGCTGCGGCTGACTCACAAAAGGCAAAATACAAAATACTGATGCTAACGGCATCGTGCAAGAGGATATGAGCTCAGGGCTAGGCCATCTGAAAGGAAATAATGAGGTTATCACTTCCAGCTTATCCTAGGATACTCACAATGGGTTTAAGCAGGCTCCTAGTTGTCCGGTGTGTAACCGTGTGAAATGTCTACCCTTGATTAATTAGCACGGTAAATATTTCTTTTGCAATTAACTCGTGTTTATGTGCAGGAAGAGACACTCCCCATAGGCGACAGGTGCCTCCTCTTTTACTTTACGTTTGCCGTTTCCACCCGAGGTCCCTCTCACAATGAGTGGCGTTACCGTGCGATAGTGTCGCCGGATGCGCTTCAGCGACGCGGACTGCGCAGCAGCCCTGTGTCACGCTCCCTGCAACGCAGCGCTACTGCGCAGCAGTGACTGATGAGCGACTGCGCAGTCAGTGTCTCTTAGAGGTAGATGTGCCCCGTCCCTGCAGCCCCTCCGGCCCAGCACCCACCAGCTCAAGCACGCGTCCAGGCTGCTGCTGAGGGAGGCGGACAGCGAGACAGAACAGGAACGCGTTGAGGGAGGTGGTGAAAACCACAGCACAGCCGCGCTGAGGCCTGGCACGCTCCGCGCACGCGCAGCCATCTGGCGCAACGGGAGAGGAGCCGGGGGTGGGGCTAACATGCGGAACTCTGCTAGGCATTGGGTCATTCCGCAGACTGGCAGCGCGGGCGGCCAATCGTGTGCCGCAGCGGTGCATGGGGTTCTGCCGCTTGTCTCCGCAGGTCGTGGGGGGGTGCCGTTTCGCCGGGCGGGAACCAGGGCTGGGGCCGGGGGAGGCGCAGACCCAGCACCCGCCCCGCCCCGCCCGAGCCGCCCCTGCCGCTTCTCCCGGCGCTGCCCTGGCCCCGGCGCGGCAGCTCGGCCTCCGTCCCCAGGCGCGGGGCAGCAAGCGCCGGTGCGGGGTGAGGTGGGGGCGGGGGGCGGGCTGCAGGAGACGGCAGGCGCGGTCCCTGGGGCGGTGGGATGTCTCGCATGCAACCGACTCAGTACGTGTACTGACTGTACTCAGCACAGTAAAGCTGCAGGGCCAGTTCCAGGCTGGGGGATGAGCCGCTGTGCGGCAGGGAAGGAGTTTGGGGTCGTGGCGTGTCAAACGTGGCCTGCTGGCCGGATATGGCCCACAGACCTGTTTGATGTGGCCCGCGGTGACTGGATCGACTCAATGCGCTGGCCTTGGCTGCAGGTGCTACACGTGGGGCGGGGGGTCGTGCCAGGGCACTGCATGCAGCCCCGGGTTCAGGACACTTTGCTGCGCCCGGGGGCCACTTGCACAGCAAACCCTGGGGCTGGTGCAGGCTGGACCGGTCGTGCGCAGCACAGAGGGCTGGCGCAGGGTGTGCGCGTTGTTCAGGGCCCGGCTGGATCTGGATCATGGACCGCGTGCCCCAGGTGAGCTCCATGCCATGTGTGAGTGGTCCTTGGGGCTGGCTTGGGGCACGCAGTGCTTGCAGCTCATGGGTTGGACCTGGTGCTGCATGTGACGCGGGGGGGTGTAGAGTGCTAGCTGCATGTGGTGCCCCAGCGTCCCTGTGCCACCTGCAGCGCTGGCTCCAGCCTGTGTGTCGTGGGCAATGTGTACCCCATGCTGGTCCCAGGGGCTGGAGTGTGCAAGCTGCAGGCTGGTCCCAGCACCACAGGGTCAGTCCTGGTTCAGTCTGCAGACTGGGTCAGGGAGGCTTACATGGCCCACGGGACCAGGTGAATATGACATACCTGCAATGGCCCATGAGCTGAATATGAATCAGCAGTGTGCTCTTGCTGCAAAAAAGGGCCAAACCACATCCTGTGCTGTAGTAAGAGGAGCGTCACTTAGAAATCTAGTGACATGGTTCTTCAGCTCTGTTGGGCACTGGCGAGGCCTCCCCTGGAGCACTGTGTCCAGTTTTGGGCCCCACATTTCAAAAAAGATGTGGACAAAACAGAAAGAAAAACTGAGAGCAACACGACTGTATAGGGCAGCAGTCACCAACCAGTCAATCTTGATCGTGGAGCCTCTTACAGTAGATCTCAGTCTGCCAGAGGCTCCAGAAGAAGCGGCAGGGTGCACGTGGCTGGGCTGAGCCATGCCCCCTGCCGCCTGGGCCGGGCTAGGTCAGTGGGGTCAGCCCGGGTGGCTTGGGGCAGAGGTGCTGTAGACCCTGGGGTGCCCTTTACTTACAAAAGTGATCTGCAGCATAAAAAGAGTGAAGACCACTGGTTTAGGGGCTGGAGAAGGAAGAAAAAGGAAAGGCTGCAAGAACTAGGGTGGTTTAGTCTGGGAACAGGGGATTGGGTATGTCTTCGAATACCTGCAGGGCGATGATAGAGAGGACAGAGAGAAACCGTATTCTCTGTAGCCGTAGGGGACAGGAATGGAGCAATGGCCAGGAGCTGTAGCAAAGGAAGTTCAAGCTGGAGATGAAGAGGAACTTTCTGACTGTGAGAGCGAGCTAGCATTGGGCCAGGCACTGAGCTAGAGGAGCTGTGGAGCCTCCTGCTTTGGAAACTTTCCAGAGCAGGTTGGACAGATGTTTGGCTGGGATGGTTTAGTCAAGGATGCTCCCACTTGAGTAGGAGACTGGACTAGATAAACTCATGAGGTCCCTTCCAGCTGTAATAGTATAGGCATCTCTCTGTTTCATGAGACAATAGATATGCCCTGAATCAGGCATCAGTTCATTGAACATCTGTGTGTGGCTGTAGAGCCCAATTCTTGAATGACAGTCCCTTCCACATGTATTGCATGTGAGGTTTGCATCTAGTGGTCCTAAATGTGGTGCAGGTTCTTCCTAAAGTTTCTTCTTTCCTCTGTATGTTGGCCTCTTCTTTCCTCAAAAGCTTTCATTGCACACTTACTAGACTTTTTCCAAGCCTTTTGATCTTCTAACCCTACTTTCTTATGATCGTTGGAATCAGTTAAACATAAACATGATAGATTTTTTGCACTGTTAAAACAGCGGGGTTAGATAACTGCTTCCATCTTGCTGAATAAGTACATGTGGAAGTGCTGAGTTAAGACCAGAACCTGCAGGGAAGTCACTGCTTTCCATTGTCCAAAAAATACCAGGTGGGAAGGTGGTATGCAGCGGTGATTAATGGTCAGATATTTAGGAAAGAATAATGGCCTAGCTGCTGAGAAACCATGTAATAGATTTGAACCATGTCCTTCCTTGCTGTTTGAACATCTGTTGGAGAGATTTCATAAGAAAGCTTCTGAGAAATGGTGAAAAATGGTATTTTTTCTATGTTTGTCCAGAAACAGGTCAGTACCCTTTTGCCCATGTCATCACAGCTTAAATGAGATCTGTGCAGGCCGGGAGCGGTCTGAGGCCTTCGGGGGTGTGCAGCGGGCTGTGGCCAGCAGCCCTGGCACGCGGGTCGGGGAATGCAGGCCGGCGGACTAGAATTAGGCACGGACACATAATGGTTGATTAAAGATTATTTTACTTACACCGTAGATGGTCGCGGTGCAGGCAGGAAAACTTGCTTGAGTTGCAGTTACAGATAGGAAAGAAGAGTGGACAAGAGTTCTAACCTCGCGAACTCTAGCCCAATCCGGCTGAAAGCTCTAAAACCGTGAGCCCGTCGAATCAACCAGAGAAAATAACTCGGAGAAGAGCTCTGGATACACACACGAAACTTGTTAGGCTTCGTGGAACAAGCGCACAGGGAAGGGGTTCGTCGAGGGATCACGCTCGGCGACGGGGAGAGGCTAGAGGTTGATCAGACCCCTATAGCCTTCTTAAGGCACACACTGGGCCCGTTAGGCTCCGCAGCACTTAGAGTTCTTCATGAGACGTGAAGTCCTCCTCCTCCACGAGATGGTTGTGGAGTCCTCCAACTTGGGCGGAAACCGCTTCAGCCTCTTATACGGCTAGCAAGCCAATCGCTAGCTGCCACGTGGGAATAATTTAGAACTGGTCAATAATGGGACACAAATTTGCATGCGGGTGGCGGGAACTCCTTTGCACCAGGGTTTTCTCTTTGCAACTGAGAAATGCACCCTGCAAAGAAAGCTCCTCATGGCGGGAAATAATTTAGCAGTGCCGAAGTGCACGCACACAAAATCACACCCTTGGGTTGTGACAAGATCAAAGTACTTAAAGTCTCATCTTTCCATTTTTTCCCCCTTTTCTTTTTTAGAAATGAATGGAAGAGAAACAAATATGTATAGATCCCTGACAATTAAAACTACAACTTGTCAAACCATGTGAAATAAGAGCTTTTGGTTGACGGCATTTATTGAGGAAACCGGAAAATAGTTAAATGAAAAGGTAGCTAGTTTTTATATCGGTTTAAAAGACATGCTATGTAAATTCTTTCGTAAACCATAATTACCACTTATTGTTAACTGTCAGTGCTTGATTATTCATCTCTGAAACCTCAGTTTTCTCTTTTCTTACTTCCCTTTTTTTTGTGTGTGTGTGTCTTGAAAAGGGTTTTAATATTTATTTTTTCAGGGATTCTGGTAGGATTCTGGTACTTTCCTGCTCCCCCTTACATTTCCCTAACATTTCTTTTCAGTGCACTCTGAACTACCATCATTTAGAGCAGGGATGGGCAAAATATGGCTGGCAGGCCAGATCTCGCCCACCAGGTATTTTCATCTGGCCCACAGTACCCACCAATGGATTGTGCCCCACTAAGCCCTTCTGCCCACGAGGGTGGGAGTGAGGCGTCTGTGCCGCACCCCCCCCCCCCCCGAACATACCCTATTATGCCTCGCTCCCACCCTTGTGGGCAGAAGGGCCCACCTGCATCAATATGGGGCAGGGGCAGGCTGCCCTGGTGTCCAGGTCCTTTCGGGCTGCAGCTAAGAAAGTGGGTGGTGGGGCTGCAGCTGGGTGGGAACGTGGCATGGGGCTGGCAGCAGCGTGGAGCCCGTGCCCAGGGGGGTGGCGACAGCTTGGCTGGGCAGTGTGTAGATGTGGGGGCAGCATTGGGACCCCTTGCACACTTCCCCCATGGTGTGCAGCCCTGACAGGCAGCGGTGGCAGGAGTGGTGGGGGCATTTGTGCTCAGTGCCGGTGCCTGGCTCTAGCCAGCACTGCACATTGGAGCGAGGAGTGCAGCCCCTGCCAGGCTGTCTGTATCACCAGTGCTCCCTGCACTCAAGGCACGGGAGGGAAGCCCCAGGTGCTGAAGCCGACTGAGGCAGGGAAGGCAGCTGGCTCCAGCACGTGGGGCTTCCTTCCCATGCCTTGAGAGCAGGGAGAACAGGAGATACAGGCAGCCTGGCGGGGGCTGCATTCCTTGCTGTGATGTACAGCACTGCACCAGCACCAGTTGGGCACCAGCACCCCGAGTGCCCTTGCCTGTTGCTGCACCATGGGAAGTCCCTACACCCCTACCACCCTCCCTCACACCCCTCAAAAGCCTCACACCTATACAGCAGTCTTGCGTGCATTGACTACAGGATAGGACAGTGTATTCCAGAGTCGCATACCCTATGCCCCCACACCATACACACACTCCCTCCCCACACACGCACGCATGCCCACACACACACACACACACTATAAAAGACTACATTTATTTTGAGTTATTATGCAGTCATTTCTATATACAGTACATGAACACAAACCATGAGAAATTTGTAATAAAATTAAAATGTGTTATAGTAGGTACTTGACTTTTTAGATTGATTAATTTTTTTTCTGGTTTTACGAGGGCAACTCCCCACTCCCAAAAGGAGTATTTTGGGGAGGGGGGGAAGGGGATGGACTTCAGGTGGCAAAGGTCAGTGGCTTGGGGTGGGACTTCCGATCCAAAGATGGCGACCAGAAGGCAGGGCTACCCATACGGCCCTCTGCTGCTCATCAAACCTTGTTAAGTGGCCCTCCACGTGAAATAATTGCCCGCCTCTGTTTTAGAGCACTCCATGCCTTCCAGTTTTTATATGTTTCTATAATATATTTCATCTGATGCCCTTTTATTTTCCCAGGTAAGATCTTGAAATAGAAGTTTGCCTTCTCCCGTGTCTCTGGGCTCTCAAAGTTGTCTTTCCCAGGAAGACCTTCTACCTACCTCAGACTCTCACATGTTGACCCACAGAGCAAAACACAAAGGCTGTGTCCAGACTAGCAGGAGCAGACAGTTGCAGTGGCACAAATTTGTGTTGCTACTTTGTGCCCCAGTACCCATTCCAGCACACTGCCCTTGCCCAGGTCCTCCCAGCTCTTCGGCCAGGGAGAGCTGACAGCTGCGGTCAGCACTATTACCTGGTGGCATGCTGGAGCAGCAGGGGCTCAACTCAGGCAGCACGAAGGACTGTATGGCAGCCAGAGCACTTCTGCTGGTGCATGCTTTTTTGCGTGCTTTTCACTGTATTTCTCTCCACTGGATTTTTTTTCCCACTAACAAATTTTGCCACCATGCTGTAAAGGCACGTGTTTTAACATTCACCATATACAGTTTGTCATGTCACAAAAAAGTTTGTGGCACCACAAACTGCACATCCCTGCTCATCTGGATATGGCCAGTGTGGCAAACACTGGTCTTTTAAGTTAGGGCTGTTCAACGAATTAAAAAGCAGTCAGTTATTGCAGTTGAGAAATGTTTTTATCTTTCGTTTACATTTTTTTCTTTCAGTTTTGTTCCTGACAAACAATATGAGAAATCGAGGAATTGAGCTAGATGTCATCTGCTTGGATTTTAAGAAAACCTTCGATACGGTATCTCATCCTGTTCTCACAGAAACTGAGCGGCTGTGATGTAGATGATTGCACGGTCAGGTGGGTGGCAAACTGGCTTAAGGGGCTGCACACAGCAAGTGCTGGTGGATGGGTTGGTATTGACCTGGAAAGATGTGGGCAGTGGAGTCCCACAGGGCTCGGTCCTTGGACCTGTGCTGTTCATTGTCTTCATCAGTGACTTGGATGAGGGTGTGGAAAGCACTCTCTCCAAACTCATAGATGATACCAAATTATGGGGTAAAAACACACACTAGAGGGTAGGGAACAAATCCAGGCGGATCTGGACAGGTTGAAAAAGTGGGTGGAACAAAACAGGATGCAGTTCAACAAGGACAAGTGCAAGGTGCTGCACCTAGGGCGAAAGAATCGCCAGCACACTTGCAGGCTGAGGGGGGACTTTCTTAGCCGCACAGCAGCAGAAAGGGATCTTGGAGTCATTGTTGGCACCAAGATGAACGTGAGGAGTCAATGTGACGAAGTGATCAGTAAAGCTAACCACACTTTATCATGCATTAGCAGGTGCATGACAGACAGGTCCAGGGAGATCATATTTCTCCACACGGCTTTGGTCAGGCCACAGTTGGAGTCCTGTGTCCAGTTTTGGGTGCCAAACTTCAAGAGGGATGTGGACAACCTTGAGGGTTCAGAGGAGGGCCACTCTTATGGTTAGGGGCTTGCAGGCAAAGCCCTACGGGGAGAGATTGAGGGCCCTGGATTTCTTCAGCCTCCGCAAGAGAAGGCTGAGAAGTGATCTTGTGGCCGCCTACAAATTCATTGGGGGGGGTGTGGGGGCAGCAAGGAATAGGTGATGCTCTGTTTACCAGAGCACCCCGTGGAGTAACTAGGAACAGCGGCCACAAACTGATGGAGACCAGGTTTAGGTTAGACGTCAGGAAGAACGTCTTTATGGTAAGAGTTGCCAGAATCTGGAATGGGCTTCCAAGGGAGGTGGTGCTCTCCCCTACCTTGGGGGTCTTTAAGAGAAGGGTAGACATGCACCTGGCTGCTCATTTCTGCCCAAGGCAGGGTGTCAGACTTTATTATCTGCCCTTCCAACCCAAACATCTATGAATCTAGGAACATCTATAAGACCTTTAATATTAGGATCTTTTCCACAGTTTTGGACAAAAATACTGAAATATCAAATTTTCATGGAAAATTTTAGATTTTTTTTTTCCTTTTCAGTGTGATTGGCAGTTTTTGGCACTTCTACAGTTTGGATTTTGTTTCCATCTGTTGTGAAATAGGATTTCCCTGCATGCATTCCTGCTGGAGATGAAGTGGAGAAGGAGGACCCTCCCACCTTTCAGTTTAGTAGCCTAGCACTAAGTAGCTTAACTGTGCCTCCTGTTCCCTGGCTTCCTGGACCCCCATCAACCCAGGGAGTTTGAATCTGCGTTTTCTATTTTCCAAGGAAAATGCTCGGACCACCACATCATGGGTCATGCATACTCTGGACTCTCCATAGCCTATGTCTTGAAACTGCACCTTGTATTTAATATTCAGTTAAATGGTCATAAGCTGTAATATTTTGTACCCTAACTGAGGCTGGAACCCAGGACTTCCTTCCCTTCAAAGACAGTATTCATCTCACTGAGGTGTGCTCCCTTTGGCTTATTCTTCCCTTTCTGCTTTCCTATTGAGTCCATAGCAAGAGGAGAGATGGAGAGGGCTCAGGGCGGTCAGTACGTAGTCCAGCAATTCTCAGCCTTGCTAAACTCAAGGCAACCCTCAACAGGTTCAAGGCACCTCCCAGAAATGTTAGCTCTTCTTTTGTTGATTTTCTGACTTTAGAAAATTAATAGAGCAATTCTTCTGCTGCAAAGAACTTAGAAAACCCAGAGCAGGTCAGAATGTTTTTGACACAATGGATTTCTGTTTAAAATCTCTGGGTTTATCTTGTGAATCAAGTTTGCACACCTCCTAGCACTAGCACTGTATGGTACACCCTGTGGAGGAGTCAACCACCCTCCCTGTCTGTCTCACTGCTGTAGGGCTACAGCCCAAACCCCCACCCCTGCCACTCTGGCTACTTGAGGCACCTGGCCTCCATGATAACAGGGATGCACATTGCTGAGTGGGATGGGGAACTTGCTCATCTTTTGTCCTGTGTAACCCTAAACTCTTACCTGAGGGTGCTGACGTTTTTTAAACTGACCAACCAACATCAGCCATGGTCTGCGAATAGTGGTTCATGGTTGGCCCAAGGGATGAGGTCAGAAAAGTTATTTAAGTGTCCCTCAATCTTGCGGGACGGGGAAGAGACATGTTGAAACTCACTGACACGCAATGAACTGCCTGCCTCCAAAGGAGGCTCAGTCAGCCTCTGGATGATACTTGTGAGTAACTTACCTGAAACTTCTCTAGAAAGATAGCTTACTGCAATGTAGAAGCATAACAACAGGCTACCTAGCTGTACTGTTTGCTGTGGGTTATTCTTTGATACTTCTCGAACCTGTACCCTTCCCCAAGCCTACCGTCTTTAACCAATAAAGCTTTCCACTATAACAAGCTTGGTGATACTTGCTGGGAGAGGGAGTGGGCATGCCTTTCTGCTCCCAATGCTGGGCTGACTAAGGGAGGCTACTTTTTGTGCTTCAGGCTAGAGGAAGCACCCGAAGTTCTCATAGTGGGTCAAGCACCCTCAAGGTCTATAAGGCCTGTGTACCCCAGGGGGCACAGGGCCTGAGCAACATCCAGACCCTGGGTGATGGCAGCAGTTACTCCGGCCTTGTGGGTGTGCTCTAGGAGCGGGGTTGGCCAGACATGAGGCACTCAGAGCTTGGTAAGTGGTCAGACACAGTGAAGTGGGTGGCTCAGCAGAGGGAATGCCCCCTACCGGCCCGCCATGCTCTCTGGCATCTTTGAAAGGATTTCAAGGCACCCCAGGTTGCCATGGCATGCTGGTTGAGTACCACTGACTTAGTTTATGGCCAGATGGTTAGGGCACTTTGCTCTAAGTCTATTTAGCCCTAAGCGCATTTATCTTTTTAGTTCAGTATATGTGCATGTGTTATTTCCCTTTCATGCTTTAACATATATTTTATTTTGCACTAGTCACAGTATTCTATTCAGTAAGTTGATTTTTTTTTCTCTATCCCTTTCTTTCCTCCAGCGAAGAAATCATGAAGGTAAAGATTTCCTCATTCTGCCGTATCTCCCAAGCCAGGTCTCTGCTGCTTGGCTTTATCATTTTCTTCCTAACTTTTCACATTCCCAAGCTTGAATCTGGTAAGAGTCTTTGTTGTTTCTGCAATTTCTTGTGAAATGTATGGGAACACTTGATGTTAGCTTTTCATTCATAAATCCTTTCCAAAGGGGATAAATGGTGAATAGATGTTTATAATAAATGGTTAAGGTGTTCTTATAAGTAATCATATGGTTTTATGGGACAGTAAAGTGCTTTTAACTGCAGCTGGTACCATTCTACATTGTATGCTATTGATGTACTTAGAAGCACCTGAAAAATTTGGCACATGCCTGTGTTGCTCCAATTACTAAATCCTTCAGGGCTAACTGTACTCCAATCCCACTATTCTAACATCTCTCACCGACTGGGTACATCTGTGGTTCTTATCCTCATGTCTCAGTCCCTTTCCTAAACCACTTTTTTAGCTTATCCCTCAACCTTGTCATGTGCTTCTGTTTTATGCAAGGCTCCAAATGGTTTAGGTTTGTTCCCATAAGGGAGGTTTTATCACTTTTACACTTCCTCTGAATGAAAGATAGCACCCCCCAGCTTCAGTGCAGTTGAACTCACCCACACCAGTACTAGAAATCTGTGTCAGCCCTGAACATTTGCTGTTGCTGCTGAGTTGTGTCATTAAGGCATGTAGTTGTACTGCAGGGAAGGTTAATATGGCCTGTCAAATATCCTTCATTCCCTGCTGAACTTTCTTCTGTTGTCTTTGTGATGGTGCAGAGTGTGTCTCTTTGAATGGAATATGATTGTATGGCATTAAAGCATGGTTTAGAGCTGTCCCAGGGCCTTTGTTGAGGAAATACCACATTAACTCAACCAGAATCCCTGTTTCCTGGTCCGGTCCTGTAGGGAGCAGACCAGGAAAGCCAAGGCTGCAACTGAACTCCAGCTAGCTTTGAGCATCAAGGACAATAAAAAGTCCTTTTTCAGATATGTGGGGAGCCGGAGGAAAAGCAGGGGCAACGTTGGACCCCTGCTGAACCAGATGGGGCAACTGACAACTGACGCCCAGGAAAAAGCCAACCTATTAAATAGGTACTTTACGTCGGTCTTTCATCAGCCCCATGGGACGCCTGTGCCTGCTACAGGGCCGGGAAGTCCGGGTGAGGGTGATCCCCTGCCCTCCATTAATGCTGACTTTGTGAAGGAACATCTTGAGAAGCTGGATACCTTCAAGTCAGCCGGCCCTGACAATCTTCACCCCAGGGTACTCAAGGAGCTGGCGAGCATCATAGCCCAGCCTCTAGCGCGGATCTTTGAAAACTCTTGGCGCTCTGGTGTAGTGCCCGAAGACTGGAAGAAGGCCAACGTGGTGCCTATCTTCAAGAAAGGGAGGAAAGTGGATCCGGCTAACTATAGGCCCATCAGCCTGACTTTTATCCCGGGGAAGATCTTAGAAAAGTTTATTAAGGAGGCCATCCTTAATGGACTGGCCGACGCCAACATCTTAAGGGATAGCCAGCACGGGTTTGTTGCGGGTAGGTCTTGCTTGACCAATCTCATTTCCTTCTACGACCAGGTGACCTATCACCTGGACAAGGGAGATGAGATTGATGTCATATATCTCGACTTCAAAAAAGCCTTCGATCTGGTGTCCCATGATCGTCTCTTGGAGAAACTGGCCAATTGTCGCCTTGGGTCCCCCACGATCCACTGGCTGGAAAATTGGCTCCGGGGTCGGACCCAGAGGGTAGTAATTGATGGAAGTCACTCATCGTGGTGTCCTGTGACCAGTGGGGTCCCCCAGGGCTCTGTCCTTGGACCCATACTGTTCAACATCTTCATTAACGATGTGGACACTGGAGTCAGAAGCGGACTGGCCAAGTTCGCCGATGACACCAAACTTTGGGGCAAAGCATCCACGCCAGAAGACAGGCAGGTGATCCAGGCTGACCTGGACAGGCTCAGCAAGTGGGCGGACGAGAATCTGATGGTGTTCAACGCCGATAAATGCAAGGTTCTCCACCTTGGGAAGAAAAACCCGCAGCATCCTTATAGGCTCGGCAGTGCTATGTTGGTTAGCACTATGGAAGAAAGAGACTTGGGGGTCATCATTGACCACAAGATGAACATGAGCCTGCAATGCGATGCTGCGGCTAGTAAAGCGACCAAAACGCTGGCTTGCATCCATAGATGCTTCTCAAGCAAATCCCAGGACGTCATTCTCCCCCTGCACTCGGCCTTAGTGAGGCCGCAGCTGGAGTACTGCGTCCAGTTTTGGGCTCCACAATTCAGAAAGGATGTGGAGAAGCTTGAGAGAGTCCAGAGAAGAGCCACACGCATGATCAGGGGTCAGGGAAGCAGACCCTACGATGACAGGCTGAGAGCCCTGGGGCTCTTTAGCCTGGAAAAGTGCAGGCTCAGGGGTGATCTGATGGCCACCTACAAGTTTATCGGGGTGATCACCAGTATCTAGGGGAACGTTTGTTCACCAGAGCGCCCCAAGGGATGACGAGGACGAATGGTCACAAACTACTACAAGATCGTTTCAGGCTGGACATAAGGAAGAATTTCTTTACTGTCCGAGCCCCCAAGGTCTGGAACAGCCTGCCGCCGGAGGTTGTTCAAGCGCCTTCATTGAACACCTTCAAGATGAAACTGGATGCTTATCTTGCTGGGATCCTATGACCCCAGCTGACGTCCTGCCCTTTGGGCGGGGGGCTGGACTCGATGATCTTCCGAGGTCCCTTCCAGCCCTAATGTCTATGAAATCTATGAAATCTATGAAATTACATGTTGGTATAAAATAAAGCTGGGGTGTCAGTCATCTGGCTTGTGGAAGTCAATCACTTGGCCTGTGGTGCTTCTTGCTGACTGGACCAGCCACCTCTGTTGCCTGGATTCAGCCCATAAGGCTGCAGTTAACTCCAGGGAGTTAATACCACTTGCCTGCCCCTCCATAGCCTGCTGCCCGTACCGTACAACTTAGTCACCACAATCAACTAAGTCAGCGGTGGGGGAGAGGGCGGTGGAGTGGTAGCAGTATTGACTTGTCTAGGTTCTGGAGCCGTACCAAAACAGCAGCTCTGACAGCCCCAGGGATTAACTCGGCTGCTGACAAGCACAGGGTCATTTGGCCTGTGAAAAGTCCCACAGTCCACATCCAGCCTGCAGGGCCCAATGAGTTTGACACCCCTAAAATAAAGGAGACAAAACTCTCTGCTTGTTAGAAAGATTGACCAGCCTGATATTTTATTTTCCTGTTATTTCCGTCTCCTGTGTGTATTTTTGTTTTGTCCCGGGGAATTGTAAAGTTGAGTTTAGAGTCCTGGGACCTGAGCGCCCTGTCACTGCTACCATTGGAAAAGAGACGGTGCTGCTGTGTCACCTGTCCCCCATGATGAGCGCTCAGAACATGGAGGTGCGATGGTTTCGATCCGAGTTCTCTAACTACGTACATCTGTATCGTGCTGGGCAAGACCAGTATTGGAAGCAGATGCCAGAGTATCAGGAAAGGACAGAGCTGTTGAAAGATGGCCTCCCCGATGGAAATGTTGCCTTGAGAATTCTCAACGTCACACTCTCTGACGAAGGGCAGTATCACTGTTTCCTCCAAAATGGGAGCTTTTATGAAGAAGCCATATTGGAATTGAAGGTGACAGGTAGGAACCAAGCTCCAGTATGCTTTTTTGGGTGAGCTAAAGAAAGATTAATCTTGAGCTGGTGATAGAGAGGGTCTGTGTCAGAATTTGAGCTCCTAGTGTGTATACAAAGGACTGTGACATATCCGTGGCAAGTGATGTTCTTAAGGGGTTGTATCACACGAAGCCCTTGCTCAGAAGATCTCAAACTTGGACAACTAACAATATCCTGGATTTCCATGTTGCATAGCAATTTTCAAGATACATAATAAAGCAGTAACCTAATTCTGATTTAAGTAAAAGTTGGGGTAGTAGTGCATTTTATAGATTATCTGAATGAGAGATGCCTAACCTTTCATGAGCAACAGCTCGCTGACTGACAGACTTCAGGCTTAAGTACAGTGGGATTACTGCTCTACAGCATTTTTCCAATTATCCCTGTTAGCACCAGTCTGTCTGTTTCTGGAGTGAGATTAAAGGGTGCAAATAAAGACAGGTGTGTGTAAACCAGTGTACATTTATAAAAGCCCATACGTGTTCTGGTGATAATGAGAAAATTGCCCTTTTTTCTTTAACCTCTCTTTATCCTGTTTTTTAAAATCCTTTATCTTTTTTTCTGTATCAACTTCTGTTAAAATTTGTAATTAAAAACAAACATGTAATACAGCAAAATGGGGATACAGGAGTTTTAAAATGAATCATATCATACATACCTAATCTAGTCTCCTGTCTTTGTCAGCGACTGGCACCAAGTGTTATAATGGATGGCTAAAGACACCCCACAGAAACATCTGTGGGATACTTTGTCTTGCATGAAGTATTCTTTCTAGCTCCTGATGATGCAGAACTCTTTCAATCCTGGAAAACTAAATACAATCTTAGCTCCAGATAAATGGTAAATTGAAAAATAGTGGAGGAAACATCTTTTCTCATCCCAGTAATTATAGCTTAGTGTTCAGTCATAACCGAATAGGCACGCAACACGCCTAAATTTCAGCTTGTGAGAAATCCCATCTCCGTTCAATATGTTCCTTAAACCCATTTCATTTGGAAAGTTCAGAACATGCTGAAAGTGCTGAGCTAAATTTAGGCACCGAGTCAGGATCAAGAATAAAGAGAACTGCATACTGTGATTCATTTTTGGTTCAGGCTTTTCTAATAAGATTTTCAGCAGTATTTAGAATTGCACAACTCTGTCCCATTAAATTAATGGCATACTTTCTGTTAGGTTGACATAGATGGCTTTTGAAAATATCACCCTTACTCTTTAGAAAAATACTTACTGCTGTTTACTTGTGTTTATCTTATCTTTCTTCAGTCTCGGGCTCCAATCCCCTCATCTCTGTGGAGGATTACCAGGATGGAGGAATCCGGGTGGTGTGCCAGTCGGCTGGGTGGTACCCAAAGCCGGAGGTGCTGTGGAGGGATTTCAGAGGACAGCACTTTCCTCTGCTAACTGAGACGTATTCCCAAAACAAAAATGGCCTGTTTCAAGTAGAAACATCTATTATTATCCAGCAAAATATAAAACAGAGTTTATCCTGCTGCATCAAAAACACCCTTCTACATCAGGAAAAGGAATCAATAATCCGTATATCAGGTCAGTTCCCATCAAAATCTGAAATCATCAGTACCAGCCAAACCAGAAGATAATATGTATGCTTAAATAAATAAATCACATGTAGTATTTTTTTCAATTGTTCCAAATTAATAGAAGCTCTTGAATTCTGTGTTTCAGATTCATTTTTCCCAACAATTTCTCCAGAGACCCTAGCTCTGATTGGTGTATTGATGGTCTGTTTGGTTTTCCTCATAGGCTTTACTGTCTTTATCCTTAGAGAAAGAGGTAAGAAATTCAGTGCCATTAAAAAAAAGATTTTCTCTTACATCAAATACTAGAATAAAAGGAAAGATGTTTGACTAGGAAGTGCATCCTATGTTGCAGTATTCCAAATGCAGATGTATGGTACCAGATCAGAAGAAAGCTATAGCTAATATTAGGTGATTGAAGTTGGGCACTTACCTGTTTTTTTTGTTTTTGTTTTGTTTTTGCATGGGAGAACAACTACAAAGATTCTTATTTGAAAATTAGCAAGAAGATGATTGAGCCTGTTATGAAGATGGGAGAGACCATGGTCATCACAGGGTGTTTGAGGCCTTGAAATAACTCTAAATTGGACAGATACGTAGGGAAGAATATAAGAGCGTTGCTTGGGCATGCAGGGATGAAGTCAGGAAGGCCAAAGTGCAATTGGAGTTGCAGATAGCAAGGGATGTGAAGGTAACAAGAAGGGTTTCTACAAGTATGTCGGTAGCAAGAGGAAGATCAGGAAAAGTGTGGGTCCCTTACTGAATGGGGGAGGCAGCCTAGTGACAGAGGATGCAGAAAAAGCAGAAGTGCTCAATGCCTTTTTTGCCTCAGACTTCACAGACAAGATAAGCTCCCAGATTACTGCACTGGGCAGCACAGTTTGGGGAGGAGATAAGCAGCCCTCAGTGGTGAAAGAACAGGTTAGGGACTACTTAGAAAAGCTGGATGTGTAAAAGTCCCTGGGGCTGGATGGGATGCACCTGAGGGTGCTGAGGGAATTTGCTGATGTGATTGCGGGACCATTGGCCATCATCTTTGAAAACTCATGGTGATCAGGAGAGGTCCTGCATGATTAGAAAACGGCAAACATATTATCCATATTTAAGGAGGGGAAAAGGAGGATCCAGGGAACTACAGACCAGTCAGCCTCACCTCAGTGCTTGGAAAAATCATGGAACAGATCCACAAGGAATCCACTTCTATGCACTTGGAGGAGAAAAAGGCAATTGGGAACAGTCAGCATGGACTTGCCAGAGGCAAGTTATGCCTGGCCAACCTGATTTCTTTCTATGATGAGGTGACTGGCTCTGTGGATGTGGGGAGACCAGTGGCTGTGGTGTAACTCGATTTTAGCAAGGTTTTTGATAGACTCCCACAACATTCCTGCAGGCAAGCTAAGGAAGTACAGGCTGAATGAATGGACTGTAAGGTGAATAGAAAACTGGCTGGAGCATTGGGCTCAGAGAGTAGTAATCAATGGCTCCATGTCAAATAGAGTCCCCCAGGGGTCGGTCCTGGGGCTGGTTTTGTTCAATGTCTTCATCAGTAACATGGAAGATGGCATTGAGTGCACCCTTAGCAAGTTTGCAGATGACACCAAGCTGGATGGAGTAGTAGATACGTTGGAGGGTAGCGCTAGGATTCAGAGTGACTTAGATCAATTGGAGGATTGGGCAAAAGAAATCCCTTAAGGTTCAACAAGGACAAATGAAAAGTCCTGCACTTAGGACACAACTATCCTGTGCGCTAGTACAGCCTGGGGGCTGACTGGCTGGGCAGCAGTTTGGCAGAAAAGGGCCAGGGGTTACAATGGACAATAAGCTGAATATGTCCAGCAGTGTGCCCTTATTGCAAAAAAGGCTAACGGCATCTTGGGCTGCATTGGTAAATGTGTTGCCAGCAGGTCAAGGGAAGTGATTATTCTCCTCTATTCCTCTATTCAGCGCTGGTGAGGCCACATCTGGAGCATTAAGTTCAGTTTGCGCCCCCCCTCCCGCTGAAAGGATGTGGGCAAATTGGAGAGTGTCTAGCAGAGAGCAACAAAAATGGTGAGGGGGCTGTGGGACATATGAGGAAAGACTGAGGGAACTCAGCTTATTTAATCTAGAGATGAGGATATGGAGAGTGGACTTAATAGCAGGCTGCAGCTACCTGAGGGGGGGTGGGTTCAAAAGAGACTGGAGCTGGACTATTTTCAGTGGTAGCAAAAGACAGAACAAGGAGCAATGGTCTCATGTTGCAGCAAGGGAAGTTTGGGTTAGATATTAGGAAGAATTTTCTCGTTAGGAGGGTAGTCTAACACTGGAACAGGCTACCCAGAGAGGTGGTGGAAGCTCCATCCTTGGAGGTTTTTAAGACCCGGCTAGACAAAGCTTTGGCTGGGATGATCTAATTGGGGATGGTCCTGCTTTGAACAGGGGTTGGACTAGATGAACTCCTGAAGGCCCTTGCAACCCTAAGTCTCTATGATTCTATGCAAGTTACATCAAACTACTTGTTCTACTGGCAAAAGGATTGTAGCTGACAGGTACACAAGGATTGACTTGGGTATGCACAGAAGTAACATGACATGTGAAAAGACTTAATAGTATAACAAAACTGGAGTGGACAGTGTATGCACAGTACTATCATCTTGAATGCAGCAGGGATAACGGGCACAGATAGTCTGCAGTCCAGCACTGTCCAACACTGCTTTTTGTCCCTATGAGACAGTTGTGCATTGTCTTCTTTACTTCTCTGCTTTGGAGTCATGGGCTCCAAATGTGACCTGAATTTTTATTACTTATGCCTGAAGGCATACAGATGCTCTTTTGTGCTGGATAGTCATCCTGCAGATTTAGCTTTCTGAGACCTATGTCCTGTATTTCACCCATCCACTCATGACTATTGCTTCACAATGCCAACTTTTGTGAAGAGCTCTACTAATTGGAGGCAAGCAGAAGTCCTCAACCCCCTTGCCATCTGGGCCAAGGATCGTACTCAGCCAAGCCTGTTGAAAAGCCACAGAAACCAGCCTGTGTATGAACAGTTCACAGTAGAAAGATGGCAGCTTTTCACAACGGTGACTGGCAGAAGTGGCATCCACAATAATACGCCCTACAGCAGTGTAACAGTGGCAAGTGATGAAATAAATATGCTTGTCCCCAGTAAAAAAATAATAATAATAATAATAATAACCATCATTACAACTTTAAAGTCTTGAGAACAAGTTCATTTTGAGTTGTCAAAGCCAGATCCATATTTTGTAAAGTAAAATTTGTTTTATTTTTTACCTTGGTTAAAGACTGTCCCCTACCTGCACAGTGAATTTTACCCGTCAGCAATACAGATGTTATTTTGTTTGTTTCTTACCTATAGTGAAGGAAGATCTTAGTAATAATCAATATTTATTTCTGTATTCTTTTTAAGGGAAGCATGCTAAAGAACTTGGTAAGTCTCTTTTACCCCTGTACAAAATATTTGTGTGTAGTATTATCCTGATAAGGGGAAAGTGTTACTTGATGCATTTATTTGGAGGGGGGGGGCAGCAGATTCTAAATTTTTAATTGTAAAACAAATGTGACAGGCAAGAAAATGTACATGAACAATTACTTTTAAAGACTATTAAGCAACAATAAACTGTGCTTAGAACCAGCATTAATTTTAGACATAAATAGAGTAATATAAGAAATATGGAAAGGTGAATATTGTCAGTTTTGTAATAAGGAGCTGACCCCCATCAGAGCCTCATGAATTGTATCACCAGTGTCCCGGTTCCACGTACTTTAAACAACTCTTTGTGCTACAGGTGAATTTTATCCTCAAAGACTCAGGTTCTTTGACTCCGTCTCTCTCAGGAAGCCTGCTACTATAGTAGTTTATATTTATTTCTGTTTGTTTTTTAGGGAAACGTGATGCAGTAACTAGTAAGTATTATTCTTATGCCTTTGAAAATGTTTATATTTGGAGAAAATTATATCCATAGGAGGGGGATTTTTGTTTTGGTCTTGTTGCTTAGTTTTGTTTAATTTCATTTTTGTACTTTCCTTTATAAAGACGAGAGAGGGGTTTTTTACTTTGAATCTCTTTGACTTTCTAGTGCAGCTCTCTAACCATTACATGACAGGCCAGGTACTACCTTGCCTTATTTTTGATACTTTTGAAAGCTTTCTAGTCTACGTGTGCCCATTTACATGTCCACGTTTTCCAGGGTGGCCTGTAGAGAATTTGTTTGAACCAAAATTCGTTAACTTGGCTTAGCCAACCCAAGTAAATAATGCACATTTTTTCTTGAAGTGAGACACACTCTTTGGGGCGTCCCCTGTGGTTCAGTGGTAGAATCCTTGCCTACCCCACAGGAGACTGGGGTTTGATTCCCAGACACCTATACAACTACAACCATGGAAGCACCAAACATCTGGATTCTGTCTCAGTGGCCTAAAGCAGGGATGAAAGGTCTGGGCAGCCTCTACTCCTCCAAAAAATTCCTGCTCAGGCATATGCATCAACGGTCTGGATGGCCCTCGTGCATGCGCCATGATACAGGAAGATTGATGGTCGCCCTTTATACCCTTTATTGTGAATACCCTTTTTAGCTATACCCTTTATAGTGAAACCTAGGTACACTAACCTGTGGTCAACAATATATTGTTGGGTTATTCATTTTATTTTGATTTAAATCATTAGCTTTTTAAGTGTTGGGAAGGGGACAGGTTGTTTGGGGGAGGAGGGGGAGGGGTTCTTTCTTTGCTTTTTTTAATCATACGGGAGAAAACTGAGGCTTGCCAATTTTACCCCAGGAGGTAAACTCTGAAAGCGATATAAGCAATAACACCAGCAACAGAACACTTCAATAATGGTATTGGGGTAAAGTAACACAAATGAAAAGGGGAAAGTAATAACATTTCCTTCCTTGTAGGAAAGGAGTTTCTTATGTGTCTGTCCAAGGAAAACAAATCCCCATATAATAATTATATTATTTTTTATTTAATTTTTAGGGGAACGTGATGCAGAAATCAGTAAGTCTCGTTTCCTTCTTTCAACAAATAAACCGTTAGTAGAAAGTTGGACCCATGTTTTGCCTTTATTTTGGAGAAGGAAGTGTTTTTGATGTTTCTTTTTTGTACTTGAGCTTTAAGAGAAGCAGTGTGAGCTTTGTTCAATTTCATACCAAAGGAATATGTGAATTTTTGAGAAACTAAAATGTAGCAATTATATAGATTTCTAATGTCCGTATTCATTTTTGTAAATTAACATAGGTCTGTTGGAATCAATGAATGTGCACTGATTTACACTCATTGAGCATCTGATTACCTTAGCACTGAAACAGTTATTGTAACACATGCCATCTCAAAAAAAGGAAAGGAGTTGAAAGTTACACTTTTCTTCTGCATGGTATATGAAACCCACCAACAACCCTTTTCATAACAGTCCCACTAGCAGTTGGTGCCTCCCAGGGTGCACTGTACTCCTCGTTAGCACAGTTAATAAAATGAAGCCATGCAATTGTGTCAGTAGCTGCATGGAGCTACCAGAAGCCATGTAGGTAATCATGCATTCTGGCAGCTTCTTTGTGGCAGCTGCAGTTCTCCCTGCAGAAGCCTTACATTACAGATGAGAGTTTAGTCCTGCCTTTGGGAGGAGGACTAGGCATCCTGGATCTGGAGTAGATGTCTGCAGATCTTTAGGTGCCTCCCGAGTGAGGTGGAGGCCAAGGAAGATTTCTCAGGTTTGCAATTTTGTATGTAGACTTCCAATTCCTTCCTGTCACACTTTCAGGTCCATAAATCCTGATACATATCTGGTCCACAGGCACATTTGGAAATCCCGTCTTGGAAAAATTATGTATATATACAATTAAAAGTGCTTATGTATCTGTGGAAAAAGAGGCTCCTTTGTTAATGTTTTATTCCTTTTTGTTTATTTTCAGAAACACAAGCAGCCGAACTTAGTAAGTCATCTTTTCCCTCTTCCTGCCTGTAAAACCTTTTGGCAAAGTTGTACTCTTGTAAAAAGAGCTTCATCCATTTGGTGTTTTGTTTTTCTGCCTTTTTACTAATTAAATTAGTGTGGTTTAAGGCTAAATAGGAGATATTTGGCAGGAAAAACAAGCTTGAAAAATGTTTTAAATAGTATTTTTACATTGTGATGAAAAATTGGTTTTACTATTGACTAGCTAATGTAATAGACCATTGTAATATATTTAGCTTTTTTGTGATAAGGATATGAAGAGCTATAAAACATATGATTCTGTCTCTTAAACATGGCAGTAGGAAACACTCAAATGCTGTTTTCTGAGGGAGAAGGGGAGAGAGTGTAAACCCTACTACCGGTGAATCTGACTTCAGGAAGGTTGTTATAATTGGTACGAGCTAGAGGTGCACCAATACATTGGTCCGATAACAGATCGGCACTGATATAAGGAACATTAACTATATTAGAAATCATCCTTCAGGGGCCAATAATTGGGCTGATGATTGGTCCACGCATGCGCACAGCCTCAGCGCAGCACATATTAGTGAGCAGCATGGCAGGCAGCATGGAGAGCTGCCAGCTGATAAGTCTGGTGTGGTGGAAGAGGAGGGGGTGGGGGGGCCAGATCAAAGTCCCCATGGTGAGGAAGAGAGCGAGGCAGGGGCTGGAGCTGGGGCAAGCGCTACTCATTCGGGATGGGGTGGTGAGGGATGGAGCATGGCTCATCCGGGGGTGGGGGGTGGCTCCTGCTGCCACCTGCCGCTCGTCCACTGGCTTCCATCACTGCTTCTGCCACTTGTCTGGGAGGGCATGTCAGGGTGGGTGGGTGCCCCTGGATCTGTGCAGGACAGGGCGGGTTGGGGGTGGGGCTGCATGGGGCTGTTCCTGGTAGAGCCTGGGCTGGCCAGGGGATGGTGCTACTGGGAGGGGGATCTACAGCGAATTTCGTGATGGCTGCTACCCCACACCCAGCTCCACTGGAAACAGCCCTGCACAGCCCTGGCCCCAGCCCACCCCATCCTGTACAGGGCCCCCCTTACGCAGAAGCAGCAGCGGGAGCCAGCGGACAAGCCAGTGGATGAGCAGTGAACAGTGGCAAGAGCCACCTACTCTTCTCCCGTGCTCCCTGGATGAGCCCTGCTCCATGCCCTGCCTGCCCCACCCCTACTGGGCAGCACTTGCCCGTCTCAGGGACACTTTTCCCTGATGATTCTTCATCTGTGGCTATCATTGGTCTCTCTTTGGTCATCATACTGTCCACATAGCTCATCACGTGCATGCATGCTAATTTGGTCTTTCTGGGCCTCCTTCTAATTTGGTCTGTTCACCCAAAACTGGGATTCAGGCCCCCCTGCTGTCAGGCCTTGTTAGCTGATGCCACCATATCTCTTGTTATGGAGCAGTATGGTGCATGCTCCCAGTTTCTCAAACTATGTGTCCTTGATTGTTTGACAGCCTGTCTGTTTCAAAGACTGCGTGCGTGTGTGCGTGCGTGTGTGTGACACCCAGGTTTTTTAGAAATACATTAACCCCTGCTGCCCATCCAGAACCTTTCTAATACATATACATTTTTAACTAATTCCCAAAGAACAAATTTTTAAATACCACTTTCAAGCTCTCAATGGAGACCTTAATAGTTAGATCCTAACAGCTGATGCCTGTTTCCACACAACTACTTTCCTCCTCCTCTTTAAAGTGTTAAAAAGGGATGCTTATCACATCCTCAGGCCTATGAAAGGAATGCATGTGATTGAAATGTTTCTCATCTTTGGTTGTAGGGTGGAGAAGATTTGCAGTGCCTATTGAAGAAGGTAATCAAAGATTATGGCTTATTAGTGCTCACATCCCACCTCCCATGTGAAATCCTCCCTCCTTGGGTGGATGATCAGGCTGTGACTCACTAGCTCAGTGGAAACCTCATCTGCAAAACTCAGCAGCTTCCTGCATTTAAAGGATATCAAAAGGACAGCGTCAAGCATTTTCTGTGGCCGTGTCCCATCAGAACACAATGCACCCAGGTGTTACTACTTCTGCTCTTCCTGTCCTTTCTCTGCCTTCATTAACCCTGCCTGTACAGCATTTCCTGAGAGCACTTCCCATTGCTTCCAAAGAGCCATGGGGAACATGAACCTCCTGCTATCACTATCATGCCACGACTTGTCCTGTCTCAGCATATTTACCATTCACTGCTGCTGCTTACATTTCCACTTAGCTTTGCCCCCTCGCTTTCTGGTTGATAATGGGATCATGATGTGTAGATGAGGAGCAGACTGAATTTAGTGAGAAAATGTTAGGGTTATAGGCATTGAAAATTGAGCATGGGGGATATGAAACACAAGGAATGTTAAGAAAGTTGCTACCACATTGTGGGTACCAGGGGTTAGAACCTGGGGCACACTGCCTGGACAAGTGTCCTAAACACTGGATTTAAAAAATGGTATGACTCTACTACTTTTCCTTCTCTTCCTCCTACATCCAAAATTGGTAGTCTTGGGTTATCTGGAACTTGCACTGAGGGACCTTCCATCCTGTGCTGAATAAGATCAAAACCAAATATAAATGACTACAGTGGATTCATTGAGCGAACATCCTCGGAAGGATAAAATTAGTTCCCCAGCAGGATCTAAAAACCAGTGCAAGCAGCATGAAATGCTATAGGGGCTGCTGAAGTTAGGCCAGGTAAGCGCTACGTACCTGCCTGAAGAAGGTTTGGATTTGGGCTGAGGGTCACAAGTCCCCTTGCTGAAGAGAAGAGGGTGCAGAAGGAGAAGAGTTCTGAGGCCAATCCTCCATCTCTGTATCCGTGTCTCTCTCATTGCCCTATCTCTCCCAGGGGAGGGAATCATCTCTGCACTTTGAGATCTCAGAGATGCATGCATCCTGGAGGAAGGAGATTCTCTGGTTCATTCTTCTGCTGGCAGTTTCTGTTACTGACTTGGTCAAATCCTCTCTCAGTGCTGGGCTCTCCCTTTGATCTTGATTCTCTTTTCTTTCTTCAGTGAGTCTGACATTGGATGCAGACACAGCACATCCCCAGCTCATCCTATCTGAAGATTGCAAATACGTGAGGCGAGGAGATACACAGCAGGATTTACCTGACAATCCTGGGAGATACGACACTTATCACTGTGTGCTGGGCTGTGAGGGCTTCTCTTCTGGGAGACATTGCTGGGGGGTAAAGGCAGCTGATGCGGGAGTCTGGGCTATGGGGGTTGCGAGAGACTCTATGAAGAGGAAGGGATGGATCAGTCCCACACCTGAGGAGGGGATCTGGGCTATTTTTCAATGTGGGGGTGAGTACTGGGCTCTCACATCCCCTAATCACACACCCCTGCCCCTGAGCCAGCCCCCAGAGCTGATCCGGGTCTCTCTGGACTATGAGTTGGGCCAGGTGGCATTTTTTGACGTTGGCAATCAAGTCCCGATCTTCACTTTCCAGACTGCGTTTTTAACGGGGGAGAGAATCCGCCCTTGGTTCCGGGTTGGTCCAATAGCTTATCTTGAGCTATGTCCCATAGCTCTGGAATGAAATATCCAACTGAAATTGGGACTGTAGCCTCAGGCTTGTCTGTGTGGCTCTGCAGCAGAGGTCAGAAACCTATGGCAATGACTGGGTCACAAGTGGTGGCGCGCTACTCAGAGGTTGACCACCCCTGCTCTGCAAGACTTGTGCCTTCCTGCAGATGTTCCCACTGTCTCTTCTCTATGACCCTAGAGACTCCTTGAGTATGAACTGCCCAACCAGGGAGAGCAGGAAGTTGGCAAGATGCAGATGTCAGTTCCTGTCTCCCAGTTGACTGTGTTGGCTACAAATGTCCAACTCAGGATCCTTAAAATTATGGTTTATTAGGCGGATTGAAACACTGTAATGAGTTAAATCATAAACCTTGGGGCTGGTCCCCACGCACACACACACGCACACACACAGTAGCAAGCTACAAGAGTTAGATATATCTATCCTACAAGTGCTGGAGTCTGCCATCGATGGCCAGTCGAGGCTTCTTACAGCATGGTGTTATCCAGAAGGGGTCGCCGGCTGGTCCTTCTGGCTGGACAGGTCTGGTCGAGTTGGAGATCAAGAGGGCGCCACTGAGGGTCACTTTTCACTGCCTTTTATCTGTCCTTGGCAGACTTTGGTGACTCCCCAGTTTTCATTTTGCCCAATCCAGGCGTCGACCCTCGTGGGACTTCCCCCCCGCCCTCCCTTGGTGGCTACTGGATGGCATCTGTCAGCCCCAGGGGTCGTCCGCATGTACGTGCAGATTTGGGAGTCTGTTGATGAATTTAGAATAGGGCTCTGGGAGTGGTCGATCTGGAGATATTCAGCCCAAAAGTTGGTCCCCGGCGTAGATTAACTCAGGCCAGGGCTTCTAGTCCTTGATCAGTGACGTTTAGAGATTTCCCGGTTGTTACATTGTCTTCTACTGAGTTCTTCCCTTGGTTGATCTGCAGTCTCCCAGGTGTTATTCGCTGCCTGCTACCATGTTACACATTCAATCACTGATTCACTGGCTCTTTCAGGGGCCAGCCTGATACAGGGAAGGGGAGTTTGATTCCTGCCCTTGTTAACATTGTTACAATGTATAACTCACTTATGAAACTAAAGGCAGACAAGGTTCCTTGGGTGAATTTGATATCTTCTATTAGACCAACCCAAATAGTTGGAGAATGGTTATTAAGCAAGCTTTTGGGTTCAAAAACCCTTCGTCAGGCTAAGGAAGCTTCAGCAGTTCACAGCAGGTGTGTGTTCTTCCTGGATGGAATGAAAAGTAAACAAGCCAGGGGCTGGGCTGGGCTGGGCTGGGGAGTCAGTTGCCAAATGCAGGCAAGAGGAAAAGGGGGCTTTCTGCTACAACTGTGCAGCCTGTTTGTTCTGTTCCAAGAGGACACGTGGTGCACGGCAGATTTGAAAGAATGGAAAACAGTACTGAAAATGCCGCTCTGATTCTTCCTTAGTTCATCCATTTAATTAATAAGGGGAGCTATTTCAGTGCTTTAACGCAATGCTTATCTAATTTTTCAATACTTTTTATTATTTGTCAGTTGCAAGTAATGTGATAGCCTCATAACTGGTAAATAAAACATTTTTGACAGATACAGAATTCTCCTTGGACTGCTTGTCCATATGAGCATGCTCACTAGGGGACATGTGTCTCAAGTATTCAGTCTCAGATATTTTCTACCCCACTGCATGTCCTAACCCCATTCTTTTACATGCTTGGATCTGAAGACGTAAAAAGAGGCAAGGAATTTTAAGGTGATATTTTTTTATTGGACCAAATATGTGAGGGGTGGGCTAGTATTTGTGCCTGAGGGCCACATACAGAGTTTTGATGAGCTGTCATGGGCCAGGTCAGCACCCCCCAATTCTTGCCCCACCCACACAACAACTTGCCAAAACTCTCTATGGGGCTGTGGGTGGGCAGGGAGCAGCGTTTGGGAGCAGGACAGGCAGGCAAGGCTAGGAACATGCGCCAAGTCATAGGGTGTTGCCAGCTTGGGGCCAGGGCTTAGCCAAGGTGCAATCTTCTCCCTGCATGCTCTGCCCTGTGGGGTGGGGTGTGTGTCTGTATGGGGGAATGTGTGGGGGGCAATGTGTGTGTGTGCACAAGGGGGTGCTGCCTGGGCACTAGGTCTCAGCAGCCAGCTGGGGGTGAGGGGAGGGAGGAGGCAGGGGGTACATGTAGCAGAGCTCACCCAGGTGGTGCAGTCCACAGCTTCCCCATAATGCTCCACATAGTGTCAAGCACCACGGGGTCAGCTGCAAACCTCAGCATCTGAGCAAGCTCTGCTGCACATGCCCCATGCTTCCCTCTCCCTCCCCTCACCCTCAGCTTCAGCCTGCACCTGCTAGCCCATTCCTGACCCTGACCAGTGGGCAGCTTCCAGCAGGGCTGTTCCTGGTGTGGCTGCGGCTGGCTGGGTGCTGCTCCACTCCCCTCGCCTCCAGTAGTGACTCCTCCCACTCTTGCCCCTGCTGTGCTACTCTGGGCAGGCAGGACATTTCAGCCAGGCAGCTCCTGTGGGAGGCAAGGGGAGCAGAGCAGCACTGGGAACAACCCTCCTGCAAGTGTGTGCAGTGGTTGGGGGCCCAGGCTGGCAGGTGCGGGAGGGAACATGGCACGGGCTGCCCTGGCAGTAGTAAGTGGGGCTTGGCCCCATGTGGAGTGCTGTGGGAGCAGCTGCAGGCTGGATCCAGTCAGTTGGTGCCTGGATCCAGCCTGCACGCCATATTTTACCCATCCCTGAGCTGTGTAGTTGGGATAGAGTCAGACAAGCTTTCAAAGGCAAAGCGTTCTTTCTCAGGTCACACACCTGAGAAATACACACTTCTTCTTGCAAATAAGAGCGTTTGCACAGTTCCTTAGTTTCTTCTTGCCTTGGATCAAGATCAAGTGTTTTGCTGCTAGATTATTCTTGTGCCCCACAGGTTTTTCAACCCTTTTTTTAAAGACGCATTGGAACAAGCACCCCAGATCCTTCTCTGCTTCACTGCCACCTCTAGTGAAAAGTGTCCCTGCGCACCCAGCTTTGAGATCCCTATCACCAGTTTCCCCACAATTGCATGCATTGGGATCTCATGTACCTTCTCTTTCCATCTCTCCAGCCCCATATCTCCAGAGTTGGCCATGATATTGTTCACAGAACTGGGGGACTTGGTGTTTTCTCCAGATCTGGATTATCTTCTTTCCCAATTCTATTTTTGTTTCCAATCCTGGATCCAGTCCTTCTGGTGCTACCTGGAGACGTCACGTTGGCAAAGATCTGACAAGGATCATGGTTACACCTACTCGGCGGGGATTTTATAGTAGGCGTAAGAGCCACAGACCCAATATTGCCCCTCTAAAGCGGTGAGGCCTGAATACTTGGGTGGTATACGGCCACCATTTCCTAATCCTAGCACTCCTCGTTCACCTTTTGATTTAAAGGAAGGATTTGCAGTTCCATTGAAGAAGCACTGTCCCCAGGAGGTATCATGGTACAAACAATACCACAGGATATTTTTTAAATTGGGGACAGGTTTGCATTTAGGATTAATGCCATGGTTGTTTTCCTTGCTGTAAAAATCATTGTAAGAGATGCAAAAAGTAGGAGTATGTGTATGATTATTACGCCAATCTCCTCCAGTAGAATCCGTATAATAATGATGACATGTGCTAGTACCTACATTTAGACAGGAACTTCCCGAACAGTTTACGTAGAAGCACCAATCTCCAACTACTGGCACAACTAAGTAGTACTCTCGTTTATTCTGTTCCCAAGTTTTGTTAGGGAAATTGGGGTCACTAGATGGATTCAGGAGTGATTCTACCATTCTCAAGGGGATAGGAACCATAGGGATCCCTCCTCGAGAATGGAGAGGGAGATGGCTACATGCCCAGCAGTTACTGTGGTTTTCTGCCCTTGCAGCCTGTGATATATATTGGAGGTAAACATTGTTATTAAACCAAAGATAAGGATCGTTACTAGATGTAGATGGGCTAGGGCTGGTAGATATGAAGGACTGAAGGCTTGAAGGCCAATCTTTGAGGATTGCAAACCAGAGTTCTGGGTCCAGCTTTACACACATCACTGCCATACCAGCACTGAGTCCATACTCTAGTGTAATTTCTTGACGCAAACAGCATGGGGAAATGGAATGCAGGTGGACATCGATTATAGTTGACTTTGAGACTTCGTAGTTAGCCTTAGTGAGGGTTGCAAGCTCGTTTTGGGGACAAATACAACAGGTAGACATAACTGCTGAGTTTGATATACCTAAAAGAGAAAAGAACACATAATGATAATACAAGAGTCATAATGACTGTCTGTTAAGTTTTCCGGGTAAGCTTGAGTTTTATGCCCGAAAGTGGGCCGCTAGTCCATGAATTATCTGGTATTTCGTCTGCTTCTGGTCCACCCTTGTCGTGGTCAGGCAGACAAGCGGTGCTCCCGTGAAGTCCGTCATCGTCTTCTTCTGGCCTCCACTTTTCCTGGTCGGGGAGGCTTGCATTGGAGCCGACCCTAGGCTCTGGTGAATCTTCTTTCTTCTTCGTGCGAGTGTAATGAATCCAGTTGTCCTTTTCTGCTACCTTGACAGCGGTGTGAGAGGTGAGTAGGACTTGATATGGCCCTTGCCACCTTGGTTCAAGGGGAGACTGTTTCCAAGTTCTTACACACACCCAGTCTCCAGGTTGGATGTGATGTGCTCGAACATCGGCAGGTAAGGGTTGGCTCAAAGCAGTGTACCTAAGGAGAGAATTTAACTGAGAGTGTAGAGATAAAACGTAAGAAGTGAGTTCTTCATCGCCTAGAAGAGAGAAAGTGTGAGCCGGTAGTAAAGGGAAATGTTGGGGAACAGGGTATCCAACAGCAGCTCGTATGGGCTGAGTTTGAGTTTTCCCTTGGGAGTAGTTCTGATAGACATAAGAGCTAGTGGGAGACCCTTAGTCCATTTTAACCCACTCTCAGCACATAGCTTTCCAATTCTCTGTTTCAGGGTTTGATTCATTCTCTCTACTTGTCCTGAGCTTTCTGGGTGCCAAGGGGTATGGAATTTCCATTCTATGCCTAGGCAGCTGGTCAGAGTTTTGTTTATGTCAGCAGTAAAATGTGATCCTTGATCGCTTTCCATGATGCATGGTGGACCAAACCTGGGTATAACTTCATTAAGGAGCACTTTTACTACTTGCTGTGCTGTAGCTCTTCTGATGGGGAAGGTGTCTACCCACCCCGTGAGTTGATCAACAATTACTAGGAGATTTTTGTACCCATTGTCTTTAGGCATATCAGCAAAATCAATTTGTAGTCTTTCAAAAGGAGTATAGGCCCAGGGGTGGGCTCCAGGGGGTCCTGATTTTTCTCCTTTGATGTTAAACTTTTTACATATACTGCAGTGTTCTAAAAGTCTTTTTGCTTCCTGGTAGACTCCGGGTACGTAGAACAGCCTGTTAGTGACTGCAGCAAGTTTTTCACAACCTAAATGTTCGTTTAGGTGAAGTTGCTGTAGACAGAGTCTAAGGGCTACTTCAGGTAGCACTATCCTTTCATGTGGTACTCGCCATATTCCATCTTTTTCACAGGTGGCTCCAACCGCTTTCCATCTCTGTTGTTCTAAGAGTGGAGCAGACTCATACATTTTTGACTCTAGTAATATTCCCAAATATGCCTTTGACTGAGGAATTTGAGTTTGGAAGGCCAGAGCAGAGAGCAGCTGTAGGGTTGCTGTCTGGGCTGCTGCATCAGCCAGGGCATTTTCTTTTGAGACTTGATCTCCCTTTTTGGTGTGGGCTGGACAATGCATTACAGCTATGGCCTTTGGTAACATTATAGCCTGTAGGAGGTCATGGACTTGTTTGGCATTTGATATTTTAGTCCCAGAGGCTGTTAGAAATCTTCTTAGTTTCCACAATTGTCCAGTGGCATGACAGATTCCGAAGGCATACTTAGAATCAGTCCAAATATTTACAGCGTACCCAAATGCTAATTGACAAACTCGTGTAGGTAGAGGTAATAGAGTAGCTGGATTCAGGGTATTGCATCTTTCTATAACTAGATTTGTGGCCATTAAAAGTGTGGTCTCATATTTATTCATTCTCTGATGAGAAAAATGCTGGGTATTTTTCTGGAGGAGGAGAAGGGCCACTGCATGTGGAGCCTTTAGGATAAGGGGGTATCTGAGGACTAATTCCTGGGCTTTCTCGACTATTGTTGCAGCTGCTGCCACTGCACGAAGGCATCCCACTCCCCCCTTTGCCACTGGATCTAATTGTGCAGAGAAGTAAGCTACCGGGCGTTGGGTGGTGCCCAAGGGTTGGGTAAGTACCCCAGAGGCTATTCCTAGTCGCTCATGAACAAAGAGCATGAAATGCTTTTGATAATCTGGTAGCCTTAGGGCTGGGGCAGAAATTAAAGCCGTCTTTATATCACTGAAACTGCGGGCGGCTTCATGATCCCAAAAAACTGGTTCTTCTGCATCTTTCATGGTGAGCTGCACAAGTGGCTTGGTTAATTCTCTGAAGGCTGGGATCCAAGAGCGATAGAACCCCACCATTCCCAGCAGACCTCTAACCTGGCGCTTTGTTATAGGTCAAGGAATATTAAGAATGGCTTGGATTCTGTCATCACTAAGGTGTCGTTGGCCTGATTCTAAAATATGTCCCAAGAATTTGACAGTGGATTTACAGAACTGAAGTTTGCTTGGTGACACCTTGTGGCCTTTGGCAGCCAGTGCAGTAAGTAAAATGATGGTGTCCTGGGTGGAAGCCTCGTGTGAGGTAGAGCACAAGAGTAAATCATCCACGTATATTAGAAGGGATGAGGAGTTAGGAAAGGTAACATCTTGCAAATCTTTGTGAAGAATTTGAGAAAAAATGCTGGGAGATTCTACATATCCTTGGGATAACCGTGTCCAGGTTAATTGAGAGGAACCTCAGGTGAAGGCAAAAAGATACTGGGATTCAGGGTGGATGGGGATGCTGAAAAAAGCTGAACAGAGCTCTACTACTGTGTGAACAGCAGTGTCAGGAGGTATTGCAGTCAAAATAGTACTGGGGTTAGGAACAACGGGGTGTCGAGGAATGACATATTTATTAATTTGCCTGAGGTCTTGAACAAAACGATAAGCAGGCTTTCTGTCTGGACCAGGCTTGGGTTTCTTTACTGGAAGTATAGGAGTGGTACGGGGTGACTGACAGGGAATCAAAATTCCTTGTTTAGAAAAGTCTTCAATTAAAGGCTTAAGTCCCTCAATTGCCTCTGCTTTTAAAGGGTATTTAGGTGGTTCGACATTGGTACGAGTTAGGATTTTAACAGGATCCGTAGATTTTAGGAGTTCCACTGAGCTGGAGGTGAGACCCCAAAGTTCTGAGGGTACTTTTTCCTTTAAAATAGAAGGAAGAGACTCTAAACGTGGGTTTTGGGTGGGTACAAGGACCGCAGCCAACGTAGGGATTTGAGAGGACGGGAATGTTAAGATAATTCCGTCGGGTGTACACTGTATGGTGGCACGTGGTTTGCAGAGAAGGTCCCTTTCTAGAAGTTTGACAGGACTATTGGCTAAGAGAAAGGACTGTTCTGCTGAAAGAGGACCAATCTTGATATTAACAGCTTGAGAAAAAGGGCAACAGAAAGGTCTGCCCTCGATACCCATAACTGTGACTTGTTTTCCGCTTGGGGAAAGGTGTCCTTTGGAAATACTGGAAAAAGTTGCCCCTGTGTCTAGCAGGCACTCATAGACGTGTCCTCCTATTTCTAAGGGTATCAGGGGATCCTGAGTACTGCAGTTTAGGGTAATTTCTTTAGGTTGAACAGAGAATAGTTGCAAAAGGTGACACGCAGAATCTCCCTCATCGCGTCAGTTGTTAAATTGGTCCTGAGCAAAGTCTGAGGCAACAGTAGCGAGCTGGGGGTTCTTGAATTTTTGGTTTTCAGGATTGTCACTTGGGGGTCCTTTTGATCTTAACTTACACTCTCTTTTCCAGTGTCCTTCCTGTTTGCAGTAATGGCACACATTGGGCCCATGAGGTTGGTAGGTGCGGCCCAGTGTCCTAGGCACAAAGGGCCTCGGGCCACGGGGCAGATTGGTCCTGTAAGGGTTTGGTGGCTGAATTACCACTGCCAACATGCGAATGTTGGACTGATCTTCCTTTTGTTTTTCTTTTCTCTTTTTTTCTTCCCTTCCATTAAAAGTTTTAGTAGCAATGGCTAAGATTTCTGCCATGGATTTACCTTCAACACCCTCAGTGTTGTTGGAGCTTTTGTTTAATATCTTCACGAGCCTGACTCATGCAGACAAGTCTTAACACAGACAAAGCGTCAGGTGGTTCAGGATCTATGTTTCCATACCGGCACATGGCTTTACAGAGTCTTTCAAAGTAGTCTGAAGGGTGTTCTTCTGAACTCTGAACAGTAGCTGTCACTTTGGACCAGTTCATAGTCTTATCTCCTGCTTTCTTTAACCCTTCTAAGATGCTTTCCTTTAGCATTTGTATTGCATTTTTTTCCCCTTTCCGGGTTATAATTCCAATTTGGATCTTGCCTAGGCACGCCATGTGGCATGGGGTGGTCCTGATGCGGCTGATTAGTTAAAAATTGGTCAGCGTGGCATAATACTTGGGTCTTCTCGTCTGAGGTTAAAAGGCTATCGAGAAGTTGCATGACATCTGACCAGGAGGGGTTATGAGTCATGAAAATGGTTTTGAAGCGCCTTAGAACTACCTCGGGGCCGTCTCTGAGCCTGGGGGTGTTTTCTTGCCAATTTAAAAGATCAGTGGTGGTGAACGGTGTGTGTGTCCAGTGACTGACAACTCCTCCACCCTCACCAGGCACAGGGTATTCTCTTAGAGGCAACTGAAGTTTAGTCGCAGTTGTGTGGGAACGGGTGTGACTGGCTATGGGAGTGGTGCTGGAATCTGGAGAGCGATTTCTTGATCTATCTCCAGATCCGGGACCCTGTAATTCCGAGAGAGGCGATCGGGATGACGTCTCTCCAGAATTTTCCGGTCCCTCGGCCGGCCCGGGGGTGCTGCTTCGGGGTTCAGGTATTATTGGAGGTGGAACTAACGGCAGGTTAGGGGGCCTAGGCATGGGTTTATAATCATCTTCTGAATATGAGGGTGGGGCGGAAGGTTTTGGACATTGAAGGGGAGCTAACAAGTTCGGGGAAGATATAGGGGTCAGGGTGACTGACAAGAGCTTTGACTGTTTGCTGGCAACACTGTCCCACAAATACCAATAGTCCATTTCACCGGGGCGGAGGTTCTCCAAGATTTTTTGCAAGGCAGTTAAGAGATTTGGGTCAAATGATCCATTCTCTGGCCATTGTCTTTTCAAATCTAACTGAGACGTATAAGACGTCCAGTCGGCCAAATGAAGTTCTGCCATACGAGACCTGGACAGTCCCGTCCATCCCTCCAAATATTTCCAATTTTTGATCATATAATCAAAGGGTGAATCGGGAATAACTTTTCCTTGGCCAGAACCCATGATTATATCCAAGTATAAGCAGTCTTATTTCCCTAAGTCCTACCTGCCTAGAAGCTGTTTCGTCTATGTACAACAGCCAGTGTTCTCGGATCCCACTGGCTTTCTCCGTGAGGAGGGGCGTCTTGAGTCCGAGACCCTAGTCGTTGGCCGTTATAACAGCACTTCTACCTCTTATCCGTGTCTTTCACCTTTCGGCCAGGCTGCCGCTCTAACAGCTTTTAAAGCGGCAGACGGATACCCTTAAAGACTGCTCTCAAAGTCCTCTAGAGGAATAAAGGTGGGACTCGAACCCACAATCAAACAGAAACAAGACCAGAGTCCTCTAAAAGACTAACCAGAAACCAAAACCCAGGAGCAACCGGGAACCAGAAATTAAACCAAAAACCAAAAACATACAGACCTGAGGTACTCACCAGCACCATCCCTTTACCCAATTTAAGGATCCTGCCTTATTGGTCCCGAGGGGACTGTCCACCTCAGAGACTGACCCAAATAGGTGACCTCACCTGGTGCGCACTGGGGTGTCAGGGGGTGGAGATCTCCAAAGGCTCCAAGCTAGACGGGTCCCATCTGGGTCACCAAATTGTCATGGGAGAAAACTCCCTGGAGTCTGTTGTCTAGCCGCATAGAATCCAGACAACACGGGTAAAGGGTTAACTGCAGTTTATTTGCTCGAGCAAATGACCATAAGCCAGCAAAGAGGCAAAATGGCCCCCACTGAAAGGTGGGGCCGTCTTTTATACCTTTTCTAACAAAGAAAACTACAAGGCTATTGAACATGCAATACTTATGGTAATCATCTCCTTACATGGTGCATTACAAATTTCAGTACTTTTCCAAAAGAAAAAAGTTAGTGTTATCTTACACATTCCAATCTGTTTTCCTGTGCTCTGCTGTACCATCTTCTTCCTTCTGGCCCCCCTTATCTTACCTTGCTCCTAGCTGCAACTGGTACTCAGTACACAGACTTAATTTTTGCTTTTTCTAACAAAATGGTTAAGGCACTTGGCATAAGAAAATGGCTGGCTTAGCTATCATTCTGTCTTGTGGTCAGCAGCATTGCAAGGCCACAGGTCATGCCTTGTGTTTAGCTACAAAGCTAATACTTTTCAATAATCTAAATTATTGTTAACCTAACAGTATGCTACAGAAAACTATTTTATTTCAGGGTAAAAACAAACTTGGCCATCACAATACTCAGGCAGGAGCACCACAGCCAAAAGGGGTTTTGTTACTTTTATAAAGAAAAGTTCAGGACTCTGCAGAGTTGCTCATCACCGCTCATCACTTCCTCTTCCTGCTTCCAGATGCCTCTGGGATTTGTAGTTCAGCAACACAGCCTGCAACACCCTGCAGGGTTGCTCCCCTTCTGCTATATATTAACATTACATGTCCTAGGCACACAATACATTACATTATACAGTGCATACACTACAGTATGAACTTGCATTACCTGGATAGATCACAGCTCTTCTCCACTGAAAGAAAGAGAATTTGGGGTGAGAACGTATCTGAGCAAATGCAGCTGTAAAGGATTCCTGGATGAGGAGCATCTGGCTCAAGCAAAAGCCAGGGAAGACCAGAGTGATGCTGGAAACAAATGGGGCAACATGTGGAAGGACTCGCTGGGACACTGTCCTTTCATGTCATTAAATCCATACAGACTTCATCCATTAAAGTCATGTCAAGTCTTTAAGCATAGGCGGAGGGAGAAAAATTTATTTGCAGGGGGCTGAGTGTGCATGCGTACCCTCACCCTGCCCAACCCCAGAAAGTTTGCAGGTGAGGGGCCGGGGGACAAGAAGGGCCGCTGGGGGGAGTGCATTCCCCTGCTTGCTCCCCTGCACCGCGCCCCTGGAGGAGCAGCTGGGATCTGACTGCCCCATGCTCCGGCCTGGCTGGCACCCTGTTCACGGTGTCAAATATTGTTTCACAGCTAACTGCCATTATAAACTGGATGCAGGGTTTATCCTCAGCCATTCCTTCCAGGATTAAACAGTCCTTTTTTTCCTTCCAAACTGATATATGAGATTTCCTCTTGCAGTGTTCCCTGGCTGGAAAGTGAGGGAATTTGCATACAGGAAGTTGGAATAATTTCAAATCCAATCTAGTGGGAATAGAGTCCGCTCTTAAAGAAACAGCCACACTTCCAATAAAATGCAAGTAGAGGCACCTAGGAACAGAGGTCTAGAAGGGCCTCAAAGGCCATCCAGTTTAGTCCACTCTTCTATTGAAAAGTTGCTCTTAACTCTTTTCACACTGACATGAAACAGACCTCCTTCTTCTTGCTGCCTACCTAGAGGTAGAAAGTGAGGCTACCTATAGCAAAGTATGAGAGACAGTCCCTGAGGACATCTCCTTTAGATGTTGCAATTGTACTTCATTGTGCTGGAGTACAGCTGGGAGGGACCGCCTGAGGTCATCTAGTCCGATCTCCTGCCTGAGTCAGGTTTGCCTCTATCCAGACAGCCCAGCCCAGCCCAGTTCTTCTGTGCTCTCCTCTCAGGCAAGTGTCAGACTGACACAAATGCTTCAACAGGTCAAGGACTCAAGGACACCCAGGGCTCTGCTCAACATAAGACTCATAAGAGCTTTTCTGCTGTAGTTCACCACTGGCTGGAAAAGTTCTTGCTTGCCAAATCCCACCACGGATACAATGTCCATTACTGCCAATAAAGCCTCCTCTCCACTCGCAGTGCTGGGCTGCCTATTCCTTAGTGTTTGTTGTGCCTTCACATTTTCTTGCTCTTTCTGTTTTCCTCACTATTCCCACACTGAGGTTGATAGCTAGCCCATGCATCCATTCTGGCTGCAGAGTGGGGATTTGGTGACAGATAGTAAGGGGTTCAGAGGCAGCGTGCCCTCTACGCTGCGGGGCCCTTACTATGCAGGGGCCAGGGGCATATTGTACCAATTTCACCCCACTCTGGGTAGCCCTGCCTAGGAACAGAGGTCTGGAAGGACCTCTAAGGCCATCCAGTTCAGTCCTCTGCATTTCCAGGCACCCCTTTCCCAAATATTTCCTAACAATGACCCACTGCAAACTTTCATATAGAACAAGTACAACAACCTGACTAAAGATCAACACCCCAGAAAATGGCACAGGTAAAAGAAGGGGACATGCATGCACTGAGACTGCAAGGAGAGAGAAGTTATTGAATATATGCTCAGAGGATCCAAGGACGAGGAACATACCTCGTGCTGTCGCTGCCAGTCTGATATAAGTGAAAAATCTTGATCCCTAATTTCGCAATTGGCTTGACATTGAGCAGAAGAGCAGAGTAGCCTTATGATGAACCTTTGAGGTGTCTGCATATGAGCATGAGGATCAGCCCATCCCACGCACTGCCCCCAGTTGTAGGTGTGGCCACTGTCCAAGCCAAATTAGGGCCAAAGCCCAGGAGCTGGATGACAGTTTTCCTTCCACTCTTCTACTGAAAAGTAGTTCTTAACTTTTTTCATGCTGACCTGAAACATACCTCTTTCTCCTTCTTGCTGCCTTCATAGAGGTAGCAAGTGAGGATACCTGTAGCAAAGTTTGAATGGCAGTCCCTGAGGGCATCTCCTTTAGGATTGGGAGATAAGAATCCTTCAAAGAAGCCATCACAGACTGGCTGTACTGGCAGCACTGGTGATTGCAGACTGTTTTGCACATGCTCCATTTCAGATGGAGGCAAGAGCAATGCTGAGAAGTCTGTTCTCCTTGCTGTTGGAGAGGAGACTGGTTAAATACAAAGCACATTTCATTTCATTGTCAAACTGGAGTAACTTCACCAAACAGCTGAGTCACTAGTAACTGTTTGATTTATGAAGTTCATTTATGTATTACTGCAGGGTCCAAAGGTTGAAGCCCAGCCCAGCCCAGCCCAGGGCTTCTGTGCTCTCTTCTCTGGCAACTGTCAGATTGACATATAGAAATGTTTACATGTTTAAACAAATGCTTCAACAGGTCAAGGACACCCAGGGATCTGCTGAACATAAGACGCATAAGAGCTTTTGTGCTGTAGTTCACCACCGGCTGGAAAAGTTCTTACTTGCAAAATCCCACCACAGATACAGTGTCCATTACTGCCAATAAAGCCTCCTCTCCACTCACAGTGCTGGTCTGTCCATACCTTAGTGTTCCTTGTGCCTTCACGTTTTCTTGCTCTTTCTGCTTTTCCTTGCTGTTCACCCTTCCCATTTGGAGGGTGATAGCTAGGCCATGCATTTATTCTGACTGCAGAGGTGGGATTTGGTAGTGGGTGACAGATGGAAAGGGGCTCAGAGAGTCTGAGCAATGACCACTTGGGATGAAAGAAAGATGAGCAAGATTGTTAACAGAATGGAAGCTGCTATAAATGAAGCCATTTTTATGCTCTCAGCTTTAATTGGAAAGGAGGTGTCTCCCTTTTACTCATTGTGTGATTAAATACATTATTGGAGAGGTACCCCATAAATGTGTAATTCTGCTGCAAGTGAGCATCACCTAGCACTCTGTTGGTTGACTGCCTGGGTGCACTAGGGAGGGTGATTTTCTCTAGGAATAATAGAGCAACACCAAACTGTGGAATGTAGTTTTTAAAATTATGACTTGCTCTTCAAACATCCAGGAAAATTCAAAGAAAGTTCTATCAAAATTCCATAATCCTCAGTAATTTCTCCATCTAATTTTTAGTCTTTTTCCACAGCTGCCTATAGCAAGGTTCTCAATGGAAAAATTGGCCTCATTGGCACAGAGCAGGTTTCCCTCCCAGCCCCACTAAGTTGGAGTCTCTATCTCTAACTGTTGTCACTGAAGTGTTTCACTTACAATTGGTTGACAACATGGAAGCTTTTTTTTTCCCCCACAAAAATTCTCTTTCTTAGAAGAAGCTGTGAAAATGCAAATGCTTTGACCATCTTTAATCTAAAATTACATGAGGGAGAATTATTTCTGCAGAGTTCAGGGACAGCCAGAAAAGCACGGGCCCTTTTCCCCTGCTTGAACAGGCTCTAGTCCCTTTCCTTGACCAGAAGAGGCCTCAAGCTGCCCAGAGTCACTCTCCACTGGACGAACTTCAGGTGAAGCATCACTGTCCTATTGCCAGGAAGCAGCTTCCTCATGGGCTTTCCTTCGAACACACATGACAGTGGCATTAGGAGCCTCTGTAAGGACTGCAGGCAGGATACTAGCTGCACATTTTCCTGGTTTTTCTATATATGAGTACTAGGATTTTAATTATCAGCAAGTGCAAGATCCCATGATTATGCCCTGCCAACTTTCTTTCTGACAGCCCTTCTACCTGACCTGAGGAAAAAGGCCTTCCTGATCCTGAATGTGCTGATCTTGAGAACAAGACCCTCCACTCAGGAACAGGGATATGGTCAGTGAGGAGCCTAATTCTTTCAGCTTACCTGCTTCTGATAACAAATTCTCATCAAGGGACCAAATATCAAAACAGAGCTGGGGAAAACACAAACCAAGAGGAAACACATTTTTCATTCAGCAAAAATAGCTTTATATTCTGTAATTGTGACGATATCCAATCACTGGGGAAAGATTAAACAATATCAAGGAAAAAAGAGGAAAGAACAAAAGTTTATCCAAATCAATTATATAAATCCTTGCAATGTCTCCACTTGAAATTAGCTAAAGCTTTAAAGAAAGCAACAGTGCAATGCAGGTCATTTCCAGTTTCAGTGGCATTTACAAATCCCAAAGTTTCCTAGTTTGGGGTCATTTCTCTTCAATACCCAACATCCCACCCTCCATTGGTTCCCATTTAGCAGTTTCTGATCATACAGTCCATAAAGGATCTGAAAGATAGGCTAAGAGATTAGGCTTTCTGTTTCAACCACTTCCTGCTCTCTCTAGTGCGACAGTCTAACAACCCAACCCTGCCCCTCCGGGGACATAGAGATTACACTGAATAATCTGAGGATAAAGTGGGTATTTAAAGGTCCTCTCTGCCAAACTTTTCTTGTGTCTCAATGGCAGAGTCGGAGTTGGGGTTCCTCAGTAATATACTCCAGCCAGAACCAAGGGTAGATTTTCTCCCCAGCAAATGAGGCTTGTGAAAAGGTGTACATCAGGGTATCCGTATCACCATTGACAAACGCTACCCATGCCTCATCACAGTCTAGGATGACCCAGATCCTCTTGGGGACCTGGCCCAAGGGGACCCACTTCGAGGTGGTCATAGCCCGGCACTTACGCAAGTACTGCTCCACAGCCCAGATCCCATCGTCAGCATCACGGCCAATCCCTTCCTTCCTCTTCACCGATTCTCTAGAGACCCCGAGAGCCCACAGATCTCCCACGTCCCCCACCTCCACCTCCCAGCAATGCCTCCCTGAAGTGAATCCCTCAGAGCCCAGCACACAGGGAATTGTAGTAAATCTCTTAGGGTTGTCAGGCCTATTCTGCCATCTGGGTCCTCTTCCTATGAGTTTCCCATCCTCAGACAAGATGATGTAGGGATGAGCCGTGTCTGGATCCAGAATCACTTTCTCTGCACAGGAGAAGAGAGAATCAGGGCATTGGGGCAGAGCTGTGTCCTGGGGGAGAGTTTGATCATGTCAGTGACAGAACCAGCCCCAATGTGAGGGTGAATTAGAGAGTTTCCTGCCCTCCAGATTTACACAGCCCTGAATGGAGGGAGTTTTGGGGCCTTAGCATAGGGCAGGACAGGTTGCAGCGATGGGTTAGTGATAGAGAGAAACACTTGGCTGGGTCCAGGCTGGGACTCAGTATTGTTTCCCTCCTCCACCTGTCTGTCACAGGAGGTGGGGGTTAGAGGCCCCGGTGGCACAGGGAGTCCCAGCAGTATATTATGTTGCAAGCATGCACACAGCTCACTGTCCCTTACAGTATCTAGTGCTCATTTTAAAATCTCACCCTGCTCCACTTGCCCCAGCCCAGGACTCGGTCTCCCTCAGAGACATCCCCAGCTGTGCAGGCCAGGGCAGAGACAACATATACCACCAGGACGCAAGATATGTTTGCTTTTAGCTTTTGTACTGCTCATGAATGGGTCCTTTTTCTCAAGTCCTGAGTGGGTAACAGAAAGGAAGAGTCTCCCATTGAGTCTCCCAAAATATATACCCAAATGGCAGGGGAGGAGTATGTGTGTGCATGTGGTGAAGAGGAATAGAGTATGGGTGTGGTGTGATGTGTGTGCGCATTGGGGAAAAGGGTTAAGGATTGACCATATTAAGAAGTCAATTGTAGTAAAAACAGAGGAAATATTGATGCCTCAAGTCAATGACATAGGAGAAAGATCATGGTCATGGTGGTTGAATGGAGGAGCAGAGACTTTCCCAAATCTACTCCCAGCAGGTAGTGTTGATGACTGTGGGTGGAAGAAGATTTCAGAGCCCTGAATGATGACAGGAGGGCAGGGAATCGGCTCCAGAAAGAGGAAGATTAGAGAAAATTGGCCCTGTATATATGAGTATGAACATGGGAACTCACATAACTGTGTTCTCCACTGACCCACCCTCACTACTCTAGTGCCTTCCAGTTCCTCCATCTGCCCACCCGATTTTCTCCAGGCCAGGACTTTCAGCTGGTGATCTGTATTTTGTTCAGTTGTTGTTCTTTCTAACTTTTAAAGCTTTGATTTCTCTGCAGCCATGGTTTCTGTGCAGCCATGGTAAAACCAGAAATTTTAACTTACCATTGCAAGTTGTCAAAAATATTCTCTAAGAGTATTTTTCTATAGTTTTTAAAAAAATATAAGCTTCATTTGAGTCAGTTCCTTTTGTATCCAGTAAGATAAAAGTAGGGCACTCGTGTTAATGACAATTGGAGGGGAAAAACTGGCAACCACAGCTGCCAATTCAAGCATTTGAAAACTATAACTGAGCTACCTAGTCCTTCACTAGGCTCTTTCCCACCCCTCTGGTACTTCCCCTTCCCAGGTTCTCCACATTTACCACCACTTTGAGAATCGTATGGACCTCAGTGGGATGGGGACAGTGAGAGACCCCAAAATACTCAGTCTGGGCACAAACGGTTTTGACTCCTTATAGCTTGGTAAAAATATTCTCATGTCCCAAACTGTTAGTTAGTCCTAGAGTATCACTGTAAAAAGAAGACATTGATCCATGATGATCTTTCAGTACCTGGATGGCTCATGATTCTTCTCCACTCTGAAAGCAAATGGAAATAGGAATGAAAACTCCTGCTAGCAAAGGTTGCAGCAAAAGGACTTTTGCATGAAGACTGAAGTAATGCTGAATAACAATGTGAAAACTCTTAAAGACCAAACCAAGCCATTCTCCCTTTCTACCACTGCTTCTATCCAGACACCATATATCAAAGTGGTGCTAAGCCACAATGTCCTGTTTGACCTCCCACCAAGTTTCAGTGACCAAGCAGCATTTTACCTCATCCTCCTAGATGAGAAACTGCCTGAGGAATTCCTTCTTTGGTCACCTCCCAGTTGCGTTGATTTAATCCACTATATCAGAGCCGACAATGAACTCTCTTGAGTCATACACAATGCCGTCGCCACTCTCTTTTCATTGCTGAGGCTATTATGAGCACATAAGACATGCTCATGTCCCGATTCCAATTCACAGTTGGCTTCCAATGGCAGTTTAGGATTTAGGCCTTAATCAAACACCAACTACATTAAGGGCCATATTTCAGTTGTGACGGACCTCAACAGCTGGTGAGGACCAATCCCAGGAACAAATTCACGATAGCTGTGGGCAGAGGCAATGTGGCTGAGGTGATCTTGCTCTACAACAAAGTTTAGAAATGAACTTAGAGCCTTGGTCATCCCTAGAGAGGTCTTTAAAACCTTTCTGCCCAGAAAGTCTTTCCAGTACAGCAGGACCTGAACTCAGAGTGCTGACGCCTCCTCCTCAAAAATAAACAAGGAACAAGACTGTGTCTTATTCCAGGGGAGGTTTTACCCAAAGAAGAGACAGAACTAGGTACTCTATGAAGTCCGTAAGTGTCATCACTATTTAGCATTTACCCATAAGGAGCAGACAGTAAGCCGAGGGGCAGAATAACAACAGGACATGGAGAGATTTGAGAACATGGAAATATTGCATTAGGGAAAGAGAAAAACTCACCAAGTTTCTGTTGAAGGTCACCTAAATAAGACACAGTCAGAAAGAAAAACACAGATTGAGTCTCTCAGTGGGTGGACTTAACACCAGCCCTCTCAAGAGAAAATCTATTCAAAGACTACGAAGTCGGGTCTACAAAGACCAGGTATCCCAGCTAGCCACAGTGAGCTATGAGGTCCTAGGGCAGGATTCCTTTTCAAGGATATGGGCTGGCTTCAGAGCATCACAAAGTTCTTCATGACCATGTGTGCTGGGCCGGAGGTAACCTGGTCATTACACCGACCCTGATATGAACATTGAAACCCTGCACATCCCCTATATGAAAATCTGCACAGTCTAGATCCTGATGACTGCACTTCTATTTTTTTGATACACTGATACTTCTCATAGGACCACAGGAAAGCATAACTCATTTTATTTCACTGGACAAAGGTTTTCCCTTTCACATGGATAGAGATGCTGCAGCATGTGCTAGCAACAAGGGTAGCAACAAGGCTCTGAAAGGTTTGTATTGTGCACATGGTAAAGCTGGTTTCACCATTTCTTAATGGGTATTATTTCCCATATAAGCTAGATTAAAGTATTAAAAGAAAGCTCCCTTACTTAATAGAGCATAACCACCCTTAGAAAACTTACGCTTTATCTTGAGGAGATATACAGTCAAGAGAATGAAGCCGAATAAAACCACTAGCATCACACACAGTGCCACCATCCAGGGATTCACCTTTGGGAAAAAGGGATCTGAAAAACAAAATGCTTGGGACTTCCATTAGTCTGCAACTGGTGATAAAAAACAAATGTATTCATTTCACAGAAACATATAACTATTCTCCAACTATTTTCCATGTGGTTTTACCTGAGGGCAGAATGAGAGCAGAATCTCTTCAGCTCTCCTCAAAAACCAGAAACTGATCCCAAACATACCTCTAACTGAGCACGTCTGCACATTCATGAATGCGCTGAAATTACTGCGCATTACATTTAGTATCTGTGGGTGCCTAATCACAAATGTGGAGGCTTCTTCAACGTGCTGGGATCCTGTGTGTCAAAGCAGACTAGATTAATTGAGTCTGCTGGAGCCTGGTGATTGCCACACTCCAGCAGCCTCCTGCGTCGTGTGTATCAGCATCCCTGCACTTAAAAATGTTGGTGGGGGCACTTGAATTAAATCAACTTAGCGTTAGTTCAAGCAGCCCTACTACTCTTTTCAAGTATGAGTGTGCTGGCACAAGAGACTCAGTGGCACTTTGAAGCACTGCCCTGGAATAACCCCTGGAGCACATGTAAAAGTGCCCTGAAATACCAGGTACTAACTCCATGTGTAGTAACCATGCTAGTGAACACAGTCTTTTAGTGATGCTAATGTGCAGTAGACTAATTCATCTGCACATAAGCATGGGTTTTACCAGGATGTGTTATGTGCAGTAGAATTAATCTACTGCGCATTTTCACCTCATGTAGACATGCCTACTTACAGTTTTAATATGAATTTATCAGTGAAACAACAGGAATTGTCTGATGCAGTGCTTTTTGAAGGACTAAATAATTAAAATTATCAGACTATGTGACTGAAATGATTTCAGAGTTACACTAGCAATCAATTTGTTCATTATTATTCAAAAAAGCCAGACTATAATCAAGGTAATCAAATTAGCCCAAATATGGATTAGCCACCCATCTTCCCCCTATAACTTCTGTTAATACTTCACTTGCTTCTGAAGGGGGTGATTTGGGGCTATGGATGGCAACCAACCTGATATAAAAACTGCCGATTCCTTCACTTGATTGAGTAAGTTATTTCTGATCCAACAGGACAAGTTCTGGTGCGAATGTTCATATATAATGATAGAGATTTCTATTTCAAACAGGCCGTCCTCCCTCTTGGATCTGGTTCCAGAAAGTGCTGTTAAATTCTGTCCTCTTTGGTCTCTCCACAGCACTCTGGGCTCAGGGAACCACCCTGCTGATCGACAAACCATTCGTATCCCTCCATCCTGGTAATTCTCAAAAGTAATTTGAGGAGCAGAGCCTATGCCTAGAGGAAAATTAGGGGCATTTCTGTAAAAGTTGTGATTCAGTTTTGTAAATTGTAAGGCATAGGGTTGACAGTCTTTGCACTCAAGAGGATCGACTACTGTCAATTGTGAAGCTATGCACCGAAAAGCATTGGTATTTCGGTATCTAACTGCTATTCCCCCTGTCACCTCATGGGGCTCCTATCGATGTGCAGGGAGCTGGCTCTGATGAGCTGGAAATCCAGTGTGTTAGAGCAGACTCAATTAATCAACTCTGCAGGTGCACGGACATTAATGCACTTCATCGGACTATAGTGTCACATGAATCGGCATCCCGCACCCTGAGAAATGGTGGTGAGGTGTTTTGAAAGAAAGCCCATTTGATGAACTTTAGTTCAAAGCACACTGCTGCCATTTTTCAGCTTGGGGGGCACTGATACATGTGACACATGGGCGCTTTTAATTAGCGCAGCTTGCTAATTGAAGTGCCCCCCCACACACCTCGTGGAACACATGTAAAAATGCCCATGGAGCCCAGAGCCCAAGCTAGGTGCTTCAGCTCCCTTCCCACATGATAGGGAGAGTCAGGCACCTAGGAATATGATCCATTAATGATACTAGCTAAATGGTCAACTTGGTTTTGGGCCTGATCTGGAAAGTCACCTCGATTGGGATCTGAACGTAAAATGAGTAGAAGAATCTCTCCTTTTGAGAGTCTGCATCATTTAGACAGTTCTTATTATGTCTAGCAGCAAAATCCTAGAGTCAAATCCCATGTCACTATACAGTACATGGCCAAAAGACTTTTCTAGACTTGTAAGAGCCATTTCTGGTACTTGTGCTTCATTTGAAGTGTTAGCAGTGGTGTGGTGTGGATGCAGAAACATCCACATAGCAACTCCACATGCTCAGTAGGCTGCATTCTGGCCAAGCCGCTACATGGCAATGAGTGTGCATACAATGTATATAAATAACTCAAAAAATTATAGCCCCCAAAATTCTCTGGCTGGCAGATTTTGACAGAGAAGAAGGAGGCTTGTCCTGTGTTTAGGACCCAGTAGTTGAGAGGTCAGGTTACTTGCCTGGAAAGAAAGAGACATGGATCCTAGGCCTGCCTCTCCTCTGCCTCTCCTATGCTAGAGGTGACCAAAGCCAGCTGTCTCCTTCCGCAACAGGTGCCCATGGCCACCTGCATCCTTCTTTTATTGGCCCCAGGTGCAGGAAGGCTGCTGAATGACCAGTACCCCATGGGTAACATTGTCTTTCTACTTGTCATCTAAGTGGCCACTTTTTAGTTGTCATATTATGAAAGAAAAATCTGTAGGTCATACTAAAATGGCACAGATACAGACACTGACCTGCTACCCTCAGTCCCAGTATGGCTTCTGCATAAGAAATCCCATCTGTAACAGAACAGTGATACGGCCCCTCATCCGATGGTCTAGTATTGACAATCTTCAAGGAAACATGTCCCTCCATGAGGCCATCTTTCAGCAGCTCTGTCCTTCCGCGATATTCTGGCATCTGCTGTCCGTACTGATCTTTCCCATTGTGGTAGAGGTGCACAAAAGTCTGAGGCTCATATTGAAACCACCTCACTTCCATGTTCTCCGCACTCGTGTTGAGGGACAAGTGACAAGGCAACACGGTTTCCTGCCCCACAATAGCAGTAACTGGCTGATCAGGTCCAATGACCTTAAATAGGGCTGTGAAAAGTATGAAGCGATAACTCAAGGAGAGAAGGAAAAGGAGATTTTCCACATGAATCACCAGGAAGCTTGGTGGAAAAAAAACATTTTCATAGATTCATAGATGTTAGGGTCGGAAGGGACCTCAATAGATCATCGAGTCCGACCCCCTGCATAAGGTTGAAAGAGTGCTGGGTCTAGATGACCCCAGCTAGATACTCATCTAACCTCCTCTTGAAGACCCCCAGGGTAGGGGTGAGCACCACCTCCCTTGGGAGCCCGTTCCAGACCTTGGCCACTCGAACTGTGAAGAAGTTCTTCCTAATGTGCAATCTAAATCTGCTCTCTGCTAGCTTGTGGCAATTGTTTCTTGTAACCCCCGGGGGCGCCTTGGTGAATAAATACTCACAAATTCCCTTCTGTGCCCCCGAGATGAACTTATAGGCAGCCACAAGGTCGCCTCTCAACCTTCTCTTGCGGAGGATGAAATGGTCCAGTTTCTCTAGTCTCTCCTTGTAGGGCTTGGTCTGCAGGCCCTTAACCATATGAGTAGCCCTTCTCTGGACCCTCTCCAGGTTATCCGCATCCCTCTTGAAGTGCGGCACCCAGAATTGCATGCAGTACTCCAACTATGGTCTGACCAGTGCCCGATAGAGGGGAAGTATCACCTCCTTGGACCTATTCGTCATGCATCTGCTGATGCACGATAAAGTGCCATTGGCTTTTTTGATGGCTTCGTCACACTGCCGACTCATGTTCTTCTTGGAGTCCACTAGGACTCCAAGATCCCTTTCCACCTCTGTGCCTCCCAGCAGGTCATTCTCTAGGCTGTAGGTGTGCTGGACATTTTTCCTCCCTAGGTGCAGCACTTTGCATTTCTCCTTGTTGAACTGCATTCTGTTGTTTTCTGCCCACTTGTGCAACCTATCCAGGTCTGCCTGCAGCTGTTCCCTGCCCTCCGGCGTGTCCACTTCTCCCCATAGCTTTGTGTCATCTGCAAACTTGGACAGAGTACATTTCACTCCCTCGTCCAAGTCGCTGATGAAGACATTAAAGAGTATCGGTCCAAGGACCGAGCCCTGTGGGACCCCACTGCCCACACCCTTCCAGGTCGAAACCGACCCGTCTACCACGACTCTCTGGGTGCGACCCTCCAGCCAATTCGCCACCCACCGGACTGTGTAGTCATCCAAGTCACAGCCTCTTAACTTGTTCACTAGTATGGGGTGGGATACCGTATAGAAGGCTTTCCTGAAGTCTAAGTATACGACATCCACCCCTCCTCCTGTGTCCAGGCGTTTCGTAACCTGGTCATAAAAAGAGACTAGATTGGTCAGGCACGATCTGCCTGCCACAAACCCGTGCTGATTTCCCCTCAGCATAATTTGTCCTGCCGGGCTCTCACAAATGTGAGCCTTGATAATTTTTTCAAAGACTTTGCCAAGGATGGAGGTGAGACTGACTGGCCTATAGTTGCCCGGGTCCTCCTTTCTCCCCTTTTTGAAAATGGGGACCACGTTGACCCTTTTCCACTCCTCTGGGACTTGGCCCGTGCGCCACGAGCGTTCGAATATTCCCGCCAGTGGCTCTGCAGTGATGTCGGCCAGTGCCTTCAGCACCCTCGGATGGAGCTCATCCGGGCCTGCCGACTTAAAGGCATCCAGTTCTTCCAAGTGACTCTGCAGTCTGGCGCCTTGCTGCTGCCTCTCTACAACCCAAGTGAGAGACTTGTCGTGCCCCTCGCTTAGAAACACCAAGGCAAAGAACTCATTGAGGAGTTCAGTCTTGTCCCCCGTTTCCATCACAAATTGTTTCTGCCCATTTAGCAGGGGTCCTATTCCTCCCTGGGCCTTCCTTTTACTCCCTATATATCTAAAAAACAATTTCTTGTTGTCTTTTACTTGGGTTGCCATCCTCAGCTCCATGGTAGCTTTGGCCCGTCTAACTGCCTCCCTACAAGCACGAGCAGAGGAGGTATATTCATCTTTAGTGATCTCACCCTGTTTCCACTTTTTATGTGCTCCCCTTTTGGCCCTTAGGCTGCCCTGGATTTCTCTGGTCAGCCATGGAAGCCTCCTGGCCCCTTTCCCTTTTTTGCCTCGCTCAGGGATCGTCTTGCTTTGTACCCGAAGGATCGTTTCCTTTAGGCACAGCCATCCTTCTTGGGCTCCCATCACTTCAAAACTCCTACTCTGCAGTGCGTCCTTGACTAATCGCCTGAGTTCATTGAAATCAGCTTTCCTAAAGTCTAGCACTTTCACCCTACTAGTTACCTTACCCACTCGACGTCTTATGGTGAATTCTATTATTCAGTGATCACTGTCCCCCAGATGGCTACCAATCTGGAGGTCCCCTACCATGTCATCCCCCGTTTCCAATACCAGATCCAGTATGGCATTCCCCCTAGTGGGACCGTGTACCTCCTGTGTCAGGTGGAGGTCCGGTACACAGGTTAGAAACCTGCGTGAGCAGTGGGACTTTGCTGTCTGTGACTCCCAGCAGATGTCCGGGTAGTTTAGGTCCCCCATGACTACCGCCTCTTTAGCTTTTATGGTCTCCGAGAGTTGCCTTAGGAGCCCCGAATCTCCTATATATCTCTCTGAATTTTCTATATGCCTAGAGAGGTTTGCATGCGTGTTTGCCAGTTTCTGTTCAGTTTTCACAAATTCCTTAATATGATACTAACTCTATATCAAATAACTAAATGATTCCTAGAGGAAGCAAAGGGACATGAATTGATGAGGGGATTCATCCTACCAGATGTTGGCTTGCAGATATGAAAAGTCATGAAGAAAACGATCGCACGAGGAAGAGACATGCTCACACTGAAGCATTGAAATGAGGAGGCCTTCTTCTTCATAGTGAGTCAAATACAGAAGTAAAAGGAGCATGAGATAAAGTATAAACCTGGTGGGTAAAGCAGAGAAAAAGATAATGATCAGTCCCAGTACAATGAATTTAGCTTATTCTGGTTATGTGTACTCAAGATGAAGAAGATGATTTCTTGCAGGTGACACTTTGCATTCCATGTGTCCAGGTTGGGGCTCCATGTTCATCCTGGATCTATATTATGCTAGAAAGTGATATAAACAATTGCAAATGGTGCTAGGTTTCAGCTAAAGGGTGTTTGAATTGAATCTCCAGCTTTTCCACTTTCCTGAGTCCTTCTAAGTTTTTTTTTTCCTTTAACAATCCTGCTCTTCCAAGTATTTTTTATACACAAGGAGTAATAACTGCCATGAGAGAGAGAGCTGTCACAGAGCTTGAGTGGTCACTTGTAACAGCTCCTAAAGCAGGATGGCTGACAAGAAGCACAGACACACAAATGGAAAAGCTTTGGGAAGAGAGAACTCGATGCTGGGCAGCAGAATTATTTCTTGGCCTCTTGTTCAGCTTCCACAGCCTGTCTCTGCCCCATGGCCCACAGGGCCAAGGGATCCCATGGCCATTGCATTGAAGGGGTCCTGGGATGCTGGCATGCCACAGTGGGTGAGGACCAAGCAGCACAGCGTTGGGGCATTGGCATGGTGTGGCAAGGGGTAGCCCATGTGTTGTGGTACAGCATGTGGTCCAGGGACTGTGTATCCTGCACCCCCAGCCATGTGGAACCCGGACAGCCCTAATTTAGACATCTAAAAACTGACAAAGTATAACTTAGGTGTCTAAACCTTGTGGAGACTTGCTGACCAACCATGGACTACAAACTCCAGAAGCACGTGGAAGCAGGAAGTGAAGTGAGAAGAAACCCTGCAGAGCCCTGCTGCTGGACTTCACATGTCATAAAACCTTGGGGGCTGCAGGAAGAGGTCGGGGATCTCTCTGAGCCTGGGCTGGCGATGTGCCAGAACGGCTGGAGCTGATGGTGCTGCCCTGAGCTGAACCGAAAGGGAGAGAAGCCCCTGCACAGCACAGATGAACCCCAGACTGAGTGCACAGGATCCCCGACCTGCAGCCCTGCACAGAGCGACTCTGGACTAAAGGCTGGTTCTTGGGGACATCCCCAGAGGTGGGCATGGGACTCTACGTGCTGAGTGTATGTACCCCAGCGGTACTGACCACTACCTGTTTACTTGCCCCCTATGTGTATGTTGGTATACTGTGGATGCCTATGTACCTGTATTTGTCTCTTGCCATTGGCCTGTGACCCTAACCCTTAAGACACTTGATATAAAGTACATCCCTCACTGGCTGTAGTGACGGTGCCTGACACAGTGGGGGTTTGTAACACACTTCTCCCTTCTCCCACCAGACTGGCGGGTTCCTTCTCCTGAAAACATTCCCGCTCTAGGAGACGACAGCTAGAGGGATTGGAAACTCAGGTAGAGGAACAGCAGGTACAATTTCTTAAGTCCCAGGTGCCCAACAGAAAGGAGGAGCCTTGCTCTATTCTGAAAGGGGAGAGAAAAAAAGGTATACACAAATGGCAAGTAGCAATAAGGCAGTAGATTGTGTGCATGGTTTGGAAGATGCAAAAAGTGACCGACTTCCTCCTTTTGCTCCTAAGGAGAAAAGACAACTGTGGGTTAATAAGGGTAATAAACTGGTGGTGCCATTTCCTTAAGTGGCTGTTTTTAGTTACTTAAGTGCCAAAAATGCCACTTACATGGAGATAACAGTTCTATTAGGGATTCAGTCTCAGAGTCTTGGTTGTTTATGCAGGGTTTTGTTACTGAATGTGTAGATGACCGTGTAGCACATAAGTCCCCAAAACAAAATCGTGGATGTAACTGACTCTCCCATTTTTAGCTTTTGTACCTAAGCGGTTAGACCAGTGGCATGGGAAGCTGGAGGTCTGGTTTCTAAAATATTAGTGTCCCCCCAAAAATAGGTTGACTTCACCTTTAAGTGCTTTAAATTGGAGCCAGGCTTCTTGTATCTTTGAGGGTTTTTTTTCTCTTTTACAAGGGAATTTTCACCCGACCTAATTCTTTTGTAAATCTAGGATTCAAGAAAAGTTTACTTGTTAGTATATGTCTTTGCCGCTTCTCTCCATCTGATCCTCGGCTCCTCAGTGTCAAACCGACTCTACTAGACCTTCCTTTTTTGCTTTTGTTATTCTGCCCCTTCCAGATAGGCAGTGTCTCTCGTCCCTTCCTACGAGCTGACAGCCGCCTCCTCCCTGCAACCGATGGCAGACTCCTCTCTGCTCCCCGTTTTCCTATCCGTTCCTTTCTTCTCCCTCTCTGCCATGCCCCCACTCCTCTTGTCATCCAGGTATCTCTTTCCCACTCCCCACTTCTGATGACGTACCAGCTCCATCCAGCAGCTGCTCCAGAAACACGGCTTCCTCTTTTCCCCTCCCGGCTCCTGCCAGCTCTCTAGCATCATGACATCTGGTTTTCAGGATCTCGTACAGAGAAGCTTTGAACCTATCTTTTTGTCTCATTTTGCAGCACCATGGTCTAACCACCATAGGTCAGGAATTCCCCAGACTTGTTTCTGACACTCCTTGTGAATCTTATCCACTGCCCCTGGCATTTGCTCGTGACTGGAAAAACTGGTAGAGGCCAGTTCAGAGGCTCAGCACTTTCCTTGCCACGTGGATTTCATTAATTAAGAATGAACTTCATTTGCCATCATGAACCCCATTCATCTAGCTAGTTTTTTGTTGTTTTTTGTTTCTCTCCGAAGCTCTTTATCGCTGTGTTCAAAGAATCCATTGAGATTAGGTAGACATAACTCTCCTTTATAAAAATGGGGCTACTTGACCACATTCAGATCATGATCTTCCAGATATTTTGTGCATCTCTCGTGAGTTATTTTTTATGCCAGTCTACCCCATGAAGGTGTAAAACCCACAGCTATATATATTATTTCCTTGATCTCCCTTAGTTCCCACATCAAATATAGATGCACTATTTCCCATCCAACACAGCCAACCCTGACCACTTCCAACTGAAGCTTTTCCATAACACTTGGGTGATGCCACTTGGGCCTGTTGCCTTTTTATTTTATGAAGCCATCCAATGTCACTGGCATCTCTTCTCTGGGTAGCTCAGCCTCTGCTAGTGCTTGATACAGAAAGTCAGTCAGCTTCTTAGCACCATCTATATCTTCTCCATCCCTTGCTCTCACCCTCAGCCCCTTGCACGAGTCTCCACTGATGGCTGGGTGAAACGCGCCCCTCACAGAAGTGTCATGGCTCTTGGATTCTGAACTCTGAAATCTGCCCCTGTCTTCTTTCGTATCTGGTGCCCTCCTGTCTTCTCCTTCTGCCCAGTCTTCTCCAAGGAATGTCACAGCGCACGCTCACAGCTAAACCCTGTTTCCTTCTCCGTGATTCATTAGCGCCGGTACAGCAGATCTACAGTTGTTGGCACTTAGGAACAATTTCAGATTCTTCTTCACCTTGCAGCAAAACAGAATCACTGCCTATCTGTCTGCTAGGGGCAGAGGTGAAGGAGGAGGAGAAGAGTAGCTTTTACCTGCATTATTCTGTTGCAGCCAAATTTAGGGCCTGGGGCTATGTATAAGGATGAAGACACTGTGGTACCACAGCACAAATGGACAGCGGGTCACCAAGTGAACTGTGAGTGACCCTGTGTCATGAAAGATGATGTAAGACCCCTAAAAGAGGTGTCGTGTGAAGATTTTGGGGCCGAGTGGAGGGCCGCCTAGGTAATGTGTGTACATAGCCTATAAAGGGGGTGTGCGGGCGGAGCTTGGTGTGTGCCGGGGCTGTGTGTGGTTTTGTGTGGGACCGAGGGTGCGTGTCTGAGGGTGGATGTGTGGCTGTGAGGTTTTGGGTCTGTGTGTCTGAGGACACGTGTGTGTCATGTGGCCAAGGAAGTGAGATTGATTGAGGCCCGTGTGGGAGATTGTCTGGGGTGTGAGAGCATAAGGAGAGATGGACTGAAGGAGAAGAGGGGCGCTCTGCGGAGGCTGCACTGTTTACACTCGAGAGACTTGACGGTCTTCTCGCGGTTGCTCCCCTCCGGATCGGCTTCTACACCAAGGTAAATAGTGTCGGCTCCCCAGACTTTTCCTTCCTGGGTGTGTGTATCTTTGACACTGAGCAGCCCTTTTACTTCATTAGTAATTATCGCCTCCGTCCCTCCCTTCCTTCTTCTGTCCTTTTATCCATTAAGTACCCTTGTTAGAAAGGCACCGAGGGGGAGGTAAGCCACCACCGACCTGTACTGGAGGATGGACGTCTGGTGACCAATCTGACAGTGGCAGAGGTAAATAAAATTACTCTTGCCCCTCTGTAATATATTCCACTCCTTTCTCCCTGTTTTAGTTAATTGATTAATGTTTGTTGATTAGTTGTGGTTAGTATTGTTAAATGTTATTAGTTGCTCTCGTTATTAATAAAACATGTTATTCATTTTAGTGCTAATTGAGTGTGTGTGGTAGTTAACCCAACTTCATCTAATTGCCTGGTATATTGGGTAGTGATAGATATACCCTGGTTTACTAACTAATTGTCTCAGGGCCAAGAAACACCCGCTTTGTGTGAGCAGACAGTATAAGGTACAGCCCATTGAGCAACCTAATTTAATTAGGCACTTAGTTAAGTCCCCGCGTAACAGTCAATAGATTGGTGTTTAGCTCATTTAGTCAAGAAGTGGGACTAAGTTGTAGGCTCCATGTCTCCTAAAGGTAGGGTTGAACTGCAGACCCTTAATCCCAGAAAAATACTCTAGCCGTCAGGTCACAATTTAGCAATGAACTAGATCCCACAGTGTTGAAGCTCCCCTCACTAGGCAACAAGGAAGCGGGTATATGTGGGGCCAGAAGAAAGAGTGCAGGTCAGATGGTTTGTGGCTTAGACAGACACTCCCTAGCAGGGAAGGAGATCTCACCCTTGCTTCCCAGTGTGACAGAAACTTTTCCCATGTTATCTCATAAATATTAAACACACACACAGAGACGATCATAGGAGGGTAGGGGGCCCGCAGCAAATGTAGGGTGGCCATCATAGAGGACATTCTGGTTTTCTGCTGCTCTGTCCTCTATTGATACAAAACCTAACACCTTTATGCCCCCTATTTTTCTCTTGTAGAGAAAAAAAAAGAGGATGTTAAGGCATCCCATTTATTGTGTCAGTGTAAATGGGAAATCTTGTGTTGTCTACAAATGCCCTCTGGTGCCCATTCAGCAAGTATGTCTTTTCCTATACATCAATACTTTAAAATGTTCTGGATTCTCATGGAGTTCATAACTAGTAAAATGTGGAGTTTGATTCATTCTGGAAATACAATTTATTCTACCACTTTCAGAGATACATATCACATGATTTAGCTTGACAGTCAGAGCTTGAGAACTGCAGTTAGAAGAGATGAAAAGAGGAAAATAAGTACGTGACACTAGAGTGAGAAACCATTGGTTCCTTCCGTTATTCCAAATAAAGGAAGTTCTTTTGTTACAAATCTACTTCTAACTTTAATTCTAGGATACTTTTTTGGTTGTTTGTTATGATCAACCAATAAGTAACAAAATGGAATTTGAATACAATTCATTTTGAAAATTCAAATAATGCAATCTTTGGATAAAGACTGAAACAAACTATCATAGGATCATCTAATCTTTGTATTATTAAATTAACTGTCAAAAATGGTGTCTGTCAGAGGGTAAATAAAACACTATAATCAGGTAAACTTTTGTCAAGCAGCTGAAATTCACCTACCTGACTGATCCTGCTTACAAATTTGTCCTGTGTCCAATCCTCAACGAGCCAACTCCCATTACTAAAATGGACAAAAATATTAATACAAAATGTAAAATATTAAGTTTCACAACTAATTGCAGTTATAAACTAGCTGCAGGGTTTACTGGAAACATTCCTTCCAGGATGAAACAATCCTTTTTTTCTTCCAAACGGATATATGCGATTTCCTCTTAGAGTGTTCCCTGGATGACAAGTGAAGGGATCGGCATACAGGAAGTTGTAGAAATTCCAAATCCAATCACGTAAGAATAGAGTCTGCTCTTAAAGAAGCAGCAACATTTCCAATAGACTGGAAGTAGGAGCCCCTAGGAACAGAGGTCTGGAAGGGCCTCTAAGACCAGCCAGTTTAGTCCTCTGCATTTCCAAGCACCCCTTTCTCCAAAGTTTCCTAACAATCACCCATTGCAAACTTTCAGATAGAACAAGTACAAGAACCAGACCAAACCACACCTGCGAAACCTGCGGAACACCACAGAAAATGGCACAAGTAAAAGAAGGGGACATGAGGGCACTGATACTGCAAGGAGACAGAAGTTATTGAATATATGCACAGAGGATCCAAGGAAGAGAAACATACCTCCTGATGTCCTTGCCACTCTAATGTAAGGGAAAAATCCTGATCCATAATTTGACATGTGGCTTGACATAGAGCAGAAGAGCAGAGCAGCGTTATGATGACCCTTTGAGGTGTCTACCTATGAGCATCAGGATCAGCCCATCCCAGGTACAGCCCCGCGGTTGCAGTTGGAGGAGTGGCCACTGTCCACAGCAAATTAGAGCCAGAGCCCAGGAGCTGGATGACAACTTTTCCTTCCACTCTTCTACTGAAAATTAGTTCTTCACCCTTTTCACACTGACCTGAAACAGATCTTCTTCTCGCTGCCTTTGTAGAGGTAGAAAATGAGGATTCCTGTAGCAAAGTATGAGTGACAGTCCCTGAGGGCTTTTCCTTTAGATGTTGCAATTGCACTCTCCTGTGCTGGAGTACAGCTGGAAGAGACCTCCAGAGGTCATCTAGTCCAGCGTCTTGCCTGAGGCATGTTCACCCCTATCCAAAGTGTCCTAGAGAAACCATAATCTATGGGGTCACTTAGATCTAAGGGGTCAACCATAATCTATGGGGTCAGGGACAACTTAGTTACAGAAATTTTGGAGGGGCTGGACATATTTAAATCAGTAGGTCCAGATGCTCTTCACCCAAGGGTGCTGAGGGAATTGGCAGGGGTCATAGCAGGGCCCCTGGCATGGATCTATGAGTGCTTGTGGGATACTGGCCAGGTACCAGAGGATTGGAAAAGGTCCAATGTGGTCCCCATTTACAAAAAGTGGAGGAAGGAGGACCCAGGAAATTATAGGTCGATCAGTCTTACTTCAGTCCTTGGGAAGACCTTTGAGAAAATTATCAAGGAGCACATCTGCAGGGGAGGTAATGTTCAGGGGCAACCAACATGGGTTCATTGAGGGAAGGTCCTGCCTGACTAATGTGGTTTCTTTTTTATGATCAGGTCACAAAGTCCCTGGATGAGGGTGTCAGGATGGATGTCGTTTTTCTGGACTTTAAGAAGGCCTTTCATAGTTTCATAGTAGTTTCACAGTAGCTAGGGTCAGGAGGGACCTGAACAGATCATCTATCCTGACCCCCTGCCACAGGCAGGAATGAATGCTGGGTTCACAAGACCCCAGACAGGTGATCATCCAACCTCCTCTTGAATTTGCCCAAGATAGGGGCGAGGTCCACATTTTGGCCACCCTCACTGTAAAATATTGCCTTCTGATCTCTAACCTAAACCTATTCTCCATCAGCTTATGACCATTGTTCCTCATCACCCAAGGTGGTCCTGGGGAGAAAAGGGCTCTGCCTATTTGCTGTTGATCTCCCCTGATGAGCTTGTAGGCAGCCACCAGGTCCCCCTTCAGCCTCCTTTTGCTGAGGCTGAACAGGTTCAGGTCCCTCAGTCTCTCCTCGTAGGGCCTATTCTGCTGCCCTCTCACCAAGCGGGTGGCCCTTTGACATGGTTATCCACCACATTCTCTTAAAAAAACTAGGTGACTGCAGCATTGATGCCCACACAGTCAGATGGGTGATAACTTGGCTAGATGGTCACATCCAGAGAGTGGTGGTGGACAGGTCGTTTTCGACCTGGAGAGATGGGGGCAGTAGAGTCCCCCAGGGCTCGGTTCTGGGGCCTATACTGTTCAACATTTTTATCAGCAATCTAGATGTGGGCATGGAATGCACACTGTCCAAATTCGCTAATGACACCAAGTTGTGAGGCGAGGTGGGCACGCTGGAGGGGAGGGACAGAAGCCAGCTAGATCTTGACAGGCTGCAGAGGTGGGCGCATGAGAATAGGATAGAATTCAACACAGACAAGTGCAAGGTGCTGCGTCTAGGGAGAAGGAACCAGCAACACACCTACAGGCTGGGAAACACCCTCCTTGTCAACACAGTGGCAGAAAGGGATCTTGGAGTCATTGTTGACTCCAGGACGAACATGAGCTGCCAATGCAAGGAAGCGGTCAGTAAGGCTAACCACACCTTCTCATGCATCTCCAGATGCATCACAAGCAGGTCCAGGGAGGTGATCCTTTCCCTCTATGCAGCATTGGTCAGAGATGCCAGGCTCTGCAATGGGCTTCCAAATGAAGTGGTACCCCTATATGCAGCGTTAGTCAGAGGTGGTACTCTCTCCTACCTTGGGAGTCTTCAAGAGGAGGCTGAACAGATATTTGGATGGTGTTATGATTTGGCTGGGGCGATATGACCACAGCACCCATTCCTGCCTGAGGCAGGGAGTCGGACCTGAGAATCTGTTTAGGTCCCTTCCGACCCTAAGCAGTATGAAACTATGAAACACTATGAAACTATGAATCCTAGCCCTACCCTCCAGTACATATACAATCCTGTCCCAGCTTGGTTTCATCTGCAAACTTGCTAAGGGTGCACTGTATGCCATCTTCCAGGTCATTGATGAAGACATTGAACAAAACTAGCCCCTGGACCAGCCCCTGGGAAACCCTACTTGATACTGGCTGTCAACTAGACATCAAGCCATTGATTACTACTCGCTGAGCCCAGTGCTCCAGCCAGTTTTCTATATACCTTATAGTCCATTCAGCCATCCTGTACTTCCTTAGCTTCCCTGCAGGAATGTTGTGGGGGACCATATTGAAAGCCTTGCTAAAATCAAGTTACACCACAGCCACTGCTCTCCCCACATCCACAGAGCCAGTCAACTCATTATAGAAGGAAATCAGGTTGGTCAGGCATAACTTGCCTCTGACAAATCCATGCTGACTGTTCCTAATCACCTTCTTCTCCTCTAAGTGCTTAGAAATGGATTCCTTGAGGGTCTGCTCCATGATTTTTTCCAAGCACTGGGGTGAGGCTGACTGGCCTGTAGTTCGCTAGATCCTCCTCCTTTCCTTTCTTAAAAATGGTCACTGTTTGCCCTTTCCCAATCATCTGGGACTTCTCCTGATCACCATGAGTTTTCAAAGGTAATGGCCAGTGGCCTTTCAATCACAACAGCCAACTCCCTCAGCACCCTTGGGTGCATCCCATCTGGTCCCACAGACTTGTATATCTCCAGCTTTTCTATGTAGTCCCTAACCTGTTTTTTCATCACTGAGGGATGCTCACCACCTCTCCCAATTGTGCTGCCCAGTGCAGTAGTCTGGGAGCTGACCTTGCCTGTAAAGACTGAGGTGAAAAAGGCAATGAGCACTTCATCCTTGTCTGGATCCTCTGTCACAAGGTTGCCTCCCTCATTCAGTGAGGGACTCAAGCTTTCCCTGATCCACCTCTTCCTAACCGCATACATACTAGTGTAGGATCCAGTGCACAGGTGCCCCATTGGGGAAATGGCTTCCTTGTGTCTTTATTCCTCAAGGTCTCTGGAAAAACACCAAGATCCAGATCTACAATACAATGATCAACCCCACTCTCCTCTACCAGTGTGAAATGTGGATGACTTACCGTTGTCATCTCAACAGCCTGTACAGGTATCACTACATATGTCCTATGAAGATCCTCCACACAAAATGGGAAGATTGTCACACAAATGCCAGCATCCTGGCTGAAGCCAATGTTACCAGCTTGGAGTCAGTGATCCTCAAGCACCAACTTCACTAGACCAGACATTGTGTGGGGATGCCTGACTCTTGACTCCCAAAACAACTGCTCAGCTCCCAGTCTAGGCTTGGCCTGAGATCTCACAGTGGCCAGAGGAAATGCTGCCAGGGCATGTTGAAGACATATATCTAGAAAATGTATGCCAACTTGAAGACCTAGGAAGAGCTAGCTACCAGCTGACTCCAGTGATTGACACAGGGTCAACCAATGGCCGTCCTTTGCAAGGTGAAGCATATTGCCCTCAAAGCAAAGTAGAGAGAACAGAGAAAGGACAAGCAGATGAATCACTGCCCACAGCCTACTTTCCCCTGAGGAAAGACCTGTAACTGCTGCCGATGGCTCAAGGATTTGATTCTTAACTCACCTCAAGACCCATCAGTGAGTCATGGCAGAGATCATCCCTGAACCAAGGGATTGCTGACAATGACATCTCTTACTGCATGGGGCACTTTAACTCTTGTCGTGGAAAAAACACACTGTAGAATTTGGAATCAGGTCAGGTAGAAACTTTATTTCGATAGCTATTGTAGAGAGACCGTCACAGGAAGGGTTAAGGGTTCCCTCTGGGTGGAGAAGCAGAGTTCAAGTCCTTTGCTTGGGGAAGGCAGGTGGGTGATAGCTACCTATCCTGGGCTGTGAGTTGATCCTCGATGACCAGTCGGGGTCTTCTCCAGCAAGGTGTTGTCCAGAAGGGGTTGTTGGCAGGGCCTCTGGGTGGATAGGTGGTGTGGCATGGTGTCCAGTCCACATGAAGAGGGTGTCCCACTGGGTGTCTTCACTGCCTGCTTTTATAAGGGCAGACTTCCTCTGACCCTAGTGGCAGGGGCATGCCCAAACAAGAGTCATCCCCTGGTGTACTGAGCATGTGTACTCTTAGGTAAGGACATGCAGTTTCAGGTTTGTGCAATTGTGGGCTGACTGATTTCTGCAGCAGTCTTTGTCTTCCAAATCTTGAGCCAGGAAGGGTCAATGCAGTGTGATGGCTGGGTCGTCGAGCTGATGGTTCGGTCATTCAGAGGGAGCCATTTTTAGACCTACTGCCATTATGTGTCAAGCACCCTCAGTCATCCCCATTCATTCAGGATCCAATTTACACAGGAGGGGTAGGTATAAGTCATAGGTTACAAAAGCTTACACAACAGAGCATGGGGACAAGATGGGAACAAGATGAGAATCTGACACAAAATGGATACTTGACATCACTCATGCCAACCCACATTGCAGGCCTAAATCTTACAATGTTAATATGAAACAATAAAAATCAATGCACAAATGACAGAGTACAATATAATACAATATAAAGCAGTAAAAATCAATACAAACATAACAGAACACTCTTTACAATATAAAAAGGGGCTTATTACAATAATAGCATACAACGATTTAGCTTAGCTTACCTAGTACTATTTGTAATCACTGATAAGGGATAGAGAGGGCAGAGAGAAAATCAGAAATGGTTAGGGGAAGGGGAGGGAATGTATTTTCAAATAATAATAAAAAAAAGCCTTGGGGTTTTATTACTTACCCACCAGGTTCATACTCTTCCTCATGCTCCTTTTACATTTGTATTTGGCTCACTATGAAGAAGAAGGCCTTCTCATTTCAATGCTTCAGTGTGAGCATGTCTCTTCCTGGTCTTCTTCATGACTTTTCATATCTGCAAGCCAACATCAGATAGGAGGAATCTCCTCATCAGTGCATGTCCCTTTGCTTCCTCTGGGAATTATTTAGGTATTTGATGTAGAGATTGTATCATATTAAGGAATTTGTGAAAACTGAACAGAAACTGGCATGCACGCATGCACACCTCTCTAGGCATACAGAAAATATTTTTCCACTAAGCTCCTCAGAGGATTTCTACCGGTTCTGCCACCCAACTATATTTCTTTTCCTATATTGGTACAAATATGGTCCTTATCACCATTCTATTGAACACACGTCACCATCACCCCACTGCACACCTGGAAGCACAGCGGCCAAGAAAAACAAGAGCTTGAGAAAAACATTTCCCAATATATGAGTGTGTTCCCATTGCAAACTAAATAGACAATTCAAAATAATCATAATTTTTGTGGAGCAAATGTTTCGGAAACACACTGACCCTTCTAAAGGAAAAAAATGCATTCAGTATTCCACACAAACTGCCGTTTGCAGGCATCTAATAGCTCCACCTTATATTAGCTAAGGATGGAGCTGTCAGCTACAACTGTAGTTAAGTTTACTTGAAGGGGGGGGCAAGGGAGCAGATGTAATGACTGAAACATTTCAAATGCCTTTGAACTCTCCCCGTGCTCTGTGAATGGGGTAGAGAGCCTGACACTTGTTCAGCTGCCAGGTTCTCCCTGGGTTTTGCGCTGTTGCTGTGTCCCTGCGGGGAGCCCCAGACTCACTGAGAGCCAGCACCCTCCCCAGCAGATGCTTGCTTACTGCCCACTGCTGATGCAAGGGCTGGACTCTCTGGACCCCAATCTCCACTCTACCTTTGTGCTCCAGTAAAGTGAGGAAAGGAGAGATTGGGTGATGGGGGCTGTCGTGGAAAAAACACGCTGTAGAATTTGGAATCGGGTCAGGTAGAAACTTTATTTCGATAGCTATCATAGAGAGACCGTCACAGAAAGATTCCTGCTGTGGCCTCTCTGCCTTACAACCAGGGCAATTAACCTTTTTATAGATTCAAGACAAAGGGTTGCCTAAACTAGTTTTTCCTGCCTTGGGGCTATCTGTCTTGTGTCCTTGAAGACAGCTTTAATGGTCATCTTCCTCTTATCTAAGGAATTTCTCTCTCCCCGCTGAGGCCTCAGCCATTCTTTGCTTCCACATTTCCCCTCTTTGAGACTTACAAGTCTCATATTAATTCTATTTCTATTCCCATGAGCCTCTTTATTTCATCTTGCATCCTTCTATATCTTCTTTCAATCTGCTCACATCTTTTTAGTACCATTATTTTAGTTTTTGTGGTGTGTTTTCTTCCATTTTCCTCCTGCTGATTTTGTTCAGATTTTTGCAGGAACATTAATCTATTCCCTGGTTGGGTTTGCTTAGATATGTAACTTAGACAACAACGTATGAGCATGAAAATTACACATATCAGGACGATAATAATAAAGAATATCAATAATCCGTGAATAATGGTGGATTCTAAGGAGCCAAAAAGGGACCTGAACCATGAACTTAAATTCCAGTTGTCTGGCTCATGTAATTTGGCTGCTTCCTTTTGAATATGTTCAGCCAAATCTTGTATTTTTTCTGAATTATCGGGGATGTAAGTACAGCATTCTTTACCAATTAAAGCACAGTCTCCTCCTTTGCTGGCTAACATGTAATCTAAAGCAAGTCTGTTTTGTAAAGTCATCTGTCTTATTTCCTTCATTTCATTATTGATTTCATGAAGACCAATAGCAGTAGTATTAGCTATCTTCTCTAGGGATGCTGCAACCTTCTTTATTTCAGACATGACCAAGCCTGCGCCATAGTTGGGAAACATGATTCTCTAAAATCTCTGAGTTTCTGTAATTTCCTGCATGTTGCAAATCTTTCCTTTTGGCCAGTAAGATCTACCAGCAATAGCGGGATATATTGCAGAGACATAGCATGTTCCTTCCCAACCGGAAGGAAGGTGTTTATAGGCTTTGTTTCCACATGTGAAATAATGGCCAGTCAGTGCAGTAAACCCACGGCTATCATCACAGTGTGGTCTCATCATTCATTGTGTATAATAACCTGAAAATCCACTTTGTCTGGGAGTATAATTAGATATCAGGAACCATTAGAGAACCACGCACCATTTATCTTAAATTCTATCTCACATTTACTGATTCCTACTGAAAATTCAGATCTGTTACAGGTCCAACAAAGTTTTCCCAGGGTGGCATAGGCTAGCTGTATATAATCAAATCGGTTACATTTTATATCCTGCCAAGTTTCATTTCCTTTAAAATCTGAATAGTAAGGGGCCGACATTTGGGTGGCATTTAAAGGTGTTGATATCATGGGTATTCCCCCGGTAGAATGGATAGGGGCATGACTGTATACCCAACATTGAGAAACATTTAAGTCCTTTGCGAATTGGTAAGATAATTGGAGGAAAACATTTTGGTGATGAAATAGTGACCTTCTTGATCTATTCTGCAATATTAAGTTGTTTTTCATGTTTTCTTCAGTTACTGAGTCTTTAGATTTGTATAAGATAATCCAAACAAGCAAACTAAGAATTACCCAAGTCACGACCAACCAATCCCATCTCGGGAAACATGAACTAGGTGGAGGCCTTTTTCCTTTCCTGGAGGGCGTAGTGGTGTCGCGGTGGCGCATCTTCTTCACTCTGTAGTGGTAAATCCTCTTTGTCAGTGGGCGCTATGCTCACCACTGGTCCTGAATTCTTCTGCTGGCAGGCGCTGAGCTCACTACCAGCTTGTGGAGTCTTTCTGTCCAGTTGGAACCAATTCAGCTGCCTCGGGGTCCAATGGAGGTGAAACCTTTTTACAGTGCGAGGCGTGAGTCCACGTTTGGTGTCCTTGGCAATGAACGGCAGTGTTAGTGGTTAGGAGCACGTGGAAGGGGCCCTTCCATCTGGGTTGGAGTGAGTTTTTTCATTGATGAACCTTGATATATACCCAGTTTCCAGGCTCAAGCGAATGGCACGGGATGTCTGCAGCGGGTGGCAGCGCTTCTTGAACCTGTGAATGAATAGATCTGACACATTTCATTAGTGCCTTACAGTAATTTAAAACAATGTCATCATCCAACTGAAGATTAGTCTGATGAGGAAATGGGGGTGATGTAGTGGCCATTCTCATGGGACGTGCCATGAGAATTTCATGCGGGGCCAGTCCGTGTTTTCTGTTGGCAGTGTTTCTAATGTGCATGAGTGCCAGTGGCAATGCATCTGGCCATTTCAGGTTAGTTTCAGCACAAATTTTAGACAGGTGTGTTTTTAAGTCAGAAGTTTTTCGCTCTACTGCACCACTGGATTGGGGATGGTAGGCACAGTGCAGGTGCTGGTGTATGTTCAGGGCCTTACAGATGTTTCTAACAATCTGCCCTGTAAAGTGTGTTCCTCAGTCGCTGTCTAGCGTGAGTGGCAGGCCAAATCTGGGAATGAATTCTTTCAAAAGTTTCTTTGCTACAGTGGTGGAGTCTGCATGTTTACAAGGATAAGCTTCTACCCAACCAGAGTACATATCAATAATGACAAGAATATATTCAAAAGAACAACATTTTTTCATTTGAACAAAGTCCATTTGCAAATTTACAAAAGGTCCCCATGGTGGGGGGTGTGCTGCTTGTCTAGTTTTAACCTTCTGACCGATGTTATGGGCAAGACAAATGGGACAAGTGCTACAGTACTGCTGCGCTATGGAGAGAAAATTTGGGGCAAACCAATCACACTGTACTGTCGCAATCATCCCCCCTTTGCTCGTCTGGGCCACCAAGTGAGCCAGACGAGCAAGGTAAGGTAGCAAAGCCTTGGGCACCACCAGGCGGCCATCTGGGGAGCACCACAAGGTGTCAGGATACAACTGACATCCTTTGCGCAGCCAGTCCTCCTTCTCAAATTTTGGAGCCTAGTCTTGGAGTAGGGCCAAGTTGGAGAGATTGGCCAATGGAGACTGGTCTGCTAAAAGGCAAAGAAAAATATCATTAGGAGCCTGAGGGCCAGAAAGGGCCTCATTCCTAGCCGCATGGTCAGCTAGGGCATTTCCATGTGTGACATCATCATTAGGGATTTCATGGGCTTTACATTTAACAATAGCAATAGCAGAAGGCAAAAAGAGAGCATGTAAAAGAGCTTTGACATAAGAACCATTACTAATCTGAGTCCCAGCCGAAGTAAGGAATCCTCTTTGTTTCCAAAGTTGACCAAAGGCATGTACAACAACGAAGGCATATCTGGAATCAGTGTAGATGGTGGCAGATTGACCCTTAGCCAAGGTGCATGCTCAAGTGAGGGCTACCAGTTCAGCTACTTGAGCAGAGTGGGCATGAGGCAACTGGTAAGCTTCTAAAACTTGGTGCTGATCACAGACTGCATAGCCAGCAGTGAGCTGTCCCTTGGAGTTTCTAAGGCAGGAGCCATCTACATATAGCAGGAGATCTGGGTTCTGTAGTGGTGTATCTTTAAGATCAATATGAGGGGTCAAAAGCTGGGTAGTTACAGTTAAGCAATCATGAGGTTCTCCGTTTGATGGGGTAGGAAGTAGGGAAGCAGGATTCAGGATACAGCAGCGTGTTAAAGTTACATTGGCAGCTGAAAGAAGAAGCTTTTCATATTTGGTAAGTCGGGAGTTAGAAATATGTTGTGTTTTGCCTTTCAGGAGCAGGGCCATAACAGCATGGGGAACAGCAAGAGTTAATGGGTGTCCAAGAACCAAGGAATCAGCCTTTTCAACAAGCAGGGCAGCAGCAGCTACAGATCGGAGACAGGGCGGAAGTCCTGCTGCAACAGGGTCTAAGGCAGAGCTATAATAGGCAATGGGACGTTGCTTGTCACTGTGAAGCTGAGTGAGCACCCCTAGGGCAATGCCATCTCATTCATTGCAATACAGGGTAAAGGGTTTCTTGTAATCAGGAAGTCCTAAAGCGGGTGCTCTGGCGAGGGCTTGCTTGGTCTGAATAAAGGCTTGTTCGGCTTCTGGAAGCCAAGATAGTGGTCCGAGAGTAGAATCAAGGGTAAGGGCCTATAGGGGTTTGATGATGGAGGCATAACCCATAATCCATTACCTGCAATACCCAGCCATCCCTAAAAGTCCTCTCATTTGTTTCCGGGTAGTTCGTTTAGGGACTTGGAGGATGGCGTTAATTCAGAATTTGGACAGATGTCTTTGTCCTGCTGAAATATCATGCCCTAAATAATGAACTCTGGGTTGGCATAATTGCAGCTTGGCTTTGGAGGCCTTATGTTCCTGAGAGGCCAGGGCAGTGAGTAGGGTGAGGGAATCCTGTTTACATGCTTCCAGAGAAAGTGAAGCCAGCATAAGATCGTCCATGTACTGGATTAGCGTGGAGCCCCCCTTGAATTCTATAGCATCTAAATCCTTTTTGAGGTTCTGGGAGAACAAGGTGGGACTTTCAGTATAACCTTGTGGAAGTCGAGTCCAGGTGTACTGAAGACCTTGGTAAGCAAAAGCAAACAAAAACTGACTATCTGGGTGAATAGGAATAGAAAAGAAGGTGGAACAGAGGTCTATTACATTAAAGTGAGTAGCAGTAGCAGGAATACAGGATAGTTTAGTGGCTGGGTTGGGAACAACAGGGAAAGTAGGTAGGACTGCAGCATTGACAGCACGAAGGTCTTGTACAAAGCGATAAGTATCTCGACCAGGTTTTTTAACAGGAAGGATAGGAGTGTTGTATGTGCTACGGGTCGGGATGATGATCCCTTGTTCAAGGAGGGAAGTAATAGCAGGTCGAATGCCCTCCTCAGCTTCTTTAGAAATAGGGTATTGCGGAACACAAGGGAGAGGTTTGGCACGATTGAGAGTGATGTGCACAGGCTCTGCACTGAGCATGTGGCCCACCTCATTGGCATGAGTAGACCAAAGTTGTGGAGGGACTTGAGCCAACAGTTCCTGTTGCAGTGAGGAAGTGTCAGCTTCAAAATCATCCTCCAGTTGTTCCTGTAACAGAGCCAAAAACTCAGCCTCCCTTGGTTCAGGCATTTCTAGGTCTATGCAATCTGGGGAACAGTAGATGACACAGCCCAAGTTACACAACAAATCCTTTCCCAAAAGATTTACAGGGGTAGAGGGGCTAAGCAAAAAGGCATGTGTCTCAGAAATGGGACCGATAGAGACAGAAGGGGGTTTGGAAACAGGGTGGGGTATAGGGTGTCCGCTAATGCCAACAGCATTAACAATTTTTTCAGAAAGAGGTATGTTAGAGAAATCAGAGGCTTTTAAAGTGCAGAGGGAAGCTCCTGTGTCTACCAGGCAAGATATAATCCTGCCGTTTACAGAACAATTAAGAAAAGGACCAGATTGGTCAAGTGAAATAAGTGGGGCGATGATGTCATCCCTCAGGCTGTCCTATGCCTGGGTAGGGAAAGGAGGAATATTTGAAGTTCAGCTGGTGCAGTGAAAGCTCCGTCAGAAAGATATTCTTGGGACCCTTGTGCTGCCCGGTATTTAGGTATACCTCCGGGTCGATTTGGGCACTCTGACTTCCAATGACCCTCCTGTTTGCAATAATTATATTGAGTGCCATACTTGGAGTGGTTCATAGCCTGGCCTATGCCCTTACCCCGTCCTCTGTTTGGCATTCCCAGTCCTCTTCCCCTTCCCTTTCCTCGTTGTCCGCCCCTACCAGCTTGAAGTTGCTCAATCTGGAGGGCCATCAATGTAGTTTCATTCCTATCCTTAAGTCTTTCTGCCTTATAGAAAAAAATGTTGCGCGGCTGCCGAAACCTCTAAAGTTTTCACTTCCCAGCCTATAAGCACAGTTCGGATTCCTTCTGAAATTTTTGGTTGGAGTCCTTGAACAAAAGCTGCTACTACAGCCTGTCGGGCATTTTCAGCACCGTTAGTCATGCCTGAATGGCGATCAAAACAGTTCTTAAGTCTTTCCAGAAAGTCAGCTGGGTTTTCATCCTTTGTCTGTTTACAAGCATTAATTTTGGTACAATCAGTCTTTTTGGGGCAAACTTCAAGGACAGGTTTTAAAAGGTCTTCCCTACTGAGCCCCAACTCTGGTTCAGTGCCAGGATCCTGTGCCAGCCATTTAGCCTTTTCTAACACATGTAAGGTTTAACGGGGTAATACAGCACGTAAAAGTTGTTTCATATCAGCCCATGTGGGGTTATAACAGTCAATTAGTACTTAAAGTTCTTCCGGGAATCTTACAAGGTCATCTCGAATCTTAGGGAATCTCTGTACTAAATTAAACAGATCAGTAGCGCTCCAGGGAGCATGTACAGTTACTATTGTTCCCCGCTCTTGACCTACACCCGGCATTTGTCGGAGTGGGGCCTGGAAGGCTCCCTGGCCACTACGGATGCTACCTCTGAGATTGTAGGGTATCTTAGGCGTGGCAGGCGTCGGAGTTTCGTAGTCCTCCTTGCCCAATACCTTTTTCAGGTGAACTGAAGTTGGAGTGTGCTCAGTGACTTGCCAGGGCGTTGAGGTGCTGGGATGTGGCAGTGGTTCTGAGATGGAGGAAGGTGGAGAATAACCTGGAGGGGGAGCTGACGGGCTTGGTTTGTTTTCTGATTCAGATGGGGCCAGACTTTCAGCTCAGACTGGATTGATATAAAAGTCCAATATGTCTTCCGGAGGTTCAGTTAGTGGGGGTACCCCTTTCAATACTGGGTATAATGGACTGCAGTTTGAATTTAGGGGAGCGGCCAATTTCTCCCGTGTTTCCTTCAATTGTTGTTTAAATTTTTCCTGTGAGTCTTTCAGGCTCTTGGTCTGAGACTCAGTGCGTCTTTTTGACATCTCTTCATACCAATCGAAAAATGCGTTCCACTGGCATTGAGGACTTTTGGATCCACGGGACTCTAACGTCCCTCTTAAGTGCACTATTTTATCTAGATTGAATGTGCCTTCCTCAGGGAACTGCTTGGAAGGATCATCCCTGGTATACCAGTACCATTTATCCAGGTACTTGCAAGTCTCGGGAGAATAATGTGTGTACATATAGTACGCCGGAGTTCCCTTAGAGGGGACTGGCGCTTGCTTTGACTGTCCTGTACCCATTTCACAATAGCACGGGGAAAGACAAGACAAGGGAATGGCTTATTGAGGAAGTCCGTGCCAATCCGAACTTCAGCCTGCAATGCTGCCGAGATGAGTTCTGGATTTGGCAACGGTTCACAAACAGACCGTTTACCTACACGGTAGAATAAGGGTGGGGGAACAACAAAAGGAGTCCGCTAAAGTCACAGAAACCTGCTCGTAGCCCCGTCTGATGACCGAGGCTACATACCTTCAGGCAGAGGATCTATAGTGGCTCATGAATGGAGGAGGGGACACAAGACACAGAGCAAAACAAGAGGGTGAGGGACCAGTGAAAAGTTCACTGGGGAGGAAGGAAGGGTTCATTTTGTCTCTCAGCCTTGGCTCCCAGTGACTATTCTTCCACCACGCACCCTTGCATTCGAGTTGCACCAGTCATCGCCCAAACCGGGCTCGCATACGTCTCGGGGCGGCTGCACGTGGTTTCAGAATGTGCCCTGGAGCAATTCCAAATCACCATTCACTCAGGGTCACAATCTTATTCCCATTACCCACTCAGATTTCCTAGAGCCCAGTGTTGTGCTGGATGCAAGTGCTTGTGCAACAGACAGATTCTCCCTACCAGTTATGCGCGCTTTCCAGAGACAGACAGAATTTACCAGATTAGTATGACCGGTCTTGTTTCTACACTGACCTGTAACAAAGGTTCGAATCCAGCTACCCAACACGAGCAGGGAGCCTACGAGCAGTCCTCCTCCGACACCCCAATAGAGATTTAAAAGGCCTCTTACCTTTATTGGTGGCTCCGGGGTTCGATGGGGAATGGCTTGCGGTCCTCCGAACACGTCATCGGTTGTGGATCTGAGTCACGGCACCATTTAATTGTCATGGAAAAAACACGCTGTACAATTTGGAATCGGGTCAGGTAGAAACTTTATTTTGATAGCTATCGGAGAGAGACTGTTAAAGGAAAGATTCCCTCTGGCTCTCTGCCTTACAACCAGGGCAATTAACCTTTTAATTTAATTAAGACAAAGGGTTGCCTAAACTAGCTTTTCCCGCCTTGGGGCTATCTGTCTTGTGTCCTTCAAGACAGCTTTAATGGTCATCTTCCTCTTATCTAAGGAGTTTCTCTCTCCCCCCTGAGGCCTCAGCCATTCTTTGCTTCCACACAGGTCATATCTAGGCTATGTCCCACCAACTTTGTGTGTGGGCACTGTGCACCTGGCATGGAGAAGACAGTGTTCTGCAGTCACCGTTCCTCCGATTGTATTAGCGGACACTACCTACCCCCTAAAGCCCTGGCTTATGAAGCTTTATGGAGGCTGATGCTGACCTGGAGAAGCTGGTTTTAACTACTGCCTGAGCAGTTGCAGGATGGCTGTGTAATGTGCATTTGGCTGATTGAAAGAACGATGGAGGGCGCTTACGTGCCGGCTGGAGTTGGAGCAAGAAAATATCATGACCTCTGTAGTGGCAGCCTACGTGCACAATATCTGTGAGAGCTGCGGAGAGGTTTTCAAGGAGTCATGGGAAGAAGTGCAACAGGCAGTGGCCAAACAACAGAGACGTGTCTGGGCAGCAGCACAGGGACCAAGGAGATATCTTCAAGGAGAGACTGGTGGGGCCGCCCTTATGCGTGACTGTCTGGCAGGGTATATTGCTGACAACAACACCTAGGAGGGCTTTGTTCTTTCTCTTGGCTGTGTTAAAATAAATTCATATACACTTTAAATCTGTGTCTGTCTACAGGGGCATGCAGCGTTGCAGACAGGGAGCAGAAGGGAGGACGATCAGGGGAAGGGGGAGGAAATCTGGACTGGGTAGAGGTTTGCTGCTTCCGGACTGTGAGTGGCTTGTGGGAGCGGGGCATTATGCACGGTCACCCACATCTGAATGAGCTCCACCCCTCATGTGTGTGAGAAGGTTAACTATTATACCTCTTGGCGGGCTAGGTGAGTGGGGGGTCCAAGATGAACAGCAACCCACATTTTCCAAAACATTTATAAAGCAATTCACAACACACCTCCAAAAGCCGTATGTGGCACTATACAAGCGGACTGACAGTGCACCTGGGCAGGGAACAGCAGGGTCCCAGTGGAAGTCCCCATTAGAAACTGTATGAAGATCAATGAGCTCAGGAATGCTGGAAAATGTAGTCCAAAAAAAGACAGACGAGCCCACCACCAACATAGACAGCAATTGCCAATCAACCAGGTGGCAACAAGCACCCACCCACCTGCTACTCTAAACCCTAAATATTTTATGATATCACAACAGTTATCATAGCAGCTATAGTAAATAAAAGAAAAAACACATATATTTGTAACAATGTTGGGATGGGAAGGGAAAGGAACAGGAGGGGAGGATTCAAGTGGCTTGTCTTTGGGATTGCGATGGGGTCTTTGGGATCACGTACTGACAGAGAGAGAGCAGACTGACCAAGCATAGGCAGGTACAAGTGACAAGGATGTTGGGGTGACCATGACTGTGCCCAGGGGAGACTCCCAGTGAATCAGGACTGCCCAGCTGGAGTCTGGGGGTGGGGATGAGGAGCCCAGGTGATTTACATGCGCCTTCTGCTCTAATTAGATTTTTGCACTCTGAAAGTCCCATTCTCCATGATCTCAATCTGACCGCTCCCTTTCTTCTTTACCTTTGGTAGGGATGGAGTCTATCCTTTTCATTTTGAGGTCTTGAAGAAACTGTTAGGGCATGTCTATACGTCACTGTATGGCAATTGGTGGTACAGTGCTGTGCTTTAGTACATCCTTTTGGAAGTATTAAAACCTGGCACAGTACAGGCTGTGACTGCACCATGCGGATAGTACACGCTTGGATCTTGCAGCTACGTTGCTGTAGCACACCATACAGTGATGTACCGCATCGCTATGTCACCATAGCATGATGTGTAGATATGTCCTTTCAATCCATGAAACCTAATTCTCTTCTCCAAGATCTACCCCCTGGTCCTCACTTTCTGGGCTTGGATAAGTCTGCCTGGTCTAGTTGGGGCCCATCTTTCCTGTAGGGACTGAGGTGATGCACGTGCACCCCGTGCACCTTCTACGCATCACCACTAATATGTATAAATGCCCCTAGTGCCTAGGATAGGAGTGCTACAGTGACATCCCTGCCCAGCCACAGCAGGGGGCAGCTCCCTGGGACTGAGCCCTACAGGGCTGCTGTGGGGAGCGAGGAATGCCCCCAGCCATCACAAGGGCTGAGGCCTTCCTCCTAACACTGCTGTTTTCTCTTTTTTCTATTGCAGTAAACTTGACTTTGGATCCAGATAAAGCAAGCCTCCACCTTATATTTTTTACAGATCACAAAAGTGTAATATATGAGCATGTGGTGCAAAATCAGCCTGGCAAACTCAAGCAATTTAATCCTGTTCCCTGTGTCCTGGGCTCCAAGGGGTTCATTTCGGGGAGATATCACTGGGAGGTGCAAATCGGGTCACAGGTGCTGGTGGGCACTGGGGGATTGTCCTGAGTCTGTGAGGAGGAAAGTGGGGTTCAACATTAACCCTGCTGGAGACGTCTGGGCTGTGCAGTGGTGCAAGGACCAGTACTAGGTTCCCACCTCCCCTGTGACCCCCCTGCTCCTGGACCAGGCCCCCAGGAGAGTCCGAAAATCTCCGGACTATAAAGAGGGGCAAGTGGTTTTCCATGCTGCTGATAACAATACGCCGATCTTCACTTGCAAGTCAGATTCATTCAATAAAGAGAAAATGTTCCCTGCATGCTGTCTCTTAAACTGTGTCCTTGATACAAAACGTGCAGTGGGTTTCACAAGGTCCAGACTTCCTAATCCCAATGCCAGGTTGCCTTCCATGTTGATGATCTTAACGGCTTGAAACGCTTTGGCTTTCAAAGATGCAGAACACCCCTTGACTACAACTGGATTTTTCTAGACACAGCAGTTCTCAAAGAGAAGTCATTAGTATCTAGGGCCCTAAATCCTAGAAGGCTAACAGATCTCTGGATTTTCATATGCCTGGATAGCATTACGTGCTCATGCAAATCTCATCACTTTTAGTGTTCACTCTGTTTGCCAGTAGTATCCGTGATCCTGAAGGACGTTGTGGAGGGCTGTAGTTTTTAGCAGGCAGAGAAAATGAAATGGGGAGACCCAAGGTGGGAAGAGGGTTGTAGTGGACAAATAAGAACTGAACAGTCCTGGAGGGGAATAGGAATAATTTAATGGGAAGGGAGAAACCCCAGTAATCAGCAACAATAAAGGGGAGTCAGAGCTAAAAGGGGGTGGAGGAGCAGGAGTGATCTGGGGGAAAAGGTTGGACAACAATGTATAGAATAAATTAAAGGGGTAGGGGTAAAAAGAGAGACGTGGGAATTGAATATCCTGTTGAAAAGAGGCTGTACACTCATTGGGTGTCTACATAGGTAATTTGTTCCAGTCTTATTTAAATCAGATATTAAAACTGAATTAGCTAAACAAGTTCCAAACCTGCATTTTTGTGTGGACACTCCTCTACGTCTAAATACAGACCATTTTGATTTAGCTTTAACCCTAAATTGATTAGGAAAAGTTTAAGAAAAGGAGGGAAGAGAATCCTGAAGCTTTTAGCACCAGTTGAACTCTGCTAGTTTCCAGTCCTATTAAAAATTAAACTGAGGTGATTCTGAATCCACTGGTTAATGAAAATACCATGATTTATTTGTTTTCCTATTATGGCTATTCTTAAATGTCACAGTTACTGTAAGTATGTCATTTGTATTGGTGCATGAAATTGCTCTGCTCAAAATATCCAGCCTGGATCTTTCTTTGAAAAGCCCCATGTCAGGTTCTGTTTCTTACTGAAAATGCTGGTTGTGCTAGTTATTAATTGATTTGTACAATTCATGAATAATGGTTCCTCCCCACTTGCACTATTCCAAAATACTCTCACCATTTGATAGCCAGAATAGTTGATCCAAGCATTACTTTTTGGAACCTTTTAGATTTAGAACCTTTTTAATATTATTTCCTGCAAATAAAGGCTTTTAAAATGTATGTCCTTTCCTATTCTCTTTTCTATTCCATATATGATTTCAGAGTAGAAGAGGGTAGAGCTTGAAAACAAAATATGACTTCCAGCAGGATGGATGAGTGACAGTAGGATATGAGGACGGGGCAGTTACACACACAGGGATCACGGATCACTTTTTTTATCCAGGGAGTTATGTGGGTTGAGCATGTGGAGCGGCACAAGTGCCTGTTATGGGTGCAAGGGTTTGAAGCAATCTGTTTGTAGAAGCACTGTGCGCTCTAGGTCAGGACCAGTGCAAGCACCACTGAACTGTTCCAGTGTAGGACTTCAGCAATCAGGTACATACAGGAGGGATGCTTAGCAGCTCTTTACGGATGGCTTTGTCCATAGCTGAGACAAGATCCACTTCAGCTAGAAGCTGATTCCAGTGTGATTTTTATTATTTTATTGCATTTTTTTTATTTGTGCACAAGTCTGCCCCTCTATCTGATAGGAAGCATCCTTTTTTCAGGAAACGTGAGCACTCTGGACTGATTTAGACATTATTTTTACAACACCTGGAAGTTTATTTTATTGCCCCCTGCTGTGGTTGTTTAAAGAGCTACTGCCAGCATCTCTTTCCCACCCTCACACGACAGCTTTCCTGCCTAGGGACAAAGGTATGAGGTGACTCCACCTTGACTAGCCTCAGTGTATGAAGGCAGAGGTCTCCAATGTGTGGATGATGATTTGAGGTTGGGGCTGAAGGCCTTTTGGCTCGGGGGGTCTAACCATCTCTTCCGTGCCTGCTCAGGCACTACTTCCTGTGGCACCTCCAAAAGATGCTGGGCTTGGAGCTGAACAAGAGGCACCGGCAACTCTTCCACGTGAAGGGGAATAAGATGGAGAAATAATTGGGGGGCAATTTTCTTCAGACAAGCTCACCAGTGAGAGAGCTGGGGAGAGAAACCCGCCTGCACCTCTGCAGGCAGAAAACCAACAGGAATCTCTTGCAAGGTTCACTCCCTGGAGAGTGTGCTGGTGCCTGCGGGACTCATGCTAAGCTGCGGCTGACTCACAAAAGGCAAAATACAAAATACTGATGCTAACGGCATCGTGCAAGAGGATATGAGCTCACGGCTAGGCCATCTGAAAAGAAATAAAGAGGTTATCACTTCCAGCTTATCCTACGATACTCACAATGGGTTTAAGCAGGCTCCTAGTTGTCCGGTGTGTAACCGTGTGAAATGTCTACCCTTGATTAATTAGCACGGTAAATATTTCTTTTGCAATTAACTCGTGTTTATGTGCAGGAAGAGACACTCCCCATAGGTGACAGGTGCCTCCCCATTTACTTTACGTTTGCCGTTTCCACCCGAGTTCCCTCGCACAACGAGTGGCGTTACCGTGCGATAGTGTCGCCGGATGCGCTTCAGCGACGCGGACTGCGCAGTAGCCCTGTGTCCCGCTCCCTGCCACACAACGCTACTGCGCAGCAGTGATTGATGAGCGACTGCGCAGACAGCGTCTCTTAGAGGTAGATGTGCCCCGTCCCTGCAGCCCCTCCGGCCCAGCACCCACCAGCTCGCCTCCCTCCGGCCCAAGCACGCGTCCAGGCCGCCGGGCTTCCTGCCGCGCGGCTCCGGCCGGGGAGCGCCGAGAGCGGGTGGAGCAAGGGGCACCGACACGACAGCGGTGAGTGCTAGACCCGCTGGAAGCTGCGTCTCCGGCGCTGCGGGAGGAGCGGGAGGCGGGCAGCGACACAGAAGCGCTGCGCGTCTTCCAACGGGACCGCGCTGAGGAGGAGACCGGCGGGCTCGGAGAAGAGCAGCCGGGGGCGGGGCTAACATCCAGAACGCTGCTAGGCATTGGGTCATTCCGCAGACTGGCAGCGCGGGCGGCCAATCGTGTGCTGCAGCGGTGCAGGGGGCTCTGCCGCTCGTCTCCGCAGGTGAAGTGTGGGGGGGCGGGGGCCGGGGGAGGCGCAGACCCAGCCCCCGTCGCCCGCCCCGCCCGAGCCGCCCCTGCCGCCTCTCCCGGCGCTGCCCTGGCCCCGGCGCGGCAGCTCGGCCTCCCTCCCCGGGCGCGGGCGGGGCGAGGTGGGGTCAGCGGGGCAGGGCGCGGGTTGCGGCAGACGGCAGACGCGGTCCCTGGGGCGGTGGGATGTCTCGCATTAAACCGACTCAACAAGTGGGAGGAAAAAATGTGGTTTGCAAGCGCACGCACGGGCGGACGGAGGGACAGGCGTGGCCGTGGCCGGGGGCGCGTGTCGGGTCAGAGATCTCGGGTGTGCCCCCAGCCCCGCGCAGCGGCGCGAGGGCAGGGCAGGGCAGGGGCGTGGGGGCAGGCTGGTGCGCGCGGGGCGGGGCGGGGCGAGGCGGGGCAGGCGCGGTGGCGGTGCGGCTCGGCCCGTGCTGCAGACCGCGGGCACCGCCTGCCCCAGGACGGGTCGGTCCCTCCTGCGTGGGGGCAGGTGGCGGAGGGCGCCAGGGCGGGGGAGCTGCAAGCGCTGCAGGCTGGGGCAGGGCCGAGGTCCAGAGTGCCGTGGACAGACTGGAAACCTGGTCTGCAGTGCACCGGGTGAGATTGGACGAGAAGGACACGAGCAGAGCCTGACGCATGGCACAGAATGCTGCAGGGCCAGATCCAGGCTGGGGGATGAGCGGCCGGGCTGCAGTGCGGCAGGGAAGGAGTTTGGGGTTGTGGCACACTGACGTGTCAGACCTGTCCTCCGGCAGGCTTTAAACTAAGCTTGTCGTGGGGAGGGGAAGATGAAGACGGGGGAAGCTGTGGACCACCAAACCATGTGGCACCCACAAGGACAGCCCAGCCTGAAGAAGGAGAACTTTGGGAACCTTCAAACCATGGGGCAGCCAGCACTACGGCACAGGTAAGCAATGAGAAGGCAAGAAATAAGGGGCCCCTTGGGATTCAGAGCGGGGTGGGGGGCAGCAAAGGCACCAGTCACAGGGCTCAAGTGCCTATATACTAATGCTAGGAGCATGGGGAGCAAGCAGGATGAACTAGCGCTCCTGCTTGCACAAAACACCTACGACTTAGGGTTAACGGAAACCTGGTGGGATTCGTCCCACGACTGGGCAGTACATATTGAGGGTTATAGATTGTACAGAAAGGACAGGGTGGGGAAAAAGGGGGGAGGGGTTGCGCTGTATGTCAATGAGCAATATACATCAACCCTCATCAAGACAGAATCGAAGGATGAGGAAGTGGAAGGATTGTGGGTTAGGCTACATGGGGGGCAAGGAGAAAGAGATTTGGTGGTAGGGGGTCTGCTACAGACCCCCACACCAAGGGGAAGAAATAGATTCAGGGATCCTGAGGCAGCTCTCAGAGACCATAACAGCTAAAGAGGCGGTAGTCATGGGGGACCTAAACTACCCGGACATCTGCTGGGAGACACAGATGGCAAAGTCCCACCATTCACACAGGTTTCTAACCTGTGTACAGGACCTCCACCTGACACAGGAGGTACACGGTCCCACTAGGGGGAATGCCATACTGCATCTGGTATTGGCAACAGGGGATGACATGGTAGGGGACCTCCAGATCGGTGGCCATCTGGGGGACAGTGATCACCTAATAATAGAATTCACCATAAGACATCGAGTGGGTATGGTAACTAGTAGGGTGAAAGTGCTAGACTTTAGGAAAGCTGATCTCAATGCACTCAGGAGATTAGTCAAGGACACGCTGCAGAGTAGGAGTTTTGAAGTGATGGGAGCCCAAGAAGGGTGGCTGTGCCTTAAGGAAATGATTCTTCGGGCACAAAGCAAGACAATCCCCAAGCGAGGCAAAAGAGGGAAAGGGGCCAGGACGCTTCCTTGGCTGACCAGAGAAATCCAGGGCAGCCTACGGGCCAAAAGGGGAGCACATAAAAAGTGGAAACAGGGAGAAATCACCAAAGACGAATATACCTCCTCTGCTCGCGCTTTTAGGGAGGCAGTTAGACGGGCCAAAGCTACCATGGAGCTGAGGATGGCAACCCAAGTAAAGGATAACAAAAATTTGTTTTTTAGATATATAGGGAGTAAAAGGAAGGCCCAGGGTGGAAAAGGACCTCTACGAAATGGGAGGAAGCAATTGGTGACGGACAGGGGGGACAAGGCTGAACTCCTCAATGAGTTCTTTGCCTCGGTGTTCCTAAGCGAGGGGCACGACAAGTCTCTCACTGGGGTTGAAGAGAGGCAGCAGCAAGGCGCCAGACTGCCATGCGTAGACCCTGAGGTGGTGCAGAGTCACTTGGAAGAACTGGATGTGTTTAAGTCGGCAGGCCCGGATGAGCTCCACCCGAGGGTGCTGAAGGCACTGGCTGATGTCATTGCAGAGCCACTGGCGGGAATATTTGAACGCTCGTGGTGCACGGGCCAAGTCCCGGAGGACTGGAAAAGGGCCAATGTGGTCCCCATTTTCAAGAAGGGGAGGAAGGAGGACCCAGGCAACTATAGGCCAGTCAGTCTCACCTCCATCCTTGGTAAAATCTTTGAAAAAATTATCAAGGCTCACATTTACAAGAGCCCGGCAGGACAAATTATGCTGAGGGGAAACCAGCACATGTTCGTAGCAGGTAGATCATGCCTGACTAATCTAGTGTCTTTTTATGACCAGGTTACGAAATGCCTGGACACAGGAGGAGGGGTGGATGTCGTATACTTAGACTTCAGGAAGGCCTTCGATACGGTATCCCACCCCATACTGGTGAACAAGTTAAGAGGCTGTGACTTGGATGACTACACAGTCGGGTGGGTGGCAAATTGGCTGGAGGGTCACACCCAGAGAGTCTTGGCGGATGGGTCAGTTTCGAACTGGAAGGGTGTGGGCAGTGGGGTCCTGCAGGGCTTGGTCTTGGGACCGATACTCTTTAATGTCTTCATCAGCGACTTGGACGAGGGAGTGAAATGTACTCTGTCCAAGTTTGCAGATGACACAAAGCTATGGGGAGAAGTGGACACGCTGGAGGGCAGGGAACAGCTGCAAGCAGACCTGGACAGTTGGACAAGTGGGCAGAAAACAACAGAATGCAATTCAACAAGGAGAAAGGCAAAGTGCTGCACCTAGGGAGAAAAAATGTCCAGCATACCTACTGCCTAGGGAATGACCTGCTGGGTGGCACGGAAGTGGAAAGGGACCTTGAAGTCCTAGTGGACTCCAAGATGAACATGAGTCGGCAGTGTGACGAAGCCATCAGAAAAGCCAATGGCACTTTATCGTGCATCAGCAGATGCATGACGAAAAGATCCAAGGAGGTGATACTCCCCCTCTATCGGGCGCTGGTCAGACCGCAGTTGGAGTACTGCGTGCAATTCTGGGCACCGCGCTTCAAGAGGGATGCGGATAACCTGGAGAGGGTCCAGAGAAGGACCACTCGTATGGTTAAGGGCTTGCGGACCAAGCCCTACGAGGAGAGACTAGAGATCCTGGACCTTTTCAGCCTCCCCAAGAGAAGGTTGAGAGCGACCTTGTGGCTGCCTGTAAGTTCATCATGGGGGCACAGAAGGGAATTGGTGAGGTTTTATTCACCAAGGCACCCCCGGGGGTTACAAGAAATAATGGCCACAAGCTAGCAGAGAGCAGATTTAGACTGGACATTAGGAAGAACTTCTTCACAGTTCGAGTGGCCAAGGTCTGGAACGGGCTCCCAAGGGAGGTGGTGCTCTCCCCTACCCTGGGGGTCTTCAAGAGGAGGTTAGATAGGCATCTAGCTGGGGTCATCTAGACCCAGCACTCTTTCCTGCCTATGCAGGGGGTCGGACTCGATGATCTATTGAGGTCCCTTCTGACCCTAACATCTATGAATCTATGTGGCCTGCTGGCCAGATACGGCCCACAGACCTGTTTGATGTGGCCCGCAGTGACTGGATCGACTCCATGTGCTGGCCTCGGCTGCAGGTGCTACACGTGGGGCGGGGGGTCATCCTGGGGTACTGCATGCAGCCCCGGGTTCAGGACACTTTGCTGCGCCCGGGGGCCACGTGCACAGCAAACCCTGGGGCTGGTGCAGGCTGCACAGTGCGCGGGGCTGGACCGGTCGTGCGCAGCACAGAGGGCTGGCGCAGGGTGTGCGCGTTGTTCAGGGCCTGACTGGATCTGGATCATGGACCGCATGCCCCAGGTGAGCTCCATGCCATGTGCGAGTCGTCCTTGGGGCTGGCTTGGGGCACGCAGTGCTTGCAGCTCATGGGTTGGACCTGGTGCTGCATGTGACGCGGGGGGTGCAGAGTGCTAGCTGCATGTGGTGCCCTGGCTTCCCTGTGCCACCTGCAGCGCTGGCTCCAGCCTGTGTGTCGTGGGCAATGTGTACCCCATGCTGGTCCCAGGGGCTGGAGTGTGCAAGCTGCAGGCTGGTCCCAGCACTACAGGGTCAGTCCTGGTTCAGTCTACAGACTGGGTCAGGGAGGCTTACATGGCCCACGGGACCAGGTGAATATGACATACCTGCAATGGTCCATGAGCTGAATATGAATCAGCAGTGTGCTCTTGCTACAAAAAAGGGCCAAACCACATCCTGTGCTGTAGTAAGAGGAGCGTCACTTAGAAATCTAGTGACATGTTTCTTTGGCTCTGTTGGGCACTGGTGAGGCCTCCCCTGGAGCACTGTGCCCAGTTTTGGGCCCCACATTTCAAAAAAGATGTGGACAAAACAGAAAGAAAAACTGAGAGCAACACGACTGTTTAGGGCAGCAGTCACCAAGCAGTCAATCTGGATCATGGAGCCTCTTACAGTAGATCTCAGTCTGCCAGAGGCTCCAGAAGAAGCGGCAGGGTGCACGTGGCTGGGCTGAGCCATGCCCCCTGCCGCCTGGGCCGGGCTAGGTCAGTGGGGTCAGAGCCCGGGTGGCTTGGGGCAGGGGTGCTGTAGACCCTGGAGTGCCCTTTACTTACAAAAGTGATCTGCGCCACAAAAAGGGTGGAGACCACTGGTTTAGGGGCTGGAGAAGGAAGAAAAAGGAAAGGCTGCAAGAACTAGGGTGGTTTAGTCTGGGAACATGGGATTGGGTATGTCTTCGAATACCTGCAGGGCCATGATAGAGAGGACAGAGAGAGACTATATTCTGTGTAGCCGTAGGGGACAGGATTGGAGCAGTGGCCAGGAGCTGTAGCAAAGGAAGTTCAAGCTGGAGATGAAGAGGAACTTTCTGACTGTGAGAGCGAGCTAGCATTGGGCCAGGCACTGAGCTAGAGGAGCTGTGGAGCCTCCTGCTTTGGAAACTTTCCAGAGCAGGTTGGACAGATGTTTGGCTGGGATGGTTTAGTCAAGGATGCTCCCACTTGAGTAGGAGACTGGACTAGATAAACTCATGAGGTCCCTTCCAGCTGTAATAGTATAGGCATCTCTGTTTCATGAGACAATAGATATGCACTGAATCAGGCATCAGTTCATTGAACATCTGTGTGTGGCTGTAGAGCCCAGTTCTTGAATGACAGTCCCTTCCACATGTATTGCGTGTGAAGTTTGTATCTAGTGGTCCTTAACATGGTGCAGGTTCTTCCTAAAGTTTCTTCTTTCCTGTGCATGTTGGCCTCTTCTTTCCTCAAAAGCCTTCATTGCACACTTACTAGACTTTTTCCAAGCCTTTTGATCTTCTAACCCTACTTTCTTATGATCGTTGGAATCAGTTAAACATAAAAATGATAGATTTTTTGCATTGTTAAAACAGCGGGGTTAGACAACTGCTTCCATCTTGCTGAATAAGTACATGTGGAAGTGCTGAGTTAAGACCAGAACCTGCAGGGAAGTCACTGCTTTCCATTGTCCAAAAAATACCACCTAGGTGTGAGAAGGTGGTATGCAGCAGTGATTAATGGTCAGATATTTAGGAAAAAATAATGGCCTAGCTGCTGAGAAACCATGTAATAGATTTGAACCATGTCCTTCCTTGCTGTTTGAACATCTGTTGGAGAGGAGATTTCATAAGAAAGCTTCTGAGAAATGGTGAAAAATGGGGATTATTTTTCATGACAGATGTTTAGCCAACTACAGTTGCCTTTATTTGTAATGTTCATGATGTTTTTTCTATGTTTGTCCAGAAACAGTTCAGTACCTTTTTGCCCATGTCATCACAGCTTAAATGAGATCAAAGTACTTAAAAATAAAGTCTCATCTTTCCTTTTTTTTCCCCTTTTCTTTTTTAGAAATGAATGGAAGAGAAACAAATATGTATAGATCCCTGACAATTGAAAATGCACCTTGTCAAACCATGTGAAATAAAGCTTTTGGATGATGGCATTTATTGAGGAAACCGGAAAATAGTTAAACGAAAAGATAACTAGTTTTTATATCGGTTTAAAAGATGCATGCTATGTAAATGCTTTCGTAAACCATAATTACCACTTATTGTTAAGTGTCGTTGCTTGATTATTCATCTCTGAAACCTCAGACCCTAGTCATTATGTGAAATGTCAGTTTTCTGTTTTCTTACTTCCCTTTTGTGCCTTGAAAAGGGTTTTACTATTTATTTTTGCAGGGATTCTGGTACCTTTGTGCTCCCCCTTACTTTTCCCTAACATTTCTTTTCAGTGCACTCTGAACTACCATCATTTAGAGCAGGGATGGGCAAAATATGGCTGGCAGGCCAGATCTGGCCCACCAGGTACTTTCATCTGGCCCGCGCTGCCCCCCAATGGATTGTGCCCCACCTAGCCCTTCTGCCCACGAGGGTGGGAGTGAGGTGCCTGTGCTCGCCACCCCCACCCCCTGGCCCCCCTCCACCATATTATGCCTTTAAGCCTCACTCCCACCCTTGTGGGCAGAAGGGCCCACCTGCATCAGTATGGGGCAGGGGCAGGCTTTCCCGGTGTCCAGGTCCTTTCAGGCTGCAGCTGGGAAAGTGGTTGGCCGAGCTGCAGCTGGGTGGGAACGTGGCATGGGGCTAGGGCTGGCAGCAGTGTGGAGCTCATGCCCAGGGGGGTGGCGACAGCTTGGCTGGGCAGTGTGTAGGTGTGGGGGCAGCATTGGGACCCCTTGCACACTTCCCCTATGGTGTGCAGCCCTGACAGGCAGTGGTAGCAGGAGTGGTGGGGGCGCTTGTGTTCAGTGCTGGTGCTTGGCTCCAGCCAGCACTGCACATTGGAGCGAGGAGTGCAGCCCTTGCCAGGCTGTCTGTATCGCCAGTGCTCCCTGCACTCAAGGCACGGGAGGGAAGCCCCAGGTGCTGAAGCTAGCTGGGGGGGGGAAGGCAGCTGGCTTCAGCACGTTCGGCTTCCTTCCCATGCCTTGAGAGCAGGGAGCACTGGAAATACAGACAGCCTGGCGGGGGCTGCACTCCTCACTGCGATGTACAGCACTGCACCAGCACCATTTGGGCACCAGCACCCCGAGTGCCCTTGCCTGCTGCTGTGCCGTGGGAAGTCCCCACACCCTTACCACCCTCCCTCACATCCCTCAAATACCTCACACGTACACAGCAGTGTTGCCTGCATTGACTACAGGAGAGGACAGTGTATTCTAGAGTCGCACACCCCGTGCCCCCACACCATACACACACTCCTCCCACGCACACACTATAAAAGACTAAATTTATTTTGAGTTATTATGCAGTCGTCTCTATATACAGTACACGAACACAAACCATGAGAAATTTGTAATAAAATTAAAATGTGTTATAGTAGGTACTTGACTTTTAGTGTATGATTGATTAATTTTTTTCTGGTTTTAAGATGGCAACTCCCCATCCCAAAAGAAGTATTTTTGGGGGGGCAAGGGGATGGACTTCAGGTGGCAAAGGTCCGTGGTTTGGGGTGGGATTTCTGATCCGAAGATGGCAACCAGGGAGCAGGGCTACCCATGTGGCCCTCTGCTACTCATCAAACCTTGTTAAGTGGCCCCGCATGTGAAATAATTGCCTGCCCCTGTTTTAGAGCACTCCATGCCTTCCAGTTTTTATATGTTTCTATAATATATTTCATCTGATGCCCTTTTATTTTCCCAGGTAAGATCTTGAAATAGAAGTTTGCCTTCTCCGGTGTCTCTGGGCTCTCAAAGTTGTCCTTCCCGGGAAGACGTTCTACCTACCTCAGACTCTCACATGTTGACCCACACAGCAAAACACAAAGGCTGTGTCCAGACTAGCAGGGGCAGACAGTCGCAGTGGCACAAATTTGTGTCGCCACTTTGTGCCCCAGTACCCATTCCTGCACATTGCCCTTGCCCAGCTCCTCCCAGCTCTTCAGCCAGGGAGAGCTGACGGCTGCGGTCAGCACTGTTACCTGGTGGCATGCTGGAGCAGCAGGGGCTCAACTCAGGCAGCACGAAGGACTGTATGGCAGCCAGAGCACTTCTGCTGGTGCATGCCTTTTTGCGTGCTTTTCACCGTATTTCTCTCCACTGGATTTTTTTTCCCAGTAGCAAATTTTGCCACCATGCTGCAAAGGCACATGTTTTAACGTTCACTATATACAGTTTGTCATGTCACAAAAAAGTTTGTGGCACCACAAACTGCACGTCCCTGCTAATCTGGACATGGCCAGTGTGGCAAACACTGGTCTTTTAAGTTAGGGCTGTTCAACGAATTAAAAAAAACAAAGTCAGTTATTGCAGTTGAGAAATGTTTTTATCTTTCGTTTATATTTTTTTCTTTCAGTTTTTTTCCTGACAAACAATATAAGTAATTGAGGTAGATGTCATCTGCTTGGATTTTAAGAAAGACTTCGATACGGTATCTCATCCTATTCTCGCAGAAACTGAGCGGCTGTGATGTAGATGATTACACGGTCAGGTGGGTGGCAAACTGGCTTAAGGGGTCGCACACAGCGAGTGGTGGTGGATGGGTTGGTATCGACCTGGAAAGATGTGGGCAGTGGAGTCCCACAGGGCTCGGTCCTTGGACCTGTGCTGTTCATTGTCTTCATCAGTGACTTGGATGAGGGTGTGGAAAGCACTCTCTCCAAATTCATAGATGATGCCAAATTATGGGGTAAAGTTAACACACACTAGAGGGTAGGGAACGAATCCAGGCGGATCTGGACAGGTTGGAAAAGTGGGTGGAACAAAACAGGATGCAGTTCAACAAGGACAAGGGCAAGGTGCTGCACCTAAGTAGAAGGAATCGCCAGGACACTTGCAGGCTGAGGGAGGACTTTCTCAGCAGCACAGCAGCAGAAAGGGATCTTGGAGTCATTGTTGGCACCAAGATGAACATGAGGAGTCAATGTGATGAAGTGATCAGTAAAGCTAACCACACTTTATCATGCATTAACAGGTGCATGACAAACAGGTCCAGGGAGGTCATATTACTGCACATGGCATTGCTCAGGCCATAGCTGGAGTCCTGTGTCCAGTTTTGGGCACCACACTTCAAGAGGGATGTGGACGTCCTTGAGGGTTCAGAGGAGGGCCACTCTTATGGTTAGGAGCCTGCAGGCAAAGCCCTACGGGGAGAGATTAAGGGCCCTGGATATCTTCAGCCTCTGCAAGAGAAGGCTGAGAAGTGATCTTGTGGCCGCCTACAAATTCATTGGGGGGGGGTGTGGGGGCAGCAAGGAATAGGCGATGCTCTGTTTACCAGAGCACCTCGTGGAGTAACTAGGAACAGCGGCCACAAACTGATGGAGACCAGGTTTAGGTTAGACGTCAGGAAGAACGTCTTTATGGTAAGAGTTGCCAGAATCTGGAATGGGCTTCCAAGGGAGGTGGTGCTCTCCCCTACCTTGGGGGTCTTTAAGAGGAGGCTAGACATGCACCTGGCTGCTCATTTCTGCCTATGGCAGGGGGTCAGACTCGATTTTCTGCCCTTCCAACCCAAACATCTATGAATCTAGGAACATCTATAAGAACGTTAATATTATGATCTTTTCCACAATTTGGGACAAAAATACTGAAATATCAAATTTTCATGGAAAGTCTTGGATTTTTTTTTTCCCTTTCAGTGTAATCGGCAGTTTTTGGCACTGCTACAGTTTGGATTCTGTTTCCATCTGTTGTGAAATAGGATTGCCCTGCATGCATTCCTGCTGGAGATGAAGTGGAGAAGGAGGACCCTCCCACCTTTCAGTTTAGTAGCCTAGCACTAAGTAGCTTAACTGTGCCTCCTGTTCCCTGGCTTCCTGGACCCCCATCAACCCAGGGAGTTTGAACCTGCGTTTTCTATTTTCCAAGGAAAATGCTCGGACCACCACATCATGGGTCATGCATACTCTGGACTCTCCATAGCCTATGTCTTGAAACTGCACCTTGTATTTAATATTCAGTTAAATGGTCATAAGCTGTAATAGTTTGTACCCTAACTAAGACTGGAACCCAGGACTTCCTTCCCTTCAAAGACGGCATTCATCTCACTGAGATGTGCTCCCTCTGGCTTATTCCTCCTTTTCTGCTTTCCTATTGAGTCCATAGCAAGAGGAGAGTTGGAGAGGGCTCAGGGCGGTCAGTACGTAGTCCAGCAATTCTCAGCCTTGCTAAACTCAAGGCAACCCTCAACAGGTTCAAGGCACCTCCCAGAAATGTTAGCTCTTCTTTTGTTGATTTTCTGACTTTAGAAAATTAATAGAGCAATTCTTCTGCTGCAAAGAACTTAGAAAACCCAGAGCAGGTCAGAATGTTTTTGACACAATGGATTCCTGTTTAAAATCTCTGGGTTTATCTTGTGAACCAAGTTTGCACACCTCCTATCACTAGCACTGTATGGTACACCCTGTGGAGGAGTCAACCGTCCTCCCTGTCTGTCTCACTGCTGTAGGGCTACAGCCCAATCCCCCACCCCTGCCACTCTGGCTACTTGAGGCACCTGGCCTCCTTGATACCAGGGATGCACATTGCTGAGTGGGATGGGGAACTTGCTCATCTTTTGTCCTGCTTAACCCTAAACTCTTACCTGAGGGTGCTGACGTTTTTTAAACTGAACAACCAACATCAGCCATGGTCTGCGAATAGTGGTTCATGGTTGGCCCAAGGGATGAGGTCAGAAAAGTTATTTAAGTGTCCCTCAATCTTGCGGGACGGGGAAGAGACATGTTGAAACTCACTGACACGCAATGAACTGCCTGCCTCCAAAGGAGGCTCAGTCAGCCTCTGGATGATACTTGTGAGTAACTTACCTGAAACTTCTCTAGAAAGATAGCTTACTGCAATGTAGAAGCATAACAACAGGCTACCTAGCTGTACTGTTTGCTGTGGGTTATTCTTTGATACTTCTCGAACCTGTACCCTTCCCCAAGCCTACCCTCTTCAACCAATAAAGCTTTCCACTATAACAAGCTTGGTGATACTTGCTGGGAGAGGGAGTGGGCATGCCTTTCTGCTCCCAATGCTGGGCTGACTAAGGGAGGCTACTTTTTGTGCTTCAGGCTAGAGGAAGCACCCCAAGTTCTCATAGTGGGTCAAGCACCCTCAAGGTCTGTAAGGCCTGTGTACCCCAGGGGGCGCAGGGCCTGAGCAACGTTCAGACCCTGGGTGGTGGCAGCAGTTACTCCGGCCTTGTGGGTGTGCTCTAGGAGCGGGGTCGGCTAGACGGGAGGCACTCGGAGCTTGGTAAGTGGTCAGACACAGTGAAGTGGGTGGCTCAGCAGAGGGAATGCCCCCTACCGGCCCGCCACGCTCTCTGGCATCCTTGAAAGGATTTCAAGGCACCCCAGGTTGCCATGGCATGCTGGTTGAGTACCACTGACTTAGTTTATGGCCAGATGGTTAGGGCACTTTGCTCTAAGTGTATTTAGCCCTAAGCGCATTTATCTCTTTAGTTCAGTACATGTGCATGTGTTATTTCCCTTTCACGCTTTAACATGTATTTTATTTTGCACTAGTCACAGTATTCTATTCAGTAGGTTGATTTTTTTTTCTCTATCCCTTTCTTTCCTCCAGCGAAGAAATCATGAAGGTAAAGATTTCCTCATCCTGCCATATCTCCCAAACCAGGTCTCTGCTGCTTGGCTTTATCATTTTCTTCCTAACTTTTCACATTCCCAAGCTTGACTCTGGTAAGAGTCTTTGTTGTTTCTGCAATTTCTTGTGAAATGTATGGGAACACTTTATGTTAGCTTTTCATTCATAAATCCTTTCCAAAGGGGATAAATGGTGAATAGATGTTTTTAATAAATGGTTAAGGTGTTCTTGTAAGTTATCATATGGTTTTATGGGACAGTAAAGTGCTTTTAACTGCAGTTGGTAACATTGTACATTGTATGCTACTGAGGTACTTCGAAGAACCTGAAAAATGTTGGCGCGTGCCAGGGTTAAGTCTATAACATGTAATAAACCTTTATTTACCATTCACATAGAGAGGCTTAATATGAATAATGACCCGATTTGTTTGTTTAATGTTTAAAATGTGCCTATTTCTCTATTTTACATAAAACTTAAGACCAAAACCTACAGCATATTTCCAGACTGCATTAATGTTCATTAAAAATGATTGCTCCAATTACTAAATCCTTCAGGGCTAACTGTACTCCAATCCCACTATTCTAACATCTCTCACCAACTGGGTACATCTGTGGTTCTTATTATCCTCATGTCTGAGTCCCTTTCTTAAATCACTTTCTTAGCTTTATCCTCCAGCCTTGTCATGTGCTTCTGTTTTATGCAAGGCTCCAAATGGTTTAGGTTTGTTCCCATAAGGGAGGTTTTATCACTTTTACACTTCCTCTGAATGAAAGATAGCACCCCCCAGCTTCAGTGCAGTTGAACTCACCCACACCAGTACTAGAAATTTGTGTGTCAGCCCTGAACATTTGCTGCTGCTGCTGAGTTGTGTCATTAAGGCATGCAGCTGTACTGCAGGGAAGGTTAATATGACTTGTCAAATATCCTTCATTCCCTGCTGAACTTTCTTCTGTTGTCTTTGTGATGGTGCAGAGTGTGTCTCTTTGAATGGAATATGATTGTATGGCATTAAAGCATGGTTTAGAGTTGTCCCAGGGCCTGTGTTGAGGAAATACCACATTAACTCAACCAGAATCCCTGTTAAATTACATGTTGGTATAAAATAAAGCTGGGGTGTCAGTCATCTGGCTTGTGGAAGTCAATCACTTGGCCTGTGGTACTTCTTGCTGACTGGACCAGCCACCTCTGTTGCCTGGATTCAGCCCATAAGGCTGCAGTTAACTCCAGGGAGTTAATACCACTTGCCTGTCCCTCCATAGCCTGCTGCCCGTACCGTACAACTTAGTCACCGCAATCAACTAAGTCAGCGGTGGGGGAGAGGGCGGTGGAGTGGTAGCAGTATTGACTTGTCTAGGTTCTGGAGCCGTACCAAAACAGCAGCTTTGACAGCCCCAGGGATTAACTCGGGTGCTGACAGGCACAGGGTCATTTGGCCTGTAAAAAGTCCCACAGTCCACATCCAGCCTGCAGGGCCCAATGAGTTTGACACCCCTAAAATAAAGGAGACAAAACTCTCTGCTTGTTAGAAAGATTGACCAGCCTGATATTTTATTTTCCTGTTATTTCCGTCTCCTGTGTGTATTTTTGTTTTGTCCCGGGGAATTGTAAAGTTGAGTTTAGAGTCCTGGGACCTGAGCGCCCTGTCACTGCTACCATTGGAAAAGAGACGGTGCTGCTGTGTCACCTGTCCCCCATGATGAGCGCTCAGAACATGGAGGTGCGATGGTTTCGATCCGAGTTCTCTAACTACGTACATCTGTATCGTGCTGGGCAAGACCAGTATTGGAAGCAGATGCCAGAGTATCAGGAAAGGACAGAGCTGTTGAAAGATGGCCTCCCCGATGGAAATGTTGCCTTGAGAATTCTCAACGTCACACTCTCTGCGAAGGGCAGTATCACTGTTTCCTCCAAAATGGGGGCTTTTATGAAGAAGCCGTATTGGAATTGAAGGTGACAGGTAGGAACCAAGCTCCTGTATACTTTTCTGGGAAAGCTAAAGAAAGATTAATCTTGAGCTGGTGATAGAGAGGCTCTGTGTCAGAATTTGAGCTCCTAGTGTGTATATAAAGGACTGTGAAATATTCGTGGCAAGTGATGTTCTTAAGGGGTTGTATCACACGAAGCCCTTGCTCAAAAGATCTTAAACTTGGACAACTAACAATATCCTGGATTTCCATGTTGCATAGCAATTTTCAAGATATATAATAAAGCAGTAACCTAATTCTGACTTAAGTAAAAGTTGGGGTAGTAGTGCATTTTATAGATTATCTGAATGAGAGATGCATAACCTTTCATGAGCAACAGCTCACTGACTGACAGACTTCAGGCTTAAGTACAGTGGGATTACTGCTCTACAGCATTTTTCCAATTATCCCTGTTAGCACCAGTCTGTCTGTTTCTGGAGTGAAATTAAAGGGTGCAAATAAAGACAGGTGTGTGTAAACAAATGTACATTTATAAAAGCCCATATGTGTTCTGGTGATAATGAGAAAATTGCCCTTTTCTCTTTAACCTCTCTTTATCCTCTTTTTAAAATTCCTTTATCCTTTTTTCTGTATCAACTTATGTTAAAATTTGTAATTAAAAAGATCATGTAATACAGCAAAATGGGGATACAGGAGTTTTAAAATGAATCATATCATACATACCTAATCTAGTCTCCTGTCTTTGTCAGCAACTGGCACCAAGTGTTGTAATGGATGGCTAAAGACACCCCACAGAAACATCTGTGGGATACTTTGTCTTGCATGAAGTATTCTTTCTAGCTCCTGATGATGCAGAACTCTTTCAATCCTGGAAAACGAAATACAATCTTAGCTCCAGATAAATGGTAAATTGAAAAATAGTGGAGGAAACATCTTTTCTCATCCCAATAATTATAGTTTAGTGTTCAGTCATAACCGAATAAGCACACAACACGCCTAAATTTCAGCTTGTGAGAAATCCCATCTCCGTTCAATATGTTCCTTAAACCCATTTCATTTGGAAATTTAAGCACATGCTGAAAGTGCTGAGCTAAATTTAGGCACCGGGTCAGGATCAAGAATAAAGAGAACTGCATACTGTGTTTCATTTTTGGTTCAGGCTTTTCTAAGAAGATTTTCAGCAGTGCTTAGAATTGCACAACTGTCTCATTAAATTAATGGCTGACTTTCTGTTAGGTTGACATAGATGGCTTTTGAAAATATCACCCTTACTCTTTAGAAAAATACTTACTGCTGTATACATGTGTTTATCTTATCTTTCTTCAGTCTCGGGTTCCAATCCCCTCATCTCTGTGGAGGATTACCAGGATGGAGGAATCCGGGTGGTGTGCCAGTCGGCTGGGTGGTACCCAAAGCCAGAGGTGCTGTGGAGGGATTTCAGAGGACAGCACTTTCCTCTGCTAACTGAGACGTATTCCCAAAACAAAAATGGCCTGTTTCAAGTAGAAACATCTATTATTATCCAGCAAAATATAAAGCAGAACTTATCCTGCTGCATCAAAAACACCCTTCTCCATCAGGAAAAGGAATCAATAATTCGTATATCAGGTCAGTTCCCATCAAAATCTGAAATCATCAGTACCAGCCAAACCAGAAGATAATATGTATGCTTAATTACATAAATCATATGTAGTATTTTTTTTCAGTTGTTCCAAATTAATAGAAGCTCTTGAATTCTGTGTTTCAGATTCATTTTTCCCAATGATTTCTCCAGAGACCCTAGCTCTGATTGGTGTATTGATGGTCTGTTTGGTTTTCCTCATAGGCTTTACTGTCTTTATCCTCAGAGAAAGAGGTAAGAAATTCAGTGCCATTAAAAAAAGATTTTCTCTTGCATCAAATACTAGAATAAAAGAAAAGAAAAAAAGAAAGATGTTTGACTAGGAAGTGCATCGTATGTTGCCGTATTCCAAATGGAGATGTATGGTACCAGATCAGAAGAAAGCTAGAGCTAATATTAGGTGATTGAAGTTGGGCACTTACCTGTTTGTTTTTTTTTGTTTTTGTTTTTGTTTTTGCATGGGAGACAAACTACAAAGATTCTTATTTGAAAATGTAGCAAGAAGATGATTGAGCCTGATACGAAGATGGGAGAGACCATGGTCATCACAGGGTGTGTGAGGCCTTGAAATAACTCTAACTTGGACAGATAAGTAGGGAAGAATATAAGAGCATTGCTCGGGCATGCAGGGATGAAGTCAGGAAGGCCAAAGTGCAATTGGAGTTGCAGCTAGCAAGGGATGTGAAGGTAACAAGAAGGGTTTCCACAAGTGTGTCGGTAGCAAGAGGAAGATCAGGAAAAGTGTGGGTCCCTTACTGAATGGGGGAGGCAGCCTAGTGACAGAGGATGCAGAAAAGGTGGAAGTGCACAGTGCCTTTTTGGCCTCAGTCTTCACAGGCAAGGTCAGCTCCCAGACTCCTGCACTGGGCAACACAATTTGGGGAGGAGATGAGCAGCCCTCAGTGGTGAAAGAACAGGTTTGGGACTACTTAAAAAAGCTGGATGTGTAAAAGTCCCTGGAGCCGGATGGGATGCACTCGAGGGTGCTGAGGGAATTTGTTGATGTGATTGCGGGACCATTGGCCATCATCTTTGGAAACTCATGGTGATCAGGAGTGGTCCTGCATGATTATAAAAGGGCAAACATATTATCCATATTTAAGGAGGGGGAAAAGAGGATCCAGGGAACTACAGACCAGTCAGCCTCACCTCAGTGCTCAGAAAAATCATGGAGCAGATCCACAAGGAATCCACTTCTATGCACTTGGAGGAGAAAATGGCAATTGGGAACAGTCAGCATGGACTTGCCAGAGGCAAGTTATGCCTGGCCAACCTGATTTCCTTCCTTCCTTCAGGTGACTGGCTCTGTGGATGCGGGGAGATAGTGGCTGTGGTGTAACTCGATTTTAGCAAGGCTTTTGATAGACTCCCACAACATTCCTGCAGGCAAGCTAAGGAAGTACAGGCTGAATGAATGGACTGTAAGGTGAATAGAAAACTGGCTGGAGCATTGGGCTCAGAGAGTAGTAATCAATGGCTCCATGTCAAATAGAGTCCCCCAGGGGTCGGTCCTGGGGCTGGTTTTCTTCAATGTCTTCATCAACAACCTGGAAGATGGCATTGAGTGCACCCTCAGCAAGTTTGCAGATGACACCAAGCTGGATGGAGTAGTAGATACACTGGAGGGTAGGGCTAGGATTCAGAGTGACTTAGACAAATTGGAGGATTGGGCAAAAGAAATCCCATTAGGTTCAACAAGGACAAATGAAAAGTCCTGCACTTAGGACAAAACTATCCCGTGCACTAGTACAGCCTGGGGGCTGACTGGCTGGGCAGCAGTTCTGCAGAAAAGGGCCGGGGGTTACAATGGACAATAAGCTGAATATGTCCAGCAGTGTGCCCTTGTTGCAAAAAAGGCTAACGGCATCTTGGGCTGCATTGGTAAGTGTGTTGCCAGCAGGTCAAGGGAAGTGATTATTCTCCTCTATTCCTCTATTCAGCGCTGGTGAGGCCACATCTGGAGTATTATGTTCAGTTTGCCCCCTCCCCGAAAGCATGTGGGCAAATTGGAGAGTGTCTAGGAGAGAGCAACAAAAATGGTGAGGGGGCTGTGGGACGTGACTTATGAGGAAAGACTGAGGGAACTCAGGTTATATAGTCTAGAGAAGAGGATATGGAGAGTGGACTTAATAGCAGGCTTCAGCTACCTGAGTGGGGTGGGTTCAAAAGAGACTGGAGCTGGACTATTTTCAGTGGTAGCAAAAGACAGAACAAGGAGCAATGGTCTCATGTTGCAGCAAGGGAAGTTTGGGTTAGATATTAGGAAGAATTTTCTCGTTAGGAGGGTAGTCTAACACTGGAACAGGCTACCCAGAGAGGTGGTGGAAGCTCCATCCTTGAAGCTTTTTAAGACCCAGCTAGACAAAGCTTTGACTAGGATGATCTAATTGGGGATGGTCCTGCTTTGAACAGGGGGTTGGACTAGATGAACTCCTGAAGGCCCTTGCAACCCTAAGTCTCTATGATTCTATGCAAGTTACATCAAACTACTTGTTCTACTGGCAAAAGGATGGTAGCTGACGGGTACACAAGGATTGACTTGGGTATGCACAGAAGTAACATGACATGTGAAAAGACTTTACAGTATAATAAAACTGGAGTGGACAGTGTATGCACAGTACTATCATCTTGAATGCAGGAGGGATAACTGGCACACTATTCTGCAGTCCAGCACTGTCCAACACTGCTTTTTGTCCCTATGAGACAGTTGTGCATTGTCTTCTTTACTTCTCTGCTTTGGAGTCATGGGCTCCAAATGTGACCTGAATTTTTATTACTTATGCCTGAAGGCGTACAGATGCTCTTTTGTGCTGGATAGTCATCCTGCAGATTTAGCTTTCTGAGACCTATGTCCTGTATTTCACCCATCCACTCATGACTATTGCATCACAATGCCAACTCTTGTGAAGAGCTCTACTAATTAGAGGCAAGCAGAAGTCCTCAACCCCCTTGCCATCTGGGCCAAGGATCATATTCAGCCAGACCTGTTGAAAAGCCACAAAAACCAGCCTGTGTATGAACAGTTCACAGTAGAGAGATGGCACCTTTTCACAACGTTGACTGCAGAAGTGGCATCCACAATAATAGGCCCTACAGCAGTGTAACAGTGGCAAGTGATTAAATAAATATGCATGTCCCCTGTAAAAAAAAAAAAATAATAATAATCATTACAACTTTAAAGTCTTGAGAACAAGTTCATTTTGAGTTGTGAAAGCCAGATCCATATCTTGTAAAGTAAAATTTGTTTTATCTTTTACCTTGGTTAAAGACTGTCCCCTACCTGCACAGTGAATTTTACCCGTCAGCAATACAGATGTTATTTTGTTTGTTTCTTACCTATAGTGAAGGAAGATCTTAGTAATAATCAATATTTATTTCTGTATTCTTTTTAAGGGAAGCATGCTAAAGAACTTGAGAAGTCTCTTTTACCCCTGTACAAAATATTTGTGTGTAGTATTATCCTGATAAGGGGAAAGTGTTACTTGATGCATTTATTGGGGGGTCAGCAGAATCTAAAGTTTTAATTGTAAAACAAATGTGACAGGCAAGAAAATGTACATGAATAATTACTTTTAAAGACTATTGAGCAACAATAAACTGTGGTTAAAACCAGCATTAATTTTAGACATAAATAGAGTAATAGAAGAAATATGGAAAGGTGAATATTATCAGTTTTGTAATAAGGAGCTGACCCCCATCAGAGCCTCATGAATTGTATCACCAGTGTCCCGGTTCCATGTCCTTTAAACAACTCTTTGTGCTACAGGTGAATTTTATCCTCAAAGACTCAGGTTCTTTGACACTCTCTCTATCAGGAAGCTGGCTGCTATAGTAGTTTATATTTATTTCTGTTGATTTTTTAGGGAAACGTGATGCAGTAACTAGTAAGTATTACTCTTATGCCTTTGTAAATGTTTATATTTGGACAGAATTATATCCATATGAGGGGGATTTTTGTTTTGGTCTTGTTGCTTTGTTTTGTTTCATTTCATTTTTGTGCTTTCCTTTATAAAGATGAGAGAGGGGTTTTAGACTCTGAATCTCTTTGACTTTCTAGTGCAGCTCTCTAACCATTACATGACAGGCCAGGTATTACCTTGCCTTATTTTTGACACTTTTGAAAGCTTTGTAGTCTACATGTGCCCATTTACATGTCCACATTTTCCAGGGTGGTCTACAGAGAATTTGTTTGAACGAAAATTCGTTAACTTGGCTTAGCCAACCCAAGTAAATAATGCACATTTTTTCTTGAAGTGAGATATGCTTTTTGGGGAGTCCCCTGTGTTTCAGTGGTAGAATCCTTGCCTACCCCACAGGAGACAGGGGTTTGATTCCCAGATACCTGTACAACTACAACCATGGAAGCACCAAACATCTGGACTCAGTCTGGTTTTTGGATTCTGTCTCAGTGGCCTAAAGTGGGGATGAAAGGTCTGGCAGCCTCTACTCCTCCAAAAAATTCCTGCTTAGGCATATGCATCAACGGTCTGGATGGCCCTCGTGCATACACCATGATCCAGGAAGATCGATGATTGCCTTTTATTGTGAATACCCTTTTTAGCTATACCCTTTATAGTGAAACCTAGGTACACTAACCTGTAGTCAACAACATATTATTGGGTTATTCATTTTATTTTGATTTAAATCATTAGCTTTTTATGTGTTGGGAAGGGGACAGGTTGTTTGAGGGAGGCAAGAGGTGCGGTTCTTTCTTTCTTTGCTTTTTTTAATCATATGGGAGAAAACTGAGGCTTGCCAATTTTACCCCAGGAGGTAAACTCTGAAAGCGATATAAGCAATAACACCAGCAACAGAACACTTCAGTAATGGTATTGGGGTAAAGTAACACAAAGGAAAAGGGGAAAGTAATATCATTTCCATCCTTGTAGGAAAGGAGTTTCTTATGTGTCTGTCCAAGGAAAACAAATCTCCATATAATAATTATATTATTGTTTATTTAATTTTTAGGGGAACGTGATGCAGAAATCAGTAAGTCTCGTTTCCTTCTTTCAACAAATAAGCTGTTAGTAGAAAGTTGGATCCATGTTTTGCCTTTATTTTGGAGAAGGAAGGGTTTTTGATGTTTGTATTTTGTACTTGAGCTTTAAGAGAAGCAGTGTGAATGAACTTTGTTCAATTTCATACCAAAGGAATATGTCAATTTTTGAGAAACTAAAATGCAGCAATTATATAGCTCTCTAATGTCCATATTCATTTTTGTAAATTAACGTAGGTCTGTTGGAATCAATGGATGTGCACTGATTTACACTCATTGAGCATATGATTACCTTAGCACTGAAAAAGTTAAGAACAGATTGACTTTTATTAGTAAATGTTTAGGATTGTAAATCAAAAAAAAAGCTGACAAAGCCAGTAGGGAAATACATAGCGCCTGAGCAAGGGACTAACAATAGAATGGGGGGGTGAGTAGGGGAACGCAACTAGGTTACACGCTATACAATGTTAGCAAACTAAGCCCGGGGGAAGGGGGAGGCGGTTCGTCTGGTGGGGTCGGTGTACTGGCGGTGGCCCGTGATGTGTTCGATGTAGATGTCACGGGACCAACGGATGGTGTCAGACACCGTGAGGCAACGCATCATCTTTGCATGGCGGCGGGAGACGTGGCAGGCACGCAGGACGCTCTTGTTGCTGGGGTCCCAGGCTCCGAACATTCCCATGAGCGCGTCGACCATCACGTCGTAGCCGCGGCCCCTCACGATGTTGGCCAGCGGGGCGTACTTCTCCTGCTTGCGAGCTCGGGCGTCGGCGAAGGCTTGGTGCCGGTTCTCGAAGGGGATGGTAACGTCCACGATCACGATCTTCTTGGCCTCCTCATTGGTGACGATGATGTCAGGACGCATCTGGCTCTCGCAGCCCGGGCCGGTGCGGTTCACGGAGACCTGCCCCGCTGTGGCTGGGATGGCCCTCACCAGGTGGTCCTGGACAGTGTTGTGGCAGAGCTGCCAGGCCCTGGCATGCGGCTTGCAGCTGCACAGCACGTGGGGGAGGGCACCGTCAGCACCTCTTGTCCCGGTGGCCGAAGCGGTCAGCCCCGTTCAGAGGCTGGCAGTTGAGGCGGGCGCGGTGGAGGAAGCGCCAGTCCGTGAAGCACATGAAGCTCCCACTGGGCGTGAAGTGGTTGCTGGAGTCCCACTTTCAGGTGACGTCGAAGACCTTGCCCTGGTCAGGTTTGGCCCTCAGCTCATTGGCGTACTTGTTGCGGACGGCGTCCTTCAGGAACCTCTCCAGCAAGGTCCTCATGCGGGGTGTCACGGTCACAGGGTCGGCGTGCGGGACTGGTTGCAAGGAGACTCCCAGCTCCCGGCGCTCCTCGGTCCAGGTCCAGGCACAGCCGATGCGTTTCCTGAAGCGATGAGTGGCGTTGCGGGCTCGGCTCCACAGCGAGCCAAAGTCCCCGCTGTCTCTCCTGAACTCACCCTCCTCGCTCACTCAAAAAAGGAAAGGAGTTGAAAGTTATACTTTTCTTCCCCCTGGTATATGAAACCCACCAACAACCCTTTTCATGACAGTCCCACCAGCAGTTGGTGCCTCCCAGAGTGCATTGTATGCCTCGTTAGCACAGTTAATAAAATGAAGCCATGCAGTTGTGTCAGTAGCTGCATGGAGCTACCAGAAGCCATGTAGGTGATCATGCATTCTGGCAGCTTCCTTGTGGCAGCTGCAGCTCTCCCTGCAGCAGCCTTACATTACAGATGAGAATTTAGTCCTGCCTTTGGGAGGAGGACTAGGCATCCTGGATCTGGAGTAGATGTCTGCAGATCTTTAGGTGCCTCCAGAGTGAGGTGGAGGCCAAGGAAGATTTCTCAGGTTTGAAATTTTGTACGTAGACTTCTAATTCCTTCCTGTCACACTTTCAGGTCCCTAAATCCTGATACATATCTGGTCCACAGGCACATTTGGAAATCCCGTCTTGGAAAAATTATATATATACAATTAAAACTGCTTATGTATCTGTGGAAAAAGAGGCTCCTTTGTTAATGTTTTATTCCTTTTTGTTTATTTTCAGAAACGTAAACAGCCGAACATAGTAAGTCATCTTTTCCCTCTTCCTGTCCGGCAGGAGTCCGTCTTAGGACTCTGGAGGCACAGGTGAGGGAACTCCGGGAGGAGGTTAGCAGGCTGAGGGGTATCAGGGAGGCGGAGGATGAAATTGATGGCTATTTCCTTTCCCTGCAGGACCAGGCACCTAAGGAAGAAGCAGCCCGGGGAGTGCCCTCCACAGCAGAGTGGCAGACGGTCACATCCAGGACCGGAGCTGCTCACAGCGAACAGGTACCAGTTCCTCCAGTCCAACTGAAGAACAGGTACGAGGCCCTGGCGACCCTGCAGGAGATGGAAGGGGAGGAGGAAACCCTTGGGCAGGAAGAAACACCACATTCTTCAGCTCTGAACAGGTCAAGAGATCCAAGCGGACCCAGAGGAGGAGGCGACGAGTGCTCGTCATAGGCGACTCCATCCTGAGAGGTACGGAAGGGCCCATCTGTCGCCAGGACCCCTCAACACGAGAGGTATACTGCCTGCCCGGAGCAAAGATTCGGGATGTGAAGGAGGTAATCCAGGCCAGGATCAAGCCCACCGATTACTGCCCCATGGTCCTAGTCCATGTGGGTACTAATGATGCGGCCAGGAGAACCCCCGATCACCTGATGGCGGACTACCATGCTCTGGGCGGCGTGCTGAAGGGTTTCGGTGCACAGGTGCTATTCTCTTCCATCCTACCAGTGAACGGACGTGGAAGACGGCATGAGAACTGCATCAGAGAGACCAACTGGCGGCTTCGGCAGTGGTGTCTCGAGGCAGGCTTCGGCTTCCTGGACAACGACCCGCACATCACGACAAGGGACATGCTCACCTGGGATGGGCTTCACCTGTCCCCCAAAGGTAAGCGTGTGTTTTCTTCTAGGTTGGCGGTTCTCCTCCGGCGGGCTTTAAACTAGGCTCGCCAGGGGGAAGGGAAGATGAGGGCGGGGGAAGCTGTGGACCACCAAACCATGTGGCACCCACAAGGACAGCCCAGACTAAAGAAAGAGAACATTGGGAACCTCCAAGCTGCGGGGCGGCTAGCACTACGGCACAGGTAAGCAACGAGAAGGTAAGAAACAAGGGGTCCCTTGAAACTCAGAGCAGGGGGGCAGCAAAGGCACCAGTCGCAGGGCTCAAGTGCCTATATACTAATGCTAGGAGCATGGGAAACAAGCAGGATGAACTAGCGCTCCTGCTTGCACAAAACACCTATGACTTAGTAGGGCTAACGGAAAACTGGTGGGATTCGTCCCACGACCGGGCAGTACATATTGAGGGTTATAGATTGTACAGAAAGGACAGGTCGGGGAAAAAATGGGGAGGGGTTGCGCTCTATGTCAGTGAGCAATATACGTCAAACCTAATCAAGACGGAATCCAAGGATGAGGAAGTAGAAGGATTGTGGGTTAGGCTACATGGGGGGCAAGGAGAAAGGGATTTGGTGGTAGGGGTCCGCTACAGACCCCCACATCAAGGGGAAGAAATAGATGCGGGGCTCCTGAGGCAGCTCTCGGAGACCATAAAAGCTAAAGAGGTGGTAGTCATGGGGGACCTAAACTACCCGGACATCTGCTGGGAGTCACAGACAGCAAAGTCCCACCGCTCACGCAGGTTTCTGACCTGTGTACAGGATCTCCACCTGACACAGGAGGTACACGGTCCCACTAGGGGGAATGCCATACTGGATCTGGTATTGGCAACGGGGAATGACATGGTAGGGGACCTACAGATTGGTAGCCATCTGGGGGACAGTGATCACCTAATAATAGAATTCACCATAAGACGTCGAGTGGGTAAGGTAACTAGTAGGGTGAAAGTGCTAGACTTTAGGAAAGCTGATCTCAATGAACTCAGGCGATTAGTCAAGGACGCATTGCAGAGTAGGAGTTTTGAAATGATGGGAGCCCAAGAAGGGTGGCTGTGCCTTAAGGAAACGATCCTTTGGGCACAAAGCAAGACGATCCCCGTGCGGGGTAAAAGAGGGAAAGGGGCCAGGAGGCTTCCCTGGCTGACCGCAGAAATCCAGGGCAGCCTAAGGGCCAAAAGGGGAACACATAAAAAGTGGAAACAGGGAGAGATCACCGAAGACGAATATACCTCCTCTGCTCGTGCTTGTAGGGAGGCAGTTAGATGGGCCAAAGCTACCATGGAGCTGAGGATGGCATCCCAAGTAAAGGACAACAAGAAATTGTTTTTTAGATATATAGGGAGTAAAAGGAAGGCCCAGGGAGGAATAGGACCCCTGCTAAATGGGCAGAAACAATTGGTGACGGATAGGAGGGACAAGGCTGAACTCCTCAACGAGTTCTTTGCCTCAGTGTTCCTAAGTGAGGGGCACGACAAGTCTCTCACTGGGGTTGTAGAGAGGCAGCAGCAAGGCACCAGACTTCCATGTGTAGACCCTGAGATGGTGCAGGGTCACTTGGAAGAACTGGATGCCTTTAAGTCGGCAGGCCCGGATGAGCTCCATCCGAGGGTGCTGAAGGCACTGGCCGACATCATTGCAGAGCCACTGGCAGGAATATTTGAATGCTCGTGGCGCACGGGCCAAGTCCCGGAGGACTAGAAAAGGGCCAATGTGGTCCCCATTTTCAAGAAGGGGAGGAAGGAGGACCCAGGCAACTATAGGCCAGTCAGTCTCACCTCCATCCTTGGCAAAGTCTTTGAAAAAATTATCAGGGCTCACATATGCGAGAGCCTGGCAGGACAAATTATGCTGAGGGGAAACCAGCACGGGTTCGTGGCAGGCAGATCGTGCCTGACCAATCTAATCTCTTTTTATGACCAGGTTACAAAACGCCTGGACACAGGAGGAGCGGTGGATGTCGTATACTTAGACTTCAGGAAGGCCTTCGATACGGTATCCCACTGCATACTGGTGAACAAGTTAAGAGGCTGTGACTTGGATGACTACACAGTCCGGCGGGTGGCGAATTGGCTGGAGGGTCGCACCCAGAGAGTCTTGGTGGATGGGTCGGTTTTGACCGGGAAGGGTGTGGGCAGTGGGGTCCCGCAGGGCTCGGTCCTTGGACCGATACTCCTTAATGTCTTCATCAGCGACTTGGACGAGGGAGTGAAATGTACTCTGTCCAAGTTTGCAGATGACACAAAGCTATGGGGAGAAGTGGACACGCCGGAGGGCAGGGAACAGCTGCAAGCAGACCTGGACAGGTTGGAGAAGTGGGCAGAAAACAACAGAATGCAATTCAACAAGGAGAAATGCAAAGTGCTGCACCTAGGGAGGAAAAATGTCCAGCACACCTACAGCCTAGGGAATGACCTGCTGGGTGGCACGGAAGTGGAAAGGGATCTTGGAGTCCTAGTGGACTCTAAGATGAACATGAGTCGGCAGTGTGACGAAGCCATCAGAAAAGCCAATGGCACTTTATCGTGCATCAGCAGATGCATGACGAATAGGTCCAAGGTGATACTTCCCCTCTATCGGGCGCTGATCAGACCACAGTTGGAGTACTGCGTGCAATTCTGGGCGCCGCAATTCAAGAGGGATGCAGATAACCTGGAGAGGGTCCAGAGAAGGGCTACTCGTATGGTTAAGGGCTTGGAGACCAAGCCGTATGAGGAGAGACTAGAGAAACTGGACCTTTTCAGCCTCCTCAAGAGAAGGTTGAAAGGCGACCTTGTGGCTGCCTATAAGTTCATCACGGGGGCACAGAAGGGAATTGGTGAGTATTTATTCACCAAAGTGCCCCCGGGGATTACAAGAAATAATGACCACAAGCTAGCAGAGAGCAGATTTAGACTGGACATTAGGAAGAACTTCTTCACAGTTAGAGTGGCCAAGGTCTGGAACGGGCTCCCAAGGGAGGTGGTGCTCTCCCCTACCCTGGGGGTCTTCAAGAGGAGGTTAGATAGGCATCTAGCTCGGGTCATCTAGACCCAGCACTCTTTCCTGCCTATGCAGGGGGTCGGACTCGATGATCTATTGAGGTCCCTTCCGACCCTAACATCTATGAATCTATGAAAACCTTTTGACAAAGTTGTACTCTTGTAAAAAGAGCTTCATCCATTTGCTGTTTTGTTTTTCTGCCTTTTTACTAATTAAATTAGTGTGGTCTAAGGCTAAATAGGAGATATTTGGCAGGAAAAAGAAGCTTGAAAAATGTTTTAAACAATGTTTTTACATTCTGATGAAAACTTGGTTTTACTATTGACTAGCTAATGTAATAGACCATTGTAATATATTTAGCTTTTTAGTGATAAGGATATGAAGAGCTATAAAACATGATTCTGTCTCTTAAACAAGGCAGTAGGAAAGACTCAAATGCTATTTTTTGAGGGAGAAGGGGAGAGAGTGTAAACCCTACTACAGGTGAATCTGACTTGAGGAAGATTGTTATAATTGGTAGGAACTAGAGGTGCACCGATACATTGGTCCAATAACAGATCGGCACTGATATAAGGAAAATTATCTGTATTGGAAATCATCCTTCAGTGGCTGATAATTGGGCTGATGATTGGTCTGTGCATGTGCACAGTCTCAGCGCAGCACATATTAGTGAGCAGCATGGCAGGCAGCATGGAGAGCTGCCAGCTGGTAAGTCTGGTGTGGTGGAAGAGGAGGGGGTGGGGGAGCCTGATCAAAGTCCCCGTGTTGAGGAAGAGAGTGAGGCAGGGGCTGGGGCAAGCGCTACCCTTTCGGGGTGGGGCAGTGAGGGATGGAGCAGGGCTCATCTAGGGGACGTGGGGGGAGGGGGAGGTGGCTCCTGCTGCCACCCGTCGCTCGTCCACTGGCTCCCATCACTGCTTCTGCCACTTGTCCAGGAGGGCATGTCGGGGTGGGGGGGGTGCCCCTGGATCTGTGCAGGACAGGGCGGGTTGGGGCTGGGGCTGCATGGGCCTGTTTCTGGTAGAGCCTGGGCTGGGCTGGCCAGGGGATGGTGCTGCTGAGATGGGGAGCTACAGCAAATTTTGCAGTGGCTGCTGCCCCACACCCAGCTCCACTGGGAACAGCCCTGGCCCCAGCCCACCCCATACTGCACAGGTCCCCCCTTACGCTCCCGGAAGAGTGGCAGTAGCAGCGGCGGGAGCTGGCGGACCTGCCAGTGGATGAGCAGCGAACAGTGGCAAGAGTCACCTGCTCCTCTCCCGTGCTCCCTGGATGAGCCCTGCTCCATCCCCTGCCTGCCCACCCCTACTGGGCAGCGCTTGCCCTTCTCAGGGACACTATTCCCTGATGACTCTTCATCTGTGACTATCATTGATTGGTCTCTCTTTGGTCGTCATACTGTCCACGTAGCTTATCACATGCTTAAATGCTAATTTGGTGTTTCCGGGCCTTCTTCTAATTTGGTCTGTTCCCCCAAAACTGGGATTCAGGCCCCCCTGCTGTCAGGCCTTGTTAGCTGATGCCACCATATCTCTTGTTATGGAGCAGTACGGGACATGCCCCCAGTTTCTCAAACTGTGTGTCCTTGATTGTTTGACAACCTGTCTGTTTCAAAGACTATGTGTGTGTGTGTGTGTGTGTGTGTGACCCAGGTTTTTTAGAAATATGTTAACCCCTGCTACCATCCAGAACCATCCTCATACATATATCTCTAAGCCAATTCCCATAGAGCAAACCTTTAAATACCATTTTCAAGCTCTCAATGGAGACCTTAATAGTTAGATCCTAACAGCTGATGCCTGTTTCCACACAACTACTTTCCTCCTCCTCTTTAAAGTGTTAAAAAGGGATGCTTATCACATCCTCAGGCCTGTGAAAGGAATGCATGTGATTGAAATGTTTCTCATCTTTGGTTGTAGGGTGGAGAAGATTTGCAGTGCCTATTGAAGAAGGTAATCAAAGATTGTGGCTTATTAGTGCTCACATCCCACCTCCCATGTGAAATCCTCCCTCCTTGGGTGGATGATCAGGCTGTGACTCACTAGCTCAGTGGAAATCTCATCTGCAAAACTCAGCAGCTTCCTGCATTTAAAGGATATCAAAAGGACAGTGTCAGGCATTTTCTGTGGCCCGTGTCCCATCAGAACACAATGCACCCAGGTGTTACTACTTCTGCTCTTCCTGTCCTTTCTCTGCCTTCATTAACCCTGCCTGTACAGCATTTCCTGAGAGCACTTCCCATTGCTTCCAAAGAGCCATGGGGAACATGAACCTCCTGCCATCACTACCATGCCAAGACTTGTCCTGTCTCAGCATATTTACCATTCACTGCTGCTACTTACATTTCCACCTAGCTTTGCCCCCTCGCTTTCTGGTTGATAATGGGATCATGATGTGTAGATGAGGAGCAGACTGAATTTAGTGAGAAAATGTTAGGGTTATAGGCATTGGAAATTGAGCATGGGGGATATGAAACACAAGGAAGGTTAAGAAAGTTGCTACCACATTGTGGGTACCAGGGGTTAGAACCTGGGGCACACTGCCTGGACAAGTGTCCTAAACACTGGATTTAAAAAATGGTATGACTCTACTACTTTTCCTTCTCTTCCTCCTACATCCAAAATTGGTAGTCTTGGCTTATCTGGAACTTGCACTGAGGGACCTTCCATCCTGTGCTGAATAAGATCAAAACCAAATATAAATGACTACAGTGGATTCATTGAGCGAACATCCTCAGAAGGATAAAATTAGTTCCCCAGCAGGATCTAAAAACCAGTGCAAGCAGCATGAAATGTTATACGGGCTGCTGAAGTTAGGCCAGGTAAGTGCTACGTACCTGCCTGAAGAAGGTTTGGATTTGGGCTGAGGGTCACAAGTCCCCTTGCTGAAGAGAAGAGGGTGCAGAAGGAGAAGAGTTCTGAGGCCAATCCTCCATCTCTGTATCCGTGTCTCTCTCACTGCCCTGTCTCTCCCAGGGGAGGGAATCATCTCTGCACTTTGAGATCTCAGAGATGCATGCATCCTGGAGGAAGGAGATTCTCTGGTTCATTCTTCTGCTGGCAGTTTCTGTTACTGACTTGGTCAAATCCTCTCTCAGTGCTGGGCTCTCCCTTTGATCCTGATTCTCTCTCTCTCTCTTCAGTGAGTCTGACACTGGATGCAGACACAGCACATCCCCAGCTCATCCTATCTGAGGATTGCAAATACGTGAGGCGAGGAGATACACAGCAGGATTTACCTGACAATCCTGGGAGATACGACACATCACTGTGTGCTGGGCTGTGAGGGCTTCTCTTCTGGGAGACATTGCTGGGGGGTAAAGGCAGCTGATGCGGGAGTCTGGGCTATGGGGGTTGCGAGAGACTCTATGAAGAGGAAGGGATGGATCAGTCCCACACCTGAGGAGGGGATCTGGGCTATTTTTCAATGTGGGGGTGAGTACTGGGCTCTCACATCCCCTAATCACACACCCCTGCCCCTGAGCCAGCCCCCAGAGCTGATCCGGGTCTCTCTGGACTATGAGTTGGGCCAGGTGGCATTTTTTGACGTTGGCAATCAAGTCCCGATCTTCACTTTCCAGACTGCATTTTTTACGGGGGAGAGAATCCGCCCTTGGTTCCGGGTTGGTGCAATAGCTTATCTTGAGCTATGTCCCATAGCTCTGGAATGAAATATCCTACTGAAATTGGGACTGTAGCCTAAGGCTTGTCTGTGTGGCTCTGCAGCAGGGGTCAGAAACCTATGGCAATGACTGGGTCACAAGAGGTGGCGCGCTACTCAGAGGTTGACCACCCCTGCCCTGCAAGACTTGTGCCTTCCTGCAGATGTTCCCACTGTCTACTCTCTATGACCCTAGAGACTCCTTGAGTATGAACTGCCCAACCAGGGAGAGCAGGAAGTTGGCAAGATGCAGATGTCAGTCCTGTCTCCCAGTTGACTGTGTTGGCTACAAATGTCCAACTTTCTGCTACAACTGTGCAGCCTGTTTGTTCTGTTCCAAGAGGACACGTGGTGCACGGCAGATTTGAAAGAATGGAAAACAGTACTGAAAATGCCACTCTGATTCTTCCTTAGTTCATCCATTTAATTAATAAGGGGAGCTATTGCAGTGCTTTAACGCAATGCTTATCTAATTTTTCAATACTTTTTATTATTTGTCAGTTGCAAGTAATGTGATAGCCTCATAACTGGTAAATAAAACATTTTTGACAGATACAGAATTCTCCTTGGACTGCTTGTCCATATGAGCATGCTCACTAGGGGACATGTGTCTCAAGTATTCAGTCTCAGATGTTTTCTACCCCATTGCATGCCCTAACCCCATTCTTTTACATGCTTGGATCTGAAGACGTAAAAAGAGGCAAGGAATTTTAAGGTGATATTTTTTTATTGGACCAAGTATGTGAGGGGTGGGCTAGTATTTGTGCCTGAGGGCCACATACAGAGTTTTGATGAGCTGTCATGGGCCAGGTCAGCACCCCCCAATTCTCGCCCCACCCGCACAACAACTTGCCAAAACTCTCTCTGGGGCTGTGGGTGGGCAGGGAGCAGTGTTTGGGAGCAGGACAGGCAGGCAAGGCTAGGAACATGGGGCCAAGTCATAGGGTGTTCCCAGCTCGGGGCCAGGGCTTAGCCAAGGTGCAGTCTTCTCCCTGCATGCTCTGCCCTGTGGGGTGGGGTGTGTGTCTGTATGTGGGAATGTGTGGGGGGCAATGTGTGTGTGCGTGTGCGCGAGGGGGTGCTGCCTGGGCACTAGGTCTCAGGAGCCAGCTGGGGGTGAGGGGAGGGAGGAGGCAGGGGGTGCATGTAGCAGAGCTCACTCAGGTATTGCAGTCCACAGCTTCCCCATAATGCTCCACATAGTGTCAAGCACCACGGGGGCAGCTGCAAACCTCAGCATCCGAGCAAGCTCTGCTGCACATGTCCCATGCTTCCCCCTCCCTCCCCTCACCCTCAGCTTCAGCCTGCACCTGCTAGCCCATTTCTGACCCCGACCAGCGGGCAGCTTCCAGCAGGGCTGTTCCTGTTGTGGCTGCGGCTGGCTGGGTGCTGCTCCACTCCCCTTGCCTCCAGCAGTGACTCCTCCTCCCACTCTTGCCCCTGCTGTGCTACTCAGGCCGGCAGGACATTTCAGCCAGGCAGCTCCTGTGGGAGGCAAGGGGAGCAGAGCAGCACTGGGAACAATGCTCCTGGAAGTGTGTGCAGTGGTTGGGGGCCCAGGCTGGCAGGTGCAGGAGGGAGCATGGCATGGGCTGGCCTGGCAGTAGTAAGTGGGGCTTGGCCCCATGTCGAGTGCCGTGGGGGCAGCTGCAGGCTGGATCCAGTCAGTTGGTGCCTGGATCCAGCCTGCACGCCATATTTTACCCATCCCTGAGCTGTGTAGTTGGGATAGAGTCAGACAAGCTTTCAAAGGCAAGGCGTTCTTTCTCAGGTCACACACCTGAGAAATACACACTTCTTGCTTGCAAATAAGAGTGTTTGCACAGTTCCATAGTTTCTTCTTGCCTTGGATCAAGATCAAGTGCTTTGCTGGTAGGTTATTCTTGTGCCCCACAGGTTTTTCAACCCTTTTTTTAAAGACGCATTGGAACAAGCACCCCAGACCCTTCTCTGCTTCACTGCCACCTCTAGGGAAAAGTGTCCCTGTGGGCCCAGCTTTGAGATCCCTATCACCAGTTTCCCCACAATTGCATGCATTGGGATCTCATGTACCTTCTCTTTCCATCTCTCCAGCCCCATATCGCCAGAGTTGGCCATGATATTGTTCACAGAACTGGGGGACTTGGTGTTTTCTCCAGATCTGGATTATCTTCTTTCCCAATTCTATTTTTGTTTCCAATCCTGGATCCAGTCCTTCTGGTGCTACCTGGAGAGGTCATGTTGGCAAAGATCTGACAAGGATCATGGTTACACCTACTCTGCACAGCCGCATCACCGATCCAGAGCTCTCTTTAAAAGTTTCCTAGAGCATCAGCATGCAAGCAAAAAGCTCCACCCATCTTAGCAGCTTCAGCTGCATCTGACCTCCAACCTTTGGGAGGCACTGACATCTCCAGCTAACAGGACTAGTCTCCCTCAGTTAGCTTTTACAAACCAGGATGAGCATGGGGTACAGTTCACAGTTGTTGTCACCCCCCCCCCCCTCCACTTCACCTGCATCATTGGGCAGCAGTGATTGAATCTAAGCCATGTAACCCAGGCAAGACAGAAGTTCTCCAACCCCAAACTCTGACTGTTACAAGGGACAACCCCCAAGCTGTGCTGGATACAAGCCACTTTGAAAATTAGGAGTTTCTCTGAAACTCCTCACAGCAGACCACAGAAAACTCAGATTTGGGTCAGGTGGAACTGGCCTGGGCACTGTGCTCCACATGCCTGTTTCCAGGAGGATCGTGTTGGGGGCTGGACCAGGAAGGGTTGCTGTAGGGGCAGACAAGAGTATGTACATGGTTTGGGATATGTAGTAACAGAGTGATAGAGAAAGATGATCAGGATTTAAAGTAGGGAGAGTACAGTGGTGTCTTGATAACTGAGGAGAGGGGAAGGATTGCATCCTGATGGTTAGGATGGAGCAGGAAACAAGCCCAAGAAACAATTCTGGTCACAGAAGCTCCCCTGCTTTTATAACTCAAGTCAGGAGACTCCTGTAATGAGCATCCTGTTCTCTCTCACTTTGCAGAGGCTACCATTGTATGAACTGCTGGGCTCTATTTTGGAAAGTGAGGAAATGAGAACATAGTTCATGTCACCCAGAGGAAGAGGGTGCTGTTCACTCCCCACCCTTGGCCGACATGAAACCAACCAGAGTTTCAGGGGAGAAGGAGATGGAGGGGAAAGAGAGAGGACAAGGGGCGAGGTGAATAGAGAGATACAAAAGAAGAGAACCTACAAGGAGAAGAGAAAGTAAAACTGGGAAGTAAGAAACACCAGAGTAGGGACCAGGACAGTGGGAGAGAGAGGCACTGAATGGGCGCAGTAACTCCAGGGTCATTAAACTTTGCTTGGGAGCAAGTCTACATGTGTACCTCTTGGGCACATATTTGCACCCAACGGGATCATCCTAGTCCAGGATTGCTTCTGCCCTGCTCTGCCCAACTGAAAAAACAACCAAGGGGAGCTCCAGGCTCCCCTGTGTGCCAGCCCCAGCCTGGCAGGAGGCATGGGGGTCAGGCCTGGCCTGGGGTGGGGGTTGTGGAGCTGACCCTATGGAGCTCAGAGTCGGCTGTGGACAGTGCTCCTGGGAGAAGCATGTGCTGGTTCCCAGAGATGGAGAGGTGGGGCCGTGTGCCCATACCATACCCTTCCTTCCTTCCCTTGGCATTGCAGTGGCAGTGGGGCCCAGAGCTTCCCCACAGTGCGTGCCCTGCAGCTGTGGAAGAGGCTGGGGTTTGTCACAACCCAAAGTTGTGATTTGTTGTTTGTATGTGCTTCGGCAAAGCTAAATTATGCTCCTGTTCAAATTACAGCTTCCTTGCATGGTGGAGTTCTCTGCTGCAAGAGAGAACTCCGGTGCAATGGGGGATTTCCCGCCAATTTGCAGCTTCTTTGCAGTGTGCATTTCTTTTGCATCTCGGAGATGCACGGTGCAAAGGAGTTCCCGCCATTTGTATTTAGATTCGCGCCACATTATTGGCTGGTTCTGAATATAGGCACACGTGGTGGCTAGCTATTAGCTTGCTAGCCGTACAAAAGGCTTGGGTAGTTTCCGCCCAAGTCGGAGAGAGAGGAAAACTGGAGGACTTCACGAACTCCAGGAGGAGGAGACTTCGCGCTGTGTGAAGATCTCTAAGCGATGTGGACCCTTGCAGATCCAACGCGCCTTTCTTAAGCAGGCAACAGAGGTCTAAACAGCCTCTGGCCTCTCCCCGTCGCCGAGCACAATCCTAGACGTATCCCTATCCTTCAAACCCAATTTTCGAACCCACGGAGTCTTAACAGCTCCGGGGGACCTGGGAACCGAACAAAACCCACGGAGATTAAGCCACTCTGTGAGGAAAGAATTGCCGAACCCGCGGAGCCTAAACCACTCCGGGGCCAAAGAACCGAGTTTGTCAGAGTCCTCCAACGAGGACTCAAGCGGAGCTGCACCTGGAAAACTATCCAGCCTACACCGCGACCATCTTGGGTGTAAGTAAATAATCTTTTCAATCAACCACTACGCCTCCGTAACTAATTCTAGCTCGCGCGTACCAAACCGCCCCGCGGTTTTCTCCAGCCCCACGTCTGTCTAACCCGAAAATCCTTGCCCACTGTCTCTCCGCTGCAATTCCTCCCCCAGTGGCCAGAAGAAGCTTCCTCGTCCAGTTCCTGGAGACAGCTGGCTCTTGAGAGTCTGATTCCCTTCCCCTGTCCCAGAGGATGGCAGCACATCCATCAGCATTGTCCTGATTATTATAGTGTGACGTGTCCCTTCCTGTCACGTGGGAGACCGGGTTCAATTCTTAGATTCATAGACTAGATGTTAGGGTCGGAAGAGACCTCAATAGATCATCGAGTCCGACCCCTGCATAGGCAGGAAAAAGTGCTGGGTTCAGATGACCCCAGCTAGATCCCCATCTAACCTCCTTTTGAAGACCCCCAGGGTAGGGGGCCATTCCAGATTTTGGCCACTCTAACTGTGAAGAAGTTCCTCCTAATGTCCAGTCTAAATCTGCTCTCTGCTAGCTTGTGGCCATTGTTTCTTGTGACCCCCAGGAGCGCCTTGTGAGTAGAGCCTCACCAATTCCCTTCTGTGCCCCCGTGATGAAGTTATAGGCAGCCACAAAGTCGCCTCTCAACCTCCTCTTGCGGAGGCTGAAGAGGTCCAGGTGCCCCACTCTCTCCTCGTAGGGCTTGGCCTGCAAGCCCTTAACCATATGAGTGTCCCTTCTCTGGACCCTCTCCAGGTTATCTGCATCCCTCTTGAAGTGCGGCGCCCAGAATTGCACGCAGTACTCCAACTGCGGTCTGACCAGCGCCCGATAGAGGGGAGTATCACCTCCTTGGCTCTATTTGTCATGCACCTGCTGATGCATGATGAAGTGCCATTGGCTTTTCTGATGGCTTCATCACACTGAAGACTCACATTAATCTTAGAGTCCGCTAGGACTCCAAGATCCCTTTCTAATTCAGTGCTACCAAGTAGGTCATTTCGTAGGCAGTAGGTGTGCTGGACATTTTTCCTCCCTAGGTGCAGCACTTTGCCTTTCTCCTTGTTGAATTGCATTCTGTTGTTTTCTGCCCACTTGTCCAACTGTCCAGGTCTGCTTGTAGTTGTTCCCTGCCCTCCAGCGTGTCCACTTCTCCCCACAGTTTTGTATCATCCACAAACTTGGACAGTGTACGCTTCACTCCCTCGTCCAAGTCACTGATGAAGACATTGAAGAGTATTGGTCCAAGGACCGAGCCCTGCGGGACCCCACTGCCCACACCCTTCCAGGTCCACACCGACCCATCCACCACCACTCTCTGGGTTGAACCCTCTAGCCAATTTGCAACCCACCGAACTGTGTAATCATCCAAGTCACAGCCTTTTAACTTGTTCACCAGTATGGGGTGGGTTACCGTATCAAAGGCCTTCCTGAAGTCTAAGTAGACAATGTCAACCCCTACTCCTGCGCCCAGGTGTTTTGTAACGGGTGAGACTGACTGGTCTATAGTTGCCTGGATCCTCCTTCCTCCCCTTCTTGAAAATGGGGACCACATTGGCCCTTTTCCAGTCTTCCGAGACCTGGCCCGTGCGCCACGAGTGTTCAAATATTCTTGCCAGTGGCTGTGCATTGACGTCATCCAGTGCCTTCAGTACCCTCGGATGGAGCTCATCCGGGTCTGCTGACTTAAATGCACCCAGTTCCTCCAAGTGACTCTGCAACATCTCAGGGTCAACGCTTGGTAGTCTGGTGCCCTGCTGTTGTCTCTCTACAATCCCATTGGGAGACTTGTCTTGCCCCTCACTTAGGAACACTGAGGCAAAGAACTCATTGAGGAGTTCAGCCTTGACCCCCCTGTCTGTCACCAATTGCTTTTGCCTGTTCAGTAGGGGTCCTATTCCACCCTGGACCTTTCTTTTACTCCCTATATATCTGAAAAACAATTTTTGGTTATCCTTAACTTGGGATGCCATCCTCATCTCCATGGTAGCTTTGGCCTTTCTAACTGGCTCCCTACAACTGCGAGCTGAGGAGGTATAGTCCTCTTTACTAATCCCTCCCTGTTTCCACTGCTTATATGCCCACCTTTTTGCCCTTAGGCTGCTCTGGATTTCTCTGGTCAGACAGGGAAGCCTCTTGGCCCCTTTCCCTGCTTTCCTCCACATTGGGATCATCTCCCTCTGTGCCCGAAGTATAGTTTCCATAAGGCACAGTCACCCTTCCTGGGCTCCCATCTCGCTAAATCTCTTACTCTGCAGTGTGTCATAGATTAAACGCCTGAGTTTGCCGAAGTCAGCCTTCCTAAAGTCTAGCACTTCCACCCTACCAGTTACCTTACCCACTCTATGCCTTATGATGAATTCTATTATTTGGTGATCACTGTCCCCCAGGTGACCGCTGATCTGTAGGTCCCCTCCCATGTCATCCCCTGTTGCCAATACCAGGTCCAGTAAGGCATTCCCCCTAGTGGGACCATGTACCTCCTGAGTCAGATGGAGGTCCTGTACACAGGATAGGAACCTGAGTGAACGGTGGGAATTTGCTGTCTGCATCTCCAAGCAGATGTCAGGGTAGTTTAGGTCCCCCATGACTACCGCCTCCTTAGTTTTTATGGTCCTTAGTTTGAGAGCTGCCTCAGAAGCCCCAAATCTAGTTCTTCCCTGTCGTGTGGGGGTCTGTAACAGACCCCTACCACCAAATTTCTTTCCCCTTGTCCTCCATGTATCCTAACCCATAATCCTTCTACTTTCTCCTCCTTTGAATCCATTTTGATAAGGGTCGATGTATAACGCTCCTTGACACAGAGCGCAACCCCTCCCTCCCCCTCTCCTCCCTACTCTGTCCTTTCTGCACAGCTTATAGCCCTCATTGTGCACCACCCAGTCGTGGGTAGAGTCCCACCAGGTTTCAGTTATCCCCACTAAGTTGTAAGTGTTTTCTGCAAGCAGGAGTGCTAATTCATCCTGCTTGTTCCCATGTTCCTAGCAGTGGTGTACAGGTACGTGAGCCCTGTGACTGGCGCCTTTGTTGCCCCCCGGTTCTGATGCCCAAAGGCCCCCTATGGCTTACCTGCTTATGGCTCACCTGTGCTGTACTGCTGGCTGTCCCTTGGATTGCAGGTTCCTGATGTTCTCCTTCTTCTTCCTCCCCGTCCCCCGTCTAAGCTAGCTTAAAGCCTGACATAGGAGATCAGCCAACCTGTTGGAGAAAATACTTTTACCTTTCGCTGAGAGGTGAAGTCTATCATGCCCCAGGAAGTCCCCTGCCAGGAAGTGTGGGTCGTGGTCCAGGCAGCCAAATCCTGCACCATGGCACCAAGTTCTGAGCCGCAGGTTGACCTCCCCTGATGCAGGTGCTGTGATGCCTACTGCGACCTCTGACCGGGAGGATGGAGGAGAAGACCACCTGTGTCCCTGTCTCTCTAAGCCTGGCCCGCAGAGCCCTGTAGTCACCCATGACACGGTCAGGACTACTCCTAGCTGTGTCATTGGTTCCCACATGGATGAGGACCATGGGAGAGTAGTCCGAGGGCCGGATCAGGTCAGGAATCCATGTTGTGACATCCTGGATCTTGGCCCCTGGCAGGCAACACACCTCACGCGCCATGGGATCTGGGCAACAGATGTTTCCCTCTGCTCCTCTCAGTAGGGAGTTGCCCACTACGATGACCCGTCTCCTCTTCCTCTGGTAGCTTGTCTGGCCCTCAGCTTGCTCAGGAATGGATTGAGATACCTCCTGTGCCACTTCCTCCACCGCACTCTCCTCCATTGCAGCCAGGGCTTCGTATCTGTTCCCCAACTGCACCAGTGGATCCATTTGTGCGGTGAGCGGCTTGGCCCTCCGGGATGTGACGGTCGTCCATCCTTCCTATCAGCTTTGGGGCTTCTGCAGTCTGCTCCTCTGCCTGGTGTCTGGCTCTGCAGAGAAAGGAAGTACCCATCAGTCTCCTCCTCAATTGCCCTGATCCCCCTCAGCCTGCTCACCTCTGCCTGGAGTACCGCCACCTGCCCCTCCATTGCCTCAACCCTGGCACATGTGGGGCAGGTGGGGGGACCCTGGCCTCCCCCCGCCCCCAGGCTCTGTCTGGCTCCCCGGGAGGTGGCAGCATCGGGGCAGGGTCCCTGGCTGCTCTCCGAGTTACCACCCCCATCAAGCTCCCCACACGTTCTCCCCCCTGGAGAGTCACTGCCCCCCCCTCCCCCCCGGCTCTCTGCCCTGTGCTAACGCCGGTGCAAACGTCGGCGTGCCCCCACAGAGCGCACCTATTTGCACGGTCTGTTAGTGCGCGGCTTGGGAGTGTGGCTCCCAGCCTTCTCAGCTAAGAGGCTCCGGGGGGCTTCCCCTCTGGATCCTCCTCAGCTGCACGGCCCTCTGCCCCTCTTCCCTTTCAATGGTGATCTCTTCTATGGGGAGGCGCTGCTTGTGCCCACCTGGGAAACCCACCGCCGCTCCCTCCTGGTTCCCTCAGCCAGCGCTCCCCCGCCGAGAGCAGGCAGCCTCTGGCCGGGCAGGCTCCCATGTGCACTGCCCTCCCCTGAACCACTCGTGCTTGTCAGAGCCACTGCTCTCGGAGGACCCAGGGCGACTGGGACTTGCTGAGCAGTGCGGACCCTGCCTGGGGCTGGGGTAGGGGTCAGACACTGCCTGAAGCCTGCCCTTTAGGTGCAGCTGCTTCCAGAAGTGCTGTCAGAGGCCATGGGGGGAGGCAGTGCTGGCACAGGGGTTGGGGCTTTCCCAGCACATCTCCCCCGCAGCACAACTTCTTCCTTCCTCTCAAAGCTGCTCTGAGCCTGTCCCACCTCTAGATATCAATGCAGCCCAAAGGAGACCATTGCCCCCAGCACCTGGCGCCCCACCTGCCGCCTCGACCCACCCTGCTCGGGGCCTGGCGGAGCAAGTGCTGCCAAGGCTGGTGCACTGCTGCGGGCAGGGAGGTGCAAGCACTTGCATCTCCAGGGGAAGCAGCAGCCACGGCCCCATGGGGCACGTAGTGCCTCTGGCTTGGTACCAGCACAGGGGCAGGCTGGAGGAGCCTGGAAGGGAGGGGACCGAGGTCCATTTGGGCTGGCAGGATCACAGCAGATAAGCAGCCCCTTCACCTGGTGCTGGGGTGTGGCAGGGCTTGAGACCCGGCTCCTCAGCAGACCCCACGTCCTGCCGGCAGGAGCTGGGCAGGCCCACCACAGCGGGCAGAGTCCCGGCCCCATCCCCACATGCAGGCTGCCCTGTGGCTGGGGGCAGGCGGCTCTTTTCCTGCCTCTGCATTGGCACCGGATACGGGCATCTGGGGCAGCAAGCAGGTGACCCCATCTGAATGAGTGCTTTACAGAGATTTTTTTCCCAGGGGGGGCCTTGATTGGCAGGGACCCCTGGGCCCAGGCCTCACAGGCCCATGTGTAAATCGGGCTATGCCCCAAACAACTGCCCTAGTCCAAGTTCAGGTTTGGCCTGTGATCTCCTGGTGACTACAGGAAATGCTACAAGGGCATATTGAAGGCATACCTCAAGAAACTGGATGCTGACTGAAGAGCTGGGAGGAGCTGACTGCCAGCTGGCTCCAGCGGTGCTGCAGGATTCACCAAAGAAAGTCTGTTTCAAGCTAAATCATTGCCCTCAAAGCAGAAAAGAGAGAGCAGAGGAAGGAAAAGTAGAGGAATCACAGCCTGCTTTCCCCTGCCAAAAGTCCTACAACTTCAGCAGATGGCTCAAGGATTAGACTCTTAAATCACCTCAAAACCCATCAGTGAGACATGGCAGAGATCATCCTTGAATCGAGGGATTGCTGACCATGACTTGTCTTACTGCACGGGTCACTTTAACTCTGTATCTGAACCATTTCATTCTTCATATAAGTTTTGTCCCCGGTTTACATATCACTAACTCCGAGCAGACATGACACTGATATTTCTTACCACCGTAGTCCTGTAAGGAGTGTGAGCAGGGGCTTTACTTCATATTTTCTTGATTTTCCAACATCTGACCTTTGCGTTTATAATTTAGCAGGAGGGGGCGGGGAAACTAACAACTGGCGCAGTGGGATTTGGCCACAACCATAGACAAGGTTTATGTGTGTCTGGCTCACGGGCAACACAAGCAGTGATGCTACAGTCCCACCAGACTGACACGGGAACTTCCCAGGGAGGCAATCGGTTTTGTTCGTGAGGAATCAAATCTCCTGAAGAAACCTGCTCGCTCCACAGCATTTATGACAAGGAAACAAGATGTGAAATAAATCAATCACCAAGCAGAAGATACTTTGATATTTATTACCAACACCTTTATTGACTGCAATCATGAGTCTAATTAATCACTTAGCAGTGACTTTTCAGTAATCAGAGTGAGGGAAAAAGGCCACAATTCGCACAAATCACTTTTTACGCAGCTGCAGTGACTCCACCTCTCAGGACCGGAGGCTCTGGACAAGCAGCGCTGCAATGAACACCAGAGCCAGGTTCAACTGCATTTCCCAACACAACCGGCCCCGGGTTTTGGTGTCTCCTCGTCGCTGCCCCTCCCCCGACCCCCCAGCTGCACCCGTGGGTGCCGGACCCCACAGGCCCCCGAGGGCCCCTCGGTCATGCAGGACATGACACCCGGGCAGAGACGACCGTCCAGCTCGGCCACGTCCTGCTCGCCGTGGTCGGGGGATGAAGAAACCCAGCCTGCGCATCCAGGGCCACGGACACGGCACAGCTGATCGTCTGCAGCGAGAGGAGTCCTCCAGGGTCACGGACACGAGCACGACTGAGGCCGGAGGGGACAACGAGCAGGTCCCGTCTTGCACGTTTCCTTTCCCTCTCACTGGCGCCACCTGAGCCAGATTTCACCATCCCCCACCCAGAACCAGGGCCGGATCCTGCCCCCCGCGAACGAGGCCGGTGGGAAGGTGAAAATCAGGGCCCTGGTGTCAGCATCGAGAAATGACACCCGCCCCAATGTGCAGTCCAGATACACCCCCACCCTGCTGGGCACCCGGTCCAGGGGCAGGGGGGTGGGATCAGGGGCAGTGAGAGCCTCGTACTCACCCCAATAGCACCGCACACCCCAGATCCCCGCCTTGGGGCTAAACCTGATCCATCCCTTCCTCCTCACAGACTCTCTGGCCACCCCCACGGCCCACCACCTCCCCTCCCCCACCTCCACCTCCCACCAGTGTCTCCCGGAGGTGAATCCCTCACGGCCCAGCACACAGCGCCGAGTGTCAAATCTCTCAGGATTGTCGGGCAGATCCTGCCGTGTGTCTGTCCATCTCACACTTTTCCCATCCTCAGACAGGACGAGGTCGGGATGAGCCGTGTCTGGATCCAGAGTCACGTCCTCTGCGGGGAAAGGAGACAACAGGAGCGTGAGGAGCAGCGCTCAGCCCGAGGACAGGCTGTGATCAAGGCAGGGGCAGCTTTGGCTGCAGCTGGAGGTGAAGCCGGGATTGACCCGAGCAGGAAGGAGCCCGGAGACCTCAGCAAAGGGCAGCGCCGATTCCCCCCCGGCAGGAAGAGACGAGCCAGGGACAGAAACACGCTGGCTGGGCCAGGGCTGGGACACGGGATCGATTCCCTCCTGCACCTGCCGGTCACAGGAAGGGATGAGAGACCCTGGGGGCTCAGGAGAGCCCGGCAGAGGGTATGAAGGGGAGAGCATGGAGACAGCTCATCTCCCTCTGCACTGTCCACTGCCTGCCTTCAATCTCAGTCTGGTAAACCTTCCCCATGCTCATATTTTGGGGGCCATTTCCCAGAGAGACATTCCCACTCCAGCAAGACACAGTCAAAGAAATATCAAATTTGGACCAGATCAGTCCACGTGTCAGAAAGATTTGTTACGTCCCAGGCTTCAAGTGCAGGTCCAATTTCCCAAGTTTCCAGAGCTCACCCAAAAGGAACAGCCTAAGACATAGCAGATGAGAAAGAGCAAAATATATACACGAATAGGAAGTTTTTAAGGTAAAATGGAGAGAGAATGTGTGGGGAAGAGGGAGTGAGGAAGCCATAAGCGACTTACATAAATAGAAGGTAATTATGTTAAAAGTCAAGAAGTGTACTTGGAGTCTTAATAAAGAGAGTTGGAGTATTGTTGGAGCTGCAAAGGTCCAAGAAATGTCCAGGAGGCAAGGATGTTTTGTAGTATCTTTTATTGGGTTGACTATATAGTTGGAAGAGCTGTTGGATAAACTTTTTTGCATCAAGTGCCCTTTCTCTAATAAATGAGGAAAATGAAAGATTATATCATGATGGTTGGATGGAAAAGGAAAGCAGCCCCCAAAACTACTGAAATTATAGCAGCTCACCCACTCTTCCAACTCATGGTAAGGGATTCCTTGGTGGAAAGGGCCCTGCTCCATCTGTCTGAGCCTGCAGCAAGTATAGTCTAGAGGAGTAGTCCCCAGACAGTCCCTACAAGTCGTGACTGTTTCAAGAACTGCTGTGTCCCCAGCAGGGAACAATGGAAATAAAAGGAGAGTCACATGCCCACATGGACAGGGTGGATGACTGTGAAGGAGAAACCTGGATGCTTCCTCTCCCTCATCACCACTCATTGTAATGACAAGGAAACGTTGGGGAAGAAAAAGGAGGAGGAAAGGAGTGAAAGCTATGGGAGAGTGAACAGGCACACAGGGGAAGAGATCACAAAGAGGAAGAGAGAGTGGTACTGGGTAGGAAGGAGACAACAGAGAGAAGCAAAGGGAAGGAAGCAGAGACAGACATAGGGCAGAGGAACCAAAAACTAGCAGTTTAAACAAAGTTGTCTTGGTGTATGAATGTGCAAACAGGAGCTCACACAACTCCTCCACTCAGCCACCCTGGCCAACTCCAGTCCCTTCCAACGCCCCTTTGTCCAGGTCTGTTCAGCAGGCAGCTTCCTGCTCTGTCCTCCGACTTTCTGGTCAGCCTCAAGTCCCTTTTCATTGTTGTTCCACCCAAACTTATTTTGATCCTGGCCCCACAATACTCAGACCTTCCCACCTTTCCCCGTCATCTTTTCTCAATGAAGTGTCTTTCTCCCTAGCACCTTTATTATGGTGTATATTTTATTTTCTCCTTTCTCACTGCAGTTTGTTGCTTGACATACCCATATTTTTCTTGCTCTCTCCTTGATTTAATCTTAATTCTTATTTTCCCCATTTCTGTATTTTGAGCTGTTCTTTCAGAGAAGAAAGTTCACTTTGCCCCTTTTCCACAGATCGTGACTTTGTCCTGCCTTGCCCATAACGGAGGCAATAAGGGAGGTAGGAAAAGCAGCAACTAGTGGTAGTGATAGAGCAGGCCCAGCTTGTGATAGTGGTTGGGGCACTTTGCTGGCTGTGTAGGCAGACATGGCAGAGAATTGTGGGGAAGGGGCAGATAAGGAGAAAGGGAGGAGGGACCTCTCAGAAAGCTCTGCAGGAGACAGCGAAGAAAGATCTGGAGGAGGAGGAGGTGCAGTCCCATCCAGATCCATTACTGTCACGGGCTGCCACATCTCATGGTGTGCTTTGAAATTCATGAGGAGGTGAGAGGCCTGCCATGAGGAGTGACATCTCCACCTACTGCCAGATTGGGATTGATCATATTGGCATGGGCGCACATCACATTTAGGGCAGAAATACATTCCCCACCCTAGGCAGGTGCTCTGGCAGCTTGATGGGGCTTGAAGGGCCCAATCTTGATCCCTTCAGGCCTTTGAGGGACCTGCCTGTTTTTTTCCCATGTATAGAGAGGCCTGGGGTGCATCACTGTAAGTGAGGAAAACAGTGTGTATCCCGGGGTGTAATAGTATTAATCTATTAAAGGATCTAAATTAATATGTTCCCAGTAGTAGGGAGACTTGGCAATTGTCATAATCTGAACATTGTACCTTTTTCCAAAGGCGGTGCATTGTGTCCCAGTCCTGAAAGCAACCACAGAATCAGACATGAGAAATCATTAGAAGAGATTTATAAACAAGGCATTATTGCATGCAATGTCACGTTGGGTAAAAATAGATCTAAAACTTCAGTGTGCCGTAATTAATAACCAAGACACAGACACTGTGATGGCTTCTCTGTCAGAGGACCACACACTTATCAGTCTTTGATTTTTCTTGGATCACTGTTGCTGACATAGTTGTTGATACTAAATAATACTTTCCCTACAAACACTCTTTAGAAGCATGACAAGGCTATTGATGAAGACCTGCTCCTGCTGCCTTTCATATAATGGAAAATCCCACCTTGAGTTAAATGCAGGAGGGGCAGGCCTATGGAGAATTGTGGCAGGAAGTACATGAGCGTTTCCTTCTACTTCCAGGTAATAACGTATAAACCTTCTGGAGGAACTGTCACATAGGAGGGGATCTCGACGTTCTTCGTCAGAGTTGCCTGCTTTGGCAAGCGTTTGTCCGTGCAGACAGGGCACCGCTGTGAGGAAAGGGGGTCAACGTGCTTAATCAGCAACAAAGAATAGAGAAGAAATTATGGGCTGTGGGTTCAATGTTCAGAAGTATCCAAGTGACTTAGGCATGTATTAGTCTAAGATTAAACAAAAACTTCCAATCAAAATTGCGCCCATATTATTATTACTGACCTAGAGGCCTCTTTGTCTAGTTCCTATTACCTCTTCCAGCCAACCTCTACTTGGGCCAGGCAGGGTTTCAAAGACAGGATAGATGCTCCTTCTAGGTGGCTAGTTCTTCACAGGAGCCAAAAGCACAGGATATTTTATATGTGTGAGTGATGCAAAGTAACATATTATTTATGCACCCATTTCCTGGAGAGCCACATAGCAGAGAGATTTTAGACCCATTAGGGACAAGGGTCCAGGCTAGAGCACAGGGCCCTATCCCTTCCTGGCCAGCTGCAGCCACCTCGCTGAGCCCAACACAGCTAGGTTGCTCTTCCTCTTCTGCTTCCACATCTCTAAATCTCCAGACTGTTCAGGGGCCGGTTTCAGGAGGAGTGACCAAGGTAACCTTGGTAAATGCATGAATGCTGCTGTGATGATTAAAGCAGTGTACTTGGAAATCAGAAAGAGAGGAAAATAAGAGGTTGGAATTCTTTTGGGGTAAAGGGCACCTTGCACCCAGATCTCTGGTTTCCTGAACAAGTGTCCTAAGCAGGCAAATGTAGGAGCTAAAATACAAGAGTGCTGCCCCCGTCTTGTGCAGTTTGATGCCTGCTAGTCACATATCTCTGGCCATCTCTCATTCTCAAGGTTTAAACACCAATGCACATCCAGCAGTGCACCTCCCTGGCCAATACACAGCCTGCTGCACATGCTCAGATGACACAGGTATAATTACATGTCCAGGCTGCCAGGGGAAATAGTATTTTTCTCTCTGCAAAAGATGAATTGGCACTTGAATAATTACAACCTGCCATTTACACCCACAAGGGGAAACGAAAAGTGCTGTGTCTGGTGGGGACTTTTAGGTTCCTTCACGAAAAATGTGGTCATAGGAGATTTTTAGTTCTTTGACCTTAGTAAAAAGCTCTTCTTACCACAAACTATTAGTGAGCCTATGAATATGACTGGAAACGAAAGAAAGGGAATTGAAATAACAAGAAGAGACCATTGATTCAATATGAACTTTCATTACCTGGACAGATCACAGCTCTTTTCCACCCTGAAACAAAGAGAAATAGCGGTATTTATCTGAACAAATGCAGCTGTAAAAGGATTCTTGGATGAGGAACATCTGGCTCAAGCAAAAGCCAGGAAAGACCAGAGTGATGCTGGACACAAATGAGGCAACATATAGAAGGACTAACTGGGACACTGTCATTTCCTGTCACTAAAACTATACAGACCACATCCATCAAAGTGATGTCAGATCTCTTGGTGCTGCTTGGCCATTTCTAAATTGCTGTGACCAGAGCACCTCAGTATCCAAAGACACCACTGACTTGCAACTGCTGTACCCTTTGCCTCAGAGAGGGCCTGGCTCCAGAGATAATCCTGTTACTGCCAACTAGGCAGGATTATTGCTATTTATTCTCTCTGACCTGACTGAGAAGTTTCTGGTAGGTACAGAATAAAGCTGCCTGTTTTCTCCATGGCTTAGGGTACTTTGTATACATGAGGTACAAGTTGAAGTCCCTTCAATGATTCCCAACCACATTGTGATACCATCTTAAGTCCTTGTTCAAACTAATTTATGGCTGCATCTCCAGTTACATTAATGTTCCAGTTTCACTCCATGAACTGCTACAACAGCGGCGGTGCTCTGGGCTAATAACGATGAGAAAGGCCAGGAAGGAGTGCCTGAGGGCTCTGAGCAAAGCATTCATGACCAAGGGCATCTCAGTGTTGCTGCCAGGTTTCTATTCTTTCCAGCATGGAGAGAAGGAACAGCTAGCTCTAGCTACATTTAAGACCCTGGAAAAGCTGTGTTGGACACAGAGAAAAACTTACCAAGTTCTCGTTGAAGGTTTCCTGGATTGAAAAAAAAAAGATACATTGATTAAGTGCTTCACTGCAACTTCATAAGTTGAAGCCTGGCACTTTGTGTTCTGTGCGACATCCTCTCTGTGGTGCTTATCCGCATACCGCCAGTAGTATCCAGGGTCCGGCTGCTGAGAACTGTGTCCTTTTCTGCCTATCTTCATTCGTGTGCATGGGCGAGAGAAGTGGGAAACTCTTTTGTGCTTACTTTGACTGTCCTAACTAGCTTTTATCCATTTATTAAGAATCTGAATATATGGGACTGGACGCATCAAATTTCTATCCATGTTCACTACCTTTTACCTGTGAAAATTGTGAAGTTTATAAGAGATTTGATGCTGTAAAAGAAAAGTGGGTTGAAGGCTGCTGAAGCATCCTGTACGGTAGCATCACTGGTATGACAGCCTAAGGTGGAGGAAGCCTCTGCTCAAGAGCTCCAGGGTGGAAGGAGCAAGGTCCATGTAGGAGTTGTGTCAGGGGATGGTACTGTACTTTTCCATCTAGCTGTGTAGGGAGATGTTTGGTTAGACATAAATCCCTCTAGTGTTTTCAGGATAGGATCTAGTACCCATTTGTCTCTAAACAACGGACATCTTTGGATTGCTAGTACAGCAAGTAAACACCTGTATGTGCTAGAGTCTAAAGACTTGATATTCTTGAGTTTGCTTAACATCTAGAAAAACTCAATTGCTTTTATAGCCAAAAGGAAGCAGTGGAGAGGTAGCCCCCAATTACTGTAGTAGTGGTGAGCAGTTGCTTACTTACATAGATTACTAGGGGCATGACATTAAATATTCTGTAGTGTTTGACTAACCATATGAGTGTAAAGATGTGTGTCAAAAGGCATACACTTATTTCAAGGAAATAGAAAAATTTAAGTTTTATCATAATAACAGCTTCACTTTTCCATAATGGTATGTATAGATATTTGAGGCAGTTAGGTGACAGTTACAGTTGAAAATGGCCACTCGATGTAAAGTAAATTTGGATGGGAGGGGTAGGGGTGAGGTTTGGGGGATTACCAGGGCAGGCAGTGTCCACAGGGGGCTGGGGGGAGTAGGCAGGGTGTGTAGGCAGGTGTCTTGGAGATTGGGGAGGGAAGCAGGATGCATGGAAGGCACAAGAGGGGGAAGACAGTGTTCACAGTGGGGGATATAGGAGATCAAGAGGGCAAGTGGGGTCTGTGCAGGGGATCACAGGGATTGTGGAGGTGATCAGGGTCCATGGGAAGGGGGTTGGAGGGGTCTGGGAGGGTTTGGTGGAATCAGGTGGGCTAGCGGTGTGCTTGAGGACGCATGGGGTTTTGGTGGACTGTATGCACCCCCACACCCCTTAGGACCAGGGACCCTTTTTAGCCCCTGATTCCCCCCACCCCCAGGCAAGCAACACCCCCTGGCAATTGCACTTTGCTGTGCTGGAGGTTTGGTGTGTGGCACAGTGCCTACCTGCCTCCCTTTGGTTGTCTGCTGTAAAATCTTATTCATACACTCTTTGATTTATTAGAATAAAATTATTCAGTAATTATACTATATATCCCCCCTGTATTTACCTTTTATTCTGAAGAGATATACATTCAGGATTATGAAACTTAACACAACCACGAGGAGTACGCTCAGTGCCACGATCCAGGGATTCACACTGGGAAAAAAGAGAGCTGAAAAACAAGATGCCCAGGGTTTGCTTTAGTTTGTTATTGATGAAAAAAACCAAATGTACTTATTCTAAGGCCATCCATGAATACTTGCGTTCAGGAGTTGCATGAGATATGAACGACCGCAGTAATGCCTAGCATGATGCAAAAATCAGAAATATGCTTTAATAACCAACAAACTGACTTTTGATTGTGCTTTATCGTAAGTAAACAGGAAATATACTATCTCACCTTTACATGGCTAAGTGGAAATTATGTAGCCATATAACTGCAATTTTTGGCAATTGCAAAGTGTTTGGATTCTTGTTCTATCTGTAATGGAAGAGGATCAACCTTTATGTGAACCTGCTAGAAGCAAAATCCAGAAATACTTTAAATCCTCCTCCATGTTATCCATCATCAAACAACTGCTAGCCATAGGGTTTGGGGGTTTTTGTGTTTGTTTTTTGGGGGGTATTTTGCATAAAGCTTTGGGATCTATGTGGAATTACACAATGCTCCAGTATCTTCACAGCCATAGTATGGGGTACTGAGCATGCTAAGAAGGAAGGTCTAGGGTAAGCACTATTATATATCGAAACAGTGGATAAAGGCCAAAAAAAAATCACACTTACAGATCTATATGCTAAGGGGTCCTCCATTCAGAAAAGCCAGGGTTGGACACTAATGGGGGAAAGGGTGTGTGGTTTTGGAACTGAACTGGGGAGGAGGGGTTAACTGTGGTCAGACCTGAGTGTCAGGGGGGAGCTGGATCAGATGTGAATGGTGTGGGGGAGGTGGGGTGAGGTGGGGTAGGACCCTCAGCAGGGGAGAGGGAGTGGGGAGTGGGTTGGGACAGAACCGGGGGGGCAGATGGGTCGAGGTCAGACAGAAACTGGGGGGGAAGGAGCTGAGTGAGAGCAGAAGTGGGGAGAATGGTGGGGGGGGAAGAGGGGTCAGACCCCAAGTGGAGGGGGAAGTGGGATCGGACCTGAAAGGGGGCTTGGTGGGGCAGGGTTGGAGCCCTACCAGGGGAGTGGGTCACACCTGAATGTGAGGAAGCGGGTTCAGACCTGAACAGGGGGAGTGGTATCAGACCTGAAGTGGGGTGGAGGGGTGTAGCAGGGTCAGACCCAAAGGGAGTGGAGGGGGTGGGGTTGGATATAAAGTTGTGGGGAGGGGTGGGAAGTGTGGTCAGACCTGGAACAGAGGAGATGGGGTGGGGATGGACCTGAAGCATGGGGGATGGTGTTGGACCTGAACTGGGAAAGAGGAGGGACGGGGTCGGACCTGAACTGGGGGGGCAGAGTAGGCCCCTTAGTGGTGGTGGAGGGAGCAGGGCATGGTGTCAGACCCGAACGAAGGTGGAGGTGGTGGAGCATGGCACTACACAAAGGGGCTGGGCAGTATCAGATCCAAACCAGGGGTTTAAGGGGGGCGGGGGCAGACCTGAATGGGGGGGAAGGTGGGGAGCTTAATCAGATCTGAACAGTGGGGTGGAGTAGGAGTCTTAGTGGAGGAGAAGGGAGTGGGGGCTGGGTGAGGACAAGAACTGGTGGGAACGCAGGGCAGGACTGAAGGTGGGCAGGGTCAAACCCGAACCACGGGGCAGGGTCAGACCCGAAGCAGCGGGGCAGGTGGGGAGGCAGGGTCAGACCCGATGGAGGCGGGGAGGGCAGGGGGAGCGGGGTCCAATCCAAATAGGGGGGCAGGGGCATGCGAAGTCAGACCCGAAGTGTGGGAAAGCAGGGTCAGACCCAAAGGGGGAAGTGGTGGGGGGCCAGGGTCAGCCCCACACTGGGGGTCACGGTTAGACCTGAAGGGGGGGATGAGGGGAGTGGGTCCAAACCTGAAGCAGGGTGGGTGAGGGAAGGGTGGGGTCAGACCCGAATTGTGGGGAGTGGTGTCACATCTGAACCAGGGGGGCTGGTTTAAACCCAAAGCTGCGGGGAGAGCAACAGGGGAAGTATGGTCAGACCCGAAGCAGGTGGCGGGGGGTGGGGAGGGGGAGGACGGACCTGAAACAGGGGGTTAGGAAGATGGACCGGGGTCGGACCCAAAGTCGGGGGAGGTAAGGACGCAGAGCTCTGTCCCCGCTCACCCCACCATCATTTTTGAGAGGCAATCTGCTAGTACTATTATAAGCATTTTAAACCATAACCACATCTATGCCAGAGGCACGGTGGTACAACTGTTGTGTATATTGTACAATCATAGGTCATCTGTACCTGAGCTCGAGAGCGGGTGGATGGGGTAGAGGGGGGTGTTTAATTAGAGTGTCTCACAAGGGCTTAAGTACTCAGTGTCCTGGGCTTCAAAATGGTGGTGGTGGCGCTTTAACTAAAGCTTGTTCGGTGAGCTTTAATCAAAGTGCCCTCACCACCATTTTGAAACTTGGTGTCACTGAATACATGTGACACAGAGGCTGCGGGAACATCCTAATTAGAACATTCCCGCAGACTCAGTTAATTGACTCGGCTCTGATGCACTCTAATCAGAAAGCAGAGGAGCAGGTCTTGGACACGTGCATAGATGCGCACAGAAAGGCAGGGCTGGAAGGGACCTCGAGAGCTGGCTTGTCCAACATGTGGCCCGCAGGCCGCCATGCAACCCGCCAAGCCATTTTCTGTGGCCTACGGTGCTGCGATGGGAAATGAAAGTAAACTCTGTTTACTTTTGTTCCCACCACTTGTCCCGCCCCCAGCCCCTCAGCAGCTTCCTAATGGCTGCTTTAGGGCTCGGGAAGGGACAGGGTTCCCACACGCACTGCGTCAGCTTGACGTTGCCGACGCGGTGCGGATCCTCCCGTCCCCTCTCATTTCATGGTGTCCCTTCCTCACCCCACCCCTCCCTCCTTCATTTGCATGCCAGCTCCTCCCCTCTCCCACATTGCAGGGTTTCCATTCCTAGCCCCGCCCCTCATTTGCATGCTGGCCCTGCCCTTTGCCGGTCCCCACTGGCTGCATGGGCTGGAGCAGGTTGCGGTGCAGCGGGCGGGCAGGTGCAGGTGGTGCGGATGCCAGCTCGGAGGGATGCTGCGGCTGGGCCTGCAGGAAATGCTGTTGCTGCTGTGTCTGTCGGGGCTGAAAGCCAGTGCTGCTCCCACCTCCCCACACCCCTCTGCACCCGCAGACATTGAGCTGGGGGTGGTGAGTCACGGGCCCCAGGGAGGGAGGGACCCCTGCCGCTTGGGCTTGGGCTCGAGCTGCCCCAGGGGAGAGGGAGCAGGGGGGTGTCCCTGCATAGTCCGCACTCCCTGTAGAGTCCCCACATATCCGGGGTTGCTGAGCCCAGGTGCGCAGGTGTGGGAGCATCCTCGAGGCTGCCCAGGTGGCAGGGAGGACAGGGCGGGGTCAGGTGGCACCCCTTGACCCTGCGCCCCCAGGCTGCAGCTGGACTCGACAGGCCATGCGAGTGCCCCCTCCTGCTGGGTGATAAAAAGTTCATGATTCGGCCCCACATTGAAAAAGGTTGGACACCCCTGCTCTAGAGGGTCTCTAGTCCAGCCCCCTGCCTGATGTAGGATCTTCTCCGTCCAAATTGTTCTATACAAACAAACCCACTGTCCAGTCTCTTAAAAAACTATAGTCAACCCTGACACAACTACAAGACAAAAAGCCCTAAACTGCCACAGTTAAAACAGGGGTGAGGGGTAGCACAGCACTCAATGCCTTCTGGTTCGAGGATTGTTATACTGTGCTTGAGAGACTCAAGGAAGAGGGCCATTCTCCCCTGCTACAGATGAAGATAAATCCTCTACAGTCCATACTAATTAACCAGGGGGTAAAGATCTTTCTTGACTCCAAATATGTCAAGTGGTTTGACCCTGGGCAAGACCCCAGGATCTTCTGGGTTTAAGCCTCAGCCGGACATGCCAGTCAAACTCCCCAGCCCTGGCTGCAGGAAACACTCAGTGGTTCGGAGGAAGGCAAAATAACCCTGAGATGTAGCAGTTGCAAAGGAAATAAATTTCTGTTTATGACGTGGATCAGTGAATACACTGAGGGCTCCTATACACGTGTAGAGAGGCTGCTCCAACATCCTATAATTACAGTGCGTTGGAGCAGACTCAGTTAATTGAGTCTGCTGGAGTATGGGATTAACTGTGCTCCAGCAGCTTCCAGCACCATGCGCATCAGTGTTCCTGTGCTGAAAAAATGGCAGCAGGGGGCTTTAAACTAAAGCTCAGAGATGGGCTAAATAAAGCCTTGCCCCCTCTGCCCCCCCCCCTCACACACTCCACAGCCTCCTGGAGCACATCTGTAAATGCCCTCAGCATGTGGAGAAGGGCAGATTGCTTCAGAATCACAACTGATATTGAAAAGACCTTTTAAATAAATCCTCCTTCCCCTTAACAACCCTTATAAGAGGAGCAACAACATACAACTTAGTGAATTTTACATGATAAAAAATGAACAATGGTGCAGTGCACTGAAAATCCTTTAAGGATTCACGAATAACTCAATACTAGTAGGTAGATGCCAGCAAAATACCCATGAAATACCCACTGAAAATTCACGTAGACAAACTTGAGACTACAAAACCACACTGCATTGATATTTTGAGTGACTGTGTCTGCCAGTTTCTCTAAGGTAAAATTTCGGAAGTTAGAGTGAGATAAAATCCAGATTCTCATAAACTACAAATACTCAGGTAAATGTATTTCTATTATAACCCTGTGGAAATGCTAGTCATGTGTGTGTTTGCTTCATGTTTCACTTGGTTTCCAGCGGAGGCGGGTCACTGTAGGGTTTGGATGGAAACTAACCTGATATATGAATTGCTGATTCCTTCTCTCGGTCGAGGAGGCTGTTCCTGATCCAACAGGACAAGTTCGGGTTTGAATGTTCGTTTATGACAGCAGAAATTTCTGTTTCAAACAGGCCATTTGCCCTTGGGGATTTGATTTCAGAAAGCAATGGTATGTGATACCCCTGGGCATTTCTCCACAGCACCTGGGGCTCTGGGTACCACTCAGCTGATCGACATGTCACGCGGATCCCTCCCTTCTGGTAATCCTCCACAGAGATGATAGGATTAGAGCCTAAAGCTAAAAAAGAAAGAAATTATATTTCTTAAATCTATGAGTCAATTTTGTAAAGGACTGTGGAAATTTTGTTTTCAAGAATTTCTAGATATTGCAGATCAGGGCAGCAATTCAATTAACAACTACAGAGCCTAGATATTCCTGGATGTGATAGCTGAGAAATTTCATCATCAAATAGTCACTGAGCCAATAACAAATTATGGTCATTGAGATCTGATTTTGGTAGGTAATGAGGGCATTATAAATGACTGTAGCCTTCAGGAATAGGCTGTAGGATTCAGGGACTGAAACTCCACAACACGAAGTACAGACTCTGGACCCAGCACAAGCCTAACACATTAGGTTTGCATTCTAGCCATAAGCAAAGTGTAGCTAGTTGGAATCGTACTACATGATAGTGTGTTTTTATTGACTGAAGGCGGACATGAATAATCATTGGTTGCCTTTAAACATAATTTTCTGCAGAGCTACAAAGTATGGCTATAGCAAAAGTCTCAAAAGCCTGTTTCTGAGTGATCACAGAATGAAATGAACCTTTGCAGACATGACGTCTAGCAAAGGAAAGAAAGCAAATGGCATGTATAGCTGAAGCAGATCAGATTAAAGGGAACACAAGGGCTTAATGCAGGTAATCCCAATATATGATATAATTGCTTCATTTTATAGTAATGATTAATGTAACTAAATTTATTGGATATTCTTTTATAATAGATACTTCTGTTCAAGTGTCTTAGATGTGAAAACAAAGCAGCCTCGTCAGTGAAACTCCAAATTAGGTGAAAGGAAAGGCATAAGAAATACTCCCTTCCCGGATGTGTACATTTCATAGGAACATAAATCCCAACGAATTGAAATCATCCAAGTCCACAACAGAACTGGTTCAGTTCAGCTTCAAGAGTTCCCATGAAACAATGACATTTGAACACAGGCAATCAGAGAACCGGTAGTAGATTATTAGAATAAGCCATATTTATAAAGAGAGGGTAAAGGCTGGAGGGGGGCGCCCCCATGACTAACTACAGATTGACAGCATTCAAATTACATGGAAAAAGAAGTAAATTAGGACTGTAACTGAGGTTTGGGATTTCAAAAGAGAAAGGTTTATCTTAGGAGAACAGCTGGGCTGTTCCAGTCTAGCAAAACACAGGCAGAAAGGGATAAGTTTGCTCTATGTAACTATGTTGGGGACTAAATATGACATACGATAAAATACTATTTAGGCTAAAAGACAATATTGATCCAAGAAAAAATGGATATAACTTGGATGTGAATAAATTTAGGCTGGAAATTACAAGGTCCTAAGCACTGAGATATCAAGAACAAAGAAAAACTAACTGCTTTTGAGATGTTGTTTAAAATTATTAAAATGCTGACAAAAAATGAAATATGTTTCTGAAATGTGAATAAAATTCAAATACAGTCTCTGATTGTAAAATAATTCATACATAGGTTCCATGAAGTTGGCATATTAAGAAAGAGAAAAAACCTGAAAACCATGCAGAGATAAACTGACAGAAGCCACTGACCTGCTACCTTCAGTTCTATTACAGCTTCTTCATCATTAATACCATCATCAACAAGGCAGTGGTATTGCCCTTCATCTGAAGGCCTGATATTGAGAATCCTCAAGGAAACATTTCCATGTGTGAGGCCATCTTTCCAAAACGCTATCCTTCTCTTGTATTCTGGCATCTGTCGTCCAAAATCATCTCTCCCATCTCGGTACAGATGAACATAATTTCTAAACTCAGACCGGAACCACCTCACTTCCATGTTCTCAGCACTCATGCTGGGGGACAGGTGGCATGGCAATATAATCTCTTCCCCCACAATGGCAGTGACTGGCTGATCAGGTCCAACAACTGTAAACAGGGCTGTAAAAGATACCAAAAACACCACAAAGTAAGCTAAGAAGTCAAAAGATAAATCCAACATACTCAACATGAGTTGGATACCCACCTGGCAGTTTCAACCTGGACTTGTAAAATGACACATAACTGAAAACAAAGCCTTGAAATAGAGAGGGCTGAGCAATTTGAACTGCAGGTGACTGCCCAACCTAAGAAATTCAGTGTCTGTGAAAGGCTAGAATATCCTGAATAAATACAACATACATATTTTCTTGTCATAGAAATGTCAACATTTTTCATTGGACATTGTCCGAACATTGTATCCTGTAAAATGTATTGGTTCCTTGGTGTTTTAATTACAATATGGCATGAAATACAAATATCAGATAATTTAAATGTCATGTAAAAAAGAATATTCCTCCTCAATATTGGTTTTGAAAAGCCAGTGGAGTGACGAGAAGGAGGATGTTAGGATACTGTGGTAATGAGGAGCATAGAAGCGCACAGAAATATGAATATATGATCCGGCGATAGATAAAGAGCTATTCTGTATGCCTGGGGAGAAAGAGGAAAACTTTTTATATTAGCTGTATTTATTTTTTCTTCCCACACAATGATGCTGATGCAGTCTTGAACTTCTAACTATCTTTTCCATTTGCCAGGAAAGACTAGAATTGGTGCAATGTGTCAATAGAAAACTAAATAAACCTTTCAGCAGCAAGATAACACACATTAATATGGAGCAGATACCTACCTGATTCCACCTTACAAATATGAAAAGTAATGAAGAATGTGAGAAAACCAGGCAGTGATGTGGAGACTCTGGAGATTTGGCACAATAAGTGAGGCATCTTTTTCACTGAAACTTGATCCAAAAGCACAAGGGGACGGCTGAAAAGTAGTCACCTGGAGAACACACAGCGCTGGTTACCACCTTTGTGTACTGGGTGAGATAGCAGGAGGGCAGTACGTACAAGTATAGAAGGGTAACAACCTTGGTTTGAATAAACTTATGAAAGTGCACAATTAAAACAGCCGCTGAAACAGAAATTCCAGGGTTATCCCTGATAACTCCCTCTTTCAACTTCCCCTAAATGAAAAATCATGTGTTGAGTCAGGTGATGATAAAGAGTTTTCATTACATTTTAGGCTATATTAAATGAATGAGATCTAGAATCATAATACGGTGCACTGTTAAAAAAGAAAACGTGGGGTTCAGATACAGTTACATGCCAATATAGCTGTTCAAGGCACCATGAAATTTGTCCTCTTCAAGCTCCTCATAGTACTGCATAAATTGATGTGGCAAAAGTGGGGAGTGTTGATCAGTCCTGCACATAGAGCTGTATGCTCTGCAATGTGGAGATGGTGTTTTGCAATGTCTGAGAGTGTCCAACAGTTTCACAATCCTTTGCTATTTCCAACAGGCCAAGAAGCCTAAAGGAGTTTCACTTACAGACGATGCAATTATCCCAGGGCTCAAGTGTTAGACAGTCTGGTGGGATAACTGACAGAAAACCAAGACTCATCAGAAAAAGTTGCTGAGATATTTGGTTACTGTGCTTGGCCATGGAAATGCAAGCTGTGGTTTTGACAAAATGAAATGAGTGGAAATTAATATAGAATAAGATTATAAATTAAGTGTGTTCCTGATTATTTCCTCTGTGGATATTCTTACTTCAGAATAAGTGCTTTGTCATGTACAGTTAATTGGGAATAGTTATTCTGGAATCACTCCCCCTGGACAGAAGACCTAAACTGAGTGTTTTAACTTCTAGTCAATCAAAATGGAAACCCATTTGACATGGCTTAAGACATATATGTTATGAGAAGGCTTTCCACTGCTCTGTCAAACTGGTCACAGACTTCTGCTAGGTGTCTATTCAATCCTGAACAGCAATATAGACACAGCAATACAGACATCACCTTTTGTTGCCTTTGTGATGCCATACACATTTTTCTGGTGGCACAAAGCAAAAGCAAATAGACAGCCGTACTCTATGTCACATTACAATGTGTTTGCCAGAAAAGGTAGCAATAATTTGTGCTGCTTTATTGTGGTGGATGTCTATTTTCTTTATGGCAGGAAAGCACAGGCAGTCTGGAGTGTCCTGCACTCTCCAGCCACCTCAGGCAGAAGGTCTCTGGGCTTGAGGTCTCACTCTTGTGTGCCTCTGGATTTTCCACGCAGGATGAGACCTGTCACCCTCGGGAGTGCCTGCATGGCTTCCCTGCTTCCAGACATGTGCTTCCAGGAGCTCTGGGGTGTGACTCTAGAAGCTGGGAAAGTTAAGGTTTCCCACTTCCAGATACTTGCCTGTGGCCATCTCTATTTTAATATTGTTCTTAAGTTGACTCAAAATGACATTTCACAGTTTTATAGGAGATACAAAACTACAGCACATAGGACAAAATCCTGTTTTGCCTCATAGACAAGTAAGTGGCACATAAATGTCTCTTTTATGAGTATGAATCTAAATGTCATTCTGCTTCACTTTTTTTCCATTACAGAATCACAATTATAAAAATACTTAAATCCACTACATGCCTACTCTGAATATGGGTAAATTGTGTAGCCATGCTCAGTAGAGCTACATGGTATCATCTCTGGAGGAGTGTGGTAGCAGCTGGTGTCCTGGAGTAATTCTGTTTTATACGGCATTACCTAATAGTGGACAACAAGCCTCATATGTCTGTCACAAGAACCAATAATTCCTATTCTTTTCCTTCCTCATCGCTGAAGTGGCCGTTCTTTAATCTTCCCAACAGTATTTTGGCACTTCTGTGCAGTGGAAATTCTACAGCTTGATGCACACGGTGCCCTTGTAGACATCTGCGTACATGCATACTTGTGTGCATGCAGCATGAACAAAGTGGTGGAGGAGCCCCCTATATCTTACCCCAGCAGCTGAGTGGCTGCAGTCCTTTCCTGGGAAGGGGAGGCTCAGGGTCTTGGCCCCTCTTGGCCAGTCTGGTTATAGCATCTGATGAAGTAAACTGTTGCCTACCAAAGCTCCTGCCACTCTGAACCAGTTAGTCTCAGCTGCTATCACCTCTGTTAGCAGGTGCTATCACTACAGCTATGTCTGCACAGCTGTAGAGGCAACAGCTCCCTGTGTAGACAAATAACTGATCATACAAAGTGATTTGAAGCCCAAAGCAGTCTTCCTTCAGGATAACCAAGTAGCAGATTAATCTGTATATTGATGTGGCTAGACTATTCCCAGTACTCAAACTAATGCATTTACAGCTACATCTGATATCTTCACCCTTTACTACCAACTATGGTGTGGATGTACCTTGAGTTGTCTCCCAGTTAGGGTGAGCCTAAAACACAATTAACAAATCAGCCTCATGAATTTTGAGCTGCTTTTTCCTGTGCTGTGCAGGAACTGCCTTCTTTTAGCCGGAGACTATGTAATACCCAGAGCCAGGTCTGGATCTCTGCCCCACCACACAGAAGGGGCAACCCACCGAGCTGCCTGCACCCTGCCCAAGACCTTCAGAAGCTGCTGTGGGTTCAGTGCGAGAAGCTGTGGAAGAGACGCCTCCCATGTGGACCTGCAGGGCTCCTAACACCAAGTCTTCAAAAATCATGAGTCAGGTGCCCAGAAATCATGGGATATTCCTAAAAATTATGGAGAGATTTCTGCCACCTGAGACCTTAGCTTACACTGGGATAATATTCTCTAGCATTTCTCTGGGGTAATGAGGAGTAGAATTTCCTGTAAAACACAAACAACTTAAAGCAGTAAATATCATTTAATAGCAGGAATTGAGGAGCTTAGGCTTTAAGAAAAGCATTATCTAATTTTATATTAGTGATTTAGCAGTAGAAGTGGGCAGCATTATAATAGTTTGATAGAAGATGGCAATTAAAACAATATAAGCTTTGTTTCAAGTATTCTTACCATTTCCCTTCTAGTTTTGTTATGCAACCTTTTCAAACAAGTTCTTGTTTCAAATACTTTTGAAGTGAAAAACATGCACGGCTGGGAATCTATAGATTTGCACTATTTGCCCTCTATTGATTCTTAAAGGGCTGTTGCTACTGTGGGCTGGAGCTAGGGTGGTGCGGCAGGGGACTGGGCTGGGTTGCACGTGGGGTGAGAAGCAGCAGCACTGGAAGGGAGGCTATGTGGGGGAGGGGGCTGCAGCCTCCCCACAACTCCTCTCCCAATTCTACTGCTGCCCACTCTGAGTGCAGCCCAGCCCAGTCCCTGGCCCCAGACCGCAGTGACAGCCCACCCTTCCCCACCTGCAGGGTATGGCACAGAGCCAGGTGCACATGCCCCATATGCCAGCCCAGGGAATGGACAGCGATGGGAGCTGATTCCCTGTCCCCATCCTCTCTGCATCGGCAGCAGCTCTGTCCCGCACCCTGCCCCAGCCTGGGTGGGCAGCGCCTGCCCCAGCCCCAGCCCCTTCCCCAGCCCCACTCTGTCCCTCACCACAGGGGCCCCCATCTGCCCCGCCCAGTGCCCTTTCCCTTCCTCCTCCCCTTCCACTATAACAGCCGTACCAGCCAGACACTACTCTTCAGGCTGCTGGGCTGCATATTGGAAATCAGATCGGTGTCAGCTGATATGCCTCCTTAAAAATCAGCTATTGGTACTAGCCCCAAAAATCTCTTTAGGTGCACCCCTATTTCTTTCCATTTAGTTTGGGTGTTTTGTGGGGGATTTTTGGTCTTGTTTTAGGTTTATTGGTTTTGGTTTGGGTTTTTTTTTTACTATTACATATATCTATAAAGTATATTGAGTGCAATTAATTTTGAATGTAGAAGTAATGTAGTTTTTGAATAAATAATAAAACAAATTGTCAGAGGATCATCTAATCATTGTATAATTACATTACCTAAAAAAGCAGGATCTAGCAGAGAGCATAAAAGGTCTCCTGAAAGTTTATTAATCAACAGACGTTCACCTACCGGACTGATCCTGCTGAGAAGTTTTATGCTGTCTTCTGCCTCCAAAAGCTGCCTTTAGTTTTGTCAAGAAACTTGGAAAAAGTTCTTCAGGATGTCAGATAGCAAGTTCCATGCTTACATCTCACAGTAAAATAGCTACAGGGTTTAATTGTAGCTTTTCTGTCCAGTTTTTAAGTTTCAAACTTCTATATGCATTTTCACCTCACAGCATTTGTTACATCGGAAAGCGAAAGGAACAGCAGCTTCCTGGGCAGGGCACAGTTTGCTGCACATGCTCAGACATGAACTTACACGTCCAGGCTGCAAGGAAATAGTATTTATTTTATACCTATGCAAAAAGTGCATTTTTGCCACTTTATGTGATTAAAATCTGCCATTTATACTCACAAGGGGAAACAGGAAATGCTCCATGTGTGCTAGGGACTTTTAGGTTCCTCCACAGAAGTCTGGCTGTAGGAGGATTTCTTTGACCTTAGTAAAAAGCATTTCCTGGCACAAACTCTTAGTGAGTGGGAAAATTTGACTGGAAAGGAAAAAGGGAACAGAAGTCCCAGGGAAAGAGGGTATTGACCACTGATTTAATATAGTACCAATATATATGTACTCAGGCAAGAGCACCACAGCCAAAAGGGGTTTTCTCACTTTTATAAAGAAAAGTGGGATTTGTGGTACAGGACTCTGAAGGTTGCTCATAAGGTCTCATTACTTCCTAGTCCTGCTTCCAGATGCCTCTCTCTGGGATTTGTAGATCAGAATCACAGCCCATAGAAATCTGCATTGTTCCCTTCTGGTATTCATTAGCATACCATTTCCTACTCACGCAATACACTGCATTACACAATACATATGCTACAGTATAAACTTGGATTCTTGTTAGTCATTTTCTCTGAGAAGTTTCTTGCAGGTACAGAATATAGCCAGTGTGACTACCTGTCCCCAGTTGGGTGGAATAGTCCTGAAGTGGGAACACTGAGTCCCGGTCCCAGGCTGCATGACCCCGGGCAGCATTTGTCCCGGACTGGCAGTGTTGTTCAGGGATCTGAGTTGTCCATTCACCATGGAAAGTGATTTCCCCTTGCAAGTTTAGGGTTCTGCCCTGTAAGGGGCTGCTTAGGGCAGCTGGGAATGGGACACAGGGGGTGCTACAAGCATGTCTGTGCCTGCACATATGCATGTGGCTTAGAATAATCCCAGGTGGCATGGAGAGCTGCTCCATGCAGGTAAGTAAATGGAGGGCTGCATAACAGGGCTGGGGGCAGATTGAGACACCTCCCCACCCACCCCAGTGATGGAGGGTGTGGGGCAGGGGTTGAGGCACTGCCCGCTGAACCAGTGCATCGGGCCTTGTGCCAGGGCAGGGAACAGGACAGAGCCACAGGTGGCTTGTCAAGAGGATGGGTGGGAGGTGGAGGGGGGGGGTAGCTCCCTGCCACTAGGTGTTCCCCCAGAGGGGCTATGGGGGGGACACAGATTTCTGTGTGGGGCAGGGGCATATGCAGGCTGCCTGCTGCAGGCTTGGGGCTTCCCACCCTGCTGTCTTCCCCCTGGGATCCCTGTGCTGGACGTGCTGCCATGTTGAGGTGCCCCCTGGCCACCCGGCAGCAGGAGGGGTGGCAGTGGCAACAGCGTGGAGTTGTGCCGCGCACTACTGCTGGGTGGGCAGGGGGTGCACAGCTGACACAGGGCTTCCAGGGGATAGGCAGCAGGGCAGGGAGCCCCAAGCCTACAATGGGCAGCCTGCATCCACTCCCACTCCACTCAGCTCTGCTCTGGACGTATTACCGGTGGGCATCAGGGTTGGGGGGAAGAGACAGGTATGTTTCCTGCTTCTCCATTTTGAAAAGGTGGTCACCCTAGGTACAGCTGCCTATTTTCTCAATGGATTAGGGTACCTCCTGCACAGGAGAAACCTGTTTAAGTCCCTCCAATGATTCCCATTGTACTTGTGATGCCATGTTAAGCCCCTGTTCCTAATCTACAAACTAATTCATGGGTGCATCTCCAGTTACCTTAATGTTCAATTTTCACTGGGAGCATCCACATGTGCAAATTCTGTGAGCTGGGTTTACTGTAGAGTAAATTATTCTAGAGTAAACCCATCCTGGGCAGGCATTTACATGTGCGGTGATGCAGGACCAGACTTGCTTCTCCTGGCAGCAGTCCGCTTCTGCCCAGCTGGCCCTGTACCAGCCCCTGCAGCAGCCAGAGGGAGCTGGAGGTAACAGCTGCATGTGCTCCTCCCTGGCCAACTGCTTTCCTGGCCCAGAGAAGTCTGCAGAGCATGGAGGCAACACGTGGCAGCTCTGTCATGGCAGCCTCTGCCTACCAGACGATGGCTGCTCCACCCTGAGCCCCCAGGAGTTACATCCACTGCCCCGGGCTCCTGCTCATCACTGTGCTTGTCCTGCTGCCCCACCACAGGGACTGCCTACTAGCCCAGGTCCGTCTTGGTCCTGGCAGCACCCCCCACCACACTGCCACCACCTGGCCTGGCTACAACACTTATCATGGATGTGGGAGACCTGGGTTCTAGTTCTTCTGCCTGAAGAGATACAAACCAAGAGAGCTCACCTCCCTGGAGACCACTGGGGTCCTCTGTTGAAGTGGTGCCACTTTACAGTAAGGAATAAGACATTAATTAGCCCAGATGCAGGGACAGAAAAAGGAAGCATGGCTCTTACCTGTTGGTTAGTGTACCTGGATAGCTGTGGGGGGACTTGGACACCTGTCCCTGCTCCATGGACTGTTTAGGTATTTTACAGACTGACAATCGAACCTCCCAGACGGCGCTGCAGGAAAGCTCCCCTTCAATGGAGCTTTCACACAACGGGGAACGATTTCACTGGGAGTTTGGAGCAAGGCTTCTGTTACAATTATGTCATGAAATCCTTCCTTAACCCGCGACCATGAAATACACCCTGCTGGCTGCCACAGTGTGGTGCTGTGTGATTTCTTATACTTTTGCATCCACAAATTGCAAGGCAGACTCTGGCCCCCATTGAGGACAAATATCCATCCCTCTGGAGCAGTACATTTGAACAGCTGTTTAGACTCACAGACTTAAGTCCCACTGAGTTCACAAACAGGATTGGATACAATCTTTTATTTTGAGCCTGGAAATCATTTGACTTCCCCATTTCCTTTAACGGGCATCTGAAGCAAAATTATTCAGCCCCCCAGTCAGAGTAAAATGCTTGCAGAGAAAAAAGCTAGGAAGTTATATGCATGGCAGCTGGGTTTGGAGCTACATATATAGAAATGATCTTCAACTGGGGTCTCACAGTATCCTGAGCTGCCGCAATATACTTTGAAGGGTGCGGTGGGCAGCAAAGCACCTGCCTGTCCCTGCCCAGCTGCTCCCTGCCTCCCTGTCCAGACCATGAGGACCCTGATTGGCTGCTTCTCTTCCCCTGCACCCCCGCCCCCCAGCCTCTGTCCGAGGAAGTAATAAAAAATAGTTTAAAAAATGGGGTGTCAATCAGCTCACAAAAGTTACAGAGGGGTGCCTGGAGTCTAAAAAGGTTGAAAAACACGAGTAGATATCTTCCTGTGTGCTACATATGCCAAGGGTTTTTTGCTAGAGATCTGTCTTTGACTGCCATGAAAGCAGGGCTGGGGCCTGAATTCTCAAATGAAAAAAGCATCGAAGGAAAAACATGTTGTGAATTCAAGATGTGGTAAACATCTGCTGTAACATCACTCCAGATTATAATCTGAATTGTAACTGGAGATAAATGATTCTGCATACATAACTGATCTAGTGTTTATGTAAAGCAGAAAATGATTTATCACAGGAGTAGCTAATTTGGTGTTTTTAAAAGTCTGTCAAGCAATGTGATCACTACTACCAGTTAAGAGCTATTTAAAGAGTTATTAAGCAATTAAATTTCACTTACCTTCCAACCTAAGAGAAAATGCACAGTGTTTTGAGTGTGCCCAGCCCTTGTAAAGTCCTCATTCTTTGGTTGAGATGATTTATATTTCAAAGGGATATTTCAGTTTCTCAAGTTGCACATCTAAGTCTGGCCATAGAAAACCAAAACAGTTTGCTTGTAGCCTTTCCACACAGCATTTAATGCAATTCTCTTTGTGTTGCAAACTGAAAAATGTCTTTTCCTCTCTCACCAGTTCCGCATTTCAAAAGCGAACATCACTGAGTCACTGAAAAGTTGAAGTCTTTTCAAATTATGTCATGTGAGGAGGGCAGGGTATATCTCAAAGCAACACTCATCTTGCTGATAAACTGAAACTGTTACCAGGAGACTCATGTATTGTGATGCCCTATAACAATCCTGAGGGTTTTTTACTTAAAATGCAAATAATAAAGTTGCCATTTGGCCCAAGCAGTAGAACAAAATTTCACATCCTGCCAGGTTGCTTTGTTGTGGGGGAAGAAAATTCACGATGGGAGCTAAGTATTTCCTGTTTCTTAAGAAGAATCCCAACGTTAGCTTTCCAGCTGCTTAAGCAGCACTTTTAGAATTGATGCACAAATTGCAACTACCCGTGTTACCCCTGTGGTGCAGACAAGTACTCGTGAGTGACTAGACTGAACATGCACAGCTGGCTCTGAACTAGACAAGCATGGCTGCAAATGCATGTCCGTTCCAGTGGTGTAAGTCCAGCTAAGTCAGGAGACTGTCGTCATCCAGAAAACCATGACTAGGGGTTGTGAAAAGCTGGAAGAGGCAGAGGGCCCTGCTGTGTTTTAGCTGTGATGGCCGGAAAAATGTGAGACAAGGGTTTTTGTGTGTGGTGGATTTTACTGTACAGCTGGGAGGGGCAGAATCATAAAAAGTGGGTGTTGGAAGGGACCTCGGGAGGGCACATCTAGTCCAAGCCCCCTGCTCAAAGCAGGACCATCCCCAACTAGAGCATCCCAGTCAAGCCTTTATCTAGCTGGGTCTTAAAAGCCTCAGAGAACATAGACAAGCTTTGTGGTATGAAGTAGCCTTCCTCAGGAAAGCGTGGTCATTTATGAGGTCCTCTCTGGTACGTTCCCGAACTGTTTCAGTGGCACAGCTGGAGCGCAGTCAGGGTATCTTCCAGCTAGAGCCAGGGGTAGCTTCTCTCCCGGGTGAATGAGGCCTGTGGGAAACTGAGCATCAGGGCATCAGTATCACCAGTGAAAAATGCCACCCGCCCCTCGTCGCAGTCCAGACAGACCCAGCTCTTTCTGGGTACCTGGCCCAGGAGAATCCAGTCAGCAATGGTGTAAGCCCGGCACTCCCCCCGCCAGTGATCCACAACCCAGATCCCATCCTCAGGACATTTCTTAGGCCATTCCTTCCTCTCCACAGACTCTCTGGCACCCCGGAGCCCACCGTTCTCCCACGTCCACCACCTCCACTTCCCAGCAATGCCTCCTTGACATGAATCCCTCAAGGCCCAGCACAAAGGGAAGATTATCAAATCTCTCAGGATCCTTGGGCAGAGAGGAATCCTTGGGCTATCATTTATGCAAACTGGTCTTTTTAAAATCAGGTCAAGGGCTGACTAATTAAAAGACATATGGCTACAAATGAACTACTTTTATACCTCTTTTTAAATGATGAGTCATTCTGGAGATGCCATTTTTACTTCTGGCTATGCTGCAGCCATTTGGCGAGTCTTTCCAGCATTTTTAGAGATCAGTCTTCCTGCTGATTATATTAAAGCCTCGCACCCTTCTCCAGTTGCCTGCTGATAGGTTTGTCACAAATGGGAAACCAAATCAAATACAGTACTAGTAAACTAAGTCTGAGGATGAGGCTGGGATTTATCAACATTTAAATTATTGATCCATGTGCAAATCTAGGGCCATAATCCTGCACACTGTTACAGTAACATGGATGATTGGTGTGAGGTATGTGACATCACAAACTGTGCAATGCACCATGAGATTTGGCCTCGTTAGTCATTCATTTCCAGACACACAGAAAGCTGAATAAATGGGCATGACAAATGTGTTTCTTCTTCATCCGTACTTAACAACATGTTGCATTTCTGTGAAGCGAGCAGAATTATCAGAGAAGCTGACAGCACGAACGCCCGCCCCAATGGTCACGTGCCCTGTGACTACAAGACACTCACTTCTCAGTGCTTTCGTGATCGGAGGTGCATCAAGTTCCTTCCTGAGAGAAAGGAAGTGCTCTGGGCCGCCCCTGCAGCAGAACCAAATCTGTCTTGTGTGCCAAGACTCATTTTCTGGCTAGGTGGCCCCATAACCTTCGATGTCTAAGGCCCCTGGGAGATGTTAATTTAGTCACACAATTGGGAGCTGACAAATGTTTTCTGGGATCCCAAAAAGCACACATCCTGCCATGGCAGACCTGTATGGCAGAACACACAAGTTTTGGGATTTCGGATAAAATCATTCAGATCACATTGCATGCACAGAAATCTTTAAAACTATGTTACGAAGCCCAGGATCATACTTTAAACTTTCTGGGGCACTGGGAGCTGATGGGCCTGTTCGCTCCCCACACCCCAGCACTTTACGAAAGGACAGCTAGAAGGGACCTCAGGAGGTCACCAAGACCAACCCTGTTCAAGGAAGGATCGTTGATCTACATAAACCATTCCAGACAAGGGTTGATCTAGCCTGCTCTGAAAAATTTCCAAGGAGAGACATGCTACAGTCTCTCTAGGTAACCTGTTCCAGGGCTTAACCACCCTCGTAGTGAGAAGGTTTCCTAATATCCAGCCAAAATTTTCCTTGCTACAGCTTTATATTGCCTTGTCCCCTGCAGCCACCATCCTCTTTATAACTGACTTTCAAGTGGCTATACATCTCCCCTTCTGTCCTTCCTTCCCTAGGTTTTCCAATCATGCCTTGTAAGGCTTTCTTCCTAGACTTTTAATAATTTTTCGTGTTCTCTGGGAGACTTGATATAATTTGTCCACATTTCTTGAAGTATGGTTCCTACAGCTGGACACAGGACTCCAAATGAAGCCTTCCTAGAGCTGAAAATGAAGCTCCAGTGAGGCTGGTCAACCCCTCCCACATCTCCATGGACATTTGCTAAGTCAGTGCAATACAGTGATCCCCACCCACTGGAGACCCTGGTGCTAATTCAGCCTGTATGTCTTTCTGCACTCATCAACATTTAAATGTACTTAATTCCCACTAATTTCACAAATAATAAAAGGTACCATTTTTCAATTTGATTCATTTTGGAACTATTATTTTGGAACTATTATTATTATTACCCAAATGATCCGGGGACTGCAGGGCAGACCCTACAATGAGAGGTTATGGGACTTGAACCTGTTCAGCCTTCACAAGAGAAGGCTGAGGGGGGACCTGGTGACCCTCTATAAACTCACTAGGGGGGACCAAAACAGTTTGGGGGAGACCTTGTTTCCCCTAGTGCCCCCCCAGGATAACAAGGAATAACGGCCACAAGTTGTTGGAGAGTAGGTTTAGATTAGACATCCATAGGAACTACTTCACAGTTAGGGCGGCTAGGATCTGGAGCCAACTTCCAAGGGAAGTGGTGCTGGCTCCTACCCTGGGGGTCTTTAAGATGAGGCTCGATGCCTACCTGGCTGGGGTGATTTGAGCCCAGTTTTCTTCCTGCCCAGGCAGGGGGTTGGACTTGAAGATGTGCAAGGTCCCTTCTAACCCGACTTCTATGATTCTATGATTCTGTGATATGATTTATTCTGCTACCTTCACGGAAAACTTTCGCTGTGTTTAGCTTTACAATCAGAATTTTAAAAGTGCAATGAACAATGCAAGATAAAAATGAACAATTGGCAGTAGAGTTTGAAACAGTCTGCTCCTTCCCGTATTCCAGATAGAGGGTGCTCTTTTGTTACAAAGCTCCTTCTAACTTTTCTGAAAACAGGATTGGGTTTTCTTTGTCTGCTTCATAGAAAGAAAACCCAATCAACCAACTATTTTTTAAATACATTTTGAATATAGAAATAACATAGATTTTTCATAGAAGTGGAAAAATGACCACAAAATCATCTAGACTTTCTTTCCACTGTTAAATTACATGGTAAAAATTATGTCTATTCAAAGGGGAAAATGGACCGTTCAGCTGAATTTCTGGCAAGCAGCTGAAATTCAATTCTCTGACTGAGCCTGCTCAAAAGTGTGGTGTGTCCTGGGTCCTTTTTTCTTAAAATAGATTGAAATATAAAATCAGAAAAATAGAATATCAAGTTCCCTGACCAATTCCAGCTATAAAGCAGCTGCAGGGTTTAATTATTCCCTTTCCTTCTAGGCAGGCATGGGAATTAACTAGTTAACTAACTAGTTAAAAAGTTAAAGAAATGGCTAACTTTTAACTTTACTTACAAACAAAAAGGTTAACTTTAACTTTTAAAAAGTATAAGCTAAAACTTGTTTTTGAAAAATTGAAATCTGGCTTTCCCAGAGTTTTTCCTGACATAACCACTCTCTGGGACTTGCATGGCATGATATTTCTTTACTGAAACTCTAGGACTTCTTATTTGAGAGACAGAGAGTAGTGTGCCTTCCTATGAGATAGGGTCTCCTAAGAACTACAAGTCCCAGAGTACCTCAGTTCATGTGGGCATTTTCTGTGCCTTTCCAGAAGTCACCGGGGCAGCCAGTTGGCTCCAGGAGTGGGAGCAAGCACTCTCTCATCGGCCCATGTACAGCGACTGTTCAGTAGTGGGGGCTTAGTTTTGCAAGACAGAAGAGGAAAATTGTCAGATGTAAATTTTGAAATGCAGTTTTTGCTGAAGTTCAACAAGCTTGTTTAAACAGTTTCTTCTATGCAAATGAACAGTCCTTTTCTCATTTAAACTGATTTTCTCATTTCAGTCTAATTTTGATTTTCAGACATTTTCATTATTTCTAATTCAGATGTATTTCATACCTTTTTGTTACCTTTTGAGCACTAAAAATTGTAACAACAGGGGTTTTCTGTGGAAACCACTTTCATTTGCCCTCTGGCTATGAATATCTCCTTTCTGTTATTCTGGTATACCTATATGATGCATTGACTTTTACAAAGTACTTCTCATGGAGAGGGTGAGAAGGATCTAACATTACATAGGTGTTGGTAAATTGTTAGTCTGAAAACTGTATGACAAGTATAACACTGTTTTCAGGTGAAGCAGCGTGAGTTGTAACTAAATTAGTGTGCTTCTGTGGGCATATGGAAAAGAAACCCACTCATTGTATTTGAAAATGAAAAATGATGCTAAGCTGCAATTCATCGTGTTTCACACGTTTCTCATGAATCGACTTAACTTTTAATGAGTTACTCTCTTTTTAACTGACCTTTTAATTAGTTGAAAGTGGAAATATTTAACTTTTAACTTAAGATAATTTTGAAGGCTGCTAAATTTTAACTTGAACTAGTTACATTTTTTATAATCTTTTCCCATGACTGCTTCTAGGTTTTACATATTTCTTTTTTTCCTTCCAGACTATGGTCTGTGCTTTCCTCTTGCAGTATTTGCTGAGTTGTAAAATGAAGCAATCAGCAATGAGGAAGCTGGACCCATTCCAAGCCCTGCCACATTGCAGTCAGCTCTTAAAGAAACAAATACATTTCAAATACACTGCGAGTCAGGGTACTTAGAAACACAGGGCTGGTAGAGCTGTTGGCTCTCTAGCCCAGTCCACTACATTCCCAGCACCTCTTTACCCACAATATACTAAAAATCACACATGTCAAACACACATTCATATAACTCACATGCAAGGCAAAAAAACCAGAATCATTAAGGATATCCTAAACATGTTTAGCCTTTTAGTGGGCTGAGGGGAAGACAGTTGGAAAGCAGGTCCTCTGCCTTTCTGAGATGTACCGTAGCTATTTAACTGTCGGTGGCAAGACAATAATTCTCCCTCTTACCATGCTGATTAGTCCAAGTTCCAGTAGTCATTGGTATTTGTTGACTGTATTTTCAGACCTTGGAGGCCATTGCATGTCCGGAAAGGACATACATACATGCCTGGCCAGTGCCTTTTGCATCCCCAGAGTGTGTAGACAGAAATAGATTTCCTACCTGTTCATAAGTGCAATTTTGGCACTTTTACAGCTAAAAATACCACGTAGACAAAAAGATATGAATGCTCAGGTAAGCAGGAGGAGAGGCAGTCAGTTGATACCCCTTATGTTTTGCTGTATTATTCTTCCAGCAGGTAGCAAGGAGCTTTTTTAAGAACACACCTGGATCCTGCTGATTATAATTGAACTTGATTATACATGGTCTTTTAACTACACAGATGGATCTTATCCTAAAAGAATTTACTTTCTTGCCATTCATGTTAAGAGCTATGAACCTGTTCAGACCCTGGGCTCCTTTTCTTCCCTTAAGTTTTGGCCATGTCTTAGATTCATAGATGATAGGGTCGGAAGGGACCTCAATAGATCATCGAGTCCGACCTCCTGCATAGGCAGGAAAGAGTGCTGGGTCTAGATGACCCGAGCTAGATGGCTATCTAACCTCCTCTTGAAGACCCCCAGGGTAGGGGAGAGCACCACCTCCCTTGGGAGCCCGTTCCAGACCTTGGCCACTCGAACTGTGAAGAAGTTCTTCCTAATGTCCAGTCTAAATCTGCTCTCTGCTAGCTTGTGGCCATTATTTCTTGTAATCCCTGGAGGCGCCCAGGTGAATAAAACCTCACCAATTCCCTTCTGTGGCCCCGTGATGAACTTATAGGCAGCCACAAGGTCGCCTCTCAACCTTCTCTTGCGGAGGCTGAAAAGGTCCAGGTTCTCTAGTCTCTCCTCGTAGGGCTTGGCCTGCAAGCCCTTAACCATACGAGTGGCCCTTCTCTGGATCCTCTCCAGGTTATCCGCATCCCTCTTGAACTGCAGCGCCCAAAATTGCACGCAGTATTCCAACTGCGGTCTGACCAGCGCCTGATAGAGGGGAAGTATCACCTCCTTGGATCTGTTCATCATGCATCTGCTGATGCATGATAAAGTGCCATTAGCTTTTCTGATGGCTTCGTCACACTGTCAACTCATGTTCATCTTGGAGTCCACTAGGACTCCAAGATCCCTTTCCACTTCCGTGCCACCCAGCAGGTCATTTCCTAGGCAGTAGGTTGCTGGACATTTTTCCTCCCTAGGTGCAGCACTTTGCAATTGCATTCTGTTGTATTCTGCCCATATGTCCAACCTGTCCAGGTCTGCTTGTAGTTGTTCCCTGCCCTCCGGCGTGTCCACTTCTCCCCACAGTTTTGTGTCATCCGCAAACTTGGACAGAGTACACTTCACTCCCTCGTCTAAGTCTCTGATGAAGACATTAAGGAGTATCAGTCCAAGGACCGAGCCCTGCAGGACCCCACTGCCCACACCCTTCCAGGTCGAAACTGACCCATCCACTACGACTCTGTGGGTGCGACCCTCCAGCCAATTCACCACCCACCAGACTGTGTAGTCATCCAAGTCACAGCCTCTTAACTTGTTCACCAGTATGGGGTGGGATACCGTATCGAAGGCCTTCCTGAAGTCTGAGTATATGACATCCATGACATCCATCTTCACCATCACTTACCATTCCAGATAGCACAGAAAGTATTATCCAACTGTTGTTGCCATGCCAGTCAAAGTAATGGCCTTCAAAAGAGTTGTCAAACCAGATGGGGCCATGTGAATTAAGAGTTCACTCCTCTTTGCTCCTTCCCCAGGTGTCAATGGGAGAGGGATTCTGGGACGACATTTTCAGCAAAAGGTATTGAATTGTGAAACTCACTTTCCTCCTTGGCCTGACTGACTGCAAACCTGCTATCCAACAGGCTGAACTGCACAGGTGTTTGAGAAAAGAGCAAGCAAAAGAAAAGTCAACTGATTTAAGGAAGACACTCAGATATGATGGTGCTGGCAGTCAGATACAGATATGCTTAGTGAGATGTGTTTTCATGCATTTAAGTCTCTTTTAAAAAGGAGCTCCTCTGAAGTGTGCATCAGCTGTTCTGCTGCACCTGGTTTGCCAGCATGACTTGGTAGAGAGACAAATGAGCTAAACCACTCTAACTTTGACCTCGTATGAAGTTGGATTCTTTTTTTCCTACACTTTTACTGATGCAAAATTAGGCAGTTGCATCATAATGGTTGTATCCATGTCCCTTGATATTGATATCATTATTATATCCCTATATACACTTAAACTACTGGGATAGGTCAGCAGCCATTAATCCTGCAGGACATGGTAGTCCTAGGATTGTTTTAAGCAATTTTGACTCAATCTGAAGATTGCTGTAGGACTTGGTTTGTGTTTTTTTTTGGTTTTTGGTTTTTCAGAACAAAGAGAAGAGGTACAATTCAAATGAAAAAGCAAACAGAGCAGGCCTGCTGAGACCAGTGCTTCTCAACTAGGATTCTGTGGCGCCCTGATGTTACGTCTCAGCTCTGTGTTCTTGGGAACCCTGGCACAGAATGCAGCCTGTCTGACTCACAAAGAATTCCCCCTCCCCTCCTCTACCTAAATGAAACTGATTAAGATGCAGTGAGAAACACACCTAAGACCCTCCAGATAAGGGTGACAAGAGTGAAACAACTGCCCTAAGTCTCATTGGCATCCGAGATGGAACCAGATGACCATTCATTTACATGGGAGATGGAGAACAGAAAGCCTGAAGCAGAGACTGCAGTGAATTCTGGGACCAGAGAAGCAGGGGAGCACTGCATGATGAGGAATCGGTGCTCCAAATGCTAATCAACCCATGTTCACACACACCCAGCTCAGCATTTATCAGACCAGTTCTAATCTGGATTTACAAAGGACCTTCCCCTTCCCCCACCAGACACACACACACGTATAAGTAGGCATCTCGGGCCGTACATTCCCCGGTCCCACTATGAGAGGCCTATTTCAACTTGATTGACTAAAACTCGGATGCCGGGTTAGGGAATGCTGAGGCAAAGAGACCGAGTCAGACGGGGTATGGGCAACATTTGAACAATGGTTAAGGGTTTATCACAGTGTCCAGCCTGTTGGAGCCCTAATCCCAGGTGTTGCCATACTTTTCCCAGGATGACTGGTGGAAGTCCTGCTGCCCAAAGGTTATGAGCACTCCAATAGTTGCCTTAAGTCTATTAAAAGACTATAGTAAGATCTGGAAAAGTCATGCTAAGCTGAGGCTTGTTCACAACGAGTAAAAATCCAAAATCCTGATGCTACAAGCTATCTATTTTTTCTGAAGAAACCATGAGATAACCCATCAGTATATCTGCTATCCATAGGAATTTCAAGCTGGCTCCTAAGTGTCTGGGTACTCCCTAACCTTATGTGTTTCCTGATTATAAGTCAATTTCTTGAGATGTTCCAAACCAGATAACCCCTTGTCAAGAGAAAAGACAATGATTTACACTATTGAGAATGCTTCGAAGCAGCTGAACTGAGGGTATAAATATCTGTAAAAAGCAGCAGCGTGTGTGCTTCAAGAAGAAAAATCATGTGCTGACACCACCCGCTGTTGTTCTTGGGACGCTGGAAGAACAGATCGTTTCCCTTCAAGGATTGTGCTAGGAACTTTACCTGTCAGCTTTGAGACCCAAGTGCCTTGGACTGGTGAGATCCCAGCACTCTCTCTCTAGGCATAAATTTCTGAACTTGAACTGTATTACTTAAGCTTGAGCTAAGTTTCCCCAAACACTTAGTGAAACCAGGGTAGTATTGTAATTGTTTGTATTTGTCTTTCCTTTGCATGTCTATTACTACTAGTACCATTATATATTTCATATACTTAGCAATAAATAAATTTATAGTCAAACTGGTAGTAACTGGGTACATTGTACCTTCTCTGCTTCTCCTTCCTCACGTGCTCTGCAGCAATGCTTCTTTTACCTAAGCTAAAGATTCCTGTGAAGCCGTAAAATACTGTGGGGTCTGCTCATCAAGACTCCAAAGATTGGGACATGCTGAGTTTGAAACACATAAGGGGATCAGCTTGTACAGGCTGATTGACCCACTTTGGCTTAGATGTGCCCTAATGAACTGAACGCTGGCCCGTGAGGGTGTCAGCTGGACACCCAGCCGGATTCAGAGGGATTCTGTTCACCTGTGTGCTTGTGTCTGACTGCAGTTTATTGTTGCTGTAATGAACTGATTTTTGGCATATGAGGGTGTCAGCCTGTCCATGCTGAGCAACCCGGCCGGGTCAGGTGTGTCACGTTAATCTGTGCATGTTTGTGTGTATGACTGATTTGGTGACTGGAGGAACTCAGCCCCATTGAAACTGAGTTCTGCAAGATAGCTCCACTGGGTGGGGTGAGGACTTGCAGAAGGCAGATGTACAGCTCCGTATAGAAACACAAGTAACACAATCAGCACATTGACAGAATTACCAAGACCCTAGAAACGTATCCCTAATAAATGAGCACACCCCAAAGTAATGGGCAAATCTGGTAACACTGAGGTGCCTTGAGAGCCTTTGAAATCCTTTGAGATCCCTTGAAAATAGTCTGCCCGGTTTGGGTCTTTCTGAGTTTTTTGCAACATAAAAAAAACTGCTTTATTATTTTTCCTTAGTCAAAAAATGTATGAAAACTTAGAGCTGGCACTTTCGGAGGGGTGCCTCGAGTTCAATAAAGGGTGCCTGAAATTTAAAAAGGTTGAGAACTACTGGCTTAGACAGATTAGATTATTAATAATGAAACTGCTGGCCCTTCCTGGTCCCTGTGCTTGTACAACCCAGCCAGCAGAGCACTCCACAAGCCTGGTAGCAATGGAGAGGCACCTGGTGAGGGTGGTGATAGTGAATTTGCCTCAGGAAAGATCTGGAAACTGCAAAGCAGCAAGTTGGAAGCTTGACCCTTGTAGCAATGCATGGAGGGATAGCTGGGCAGTTCAGGAGAAGGGACTGAGCAGCTAGGAACCAGACAGGGAGGTCTCCAGCTATGGGCGAAGCCCAGCAGTAGTTGCAAAAGGCGGTTGCCATGACGGGCCATCCAAGACAATGGTTACCAGCACCATTGACATGTCTGCTCTTCATCCTTTGCCTATAGTCTTTGAAATATTTCCCTATAATAATGCAGGTTGAATGCAAGGAAATGCTTCTGATGGATTTTTCCCCCATCAGCACACATAAATCCATCATTTAAAAGAAAGACGCTTTGAAAATGTAAATGTTTTGATCTTGGAGAGGACCATATTGTATTTAAAAGTACCTGAAATGGCTCTATTCATCGTGAAACAGAGGAACAGTGCAATGTATATCAGTGCCAGTTTCAGCAGCATTTCCTAGCCTCGCTGTCCCCTGGCTTGGACCTTCCCTGTACACTACCCTTCACCCCACCCTCCCTGGGTTCTCATCAGTCAGTTTCTGACCCTACAGTCCACCAGGATCTTCCTGGGTCACAGATAATCTGACTGACAGGCCAGTCCCTTCCCCCTTTGTATCTCAGTCCTCTCCTGCTTTCTATGGTTGGACAATCCAGCAACCCAACACTGCACGTCCAGGTTCACGATTGAAAGTCTTCAGGCAGAGAGGAGTCATGCAGGATCATGGATGGAAATATAACTGAGGGTGGAGGAGCTGTTTATGAGCTACTCTCTGCTAGACTTTCACCCCGTCTCAATGGCACAGTCGAAAATCAATTTTGTCATCATACAACTCCAGCCAGACCCAGCGGTAGATTCTCTCTCCAGCAAACGAGGCCTGTTCAAAGTTGAACAACAGGTCATCAGTATCACCATGGAAAAATGCCATCCATCTCTCATAGAATCATAGGGCTGGAAGGGACCAAAAAGGTACATCGGGTCCAGTCCCCTGCATGAGCAGGAAAGACATCTGGGGTCAGATGACCCCAGCCAGGTAACCGTTCAGTCTTCTCTTGAAGACCTCTAGGTTAGATGATTGCACCACTAGTGGGGGGAGCTTGCTCCATAGTCTGGACACCCTAGTTGTAAAGACATTTTTCCTAATGTCCAGCCTGAAACTATCTTTCAGGAGTTTTTCACCAAGCCCCGATGTATGCCTCTGATATAATAGTAAGCTGCAATCAGGACCCCTCTCAGCCTTCTTTTCTTTAAGCTGAAATGTCTGATATGCCTCAGCCTCTCCTCATATGGCTCACCATGCAAGTCCCTGATCATGTGGGTGGCCCTTTTCTGGACCCTCTCAAGCTTTAGCATGTCCTTGTTGAAATGCCTTGCCTTTGGGGCCCAGTCAGTTCCACGAACAGTTAGTGTTATCATTTTGGTTAAACTTATGACAGACAAGTTACATTTGCGGGTTACAAACTTACAAGCTTTATATTAGCTAATATTGCCTATTAGGCAAAATACCAAATGCCTCCAAGAAGCACGTATTTATTGCTTATTAATCCCTCTGGTTCTGGCCATCACAGGTCTGCCTGTATATGCAGCCTATCTGTGCGTGTCTGCACAACCCCATATCTTGGTGTCAGCCGTGAACTTGGCCAATGGGCTTTTCACCCCCTCATCCAGGTTGTTGATGAAGATATTGAACAGCACTGGGCCAAGTACCAACCCTTGGGGTATGCTGCTGTTCACATCTTGCCACGATGACACCGATTCATTCATTTGGACTCTGTGTCCTACTCTGCAAGCAGTTTTTAATCCACTTGACAGTCCTGCAGTTGAGCCCGATACCTTCCAGTTTTCTGATCAGTACCTCATGGGATACCAGGTCAAAGGCTTTTTGGAAGTTGAGGTATATGATGTCAACCACTCTCTCTTGTCCAGGTGATGAGTCACCTGATCATAGAAAGAAATGAGATTGGTCAGACAATACCTGCCTATGACGAAGCCATGCTGGCTGTCATTCAGTATCATACCTTCTGCAAGTTTGTCACAGATAGCCCCTTTGATGAATGTTTCTAGGATTTTCCCTGGAATCGAAGTGAAACTAATTGGCCTGTAGTTTCCTGGATTGTCATGCTTCTGCTTCTTGAAGATGGGCACAACATGGCCCTCTTCCAGTCCTCTGGGCTTTCTCCAGAGGCCCATGATTTTTGAAAGACCTTTGCCAGGGGCTCTGCAATTACTTCAGCCAACTTTTGCAGCACGCTTGGGTGGAGTTTGTCCTGTCCTGCTGATTTATATACATCTAATTTGATGTGTTGATATTTAAGGGCATTGTAGCTGTATCTTTATTCCATGTCTAAGCTTGCAAAATAGGTCCTAATCATAGAGAAGCTAAAATCTTTTCACTCTAGAGGTCAAATAATTCTGAGATTTTCCTAAGAATGGCTGTTCATGCACAATAATCTTGGGAAGTGACTGACTACAAATTGACAGGGTTAAATTAAATGGAAAAAAAAATCAGGATTGTAACTGAGGTTTGGGATTTCAAAGGAGCAAAAAGTGATTTTAACAAAATGAATTAGTTGCTAAAGTCAACTGAGGATATCAGAGATTGTATGCAGAAAAGTGCTGAGGCATCTTTAAGCTCAAGGCTTAGTTTAGAAGAATAGCTAGGCTTTTCTCAGTCTAGTAGCAAAACAGGCTGGAAGGGATATCTATGTTATCTATAAATATATTTGGGGAATAAAGATGATGAAGGGAAAGGCACTATTTTGGACTAATAGACAATTTTGAGGCAAGAAAAAAATAATATAACTTGGATACAAATAAGTTTAGGCTGGAAATTAGAAGGTCCTAAGCACTAAGAAATCAGGAGTTAAATAACTAACTACTTTAGAGATGTAGCTTAAAATTATTAAAACACGGACAAAAATTGACCACAAATTTAGAGGGTATAAGCTGTTGTAAAAATCATTTAACTAGGTTAGATTCCAAGCGCCGGATGCTTGGAAAAAAAATGCACCTACGCAAGTCATTTTAAAGCAAACTAAGTTAAAGAGTGGTAAAGAACAAAATATCTCATAAGAAAAGATCTCATAAGATTTCATAAGAAAGCTAACATCAGCAAAAGACATAGAAGCATACAGTTTACCACCACCAAAGGAAATTACTAATTTACAGGCAAAGGAAATAATTAATGAGGCATATGACGGCCTTCAAGTAGCTTATAAAGGGCCGTTAAAGGCTGCTGATTACAAAAGTGCCTTCTTAACGATGGCGCGAGCATTCATTGGCTGCCTATGTTTAGCCGAGTGACTGGAGGGTGAAAAGAATACATTATTAGAGGGACTAAAATTGGAAAGCGAAGAGAAGCAAAGGGAATCCCTCCCTTCTTCCGCAGCAGTAACAGAATATGCCAACCCGCTTCCATTTAATCCAGGGACGTGCACACCCACACCCTATACTGAGTTGAAAAATGAATTAAAGGAGTTGGAATTAGAAGAAGATAGGTCATTAGGAGACCCGGACACTCCTATAACAGCATACCCAATTGTGATTAGTAGCTGGAAACAAACAGGAACAGGGGCACCCCAAAGACAAAATGTGTATAGGGAAAGAATTCAAGAAGAGTGTGCAGAACTCGTCACCCGAACCAGCAGAAAAAATGGAGAGACTTGTTATGTATGGTTGGGACGAGTGATAGAGGAACTTAATGCTATGGGAGAAAGCGTCAGCAGTTTGGAAGCCCAGCAAATAATTAGGAACCCAGGCTGGTCCAGAGGAGTTCTGAGCACCAATGTACTAAACATATTAAGGGGGAATTGGCCCACCTCCCTGGTTGCGGTATTTGCGGTAGGAGTTAAAGATAACCTGGGGGCATTAGAATTCCCAACAACAGCAAAGAGCCCTGAGGACCTCAGGCACATAGTCTGGGGAATAAGCTTTCAACATTGGCAAGTGGGTCAAACTCTCCAATTAACCCCGCAGCAGAGAGGGTTGTGAAATGACTGTGTATTCACCAGTGACCCAGAGAGAATAACAGCTCATCCACTGGCTATGGAGGTATTGTCTAAAGTGTTTAATATACCCGGAACCAAAGCCTGGCTGCTTCCACTGGCAGACAGTGGGGTCTATGAGGTCTTTGATGTACTTAGTGATTTAGATAGCTACACAGGGGGAAGGAGAGGACCAAACGCACACACGGCACATGTAGCTGTCATAGACAGAACCCAAAAATTGAAACATAAAAGGGAACCTACCAAAAAGCAAACAGCGATCTCTGGATTCCTGTTAGGGAAAGGATTTGACAGAGAAAAATTCAAAGAGAATACACATAAGGAGAACTAAGATCTGGGGCATCCAATTAAGGTGGTTACCCTGGGAGAAATATAAAGGACAAAAAAGCTTTAGAAGCGAGACTGCTGAATCTCCTTGCAGAAAACGGGGAGGAGGGGAGAGGTGCTGAGAAATAAATTATGGAACACCCCTCCCCCTTCCCCCCCCATACAACCAATTGGTAAATCACAGATTGATTAACAGAGATTTTAGGCCATATATAACAATCACATGTAAAAATCCACATATAAAAGAATCAGAAAATGTCCAATTCTTAATAGATTCTGGGCCTCAAGTAAACATGATTCATAAAAAATATAACCCCCTGGTGTGTGGGTCTAATACCTCCACCAAAGTAATAGGAATAAATAACGTGCAGGAAACTTACAAGAAGGGTACATTGAAATGACCGATGGATTCCAGTTAAGGGTTCTTGTAGGAAGTCATAACATATTAGGATTCCCAAGTGTGAAGGCGGCGCGCTGCTGTCACAGGCATGAGGAGAGGCAAGGAGAGGATGCGGGGCAGACAAAACCACAGAACAGAATCCTGGGGGGGGTGGTGGTAACTTACCTCCTGGAGACCCGGCGGTGCCTGAGTTGAGACTGCGGCGGCAGCTGCAGCCGCAATTACAGCCGCACGAGCCAGCATTATGCCAGCTATTTAAGCAGATGTTCCCAGTAAGGGAAACAGCTGGGCCAATTGCAGCAGCCAATATGGCTGCGACGGGAAGGTTTAAAATTCCCAGCAGCACCCGAGGGGAGGGGGAGCCAGAGAGAAAGAGAGAGAGCGAGCGAGCGAGCGAGCGAGCAGACAGCATGTCTGGAGTGCTGAGGCTCCTGCTGAGGAAAGGCACCAGCTCGGCTGTGCTGCACCAGCACAAGAGGCAGCAGAAGCCTCTAAACTGCGAACTGAAGAAAGCAAGGGGAAACCTCCTGCACTGCAACAGATAGCGAGCAGGGAGAGGTCAGTACTCCCTTTGAGAGGAGGAAAGCAAGGGGAACGACAGGGCACGCTGCATTTGCCAGCACTGCCCCTAGGAGAAATAGAGCTGGGGACAGGTGCAGAATCCCCGGGAATCCACTGGATAAGGGAAGGCAGCTCTGGGAGCAGCCCTAGTCAAGGAGAATATTATTTCTAGGGAAGTTAGGAAGGAAGGATGCTAAGTGATATCAGAATAGTCAGAGAGACAAGAAGATGGGCTGGCAGAGCTGTACAGCTAAGTCCGAGTCGCCACATTGGTGAAGCCGAAGGCAGGAAAGCCTGCAGAGGACTGAAGGTCACCATCCCACCAGCACATGATTGGTTGGCGAGTGGACAGGGTGTAGGGATGGCAGAGCCCCGCGGAACATTGTAGGCAACAGCTGTGAGTACACCCGTGTCGGGGAACCCCTCTAATAAGAACTCCACTGGAACCCTCTCACAATAATATACCAGCAAAGTCGTGGCAGGCGGGACAAGTGGAGGGGCTACCTAACCAACAGGTGGCACTAGCCATAAGACCTCCAAAATCACACCAAGCATTAAAAGTATGGAAGAATTAAGTGAATCCCTCAAGGAATTGTTATTAGTTAATTTAAAAGAAGTTCATGTTCTGATAGTAAAGATTGGAGTGATAAAAACCCCAAAGAAGTTAAGGAGATATCCTATAAAACCCGAACTACAAAAAGACACGTGCCAATTCCTTAACGACTTACAAGAAAAAGGGTATATAACCCTTGTGTCAGAGTCATTGCACCTAAGTCCTAGTGGGACAATTAAAAAGGCAGGCAAAGAAGGTGTAAGGCTGGTAGTGGATTTCCGCCAAATAAATGAGAAGGTGGAAACTGTAGTCACCCCAATATATAAAACTGCAGTTGATATATTCAGCCATATCAGGGAGCACAATACACACATATGGGAAGCTACTGTCAATCTAAAAGATATGTTCTATAGTGTTCCCATGAAGGATGAAAAGGGTCTTCTTAACACCATACTAAATGGAGTACAATATAGGTGGAATGTACTTCCTCAGAGGTAGAAAAATTCACCAGTCCTTGCAACCTAGCACCTGATAAATATGTTAGACAAATTTAAAGCAAATTATGACCTTGGAAATACTCGACTTTATCATTATGTTGATGGTATCCTGATAACAGGAGAAAGTGAGAGTGAAGTCAACAATATGTTGTAAGCCTTAATTGAACACATAAGGAAAACAGGGTGGGAGGTAAACCACACAAAGACCACCCCAACCCAACTGAACTTTAGGTTTTTAGGGAAGGAAATAACAGCATCTGAAATTAAACCTCAACAAAAATGGATAGATAAGTTGCACAAGTACACTAATACATGGTCTGTAACAAGGACACAAATGCAAAAGGTCTTAGGTCTAATAAATTGGGTCCGAGATGAGATACCTAATGTAACAGTAAAAAACTTGTGCAATCAGGAATTCTATAAAAACAGAGCAATGGACACAAGAAAGTCATGGGGAAGTATTAAGACTTATAGACAAATTAAATCAAAGCCCTGCATGACATAAATATCAACCTGGAACCCCAAGTGAGTTGAATATTACAATAGGAAATGATTATTTAGCTGGAAAAGTAACACAAAGGAGGAAAGTCATAGACTTGTGGAGTATTAGCTTAATCAAGAATGAATTCTTGTACGAGACCTAAGGAAAGGTGTTATTAGGAATGCAACATTGTACCAACCGATATTAGCCAGGCTGGAGAATAAGTATGGTAGTACACCACCTAGCAAGTGGGGAATCACTTCACCTTAATGCTCCACCTGTAGACTTTGGTGGAAGTAACAAAATGTGGGCCAAGCTGGGAGCTAATATAATTCAAAATTGGGATCGTAATTGGGAAGGTAAACGAACCTCAAATAATCAACCAAGCAAAACCACCTTCATAATAGATGGTGGACCGTAGCAAGTGATGGGTCCACGAAAGATGAGTCAAAAACGGGAATACATTGCTGGAAGTGTAATATGATTAAATTAACTAAACACTTAGAAGCAAAAAATTATGCACAAGAATTAGAATTGGAAGCAGTGCATGAAGCAATAAATCATTGTCACCTGAATCATTCAACAGAAATATGGGAATTGGTTATTGATAGCAAATATATTTATAACATACTGCTAGGAAGGGCGGATCCCACAGTGAGAACAGAGATGTGGAATTTCATTGAAAGTATGTTGGAATTACAGCATCAGCCTACTTTTGTGCGACATGTGAATAGCCATCAACCAAGTACACCTAGCGTACATGCTGATTTAGATAAAGAACTGCAAGTGTTTATTGGGGGAGAAGAAACCATCAATTATAAAGGACAAAGAGTCTCAAGAAATAGAAAAAGGAGAGGGAAATATTGATAACGCAAAATATTTAAAATGGCTCCATGAAGAATGGGGGCATTGGAGTCCACGTAAGAAGAAATAAATTGCTACATATGAATTTGGGACATCATTGGGAAATTATCAACAGAGGAAAAGGATTTGATGAAGCTGTGAACCCTGTAATAATGTTAAGATCACACCAAAGAATGAATATGCATATAACTATTTGGCTAGTAATTACTTTCAGCCAGGACAAACATGACAAATAGATTTGATGGGACCTTTAACGGAAGCTAGAGACTTCCCATAAGTCCTGGTAGTCATAGGTCTGGGAACACGAATGGTAACATGTAAACCACTCCATCACACTAGGGCAGAAAATGCAATAGCCCCCCTAGATAGTACTTGTGGTGTTTGGCAAATACCTCAAGAAATGATGAGTGACGGAGGACCACCATTGTCTAGTACCAGGCTTAGTAAATTGTGCAAGCAAAATGGAATACAATTCCACATTCATACACCATACCACCCAGAGTCAAATGGAGTAGTAGAAAGACATATTGGCATTCTAAAAAAGCAAATAAAACTCCATTTGAAAACACCCAGCTATAAGGGATGGAGTCAACACCTTCCGAAAGTGCTCATATAGTGCAGTAGAGGGAAACAACTCTGGCTTGAAAGGAAAATAAAAATCCCAAACAAATGGAGCAACAGCTATAAAATCAATGACCTAGTTTGGGTACACCTCCCAAATGATTTAGAAGTAGTAAAAGGAGAAATCAAGGAATTAGGAAAATATCCCAACACATACCACTGTGAAGTTCCAGAAAATGGAAGTTTAATACTAGTACACTGAAGTTGGTTAACTCCTCAAAGCTATGCCGCTCTTCTGGCTTAAGCAAGGCCTTATTTTGTTTTAAAGGAGCTGCTTAGCAGTCACAATCAAAGGTGTAGCAGAGGAAGCAGAAAATTGGAAGTCACGGGGAAATGTACAGGTCCGTAATGACATAGACCCCACTGGTCAAAAGTGGACATGGCTAGCAAACAAAACCATCTGTAAAAATGTAAGTAGAAACCATAACATAACCATGGGATATAATTCAGACATAGTTAAGTTCACCATACCAATCCATACCATAAGGTGTAATATCCCATGGAGATGGAATTGGGATCAATCCAAGTTATTAAATGACAGGGGGATAATTAAAGGAGACGCTCCGTCAGGAACAAACCTTAGTAGTCGCCTAATAAATGAAACAGATTGGGACTACTACATTTGGACATTTATCCGAAAGCATCCAGCAGATGGAATGTTTGGAATCAAATTAACTCGTTACCCATTAGGATTCTTTGCAAATGAAATATTCGATCAATTTGGGGTAGTACAGTGTATTTGGAACACTACGCAGCAAAACCCATCTTGTAATCCAAGGCAGGAGTCTGACAATTGGTGTAGAGCAGTAATTCATGTAAAAAAGAGCTTGTTACCATTCATATTGATACAGAGAACGCCACCACCCGAACGTACAAGTAACACACTGTTGTGGCACCTTACTAAACCAGAGTACAGCCCAACAGGGTACAGACTTACCTTCGAGGTTAATTGCACATATCCAAGTTGATCCAAGCGAAGTATCTGGACCGACTGGGCTCAAAGAAATCAGGACTTCATGTGGCAAGCTCAAATACAACCTCATTTTGAAGACATACTAAGCTTTGCACAAAGTCATGTAATCATAACTCAACAAATTACTTCCAAAATGCAGAGCTTCATAAATATGACTTATGAGAATTTAAACAAAATGCGACAAAATGAGCAAGCCCTTAAGAATAGAGTCATGTGGTTAAGTTGTATAGTACTACATAATTCAAGCCCATTCAAGGTAAACTTAGTCAAAAATCTTGAAGCCAAACACACGGAAGATGGTAACAAACCCAAAGTTACGTGTCATAGTCAAGTAGTACCAATACTTAATCAAGTTAATCGAGGAAATGTACAGTGGTTATGTTTAGTCCAACCTAAAACCGGAACCATTACATACACAAAATCTGGAGGAAAATACAATGGGCATGTACAGCCAATTACCTGTAACATCAAAGGTAAGTGTACAGTACCCACAGAGATACACTTAGAACAAAGGTGCATAGAAATGAGAAAGTGAAATGAGACCCACGTTCGAATATGTAAGCATTGTAATTGTAATGCGTATAATAAAACACAAAGGGTAGTCGTACAAGACTTTGACATGGATTGGAAAAATCTACCCCAAGATGAAGCTAATCACTTTTATGATAACTCTGGGAAACAAATTATAACCAAACCTCCTATTCCATACAAAGTAAGTGTTATAGTCCGATGTTTTGGGAACAGAACCCAGCGTATAACATAAGTATGTGCCATACACAGAAAATAACACAGATTAGTATGTATAACCAAAGTCTTTTAGTTACCTTTTGGGATGAAAGAACAGGCATTCCATTGCAAGCAGCATCACATTGGAGCATGCAAGACCCAATAGTAGTCAGCAACCTTGTTTCATGGGATGTGCATCTAAAGGCCTGTAACTTCACACGAATCAGCTTCAACAGAGAACAAAAGTGGCTCAGAATGTTTTCCACAGAAATGACTAATCATTTTATTAAGCTGCAAAACAAAAATGCTTTGCGAGTATTTAAAGCACCTAGCTCTAGCTTTATGGAAAGCATAGCAGCACTAGGACAAGAAGTAGGAGATGCAATATCCAAAGGAGTATCAGCAGTAAAAAGTATTGGACAATCATTATGGAATGCAATAAAAGGACTTTTGTCAGGACAATGGATACATTGGATTGTTATAGCTGTAGCTGGAATCATTGTATTGCTAATATCTGTAAAAGTAATAATGTATTTTGTAAACTGTCATCAACAACGACAGATACAAAAACTCAATACCAACATACCACTCATCGCTATATAGTCACAATGCCTAATAGGCATGGGGGATGTCACAGTAATAAGTATAAGTGTGTTGCCTACTAGCCATTGTTGAAAGGAGCCTGTATATAAATACACAAAAATGAAACCTAACAAAGTAAGTGATTTATAGTAAAATGAAACTTAAGTAACAGAATGACAATTAACGCACCAATCAAGTACTGAGCATACAAGGTTACTAGGTTACTTTAGAGCAACTGGAAAGTCCTAGGAATAGGCTTAAACCAGAAAAAAATTGCTCAAAACTGGGTCAGTGGAATAAAATGGGGATGCGCTAGATGCTGCATCCACACCTGACTATGGGACTTATGGCAAGGTGGAGTAGGAGGGGGCCATGACGCCAACTCATTTCATATAAACTGAGCTTAAGTGATCCCAATTTGGAGGAGAACTCCCTTGCAGAGCATCAAAGGAAAAATCGCAAGTAGTTCGTGTTGCAGCCTGATCAACTGCGCAGAGTCCCCGAGACAAATATCTCACTTTAAGTGAATAAGTCGCCTCGCCTGAAAGCCGTGGGACACCGAACCAGCAATGTCTCGTCTGACCCGGTAACAGAATAGAATAACCAAGTATGCTACGCCTACTGGTGTGGTAAGTATGAAATATAAATAAGACAAATAATACTGAAATCAATAAAGTAGTTGGAATTTGTAACTGTACTTGTAATCCTTTTTTTGTAGTATTATTATCAGCAGAAACAGAAGCAGAAATTTTTCTCGTAATTTTGTGTTTTGTGTGTTTGTGTATGTTGTGTTTTGTATTGTTTATGAAAGCTAAGCAGTTGTACAAGCGATCTAAAGAGTGGTAAGTTAGTTCCTAAATAATTAAAGCTTAATCCCGTCCCAAGTAGCCCTTCTCAGTACTTACCCTTCGCACTCCCACATTCCGACTCCAAACGAGCCGTACCCTTCAGCCCTGTAACTTTACCGCTCCCACACACTAACAATTTCCTCTGTGGATAGTCTTACTTCAGAATAAGTGTTTTGACATGTTAACTGGGAATAGTTATTCTGGAATTACTCCCCCCCCAACACAAGTCCTAAACTGAGTGTTTTAACTTTCAGTCAATCAAAAGAGAAACCCATTTGACTTGGCTTAAGATATGTATGTGTTGTGAAGGCTGTCCATTGCTGTGCAAAACTGGTCACAGGCTTCTGCTAGGTGTCCATTCAATCCTGCACAGTAATGCAGACATCACCTCTTGTTGCCTTTGTACTGCCATAAACAGTTTATGGTGGCGCAAAACAAAAGAAAATAGACATCTATATTCTATCACATTGCAATGTGGTTGCTAAAGAAGGTAGCAGTAATTTGTGCTGCTTTATTGTGATGGATGTCTATTTTCTTTATGGCAGGAGCGCACAGGCAGCCTGGAGGTTCCCATCCTCTCCAGCCACCGAGGGCAGCAGGTCTGTGGGCTTGTGGGTCTCAGTCTCGTGTGTCCCAGGATTTCCCACGCAGGATCAGGCCTCTAACTTCAGGATTGCCTTCATAGCTTTCCCTGCTTGCTTCCAGGTTCCCTGGAGTGTGTCTCTGAAAGCTGAGAAATGTAAGGTTCCCCACTTCCAGAGACATGCCCTTGGCAATAGGTATTTTAGCATTGTTCTCAGGTTGACTCAAAATGATGTTTCGCAGTTTCTATAGGAGTTACCGAACAGCAGTAAATAGGGCAGGATGTGGGGTGCTGAGCAGCACTGATATGCTGGTGCCCTGCCCCTGTCCTTGCCCCTCACTCTCAACCCACAGCTCCGCCAGTGCCACTCACTCCTGACCCACAGCCCCTGCCTGCCCCCGCCAGCTCCCTCCTGGCAGCAGCTTCATCCCAGCACCAGGATAGGAGTCCAGCTGCAGCTGTTCCACCTGCTGCTTTATGGCTCTGAGCAGTGCCAGCCCTTGCTGTCCTGCTCCCTGTTGCCTTGCGGCGCGTGAGGTGGGTGGTTAGCCCTCAGATACGAACAGGCCGGGGACGAAAGGGACACGGACTCAGATTGAAATGATGTAATAACTTGAAGCTTTACTCACAGTTTACACAGTGAAACGTCTTAACAACTGTCTGTGATTTCACAGTTCCAAGCAGCAACAACACGAACAATGACAGGAACAACAAAAACAACACAACACAACACGAGAGCTCAGTATATTTGAGTGATACAGTCGAGTGATACGTTCGAGTGGGGGGTGTCCAAGGGGGAGGATATCGTGGACGCAGGATCCTGGAAAGGGTGATCAGGCCTCTCCAAACTGTTGCGTGGATCCCCCTTGGGCCTGTGTTCTGCCCCTTTTATAAACTACAGAGCCAATCAGAATGTGCCTCGTGTACCTGCTGACTTTCAGTCAGGAGGCTGTGACTGCTGGCCATGCGGTCACGCACCCCATGTAACCCCTGATTTGCTGAGGCTACTTGATCACGTGCTCATCATGACTCCCTCACACTCTGAGCATAGTTTACCCTCATGTTTTACATTGGACTGGCGTTTGGTCATTCTGCATTTAGACACTCCCCATGCCTGTGCCTAGGCCCCAGAAATCCCCGTGCTGTTTCTGGGAAGCCCACAACTGGGGCTCAGGGACTGGGCTGAGCAAGCCCCTTCCCTACCTATGCACAAGATGCTCTAAGGTGGCAGACAGACGTTAAGCCCAGCACTAGTGTCCTTTCCTACCTGGAGCTCTCCCTCACTCCAACCTCCATCTTTCCCTTTCTCACATACCCCTGCTGCCACCTCCACTCCTCCCCCCAGCCCATTACATGCAAATGATTCCTGGGACCAGGAGCCCCCACAGTCTGGGGCAATATGTCCCCGCACCAGTGTAGGCATGGAGCATGGCTGCAGTGTAGCAGATGCCCCTGCAGCCATGGCTCCTACCAGCAGGTCCTGTCCCATCCTATCTGGCAGTGGGAACACAGGGTGTGAGATTTGTGGGCAGGTGTGGGGTTTGTGAGGAAAAGGGTGTGGGAAGTGGGTGTGGGTTTTGTGGGAGAGATTGGGAGAGTGTGTGGGGGTGAGGTTTGTGGGGGTAGTGTAGGGCTTGTGCAGGGGTTTGGGATAGTGTGGGGCTTGTGGGTGGATTATGGGGGACAGTGTAGGGGTGGGGAGACTGTGGGTGGGGGGACTGCTTGGGAGGGGTGGGTCCCACACCCACCACCTTGCATGGCGTGCAGCCTCCTGCAGCAGCAGCATTAGTGGTCATCAGGACACTCATGCCCACTCCTGCCGGAGACCCCCAGTGGCACGGTGCCACCTCAGACCACCAGCTGCACGTGGTGCTGGCCCCTCCCAACCCACATGCCCTCATGCAGACCTGGGCCTGGTCCTGCTGTCAGGCATGGCTTCTGGCACTGCAGGCAAAAGTTGTGTGCTCTTGGGCTGGGCCAGGTCCTGCCTCCATTTCCCCTCTGCACCGTCAGGATGGGCTGGTTCCATGCAGGAAGGTCCCGCCTTCTGCTCTCAGTGCCAGAAGCCCTGCGTGAAAGTAGGAGATGGTCCAATTCTGCCCAAGGGCAAGTGGGCCTGGCTGTGCCAGCACCATGTGCAGCCACCAGTCTGAGGTGGTGTCATGCCACTGGGAGTCTCTGCCATCATGGGGCATGAAGACCCTGATGGCTGCTGCTGCTGCTTCAGGGGGCTGTGCAACATGTGGAAGGGTGGGCATAGGATCCACCCCTCCCAAGCAGTCCCTACCACCCACAGTCCCTTCACCCCGCCACACCCACAGCACCTCTACCAACAACAGCCCTCCCCACCCACCCACCCATAATTCCCTCCACTCGCACAGTCCCCTAGGTCCCCACATCTCTGCTTACCTGGGGCAGAGCCTGGGTCTTATCTGCTGCAGCCTTGTGCCACTCCTTTTTCCCCCAGCAGGCTCAGGCAGCGTGCTGGGGCAGCAGGGGCATGGGGCAGCCATAGAGATTAGGGCTGTGTGAAGCTTCAGGTGCTGATTAAATTCAGAGGAGATTCTACCCATTTGGCAGCCAAATCTCTGAATCCAAATCGAATCAAGAGACCAAAAAAAAAGGTCTGAATCAATTCAAAGCTCTCCAAATTGATTCAAAAAAGATTCAGCGAGCTCAAGAGATTTGGTCAGTGCTCACTTGCTGCCCCTGAGAGCTGGGCCCGGACTCTGTGCCAGTTTAGTAGGGGGCGTGGGGGAGGGGCTAGAGGAGGGTGGAGAGGAACATGGGGGGAGAGCCACCAGGCACCATCCCCTGCCTGCTCCCCCAGCCCTCCTGAGCACCCCCTAACTGCCTGCTCTCCCAGCTCCAACAATGGTTCCCCCGCCCTGCCCCAGCATCCCGGCCCTTTAAAAAAAAAGCCTGCACTTACCAGCTGCTTCAGCAGCCTCAGGGCTTCTGGGGGCTCATGACAGAGCACCCCCTGCACAGCACAGGACAGTGGGGAGAAAGAGGGATCACCTCCCCACCTGGCAGCAGATGGTGGGTGTGGGGCTTTTTGTTTATTTATTTTTTATGAGCTGGGACGCTGGAGCTGGGCAGAGCAGCCATTGACAGGGCTGGGAGAGAGAGCGGCGGATGAAGCCTGTTTTATTCAGAGATTCAGCCAATTCAGTGGTGACTGAATCTCCAAATCTGATTTGGCAGAATTGATTCGGGACAGTGATTCAAATCACTGAATTGAATCACTTTCCCCGGAATCGGCCGAATCCAAATCCAAAGCGAATACTAGCCACAGGCTGAATAGAGATGCTCTGGCTCGGTACTAGAGCATTTGTCTGGGGGGACGCACCCTCCGGTTTCCTCAGGGCAGGCTCCAGGAGTGTGCTGTGTGTCACTTTTTTCTGTTGTGTAGTTTTTTGATATTGGCATTTCCCAGTATTGAATTTGGAGTCTGCACTGCATATTTGCAGCACGGGGAAAAAATTTGTTGTATGAGTTTGCGGAAAGCCAGAAGGACAACTGAAGCCCATCACGGGTAATGCACGAAGCCAGATAACGGGCATCATCTACTGCCCATGCCAAGGCGGTGCGTGAGCACACCTTGGCCAGGAACTGCAGTGCGTTGGCCAGGAAGAGCGGTGAAAATCCAACTGCTAGAAGACCTCCCTCCATGTAACCAGCAGCCATGACCCCTCCGGATGTGGAGCAAAACTTGCAGGCCCTAACACAAATTCTCAATGCACAGCAGCAAATGATGGAAAGGCAGCAGGACTGGCTGTGGCACGGCTTGATGGTATTTAGGATGCCTAAGATGACATAGGAAGATGACCTAGAGGCTTGCATCGAGGCCTTTAAATGACATGCCATTATGACAGGCCTATGTAAGGGGTATTGGGCCAGCCAGCTCAGAGCCATCATGGTTGGCAAGGCCCAGGCCACATATCATGCCCTTTCCTGCAAGGAAGCCTGGGATTACGACCGAGTAAAGACCGCCATACTATACCGGCTGGCAATTAATCTGTAACACTACCGGTGGCTCTTCAGGGCCAGAAAGGGACTGGATGAAAAGCGACCCTGACTCTTCCTACAGTTGCTGTGGGACCTCTTGAATAAGTGGCTAAATCCCACGTCCTGCGACTGAGACACTCTCACAGATCAGATACTGCTGGAGCAGTTTATTAATGATTTAGAAGAATGCACACAGCATTGGGTGCGCCAACATTCACCCTGTAATTGCGAAGAGGCACTTCTCCAAAGAGTGTCAGAGCGAACCTGCTGAGTGATGGCGCCCCGATAATATGGCAAGGGGGCTGATGGAGGGACAAAAAGAACCAGACCAGTTGGAACCCGTGGACTGCAGCTATGTCACTGGGGGAGAAAGCGTGGTTTGGAGGCATCTGGTAACAAAAGCTTGGGGTAGGAAATGCCCCGTTCAAGCCATCCTGGATTCAGGGTGTGCCCAATCATTGGTAAGGGCTGATCTGGTCACCCTGCAGACACGCTCGATGTTCATGACGTGACCAGTAGCCAACCATTCCAGGAAGCACAGGAAGAGGATGCCAGCCTTCAGGAGCTAAGGTCCCAGGCTCTGACCCTCACCACCACTTCGACGTTGGGACCTGGGGATGTTCCTCAATTTGAGGTAAGACACCAACTCCTATACCGGGTTCACCCCAAAAGGGAAGGGGAGCCCGAGAGAATACAGCTCATGGCTCCCACTCACTTCTGTCACACTATCTGGCACCTCACCCATTCCAACCCCACTGGAGGCCATATGGGTCAGGACAAAACAACAGCCCATATAGCCTGATGGTTCTTTTGGTCCAGGATGGGGGAGGACATGGCACGTCACTCTCCCGCTTGCCCTGAATGTCAAAAAGCCAGGGAAGACCACCCCGCATGGGCACCTTTTTCAAGGGTAGCCCTTGATATAGTCAGGCCTCTCCCTTGCTCTAGTGTGGACCACCAATATATATTAGTACTAGTCGATTACGCCATGCGGTACCTGAAGGCTATACCATTGCAAACGGTGACTGCCCCACGAATTGCAGAAGAGCTGGTTAAAACAATGGCCAGGATGGGAATTCCCCAAGAAATCATTATCAATCAAGGATGCAATTTTATGTCAGAAGTACTGTGGACAGTCTGCCATATGCTGCAAATACAATACCTTCGTACTTCAATGTACCACCCACAGACAAATGGGTTGGTAGAGAGACTGAACGGGACCATCAAGAGAATGCTCTGTTGCTGCATACAAGGGGACCCATGGGAGTGGGACCTACTCCTCCCTTTGGTTCTGTTCATCCTGAGAGATACCCCACAGGATTCACTAAAATGCTCTTCCTTTAAACTGGTGCTAGGTCACCGCCCTCGTGGTCTGCTACAAGCACTGAGAGAGGATTGGGAGCTCGGCAGTGGAGAAACAAAAGACCCGACATCATACCATCAACAGTTCCAAAGACGGTACAACCAGCTGGTGATTTTGCTAGGAGTAACCTTCAAGAAGTACAATTCCACCAAAAGGAGAGATACGATGCCCACACCAAGGAGTGGGAATTTAGACCGGGACAAAGAGTGCTGGTATTATTACCTACATCCTCCAGAAAATTGTTAACTCAATGGCAGGGTCCCTTTGAAGTGATACACCAAATAGGCCCAGTGGACTAAGAGGTACACTGCCCTGGCCACCTCCAAGGAAAACAAATATATTACATCAATCTCCTATGAGAGTGGCGCGGGCCCGAGGGGTGGGCGGCCTTCTCAGAAGCTGAGATGGAAGACCTGGGACCGCAGAGCGTGATGCAGGGGAAGACTGAGGAGGCACCGGAAAGACAGGTCCAGATAGGAAGGGAGCTATCCGAGATGCAGAAATCTGAAGTAAAGGCTCTAGTAGAAGAATTCCACGATGTGTTTAAGGAGGAACCAGGATGGGTCCAAGGAGTCTACCACTCCATACAAACACCCCTGGGCACCGTAGTGCGAGAAAGATGGTGACCGGTGCCTCATCATCTTTCCGGTGAGATACGAGATGAAATCAGCAAAACGATCAAACAAGGAATTATACGCCCGTCCCGTAGTCCATGGCATAACCCCCTGGTCCCGGTGCCAAAACCTGACAGCTCCTCACAATTGTGCATTGATTACTGATGACTAAACAACATAGCGATCTTCAACGCATTCCCCATGCCTAATGTCATGGAGCTGGTAGACTGCATAGGCAATGCCTAGTATATCTCAACCTTAGATCTAGCAAAGGGATACTGGCAGATCCCGGTAGTGCACAGTGATCAACATAAAACCACTTTGGGGACACCATGGGGACTATACGAATGTATTTGTATGCCATTTGGGCTCCACGGGGCAGCCACAACGTTCCAGCACCTAATGGATCGGATATTTGCCCCGCATACTGAATATACTGCAGCTTACATCGATGATATAGTGGCATTCACCCAAACATGGGCACAGCACAGAAAAGCCTTACGGGTGTCAACAGAATTAAAGATGGGTCTGACAGCAAACCCAAAGAAATGCATACTAGCCCAGAAACAGACTAAATAGCTCAGGTTTCTGGTTGGACACAGCACAATACAACCATTAAATGATAAAGTGGAAAACATCCAAAAATTTCAGGCACCATGAACCTTCAAGCAACTACAATCCTTTTTAGGTTTAACCAATTACTACAGACGGTTCCTTCCCCAGTTTCCCAAATTAGCAGCACCCCTTTCTGAAGCACTAAAGGGACAACGAATGGGAGGGATAAGGTGGACAGATGAAATGAGGTGAAATTTTGACCTATTAAAAAAGGCCTTATGTGAAGAAGTAGTGATACATACCCCTGACTTCCAAAAACCTTTTATTTTACAGACTGATGCCTCTGAAACAGCAGTGGGGGCTGTGTTGACCCAGAAAGACACTGAAACGGAGAGGCCAGTCACCTATGCCAATAAAAAGCTACTGCCCCCAGAAACAAGGTACACCTCCATAGAACGGGAGTGTCTGGCGATCCGCTGGGTTGTGGAGCACTTCAGGTATTACCTGATGGGGAAAGAACTCACATTAGTAACAGATCACGCCCCCTTGAAGTGGCTGAGCTCAACTGAAATAGATAATGCCTATATCACAAGGTGGGCCCTAGCACTCCAACCCTTCAAATTTCATATATTACATCGCCCAGGAAAAAATAACATAAGGGCGGACTTCCTATCCAGGTGCGGAGAGGACTCCAGAGATGAAGTTGGTCCACAACAAATTAAAGAAACAACCGTTGACGCAGGTAGAAACCTAATGCAATGGAATGAAATGCCCCATGGCTGCTTGGGCAGGGAGGGAGGGTTGTGTCCTGGAGATAAGGAGAAGCGGGACCTATAGGATCCTATGACCCCAGCTGACTTCCTGCCCTTCGGGCAGGGGGCTGGACTCAATCTTCCAAGGTCCCTTCTAGCCCTAATGTCTATGAAATCTATGAAATCTATGAAAACTATGACCGGGAAGCCCCATCTGTGGGGCTCGACACTGAAAAAGATCCCAAAATGGAGGAAAAAACCAAAACATTTACTTACCTGTGGCAGAAGAAACTCTGGAACACTGAAGGGAAGAGCCCACGTGGTTCACAAGCCATGCCTTTTTGCAATTAAGGCTGGCAGATGATGTCATGAGGATGCACCAGCCAGCAAGAATAAAAGCAGCTGCCGGCAGCAGGGAGGGGAGAGCAAGTGAGGAGGTGGAGGCTCTCTGCGCCGGCAAAGGAGGGAGCCAGCGTGATCAGAGAGTGCCTGGATGGCGAACGGCAGCAGAAGTTGCAAGGGATCTCCCCACCTGGGGTATTGAAATCGAGCCCCAAAAGGGGTGGAGCATTTGAGGTGACTCACCCCTGAAATTGCTGGGGATACTCGGTGGTGGAGCCATTGAGCTATGGTACACGGAGGGAAAGGCTGAAGCACACCTGGAGTCCACCGTTGATGGCCAATTGAGGCTTCTTTCCGTGTGATGTTGCTCCAGAAGGGAGTCCCCAGCTGGACCTTCTGGGTGGACAGGCGGGGTGCTGGTCACGTCAAAGAGGGGGCCATTGCGGCTCATTCTTTGTTCCCTTTTATTCCTCTCTGGCAGACTTTGGTGACTCCCCAGTTCTCCGGCTTACCCAATCCAGGGGTCGTTGACCTCGAGGGAAGTCCGTCTTGATAGCTGCTGGATGGCAGCTGTCAGCCCCAGGGGTCAGGTCTGCAGGTATGTGCAGTCGTTAGAGTCCATTGATGAATTTTGATTGATTCACTGCCGTGGTGAATAGAGCTCTGGAACGGTTGATCAGGGGGCATTTCAAGGGTCTGTTTCCAGAGTTGATTAGTTCAAACCGGGGCTTCCACGCCTTTAACAGTGAAGTTTCAGGGAGTTCCTGGCTCTGTATTTGTTTATCCAGACTAGCTACTGTGTTACACAGTCAACCATGATTCATTCCGGGACCGATATTTTCACTACAGTTACACCTTATATAAAAATAATAATAATATAATAAGAGAAAAAGAGAGGAAGGAAGAAAAGGTAGAAAAGAGAAAGCATCCCCAAAAGGGGGCAAATACTGCAAAAGGGGCTTTTGCCATATGGAGGAGCTTCACATTTGAGGGGTGGGGGCAGGTAAAAAGGTTTCTTGCTACATTATTCCCCAACTTGACATTGGCCCTCAGGGTGATGTCACTGTAATATTTGGCCTAATGCTTTAGCCTCATCTATTTTAGCACGTACAGTACGTAGGGTGTCAATGAGTTTACAGTACAGGAATATAGTTAGGAATGTTAAAATTATCATTAGGGTGAAGAGTATTACAACAGGGTGGATTTTTCTTTGATTTTGGTGAGTTCCTGGGTGACTTGGTGGTTATTAGTTTGGATGATAGTATAGGTTTTGTTGGCTTGGGACTGTAATGCTTGCAGGGCTGGTTGGAGTTCTGGGTGTGTGGCAGCATGTCTGAGGGCTTGGGGGGATGTACCTAGGTGGATTGGGGTAAGTTTAGATTTCAAAAGGCTGTACTGTGGGGTGATTGACTGAGGTATCATGGTCCTCTTTCTGTACTGAATGTCACACCCAGTGATGGATCTGACATCACATAGACAGATGTTGTGTTGCAGGCCAGTAATATTATAAAATTCATTCACTGTAATGGATTGACGAAGGGTATGGAGACAAACACATCCAAAACCAATGCTGACAAGTAGGGATTGAGCACTGGGGTCTTTGAACATTACATAGGGACAAATTGAAAAATCAGGGTCAAAACAAAGGGTTTGGGCTGTAACATAAGTTCTTCAGAAAGGAAACTGGAGCCAACATCCTCACAGTTATTGACTGCAATGGCTTCCAATTGGCCATTAGGTTGTTTTAAAGCCCAATGTTTGCCTGTTTGTGGGATCATGAAAGTGTCATTGATCTGGCTCCCCAATTTTATTATTGGGAATACTTGATTTATTTTACCACTAACCACCCCCATGATTATAAGATCGATAGACCACAAATTTGATCAAAGCTGAATTGTGTTAGCCAGTCATAAGGGGTTAAATGTGGAGACTGCCTGGTTTCCTTTCTTAACAGATTTTGTAGTTCTAGGGGGATGTGTCCTTTCAGGAATTGCAGTATAATACCCTTAATTACGTCCAGGTACCATACCTGGACCTGGGTACACATGAGGGCAAGAGAGGTGTTTTGCCTTAGGGCTATGTTTGCTTCAGTTAGGGTGTGGGAATCCTGGGAAGCTACTTCAGTCATCCACTGCATAAGGGAGGCAATAGAGACACTTAAGTGAATAGAGGTTTCAAAATTGTCCCTTGTAGGTCCATCCAAGTGGTGAAGCAGATTTCCCACAGGTACCAATCTGTTCCGGAGCACCTCTGTGTTCATGGTATTAAAGATACCGGTGCCAGTACCCATTGCTCCCAGCACTGCATATAGCGATCATTGGTGTCATGGGCCACTGGATCCAGAGCTGTTAGAAGGCTCATATGTGAGCTGCTGAGTGCAAGCCTGCCATCCAGCACTTAGCAGGATGACATAATTGGCACACTGTGGATACAACTGGGTGATGCTGTGGGATTGCAGATTGAGAGTGGCATTCCACAGGGATTGTGTCATATTAGTCTATAAAGGTTTACTGATATCCTGCTTTACTAAGAAAGGTCCAATCACATGTCTTTGTGCTTTGTCATGGATTATGATTTCTGCGGCTAGGGTTGGGGAGTCCTTGGAAGTAGAAGCTTCCCACAGTCCAGAGCTGGATAATGAGAAGTCATACACTAGGGTGCCACAGCTGGATAGGGGACGCTCCTCAGGGCAGCTGGTGGCATTGAGGGTAAAGTCTATGAGTTCAGATTTTGGATGGGTGAAGTTGACAGCCAACTGTCCTTGTGGAAAGCTGATGATCATTCATGCTGGGATGTCTGGACTAGTACTATTGCTGCCCCAGCACACCTGGATGGTGTGTTCCCCAGCAGGCAGGGGACTGGAAAGGTTCCACGCTATACAGGAACAGGGGGGGAGGTGGTGGTGGAGAGGGTATGGTTGTGGACACCATGGGGGCAGGCGTGTGTCTGGGTAAATGGAGCAGTCTAAAAACACAGGAGTGCCCAGTACTCCCAGTCAGTCTATCCCGCATCCACCCTGGCATTACCCTTCCTTCTGCTGGAATGGGAATTCTGTTGGTTCTCCAGACTTTACCACCCTGGTAATCCTGGATTTCTCTACCAGGATTCAATCCTACATGAACACACACTGCATGGGGATCGCACCTAGATTTGAGAAAAATGACAAGGTGGGAGGAATCATGCAAGTTAAATTCATGTATGCCATTCCAAATCCAACAGGAGTGGGCTGCCCAATGTTTGCAGCCTTTCTGCTGAGAGGTCGGCCACTGTAGGTCCTGGATGCCTTCCAGGCTAGTATCACTGCTAGCCACCTCCAGACAGCATTTGACACCTTTGCTTTGTAATGTCAGTTCACTGTTTGAATCACAGTGAAGGCTGGCAGTAAGCAGGAGGATCCACATGGAAAGGATTTCCCGCAGACCTAGGATCTCCATGTTGAAAGCTTTAGTATTAAAACAAAACAAAAGAAAACAGAATTGGCTCGAGGGGTAGGGGAAAGGGATCAGGTAAATTAGTCAGATGTGTGCCTGCTTTAATGCAAGTCTTTGTAGACCAATGGGGTGACTACCTATAAGAGGGTGGTCGTCATAAGTCAAGGACTTCTCTGGCCTTTCCCTGCCTCAACATTGGGGTGAGCACTGATCAGCTTGTCTGATGCGTATTTTCCTACACATCAGACATGGATCCTATGCATTTCCATGGAGCCGTTCCTTCCTCCTAGCCAAGAAGGGTGGCCAGCAGGGTTAAGAGATTGTTTACCTGGTTCCTCACAAGTCAGGCAGTTTTACTCCTTCACTTCTCAAACCTCTCTTCTCATGATGAAGGGAAGTATCCTATTAGGACAAGGTTAGATTCAAGGTTAGGTTTATTCTGCCCCTTTGAACAGTTTCAGTTGTGACACATGCACCCCTTTCCCAGATTCTCCTTTATCAATTTGGACCACAGTTGGGCTCAATCAATTAATGATAGTGAAGGGTCCAACCCATTTGGACTCTAGGACATGTGCCTTTGGGGTGGGTCTAAGATACATGACCAACTGTCCAATTTCCCAAAGCGGTCGACGCCCCCACCCATTGGTTTGATCCGACTAAGTTCGACCTCCGCCACTACATCGGGGGGCCGGTACAGGACAGAGGGGCATGACAGGAGGCACCCAAGCGCAGTGGGATTGAGCCTGGACACCACCCATTCCTTAGCTGTCCTGGGCTGGTGTGTGAGGGTGTCGGTTGGCTGGATGGACAAATAGCCCCCTAACTTTCCATTCTGTGCGACCTGGTGGTAGGCAATGTGGGCCCAAAGGCCGTCCGCGTCGGTGGACGGAGGCCGCTGATGGTTCGCCCACAGACAATACTTTACTAAGGGGTCTGCATGTGTTTTCCCTTCTCATCTCAGAGTTCCCATCCTCATCGCCATTTGGCGGGCAGTGTGAGTAAAACGCCCTGGGCGAGAACGAAGAGGTAATAACACAGAGGCAGAGTCCCTTGGCACTTAAAGAGTAATGTAAAAAGTTTTATTTTTGTACTCACGTTGGCAGTGAGGCTCAGTTCTCTTAAAGCTGTTACAGAAACTGCAGTTATTCACTCCCCTGGGAGAGATCACTCGTTCGGGATACGGAGGGGTCACCCTGGGTTTTGGATATCGGTGGGCATTCGCGAGACTGAGATAGAATTGGCCAGATTCCACCCTGTTCGCTTAGTCTCGGACTCCTGAGTGATTTCTTCCGGATTCCTTGGTTGTTTTATAAGGCTGCCACAATTTTCAGTGTCCCCGTGAAACAATTGGCTTGTATTATTCTGTAAGTTCCCTTATATGGTGGTCTCCCCCTGGGTTTGAGGGAGTGCCCAACAGTTACGGCAATAGCGTGACAATATACGCAATGGCTGCGGCTGCTATCTGTGAGTTAGTACATGGCGGCTGCTTATCTGTAAATTAGTACAGTCAGTACTTTCCTAAAAATGACAGCTGGTCACTCGGGAGCAAGCAGCAAATATTATACAACACCTCTCACTGGTGCCGCCTGAGATACATTTCACTAACCTCCACCCGGAGCCAGGGCCGGATCCTGCCCCCCGCGAACGAGGCCGGCGGGAAGGTGAAGATCGGGGCCCAGGTGTCAGCATCGAGAAACGACACCCGCCCCAATGTGCAGTCCAGATACACCCCCACCCTGCTGGGCGCCCGGTCCAGGGGCAGGGGGGTGGGAACAGGGGCAGTGAGAGCCTCGTACTGATCCCCATTGCACCGCACAGCCCAGACCCCCTCCTCGGGGCTAAAGTTGATCCATCCCTCCCTCCTCACAGACTCTCTGGCCACCCCCACGGCCCACCATCCCCCCTCCCCCACCTCCACCTCCCACCAGTGTCTCCCGGAGGTGAATCCCTCACGGCCCAGGACACAGCACCAACTGTCAAATCTCTCAGGATTGTAGGGCAGGCGCTGCCGTGTGTGTGTCCGTCTCACACTTTTCCCATCCTCAGAGAGGTCGAGCTCAGGATGAGCCGTGTCTGGATCCAGAGTTACGTCGTCTGCGGGGAAAGGAGACAACAGGAGCGTGAGGAGCAGCGCTCAGCCCGAGGACAGGCTGTGATCAAGGCAGGGGCAGCTTTGGCTGCAGCTGGAGGTGAAGCCGGGATTGACCCGAGCAGGAAGGAACCCGGAGACCTCAGCAAAGGGCAGGGCCGATTCCCCCCTGGCAGGAAGAGACGGGCCAGGGACAGAAACACGCCGGCTGGGCCAGGGCTGGGACATGGGATCGTTCCCCTCCTGCACCTGCCGGTCACAGGCAGGGATGAGAGACCCTGGGGGCTCAGGAGAGCCTGGCAGAGGGTGTGAAGGGGAGAGCATGGATACAGCTGATCTCCCTCTGCACTGTCCACTGCCTGTCTTCAGTCCCACAATGTTAAACCTTTCCCTCTCTCATATTTTGGGGCCATTTCCCAGGGAGACATTCCCACTCCAGCAACTCACAGCCAAAGAAATATAAAATTTGGACCAGAACAGTCCTCATATCACAAAGATTAGTTGTGTCCCAGGCTTCAAGTGCAGGTCCAATTTCCCAAGTTTCCAGAGCTTACCCAAAAGGAACAACATAGCAGATGGGAGGGAGTAAAATATATATACAAATAGGAAGGGTTTAAGGCAAAAATGGAGAGATAATGTGTGGGGAAGAGGGAGTGAGGAAGCCGTAAGTGACTCATGTAAACAGAAGGTAATTGTGTTAAAAGCCAGGAATGTACGTGGTGCCATAATAAGGAGAGCTGGAGTATTGCTGGAGCTCTGCCGGGCCAGGAATGTCCAGGAGGCAATGATGTTTTGTGGTATCTCTTACTAGTCTGACAGTATAGCTGGAAGAGCAGTTGGATAAACTTTTGGGCATCAACTGCCCTTTCTCTCATAAATGAGGAAAGATGAAAGATTATATCATGATGGTTGGATGGAAAAGGAAAGCAACCCCAAAAACGACTGAAATTATAGCAGCTTGCCCACTCCTCCAACTCATGGTAAGAGATTCCTTGTTGGAAACGTCTGCTCCATCTGTCTGGGCCTGCAGGAAGTAGAGTCTAGAGGAGTAGTCCCCAAACAGTCTCTACAAGTCAGTGGCTGAATCAAGAACAGCTGTGTCCCCAGCAGGGAACAGTGGAAATAAAAGGAGAGTCACATCCCCTCGTGGACAGGGTGGATGACTGTGGGAGAGAAAAGCTGGATGCTTCCTCTCTCTCATCATCACTCATTGTAACTGCAATCAAACTTTGGGGAAGAAAAAGCAGGAGGAAAGGAGTGAAAGCTATGGGAGAGTAAACAGACACACGGGAAGACAGCACAAAGAGGAAGAGATAGCAGTACTGGGTAGGAAGGAGACAGCAGAGAAAAGCAAAGGGAAGGAAGCAGAGATAGACAAAGGGAAAAGGAACCAAAAACTAGCAGCTTAGACAACGTTGTCTTGGTGTATGAATGTTCAAACAGGAGCTCACACAACTCCTCCACTCAGCCACCCTGGCCAACTCCAGTCCCTTCCAACGCCCCTTTGTCCAGGTCTGTTCAGCAGGCAGCTTCCTGCTCTGTCCTCCGACTTTCTGGTCAGCCTCAAGTCCCTTTTCATTGTTGTTCCACCCAAACTTATTCTGATCCTGGCCCCACAATACTCAGACCTTCCAGTCTTTCCTCCTTCATATTTTCTCACGGAAGTGTCTTTCTCCCTGGTACCTTTATTATGGTGTATATTTTAAATCTCCTTTCTCACCTTAGTTTGTTGCTTGAAATACCAATATTTTTCATGCTTTCTTCTTGATTTAATCTTAATTCTTATTTTCCTCATTTCCAATTTCTGTATTTGTAGGGCTGTTCTTTCAGACAGAAAGTTCACTTTGCCTCTTTTCCACAGATCAGGACTTTGTCCTGCCTTGTTCCTAACAGGCAATAAGGGAGGTAGGAACAGCAGCAAGTATTGGTTGAGGCAGAGCAGGCCCGGCTTGTGAGAGTGGCTGGGGCACTTTGCTGGCTGTGTAGCCAAACATGGCAGGAAACTGCGGAGAAGGGGAAGATGAAGAGGAAGGGAGGAAGGACCTCTCAGAAAGCTTTCCAGGAGACAGGCAAAGAAAGATCTGAAGGAGGAGGAGGTGCAGTCCCAGCCAGATCCATTATTGTCACGGGCTGCCACATCTCATGGTGTGCTTTGAAATGCATGAGGATTCATAGATTTCATAGATTTCATAGACATTAGGGCTGGAAGGGACCTCGGAAGATCATCGAGTCCAGCCCCCTGCCCAAGGGCAGGAAGTCAGCTGGGGTCATAGGATCCCAGCAAGATAAGCATCCAGTTTCATCTTGAAGGTGTTCAATGAAGGCGCTTGAACCACCTCTGGTGGCAGGCTGTTCCAGACCTTGGGGGCTCGGACAGTAAAGAATTTCTTCCTTATGTCCAGCCTGAAACAATCTTGAAGTAGTTTGTGACCATTTGACCTCGTCATCCCTTGGGGCGCTCTGGTGAACAAACGTTCCCCCAGATACTGGTGGTCACCCCTGATAAACTTATAGGTGGCCATCAGATCACCCCTGAGCCTGCGCTTTTCCAGGCTAAAGAGCCCCAGGGCTCTCAGCCTGTCATCGTAGGGTCTGCTTCCCTGACCTCTGATCATGCGCGTGGCTCTTCTCTGGACTCTCTCAAGCTTCTCCACATCCTTTTTGAATTGTGGAGCCCAAAACTGAACGCAGTACTCCAGCTGCGGCCTCACTAAGGCCAAGTACAAGGGGAGAATGACGTCCCGGGATTTGCTTGAGAAGCATCTATGGATGCAAGCCAGCGTTTTGGTCACTTTACTAGCCGCCACATCGCATTGCAGGCTCATGTTCATCTTGTGGTCAACGATGACCCCCAAGTCTCTTTCTTCCATAGTGCTAGCCAACATAGCACTACCGAGCCTATAAGGATGCTGCGGGTTTTTTTTCCCAAGGTGGAGAACCTTGCATTTATCGGCGTTGAACACCATCAGATTCTCGTCCGCCCACTTGCTGAGCCTGTCCAGGTCAGCCTGGATCATCCGCCTGTCTTCTGGTGTGGATGCTTTGCACCAAAGTTTGGTGTCATCGGCGAACTTGGCCAGTCTGCTTCTGACTCCAGTGTCCACATCATTAATGAAGATGTTGAACAGTATGGGTCCAAGGACAGAGCCTTGGGGGACCCCACTGGTCACAGGGCATCACGATGAGTGACTTCCATCAATTACTATCCTCTGGGTCCGACCCCGGAGCCAATTTTCCAGCCAGTGGATCGTGGAGGACCCAAGGCGACAATTGGCCAGTTTCTCCAAAAGGCGATCAAGGGGCACCAGATCGAAGGCTTTTTTGAAGTCAAGATATATGACATCAAGCTCTTCTCCCTTGTCCAGGTGATAGGTCACCTGGTCGTAGAAGGAAAGGAGATTGGTCAAGCAAGACCTACCCGCAACAAACCCGTGCTGGCTAGCCCTTAAGATGTTGATGTCAGCCAGTCCATTAAGGATGGCCTCTTTAATAAACTTTTGTAAGATCTTCCCCAGGATAGAAGTCAGGCTAATGGGCCTATAGTTAGCCGGATCCACTTTCCTCCCTTTCTTGAAGATAGGCACCACATTGGCCTTCTTCCAGTCTTCGGGCACTACACCAGAGCGCCAGGAGTTTTCAAAGATCCGCGCTAGAGGCTGGGCTATGGTGCTCACCAGCTCCTTGAGTACCCTGGGGTGAAGATTGTCAGGGCCGGCTGACTTGAAGGTATCCAGTTTCTCAAGATGTTCCTTCAAAAAGTCAGCATTAATGGAGGGCAGGGGATCACCCTCACCCGGATTTCCCTGTCCTGTAGCGGGCATGGGCGTCCCGTGGGGCTGATGAAAGACTGACGCAAAATACCTATTTAACAGGTTGGCTTTTTCCTGGGCGTCAGTTGTCAGTTGCCCCATCTGGTTCAGCAGGGGTCCAATGTTCCCCTGCTTCTCCTCCGGCTCCCCACATATCTGAAAAAGGACTTTTTATGATGTGAGAGTCCTGCCATGAGGAGTGACATCCCCACCCACTGGCAGATTGGTATGTATCGTATGGGGCATGGACACACATAATGCTCAGGGCAGAAACACATTCTCCACCCTGGGCAGGTGCTCTGGCAGCTTGAGGGAGCTTGAAGGGACCAATCCTGATCTCTTCAGGCCTCTGAGGGACTCAGCTGGTTTCTCCATGTATAGAAAGGCCTGGGGCACATCACTGTAAGCTGGGAAACCAGTGTGTGTCCCAGTGTGGAGGCATGGGACTCAGGGAATACTGTGTGCCTCATGCCTTCGCTCCAAGATTTGTCTGACCTGAGGCCTCCACCCTGGGACCTGTGCTGGGTCCTGCACTGACCCATGCCTCGTGCAGAGGAACAGATCAGTGTGAGTCCCAGTGTAGGGGGGCACAGGAGCTGAATAATCTCCACTGCCCTACGCCCCTAGGCCTGGACCATGCTGACCCACACTGGAGATACCTCGGCTCCTGCCCCCACCTCTCCCTCCAGCCCATCCTGAAATGTGCCTCTGCCTGAAGCATGGGTCAGTGTGGATCTGGACGAGGGGACACAGGACACCAGGGATTCCCTGGCATCTGTCATTGCAGGACCTGACGTGAGGCAGAGGGGGACAGGGAACACAATGCCTGTTGTCCCCCATCAGGCAGGAGACCCAATGTGGGACAACGGGCAATGTGTGTCATTCAGTAAAGCAGATCAGTGTCTAACGTGATCCCTTTCAATTTGGAAATGTCTGTTTCTAGGCTTAGACTAGGTGAAATGCATCTTAATTAACTTAAAACAGCCTGTTACAGTGGTTTTAAAGCCTTGTGGAACTGATTAATTTTGTACCTAGACAATCAAGTGTTCTTTTGAACCAGTTCACTGTACTTTGGTTCAGCAGACACCAAATGGTCTGTGACATGGGTCTGGTCAGTCATCCAGACATCCCACATTGCATTGTTCCTCTCACCTCCACCCTGCTGCCCACTGCTAAAACTGGCTACTGTGGTATTTGGCCAGAGTACTACTGTCCCCCACTTTTTTCCCTCCTTTATTGATTAGCTCCATTGAACCCACTCACTGTGAGACATCCTGGGCTGGGTGCTCACTCTGCCCCCGCCCTGGTTGTCAGAACCACTGCACTTCAGTGCTTAAAGGATAACCATCTTACCTTGAATGCTAGGGCACTGTACGTGTGGGCACCTCTGACAAACAACAGTTGTGAACCGGCCCCCAATCCGTGACATTTTGGAACTGTTCAATTGTTATGTGTCTGCACACCCCATAAGAACATAAAAACTGCCATACTGAGTCAGTCCAATGATAAATCTAGTCCAGTATCCTATCTAGAGTGATCTTGTACTTATTCCCATATTCATTATCCTCCCTGCCATCCACCAGTACTGGTCTAGAAAACCCAGAAGACCCATCTCCATTCATTCTGAACAGCAGCTATTAATACATATATTAATCTCAATAGTATTAATCTATTAAAGGATCTAAACTAATAGGTTCCCAGTGCTGGAGATATGTGGCAATTGATATAATCTGAACATTGTACCTTTTTCCAAAGGCGGTGCAGTTTGCCTCAGCCCTGAAAGCAACCACAGAATCAGATATGAGAATTCATTAGAAGAGATGTATAAACAAGACATTACTGCATGCAATGTCACATTGGGAAAAAAACATCTAAAATTTCAGTGTGTCGAAATTAATAACCAAGACACAGACACTGTGATGGCTTCTCTGTCAGAGGACCACACACTTATCAGTCTTTGATATTTCTTAGGTCTCTATTGCTGACATAGTTGTTGATACTAAAGAAAACTTTCCCTACAGACACTCTTTAGAAGCATGAGAAGACTATTCATGAAGACCTGTTCCTGCTGCCTTTCATATAATGGAAAATCCCACCTTGAGTTAAATGCAGGAAGACGCCTATGGAGTAATTGTGGCAGGAGGCAGAAGTGTTTCCTTCTACTTCCAGGTAATACGACATAAACCTTCTGGGAGAACTGTCACATAGGAGGGGATTTGGACTTTCCACTTCAGAGTTGCCAGCTCTGGCAAGTGTTTGTCCATGCAGATAGGACACCACTTTGAGGAAAGGGGGTCAACAGACTTAAACAACAACACAGAAGAGACAAGAAATTATGGGCTGTGGGTCCAATGTTCAGAACTATCCAAGTGACTTAGGCATGTATGAGTCTAAGACTAAACGACAGCCTCCCATCAAAATTGTGCTCATATCATTATTGACCTACAGGCCTCTTTGTCAAGTTTCTATTATCTCTTCATACAACCTCTACTTGGGCCAGGCAGGCTTTCAAAGACAAGACAGATGCTGCTTCTAAGTGACTCATTCTTTGCAGGAACCAAAAGCTGAGGATATATTCAATGTGTGAGTGATTTAACATATTCTTATTATGTACCCATCTCCTGGACAGCCACAGAGCAGAGAGATTTTAGACCCATTGGGCATGTCCAGACAAGCACGCACGTGCATATTGCCCCACCTCAAACCCCTTTGAGGCGGGGCAACAGGCACGTGTGGGCACGAAAAAATGCAGCGCGGGCAGAAAATTGGACCCTTGGCTATCCAGGGGTCTAAAAAAAACCGTTCCACAATAGAGTGGAGCAAGGCACGGTTCAAGACTGTGCCTAGAGCCAGTCCTCCAAGAGAGACGCTCATGTTTTGGCCAGAGCATCTTTTTTGTGTTCCTGCTGCCCCTGACACTGTGGCAGGCAGATGTGGGGGGTGGTTTGGAAAGTGGCGGGGGGTGGGGGGCGAGGACTTGGCCCACATCCCTGAGGCTCACTGATCTGGCTTTGCACTGGAACAGGTCACGTGGCTCCGGGAGGCGCGCACAGGAGCTGTGCCTCATAGATTCATAGATGTTAGGGTCGGACGGGGCCTCAATAGATCATTGAGTCCGACCTCCTGCATAGGCAGGAAAGAGTGCTGGGTTCAGATGACCCCAGCCAGATGCCCATCTAACCTCTTTTTGAAGACCCCCAGGGAAGGGGAGAGCACCACCTTCCTTGGGAGCCCGTTCCTAAGTTCCTAAGACTTTGACTGGAAAGGAAAAACGGGAATTGGAACAACAGGAAGAGACCACTGATTCAATATGAGCTTTCATTACCTGGACAGATCACAGCTCTTTTCCACCCTGAAACAAAGAGAAATAGCGGTGAGCATTTATCTCAACAAATGCAGGTGTAAAAGGATTCTTGGATGAGGAGCATCTGGCCAAAGCAAAAGTCAGGGAAGACCAGAGTGATGCTGGACACAAATGGGGCAACATGTGGAAAGACATGCTGGGACACTGTCCTTCCACGTCAATAAATCCATGCAGACCTCACCCATCAAAGTGATATTAAATCTCTAGGTCACTCTCTAAACTGCAGTGGCCAGGGCACCTCAGTATCCAAAGACATCACTGACTTGGACCTGCTGTACCATTTCCTTTGGGTGGGCCTAGCTCCAGAGATACTCTCGTTATTGCCATATAGGGTGGATTGCCATTAGTCATTCTCTCTGACCTGACCGAGAAGTTTCTAGTAGGCACAGAATAAAGATGCCTATCTTCTCCATGGCTTGAGGTACCTTGTATACATGAGACACATGTTCAAGTACCTTCAACGATTCCCAACCACATTGTAATGCCACCTTAAGCTTTGGTTCAAACTAATCAATGGCTGCATCTCTAGTTACATTCATGTTCCAATTTCACTCCATGAACTGCTACAACAGCTGCAGCGCTCTGGGCTAATAACGATGACAAGGGCCAGGAAGGAGTGCCTGAGGGCTCTGAGCAAAGCATTCATGACCAAGGGCATCTCAGTGTTGCTGCCAGGTTTCTGTTCTTTCCAGCATGGAGAGACTGAATCTAACAGCTAGCTCTAGCTACGCTGAATATTGCAGAAAAAGCTGTGTTGGACACAGAAAAACTTACCAAGGTCTCGTTGAAGATTTCCTGGATTGGAAAAAAAAAAGATATAGCGATTAAGTTCTTCACTACGACTTTCTAAGTTTAAGCCTGGCACTTTGTGTTCTGTGCAGCAACCTCTCTGTGGTGCTTACCCGCATACCGCCAGTAGTATCCAGGGTCCAGCTGCTGACAACTGTGTCCCTTTTCTGCCTATCCTCATTGGTGTGCATGGGCGAGAGAAGTGGGAAACTCTTTTGCGCTTACTTCGACTATGCTAAAATTTTTTTTATCTGCTTTTAAAAAATTTGAATACATTTGAATATATGGGACCAGGTGAATCAAGACTGTGTGCACGTTCACTGCCTTCTAAAATGGTGAAGTTTATAAGAGTTTTGATGCTGTAAGAGAAAAGTAGGTCGAAAGTTGCTGAGGTGTCCTGTAAGGTACCATGACTGGTGTAACAGCCTAAGGTGGATGAAGCCTGTGCTCAAGAGCTCCAGGGTAGAAGGGGCAAGCTCCATGTAGGAGTTGTGTCAGGGGATGGTATTGTACTTTTCCATCTAGCTGTGTAGGGAGATGTTTTGGTAGTACATAAATCCCTCTAGTGGTTTCAGGATGGGATCTTGTACCCACTTGTCTCTAAACAATGGACATCTTTGGAGTGCCAGTAGGTCAGGTAAACACTTGTACATGCTAGAGTCTAAAGACTTGAGATGCTTGAGTTTTCTCAAGGTCTAGAAAAGCTCATTTGCTTCTGAAACTAGAAAAAGTGGAAAGTAGCCCCCAACTGCCCCGGGCTTGCTGAGCAGCTGTTTACTTACATACATTACTCAGCACGTGATATTAAATATTCCGTAGTTTCTAACTAACCATGTAAGTGTAGAAATGTGTGTCAAAAGGCATATACCTATTTAAAGGACATAAAATTATTGAAGTTTTAACAGAATAACAGCTCCACTTTTCCTTAATGGGATGTTTAGACATTTGGGGAGGTCAGGAGGCAGTTAAGAGTTAAAAATGGCCACCTGATCTAAAGTAAGTTTGGATGGGAGGGGTAGTGGTGAGGTTTGGGGGACTGATGGGGCAGGCAGTGTCCACAGGGGGCTGGGGGGAGTAGGCAGGGTGTGTAGGCAGGTGTCTGGGAGATTGGGGAGGGAAGCAGAATGCACGCGAGGCATAAGAGGGGGAAGACAGTGTCCACAGTGGGGGATATGGGAGATTAAGGGGGCAAGTAGGGTGTATGCAGGGGATCACAGGGATTGTGGAGGCAATCAGGGTCCATGGGAAGGGATTTGGAGGGGTCTGAGAGGGTTTGGTGGAATCAGGGGTGCCTGAGGAGGCATGGCGTGTGCTTGAGGAGGCGTGGCGTGTTGGCGGACTGTCTGCGCCCCGACCCCTTAGGACCAGGGGCTTTTTTTAGTCCCTGATTCCCCCCAGCCGCAGACAAGCAACACCCCTTGCCAGTCGGACTTTGGTGTGCTGAAGATTTGTTGTGTGGCACAGTGCCTACCTGCCTCCCTGTGGTTGGCTGCAGTAAAATCTTATTCCTACACTTTTTGATTTATTAGAATAAAATTATTCACTAACTATACTATATATCCCCCACTGTATTTACCATTTATTTTGAAGAGATATACATTCAGGATTGTGAAACTTAACACAACCACGAGGAGTACGCTCAGTGCCACCATCCAGGGATTCACACTGGGAAAAAAGAGAGCTGAAAAACAAGATGCCCAGGGCTTGCTTTAGTTTGTTATTGGTGAAAAAACATCAAATGTATTTATTCCAAGGCCATCCATTAATACTTCCTCTCGGGAGTTACCTGAGGTATGAACGACAGCAGCAACTCCTAGAGCTGCAAAATCTCAGAAATGTGCTTTAATAAGCATCAAACTGACTTTCCATAGTGATTTGTCATGAAGAAACAGGAAACATGCTATCTCACCTTTACATGGCTAAGTGGAAACGATTTAGCCATGTAACTGCAATTTTTGGCAATTATGCCGCGTTTGGATAGTTTTTCTATCTGTAATGGAAGAAAATCAATCTTTATGTGAACCTGCTAGAAACAAAATCCAGAAATACTTTAAATCCTCCTCCATGTTCTCCATCATCAAACAACTGGTAGCCGTAGGTCTTTTTTTTTTTCAGTAAAGCTTTGGGATCTATGTGGAATCACATACATGCTCCAATATCTTCACAGCCATAGTATGGGGTACTGAGCATGCTGGGGTAAGGGAGCTGGATCAGATGCGAATGGTGTGGGGGAGGGGGGTGGGGGAGCACCCTCAGCGGGGGAGAGGGAATGGGGAGCGGGGTTGGACAGAACTGGGGGCGGGGGCGGTCAGACCAAAACTGGGGGGAGGGAGCAGAGTCAGAACAGAAGTGGGGAGAGTGGGGGGAAGAGGGGTCAGACCCAAAGCAGGGGGTGGGAAGTGGGATAGGACCTGAAAGGGGGGTTGGGGGGCGGGTTTTGAGCCCTACCAGGGGGGTGGGTCACACCTGAAACGGGGGAAGTGGGGAGCGGGTTCAAACATGAAGTGGGGGGGAGTGGGGCACTGGGATCAGACCTGAACTGGGGGAAGCGGTGTCAGACCTGAAGTGGGGTGGAGGGGTGGATCAGGGTCAGACCCAAGGGAGGGGAGGGGGGTAGGGCTGGACCTGAAGTGAGGGGGGAGGGTGGGAAATGGGGTCGGACCTGGACCCGCTGGGGGGTGGACCCGAATCAGGGGGGATGGGGTTGGACTCAAACCGGGGAGGAGGGGGGGTGGGGTCGGACCTGAACTGGGGGGGGGGTGGGGGCAGGATAGGACCCTTAGCGGGGTGGGGGGAGCGGTGTTAGACCCAAACCGGGTCTGACAAACCCCAAACCAGGTTGGAGGTGGGGAGCATGGGTCTGCACCGGGTCTGTCAAACCCCAAACCAGGGTGGAGGTGGGAAGCATGGTACTACGCAAAGCGGGGTGGGCAGTGTCAGAGCCAAACCTGGGTTTAGGGGTGGCGGGGGCAAAACCGAAGCAGGGCAGAATAGGACCCAAACGGGGTGGTGAGGGGAGGGCTGGGTCAGATCCGAACTGGGGGGCTGGGTTTGACCCAAAGTGGCAGGGGAAGCAAGGGGGGACTGTGGTCAGACCCAAAGCAGGTGGGAGGGCTGGGGTCAGACCTGAAGCGGGGAGTGGTTAGGGAGATGGAGCAGGGTCGGACCCAAAGTGAGGGGAGGTAGGGACACAGGGCTCTATCCCCACCTACCCCCCATATCATTCTTGACAGGCAATTTGCTAGTACCATTATAAGCACTTTTAAACCACAGCCACAACTATGCCAGAGGCAAGTGGTACAATTGTTGTGTATGTTGTACAGTTGTTCAATCACAGGTCATCTTTACACAACCTCCAGAGTGGGGGGAAGGGGGCGGGGGTGTTTAATTAAAGTTGTTGGACAAGCTTTAATTAAAGTACCCTCACCACCATTTTGCAACTTGGGGACACTGAACACATGTGACACGGAGGCTGTGGGAGCATCCTAATTAGAACATACCAGCAGACTCAGTTAATTGACTCGGCTCTGATGCACTCTAATTAGAAAGCAGAGGAGCAGGTATTGGGTACGTGCATAGGTGTGCACAGAAAGGCAGGGCTGGAAGGGAACTCGAGAGGGTCTCTAGTCCAGCCGCCTGCATGAGGTAGGATCTTCTCTATCCACATTGTCCTGTACAAACCCATTGTCAAGTCTTTAAAAAAAAAAAAAAATTATAATATATATATGACACAAAAACAAGACCAAAACAAGACAAAAAGTCCTAAACAGCCACAGATAAAACAGGAGTCAGGGTGGCACAGCACTCAATGTCTTTTGGTTTGAGGGTTGTTATATTATGATTGAGAGACTCAAGATAGAGGGTCATCCTCCCCTGCTACAAATGAAGATAAACTAAAGCTCGGAGCTGAGCTGCTCCACTTAACAACCTTTAAAAGTGGAGCAACGACACACAACTTCATAAACTTTACATGATAAATAATGAACAATGGTGCAGAGCACTGAAAAGTCTTTAACAATTCACAAATAACTCGATACTGGTAGATAGATACTATTAAAATACCCATGAAATACCCCCTAAAAATTCACTTAGGGAAACCTGAGAGTACAGAAACATCCTGCACTGATATTTTGAGTGACTGTGTCTGCCAGTTTCTTTAAGGTAAAATTTCAGAAGTTAGAGTGAGATAAAATCTGGATTCTGATGAACTGCATATACACAGTTCAATGGATTTCTATTATAACCCTGTGGAAATGCTAGTTGTGTGTGTTTGCTTCATGTTTCACTTGGTTTCCAGCGGAGGCGGTTCACTGGAGGGTTTGGATAGAAACTGACCTGATATATGAATTGCTGATTCCTTCTCTCAGTCGAGGAGGCTGTTCCTGATCCAACAGGACAAGTTCGGGTTTGAATGTCCGTTTATGACAACAGAAATTTCTGTTTCAAACAGGCCATTCACCTTTGGGGATTTGATTTCAGAAAGCGATGCTATATGATGCCCCTGGGCATTTCTCCACAGCACCTGGGGCTCTGGGTACCACTCAGCTGATCGACACGTCGCGCGGATCCCTCCCTTCTGGTAATCCTCCACAGAGATGATAGGATTAGAGCCTAAAGCTAGAAAAGAAAGAAATTACATTTATTAAATCTGTGAGTCAATTCAGCAAAAGTCCCAAAAGCCTGTTTCTGAGTAACCACAGAATGAACCTTTGCAGACATGACATCTAGCAAAGGAAAGAAAGCAAATGAAGCTGAAGCAAAGCACAAGGACTTAAAGCAGGTAATCCAAATATATTAGTATATATATTATCCAGTCCCAGGACAGAGTCCCCCAAGGCTCTGTCCTGGTACCAGTACTGTTCAATATCTTCATCAGTGGCCTGGATGAGGGAGTAGGAAGCACTCTGTCCATGTTTGCAGATGACACCAAACTGTGGGGTGAGGTACACAAACTAGAGGGCAGGGAGCAAATCCAGGTGGATTTGGAGAGGCTGGGGAAGTGGGCAGAACAGAACAGGATGCAGTTTAACAAAGACAAGTGCCGTGTGTTGCACCTAGAGAGGAAGAATCATCAACACCCCGATAGCCTGGGAGGTGCCACTCTCGGTAGCACAGCAGCGGAAAGGGATCTCGGAGTCATAGTCAACTCCAAAATGAACAAGTAACCAACGTGATGAAGTAATAAGTAACAGGGCTGTGCGAAATTTCCCCAGCTGTTTCGTTTCGACACTGTTTTGACCCATTCTGAGGTCGAAACAGCAAAATCGAAAGGAAACAAAGGGCATTGAAACAACCTTGAAACAAAATGAGGCTAGTCGAAAGCTTTCAAAAGTCAAAATGTTTCGACCATAGCACTAGGGATGGGAAGTCGGTCCAGATGGGCTGACTTCCAATCCCTGGGACAAGATCAGTCAGGGGATGGATCAGCTGGGCTGACTCCACATCCCCGCCCGATCTAGCGTAACATCGAAACACAGTCAAAACAAACTTACTGTTTCAGCGAAGCAAAATGGAGAAGCTGTTTCAAATTGAACTAAAATTCGATACGAAACACTGTTCTGTCGAAACCTTGAAACTCAAGTGAAAAGGAGCGGTGCCATGTTGCACAGCCCTAAGAAGTAAAGCTAACTGCACTCTTTCTTGCATGAGCAGGTGCATCAGAAACAAGTCTAGGGAGCTCATACGTCCCCTCTTTGTAGCATTGGTCAGGCCGCAGCTGGAGTACTGCATGCAGTTTTGGGCGCCACACGTCAGGAGGGATTTAGATAACTTGGAAAGGGTTCAGAGGATAGCCACCCATGTGTTTAAAGGCATACAGGAAAAGCCCTATGAGGACCAATTGAGGGACCTGAATCTCTTCACCCTCTGCAAAAGAAGGCTGAGAGTTGATCTTGTGGCCATCTACAAACTCATCAGGAGGGGGCAGCAGGAAATAGGGGATACAATGTTTACCAGGACGGCCATTGGGGTAAGTAGAAACAATGGCCAGAAATTGTAGGAAAGCAAATTTAGATTAGATATCAGGAAAAAATTCTTCGCAGGGAGGGTTTCCAAAATATGGAATACGATTCCAAGGGAGGTGGTGCTGTCCCCTTCCACGGAGGTATTGAAGAGGAGACAAACACCTAGGGGGTCATCTGACCCCAGCACCCTTTCCTGCCCAGGGCAGAGGGGCAGAGTCAGTGATCTGATAGGTCCCTTCCGACCCTACACTCTGTGATATCTATGAAATTATATTATTGCTTTATATTACAGTGATGATTAATGTAACTAAATGTACTGAAAATTGTTTTATAATAGATATTCACGTTCAAGCCTCTTAGATGTGAAAACAAAGCAGCCTCATCAGTGAAAACTCTCAATTAGGTGAAAAGAAGGGGATAAGAAATCCTCCCTTCCCAGAAGTGTACATTTCATAGGAACATAAATCCCAAACAACTGACTGGTTTGGTTCAGCTTCAGAAGTTTCCAGGAAACAATGACATTTGAACAAAGGCAATCAGACAGCAGTTAGTAGATTATTTGAAAATGCCATCTATAAAATAGGTTAAAGGCTGGAGGGAAAAGGGGAGAGGGTTGCCCCTCCCATGACTGAGTGGTGGTAATTAAGGGGATTGTAGGTGTATGTTAATTCCATGTCTAAACGTGCAAAAGAGGTCCTGACATAGGCTAAAATCTTGTCTCTCTACAGGGCAAATGGTTACAAGGTTTTGCTAAGAAGGGCTGGTTGTAGAAACTTATCCTGGGAATTGACTGACTAAAGACTGACAGGATTCAAATTTAATGGAAAAAGAAGCAAATTAGGACTGTAACTGAGGTTTGGGATTTCAAAGGAGAAAGATTTATTTTAAGAGAACAGCTGGGCTTTTTCAGTCTAGAAAAACAGAGGTAGAAAGGGATACGTTTGCTATCTGTAACTATACTGGGGAGTAAATACGATGAACGAAAAAGCACTGTTTAGGCTAAAAGCCAACATTGGTCCAAGAAAAAATGGATATAACTTGGATGTGAATAAATTTAGTCTGGAAATTAGAAGGTCCTAAGTACTGAGAAATCAAGAGCAAAGAAAAACTAACTGCTTTCGAGATGGTGCTTAAAATGATTAAAATACTGACAAAAATTGAAATATGTCTGAAATGTGAAAATGGCTGGATACAACTGAAATACAGTGTCTAATTGTAAAATAATTCATACATAGGTTCCAAGAAGTTGGCATATTTTGAAAGAGAAAAAACCTGAAACCATGCAGAGATAAACTGACACAAGCCACTGACCTGTTACCTTCAGTTCTATTACAGCTTCTTTATAAGTAATATCATCTTCAACAAGGCAGATGTATAGCCCTTCATCTGAAGGCCCAATATTGAGAATCCTCAAGGAAACATTTCCATCTGTGAGGCCATTTTTCCAAAACTCTGTCCTTCTCTTGTATTCTGGCATCTGTCCTCCAAACCGATCTCTCCCACCACGGTACAGATGAACATCATTTGTAGACCCAGGTCGGAACCACCTCACGTCCATGTTCGCAGCGCTCATGTTGGGGGACAGGCGGCATGGCAATACGATCTCTTCCCCCACAATGGCAGTGATTGGCTGATCAGGTCCAACAACTGTAAACAGGGCTGTAAAATTTACCAAAAATACCCCAAAATAAGCTCAGAAGTAAAAAGAGAAATCTGAGATACTCAACATGAGATGGATACCCACCTGGCAGAGTTTCAGCCTGGACTGGGAAAATGACAAACAACTGAAAACACAGGCTTAAAATAGAAAGGGCTGAGCAACTTTAACTGCAGCTGATTGTCCAACATTAGATATTCAGTGTCTGTGAAATGATAGAATATCCTGAATTAATACAACATATGTATTTTCTTGTCATAGAAATTGTCAAAATTTTTAATGGGATATTTTCTGAACTATGTATCCCATAAAAATTTTTGGTGCCTTGATGATTTAATCATATTTTGTTATTCGATACAAATATCAAATGATTGAAATGTCACGTAAAAAATAATTTTCCTCCTCAATATTGGTTTTGAAAAGCCAGTGGAGTGACGAGGAGGATGTGAGGATACTGTGGTAACAAGTAATATAGGGGCACATAGAAATATGGAAATATGATCAGGTGATAGATAAAGAGCTATTCTTCTGTATGCTTGGAGAGAAAGAGGAAAACTTTTTATTTTATAGTTTTTGTTTCTTCCTACACAATGATGTTGATGCAGTCTGGAACTTCTCACAAATTCTTTTCCATTTGCCAGGAAAGACTAGGATTGGTGCAATGTGTCAATAAAAAAACTAAATAAACCTTTCAGTAGCAGGAGAACACACATGAATTTGGAGCAGATATCTACCTGATTCCACCTTGCAAGTATGAAAAGTAATGAAGAGTGTGAGTAAACCAGGCAGTGATGTGGAGACTCTGGAGATTTGGCACAATGAGGAAGGCATCTTCTTCACTGAAACTTTATCCAAAGCACAAGGGGAAGGCAGAAAAGTATTCACCTGGAGAACATAGAGCGCTGGTTACCACCTTTGTGTACTGGATGAGATAGCAGGAGGACAGCACGTACAAGTATACAAGGGGAAAAAACTTGGTTCGAATAAACTTATGAAAGTGCACAATTAAAACAGCCGCTGAAACAGAAATTCCAGGGTTATCCCTGATATCTCCCTCCCTCTTTTCCCCTCACTGAAAAAGCATGTGTTGAGTCAGGTGACGATAAAGAGTTTTCATTACATTTTAGACCATGTTAAATGAATGAGATCTAGAATCATAATATTGTGCACTGTTAAAAAGGAAACACGGGGTCCAGATACAGTTACATGCCAATAGAGCTGTTCAAGGCAACATGAGATTTGTCTTCTTCAAGCTCTTCAGAGTACTACATCCATGGCTGCGGCAAATGTTGATCAGTACTGCATAATGAGCTGAATGCTCTGCAGTGTGGAGATGGTGTTTTGCAATGTCTGAGAGTTTCAAACACTTTCACAATCCTTCACTATTTCCAACAGGCCAAGCAGCCTAAAGGAGTTTCACTTACAGACAATGATGCAATTATGCCAGGGGCCTAGCGTTAGACAGTCTTGTGGGATAACTCATGGAAAACAAAGACTCATCAGAAAAAGCTGCTGAGATATTTGGATACTGAGCTCGGCCATGGAAAGGGAAGTTGTGGTTTTGACAAAATGGAATGAGTGGAAATTAATATAGAATAAGATTATAAATTAAGAGTGGTCCTGATCAGTTCCTCTGTGGATATTCTTACTTCAGAATAAGTGTTTTGACATGTAGAGTTAATTGGGAATGGTTATTCTGGAGTTACTCCCCCTGAACAGAAGACCTAAACTGAGTGGTTTAACTTCCAGTCATCAAAAGAGAAACCCATTTGATAAGGCTTAAGACATATATGTTTGGGAAGCCTGTCCACTGCTGTGTAACACTGGGCACAGGCATCTGCTAGGTGTCTGTTCAATCCTGCACAGCAATATGGGCATCAACTTTTGCTGCCTTTGTGATGCCATACACATTTTTATGGTGGCACAAAGCAAAACCAAATAGACAGCCGTACTCTATGTCACACTACAATGTGTTTGCTAAAAAGGTAACAGTAATTTGTGCTGCTTTACTGTGGTGGACATCTATTTTCTTTATGGCAGGGAAGCACAGGCAGCCTGGAGCTTCCCGCACTCTCCAGCCACCTCAGGCAGGAGGTCTTTGGGTTTCGGGTCTCAGCCTTGTGTGCCTCGGGATTTTCCACGCAGGATCAGGCCCCTCAACCTCAGGAGTGCCTGCATGGCTTTCCCTGCTTCCTCAATCTCTGGGGTGTGACTCTGGAAGCTGGGAATCTTAAGGATCCCCGCTTCTCGATACGTGCCCGTGGCAATCTCTATTTTAATACTGTTCTCAGGTTGACTCAAAATGACATTTCACAGTTTTTATAGGAGTTATAAAACAACAGTATGTAGGGAAAAATCCTGTTTTGCCGCATAGACAAGTAAGTGGCACATAAGTGTCTCTTTTATGAGTATGAATCTAAATGTCATTCTACTTCACTTTTTCCATTATAAAATCACAATTATAATAATACTTAAATCCACTATATGACAACTCTGAATATAGATAAACTGCAGGTAAATTTGGTTGCCAGGTAGATGTAGCTAGATGCAGTTAGATTAGTAAAGCAGGTAGATTCAGTTGCCACCATCTCCACACACGGTTGCTATCACTACAGCTATGTATTCACAGCTGTGGTCATGACAGCTCCCGAGTGTAGACAAATCATTGGTGGAAGTCAGTTGAAGCCCAAAGCAGTCTTTCTTCAAGCTAACCAAGTAGCAGAGCAATCTGCACACCAATGTAGCTACACTGTTCCCGTACTCAAGGTAACTTATTTACAGGCAGACCGGGTATCTTCATGCTCTACTACAAACTATGGTGTAGACACACCTTGAGTTGCTTCACATTTCAAGTGAGTCTGGGGAACAACCACTGCATCAGGCTCTTGAATTTTGCGCAGCTTTTTCCTGTGCTGTGCAGGAACTGCCTTCGTTTAGCTGGAGACAATATAATGCCCAGGGGCAGGTCTGGATCTCTATCCCCGCACATAAAGGGGCAACCCACGGAGCTGCCTGCCCTCTGCCCAAGCCCTGCACAAGCTGCTGTGGGTTCAGTGCGAGATGGGGAAAGACGCCTCCCATGTGGACCTGCAGGCTCCTAACACCAAGTCTTCACAAAAGCATGAGTCAGGGCCCCAGACCTGATAGGACTTGCCTAAAAATAATAGAGTGTAAAATGCATTTTGAATTCTGCCACTTCAGACCTTCATTAACCCTGGGATCATATTCTCGAGGGTATGAAAGAATACGAACAGGCTTTTCTCTGAAATAATGGGGATGGGAAATTTCTTCAGAAAACAAAAACACCAGAGAAAGAGCAGTAAATACAATTTAATAGCAGGAATCAAGCAACTTAGGGCTTTAAGAAAAGCATTATCTATTTCTACATTAGCGATGTAGCAGTGGAAGTGAACAGCATTACAATACAGATTCATAGAAGATGGCAATTAAAACAATTTTAAAATTGTATACCAAGTATACCTGCAATTTCCCTCCTAATATTGTCATGCAATGAAGTCAAACAAGTTCTTTTTTCAAATAGTTTCAAAGTGAAAAATATGCATTGCCGGGAATCTATAGATTTTCACTGTTTATTCTCTAATGATTCTTAAAGGAGGAAAAAAAAAAAGAAAAAAACCCTTAGGAACATTTTGTTTTGTTTTGTTGTAATTTCCTTTTAATTTGTGATAACACAAAAATATGTGTTGTAAATTGCTTTCTAAAACAATTGGAAAAAAGTCCAGAAAAACCTAAAATAAAGGCCATTATGTTGAAAAGTTTTCATGAAAAATTGTTAAAAATTTTACTCTCCCCAAAGACACTCCAATAAAACTTTCTGTACTTCATTAAAGACTGTGAAGAATAGACTAATTCATCACTAGTAACAAGACTTATTCCACCAATAGGTCATCAAATCTTCCCTGAAGCTATATCATAATTATCCCTGCGAGCCAGTGCTCCACATCTACTACATGGACATTTGTTAAGTCAATGCAAAATTATAGTATCTTTGGAAATATTGGTCCCAATTCAGCATATATGTATTTCCAAATTGATTAATATTTAAATATGTGCTTAATTCCCACTGATTCTAGTATTAGTAAAAGATACAATTTTCCAGTTTGATTAATTCTGGAAATACTATTCTCCTGCTTCTTTCAAAGAAAAATATTAAAATAACTGTACAATCAGAGCATGAAAACAACACAAAGAAAAGGTCAAGAGAATATAATGAAAAAAGAAACCAATGCAAGTTGAGATTGGAACAGTCTTTTTTTTCCTGGACCCCAAATAGAAGAGGTTCTCTTTTACAAAAGTGTGTCTTAACTTAGAGCAAGATGTGTCTGTCTGTTTTCTTCCCGTTTGGTTTGGGTGGTTTGTGGGGGATTTGTGTTCTTTTTTGAGGTTTTGGTTTTGCTGATGTCTGTAAAGTATTTTTAATGAAATGATTTGTGAATGTACAAATAATTTAGTTTTTGCCTAAATAATAAAACAAAATGTCGAAGGATCATCTGATCTCTGTATTATTACATAACCTAAAATGGGGTGTTTTAGTGGGTATAAAAGGTCTCCTGAATGTTTCTCGGTCAAGCGAAGGTCCCCTACCTGGCTGGTCCTGCTGAGCAGTGCTGTGCTGTGTTCCGCCCCCGAAACACGTCTTCGGTTTTCTCAAGTTGGAAAAAGTCGTTCAGATTATGAAATAGCAACATCCACATCTAATTCCCATAGTAAATGAGCTATGGTGTTTAATTGTAGCTTTTCTGTCCAGTTCTTTCTAATTTCAAACTTCTATATGCGTTTTCATCTTCCAGCATTTGTTAGCTTGAAAAGTGAAAGGAAGAGCAGGTTCCTGGGCAGGGCGCAGCCGGCTGCACATGCGCAGACACCAGCACTTACATGTCCGGAAGTGTTGTGAAAGTGGTGGGGACTTTTAGATGCCTCCAAAAAAGTCTGGCCCTAAGAGCTTTTGAGTGCTTTGATGTTAGTAACAAGCATTTCCTGCCACTAACTCTTCGGGAGCCTAAGAACTTGTCTGGAAAGGAAAATGGGAACAGAAGTCCCAGGGAAAGACAGCATTGACCATTGACCTAATATAGTGCCGATATGCGTACTCAGGTAGGAGCACCACAGCCAAAAGTGGTTTTCTTTCTTTATATTATAAAGAAAGTTCAGGACTCTGCAGAGTTGCTCATCACCGCTCATCACTTCCTCTTCCTGCTTCCAGATGCCTCTGGGATTTGTAGTTCAGCAACACAGCCTGCAACACCCTGCAGGGTTGCTCTCCTTCTGCTATATACTAACATTACATGTCCTAGGCACACAATACATTACAATACGCAGTGCATACACTACAGTATGAACTTGCATTACCTGGATAGATCACAGCTCTTCTCCAATGAAAGAAAGAGAAATTGGGGTGAGAACGTATCTGAGAAAATGCAGCTGTAAAGGATTCCTGGATGAGGAGCATCTGGCTCAAGCAAAAGCCAGGGAAGACCAGAGTGATGCTGGACACAAATGGGGCAACATGTGGAAGGACTCGCTGGGACACTGTCCTTTCGTGGCATTAAATCCATACAGACCTCATCCAGTAAAGTCATGTCAAGTCTCTAAGCATAGGCAGACGGAGAAAAATGTATTTGCAGGGGGCTGAGTGTGCATGCGTACCCTCACGCTACCCTCCCCCAGAAAGTTTGCAGGTGAGGGGCCGGGGGACAGGAAGGGCTGCTGGGGGAAGTGCATTCCCCTGCTTGCTCCCCCGCGCCGCGCCCCTGGAGGAGCAGCTGGGATCTGATTCCCCCATGCTCCGGCCAGGCTGGAGCCCCGTTCATGGTGTAAAATATTCAGTTTCACAACTAACTGCCATTATAAACTGGATGCAGGGTTTATCCTCAGCCATTCCTTCCACAATTAAATAGTCTTTTTTTTCCTTCCAAACTGATATATGAGATTTCCTCTTGCAGTGTTCCCTGGCTGGAAAGTGAAGGGATCGCATACAGGATGTTGGAGCAATTTCAAATCCAATCAAGTGAGAATAGAGTCCGCTCTTAAAGAAACAGCCACACTTCCAATAAAATGCAAGTAGAGGTACCTAGGAACAGATGTCTAGAAGGGCCTCAAAGGCCATCCAGTTTAGTCCAGTCTTCTACTGAAAAGTTGTTCATAACTGTTTTCACACTGACCTGAAACAGACCTCCTTCTTCTTGCTGCCTTCATAGAGGTACAAAGTGAGGATAACTGTAGCAAAGTATGAGAGAGAGTCCCCAAGGGCATCTCCTTTAGATGTAGTGATTGTACTTTCTTGTGCTGGAGTACAGCTGGAAGGGACCTCCAGAGGTCATCTAGTTCGATCTCCTGCCGGAGTCAGGTTTGCCTCTATCCAGACAGCCCAGCCCAGTTCTGTGCTCTCCTCTCAGGCAAGTGTCAGACTCATGCAAATGCTTCAACAGGTCAAGGACACCCAGGGCTCTGCTCAACATTCTGGCTGCACAGTGCGGATTTGGCGACAGAAAGTAACTGGCTCAGAGACAGTGTGCCCTCTACGCTGCAGGGCCCTTGCTATGCAGGGTCTCGGGGCAAATAGCAGCAGTTTCCCCTCACTTTGGGCAGCCTGTAAAAAGAAGACATTGATCCATGAGTATCTTTCAGTACCTGGATGGCTCATGATTCTTCTCCACTCTGAAAGCAAATGGAAACAGGAATGAAAACTCCTCCTAGCAAAGGTTGCAGCAAGAGGACTTTTTCATGAAGACTGAAGTAATGCTGGATAGCAATGTGAAAACTCTTAAAGACCAAACCAAGCCATTGTCCCTTTCTACCACTGCTTCTATCCAGACACCATATATCAAAGTGGTGCTAAGCCACAAGGTCCTGTTTGACTTCTCACCAAGTTTAAGTGACCAAACAGCATTTTACCTCATCCTCCTAGATGAGAAACTGCCTGAGGAATTCCTACTTTGGTCACCTCCCAGTTATATTATCTAATCCACTATATCAGAGCCGACAATGAACTCTCTTGAGTAGTACACAATGCCATTGCCACTCTCTTTTCACTGCTCAGGCTATTATGAGCATGAAAGACATGCTCAGGTCCCTATTCCAAATCACAGTTGGTTTCCAATGGCAGTTTAGGATTTAGGCCTTAATCAAACACCAACTACATTAATGGCCATATTTCAGCTGTGAGGGACCGCAACAGCTGGTGAGCACCAATCCCAGGAACAAACTGATGACAGCTGTGGGCAGAGGCAATGTGGTTGAGGTGATCTTACTCTAAAACAAAGTTTAGAAATGAACTTAGAGCCTTGGTCATCCCTAGAAAGGTCTATAAAACCTTGCTGCCCAGAAAGTCTTTTCAGTACAGCAGGACCTGAACTCAGAGTGCTGAGGCTTCCTCCTCAAAAGAAACAAGGAACAACACTGTCTTATTACAGGGGCGGTTATACCCATAGAAGAGACAGAACTAGGTAAAGTATGAAGTCCATAAGTGTCATCATTATTTAGCATTTACACATAAGGAGCAGACAGTCAGCTTAGGGGCAGAATAACAACAGGACATGGAGAGATTTGAGAACATGGATCTATTGCATTAGGGAAAGAGAAAAAACTCACCAAGTTTGTGTTGAAGTTCACCTAAATAAGACACAGTCAGAAAGAAAAACACACTGGTTGAGTCTCACAGTGGGTGGAATTAACACCAGCCCTCTCAAGATAAAAGCTATCCAAAGACTACAAATGTCTGGTCTACAAAGACCAGGTATCCCAGCTAGAAACAGTGAGCTATGAGGTCCTAGGGAAGGATTACTTTTCAAGGATATGGGCTGGCTTCAGAGCAGCATGAAGTTCCTCATGACCCCAGGTCCATTTGTGCTGAGCCGGTGGTCACTTTGTCATCACACTGACCCTGATATGAACACTGAAACCCTGCACATCCCCTATATGAAATTCTGCACAGTCTAGATCCTGATGACTGCACTCCTATGTTTCTGCTACACTGATACTTCTCGTAGGACCACAGGAAAGCATAACATCATTTTATTTCAATGGACAAAGATTTTCCCTTTCACATGGATAGAGATGCTGCAGCATGTGCTAGCAACAAGGGTATTTTTTTAGAGGCTCTGAAAGGTTTGTATTGTGCACATGGTAAAGCTGGTTTCACCATTTCTTAATGGGTATTATTTCCCATATAAGCTAGATTAAAGTATTAAAAGAAAGCTCCCTTACTAAATAGATCATAACCACCCTTAGAAAACTTACGCTTTATCTTGAGGAGATATACAGTCAAGAGAATGAAGCCAAATAAAACCACTAGCATCACACACAGTGCCACCATCCAGGGATTCACCTTTGGGAAAAAGGGATCTGAAAAACAAAATGCTTGGGACTTCCATTAGTGTGCAGCTGGTGACAAAAGTCAAGTGTATTAATTCCACAGAAACATATAACTATTCTCCAACTATTTTCCAAGTGGTTTTGCCTGAGGGCAGAATGAGAGCAGAATCTCTTCAGCTCTCCTCAAAAACCAGAAACTGATTCCAAATATGCCTCTAACTGAGCACGTCTGCATTGGTATTTCAGTATCTAACTGCTATTCCCCTTGTCACCTCATGGGGCTCCTATAGATGTGCAGGGAGCTGGCATGATGAGCTGGAAATCCAGTGTGTTGGAGCAGACTCAATTAATCAACTCTGCAGGCGCACGGACATTAACGCACTCCAGTGGACTCTAGTGTCACATGAATCGTCATCCTGCACCCTGAGAAATGGTGGTGAGGTGTTTTGAAAGAAAGTCCATTTGAGGAACTTTAGTTCAAAGCACCCTGCTGCCATTTTTCAGCTTGGGGGACACTGATACATGTGACACATGGGTGCTTTTAATTAGCTTAGCTTGCTAATTGAAGTGCCCCCCCACACCTCGTGGAACACATGTAAAAATGCCCATGGAGCCCAGAGTCCAAGCTAGGTGCTTCAGCTCCCTTCCCACAGGATAGGGAGAGTCAGGCACCTAGGAACATGATCCATAAATGCTACTTGCTAAATGGTTAACTTGGTTTTGGGCCTGGTCTGGAAAGTCGCCTAGATTGGGCTTAAGGTGAAATGGGCAGAAGAATGTCTCATTTTGAGTGCCTGCATCAAATAGACAGGTCTTATTATGTCTAGTGGCAAAATCCTAGAGCCAAACCCCATGTCACTATACATGGCCAAAAGAGTTTTCCAGACTCGTAAGAGCCATTTCTGGTACTTACGCTTCATTTGAAGTGTTAGCAGTGGTGTGGTGTGGATGCACACACATCCACATAGCAACTGCACATGCTCAGTAGGCTGCATTCTGGCCAGGCCGGTACATGGCAACGAGTGTGCATACAATGTGTATTAATAAGTCACAAAAGTACATCCCTCAAAAATTCTCTGGCTCTCAGATTTTGACAGAGAAGAAGGAGGCTTGTCCTGTGTTTAGGACCCAGTAGTTGAGAGGTCAGGTCACTTGCCTGGAAAGAAAGAGACATGGATCCTAGGCCTGCCTCTCCTCTGCCTCTCCTATGCTAGAGGTGACCAAAGCCAGCTGTCTCCTTCTGCAACAGGTGCCCATGGCCACATGCATCCTTCTTTTATTGGCCTCAGGTGCAGGAAGGCTGCTGAATGACCAGTACCCCATGGGTAACATTGTCTTTCTACTGGTTATCTAAGTGGCCACTTTTTAGTTGTCATATTATGAAAGAAATATCTGTAGGTCATACGAAAATGGCACAGATACAGTCACTGACCTGCTACCCTCAGTTCCAGTATGGCTTCTGCATAAGAAATCCCATCTGTAACAGAGCAGTGATATGGCCCCTCATCCGACGGTCTAGTATTGAGGATCTTCAAGGAAACATGTCCGTCCATGAGGCCATCTTTCAGCAGCTCTGTCCTTCCGTGATATTCTGGCATCTGCTGTCTGTACTGATCTTTCCCATTGTGGTAGAGGGGCACAAAAGTCTGAGGCTCATATTGAAACCACCTCACTTCCATGTTCTCCGCACTCGTGTTGAGGGACAAGTGACAAGGCAACACAGTTTCCTGCCCCACAATGGCAGTAACTGGCTGATCAGGTCCAATGACCCTAAATTGGGCTGTGAAATGTATGAAACAATAATTCAAGGGCAGAAGGAAAAGGAGATTTTCCACATGAATCACCAGGAGGCAGATACCCACCTTGGAGGAAATCAGCCAGAACTTGTAAAAGTACAAGCAACTGAAACAGTTTTACCATGGAAAGCATCATGGAGCAGACACAAGTACCTTTCAAAATATTTCAAGTGTAATGGGCTTTTCCACTGCAGTACTTCTGTGCAGCACCTGTGGCACCTCTCTCCGCAGCCAAGAGCAGCTGCAGGAGGCTGCACAGACTTGTGGCTCCACTCTCCACCCGCTGCAGAGAGGGGCTGTAGGGTTGTCTGGGACAGAGAGGAAAAGAGTGCAGGATTTTGACACTCCAGCCCCAAATCCTCCCAACCTCTTCTCTAAGCATCGCAGCAGGAAAGACAGGGACTTGGGACCGGGGCAGGAAAGCACAGCTCTGGACGTGGCAGCAGCTGAGGTCAGAAGCTTTTCGTGGTGATGTAGGGCTGTGTAATGGTGGTGGGAATGTCCTGCCACCCGGCTTCCAGCTCTCCCACCCCCATGGCCCAAATCTCTCCTTTTCCTCACTTTACTGGAGCACAAAGGTAGAGTGGAGATTGGGGTCCAGAGAGTCCAGCTCTGGCATCAGCAGTGGGCAGTAAGCAAGTGTCTGCTGGGGAGGGTGCTGGCTCTCAGTGTGAGTCTGGGGCTCCCCGTGGGGACACAGCAACAGCGCAAAACCCAGGGAGAACCTGGCAGCTGAACAAGTGTCAGGCTCTCTACCCCATTTACAGAGCACGGGGAGAGTTCAAAGGCATTTGAAATGTTTCAGTCATTACGCCTGCTCCCCTCCCCTGCCCCGCGCCATCACAGGTAAACTTAACGACAGCTATAGCTGACACCTGCGCCCTTAGCTAACATTACCTGGAGCTATTCAGTGCCTGCACTGGCAGTTTGTGTGCAATACTGCATGCATTTTTTCATTTAAAAGTGTCAGTATTTTTCTTTGGAAATTTTCTCAAACATTTGCTCCACAAAAATTATGATTATTTTGAATTGTCTGCTTACTTTGCTATGAGAACACATTGGTATATTGGGAAATGTTTTTCTCAAGAGCTTGCTTTTCTTGACCGCTGTGCTTCCAGGTGTGCAGTGGGGTGATGGTGACGTATGTTCAATAGGATGGTGTTAAGGACCATATCCGTACCAACATAGAAAATGAAATATTGTTGGGGGCACAACAAGTAGTATACCTCTGAGGAGCTTGGTGGAAAAAAAAACATTTTCTGTATGCCTAGAGAGGTGTGCATGCGTGTGTGCCAATTTCTGCTCAGTTTTCACAAATTCCTTAATATGATACAATCTCTATATCAAATAACTAAATAATTCCCAGAGGAAACAAAGGGACATGAATTGATGAGGGGATTCCTCCTACCAGATGTTGGGTTGCAGATATGAAAAGACATGAAGAGAACGATCGCTCCAGGAAGAGACATGGTCACACTGAAGCATTGAAATGAGGAGGCCTTCTTCTTCATAGTGAGCCAAATACAAAAGTAAAAGGAGCACGAGGAAGAGTATGAACCTGGTGGGTAAAGCAGAGAAGATAATGATCAGTCCCAGTCCCAGAATTTGTCTTATTCCGGTTATGTGTATTCAAGATAAAGAAGATGATTTCTTGTAGGTGACACTTTGCCTTCAATGTGTCCAGGTTGGGGCTCCATGTTCATCCTGCAACTATATTATCCTAGCAAGCAATATAAACAATTGCAAATGGTGATAGATTTCAGCTAAAGGGTGTTTGAATTGAATCTCCAGCTTTTCCGCTTTCCTGAGTCCTTGTAAGTTTTTTTTTCCTTTAACAATCCTGCTCTTCCAAGTATTTTTTATACACAAGGAGTAATAACTGCCCTGAGAGAGAAAGCTGTCACAGAGCTTGAGTGGATACTTGTGGATACTTGTAACAGCTCCTAAAGCAGGATGACGGACAAGAAGTGCAGACACACTATTGGAAAAGCTTTGGGAAGAGAGAACTCGATACTGGGCAGCAGAATTATTTCTTGGCCTCTCCTCCAGCTTCCACGGCCTGTCTCTGCCCCGGCATGGCCCACAGGACTAGGGGATCCCATGGCCATTGCACTGAGTGGGTCCTGGGATGCTGGCATGCCACAATGGTTAAGGACCAAGCAGCACAGCGTTGGGGCATTGGCATGGTGTGGCAAGGGGTAACCCATGGGTTGTGGTGCAGCATGTGGCCTAGGGACTGTGTATCCTGCACCCCCAGCCATGCAGAACTTGGACAGCCCTGATTTAGACATCTGAAAACTGACAAAGTATAACTTAGGTGTCTAAACCCTGTGGAGCCTTGCTGACCAACCAAGGACTACAAACCCCAGAGGAATCTGGAATCAGGAAGTGAAGGGAGAAGAAACCCTGCAGAGCCCTGCTGCTGGACCGCACATACCAGAAAACCTTGGGGGCTGCAGGAAGAGGTCGGGGATCTCTCTGAGCCCGGGCTGGCTACGTGCCAGAACGGCTGGAGCTGATGGTGCTGTCCTGAGCTGAACCGAAAGGGAGAGAAGCCCCTGCACAGCACAGATGAACCCCAGACCGAGTGTACAGGATCCCCGACCTGCAGCCCTGCACAGAGCAACTCTGGACTAAAGGCTGGTTCTTGGGGACATCCCCAGAGGTGGGCATGGGACTCTACGTGCTGAGTGTATGTACCCCAGCGGTACTGACCACTACCTCTTTACTTGCCCCCTAAGTGTATGTTGTTATACTGTGGATGCCTATATACCTGTATTTGTCTCTTGCCATTGGCCTGTTGGCCGGTGACCCTAATCCCTAGGACACTTGATATAAAGTACATCCCTCACTGGCTGTAGTGACGGTGCCTGACACCGCAGGGGTTTGTGACACACTTCTCCCTTCTCCCACCAGACTGGGGGGTTCCTCCTCTTGAAAACATCCCCGCTCTAGGAGGCCACAGCCAGAGGGATTGGAAACTCAAGTAGAGGAACAGTCCATTCAATACAAGGTCTTGTCACATCCCAGATTTTACTCCTAAAAAGCAGGTACAATTTCTAAAGTCCCAGGTGCCCAACAGAAAGGAGGAGCTTTGCTCTATGCTGAAAGGGGAGAGAAAAAAAGGTATACACAAATGGCAAGTAGCAATAAGGCAGTAGATTGTCTGCATGTTTGTAAGACACAAGAAGTGACTGACTTCCTCCTTCTGCTCCTAAGGAGAAAGGACAACTGTGGATAAATAAGGGTGATAAACTGGTGGTGCCATTTCCTTAAGCGGCTGTTTTTAGTTACTTAAGTGCCAAAAATGCCAATTACGTGGAGATAACAGTTGTGTTAGGGATTCAGTCTCAGAGTCTTAGATGACTATGCAGGGTTTTGTTACTGAATGTGTAGATGACCGTGTAGCACCTAAGTCCCAAAAGCAAGATTGCGGATGATACTGATTCTCCCATTTTTACCTCTTGTACCTAAGTGGTTAGACCACTGGCATGGGAAGCTGGAGGTCTGGTTTCCAGGTTTTTCCTGTACAGAGAAGCTTTGAACATGTATTTTTATCTCATTTTGCAGCACCATGGTCTAACCACCATAAGTCAGGGATTCCCCAGACCTATTTCTGGTAGTCCTTGTGAATCTTATCCACTGCCCCTTGCATTAACTAGTGACTGGAAAAACTAGTAGAGGCCAGTTCAGAGGCTCAGAACTTTCCTTGCTATGTGGATTGCATTAATTAAGAACAAACTTCATTTGCCATCATGAACCCCATTCACCTAGCCTAGTTTTTTGTTGTCTTTTTTTTTTTCTCTCTGAAGCTCTTTCTAACCATGTTCAAAAAAAATCCTTCAAGATTAGAGAGCTATAACTCTCCTTGGTCAAAATGGGGCTACTTGGACACATTCAGATCAGAATCTTCCAGATATTTTGTGCATCTCTCCTGTATTATCTTTTGTGCCAATCTACCCCATGAAGGGGTAAAACCCACAGCTATATGTGGTGAGCATGTTTGTTATTACCCTGAAATAAAATAGTTTTCTGATAGTGTACTGTTAGGTTAACAATAATTTAGATTATTAAGAAGTATTAGTTTTACAGCTGAATACAAGGCATGGCCTGTGGCCTAGCAATGCCGCTGACCACAAGGCAGAAAAATAGCTAAGCCTTTGCGTATGTTAAGTAATCATTTTAACTGTGTTAACCATTTTCTGAGTAAAATGCAGCAAGTTAATCTGTGTCTATGTGCTGTAAACCAGATACAACAAGGAACAAGATAAGACAAAGAAGCCATTGTTCTAAGTACAGTGATCGTGTCCTTAACTCCATGAGGCATGGTGTGGAGCGAGCTGTGGGGTGTGGTGCAAGGGAGGGAGGGAGAAGCACAGCTGGGGGTGTGGTGCAGAGCATGCTGCAGGACATGGTGGAAGGGAGAGAGGAATAGGCATGGCCACAGGGTACGGTGTGGAGTGCACTGCAGGGCACAGTGGGAGGGGTGCAGGGTGCAGTGCAGGGCACGGCAGGAGGGAGGGAAGTACATGGCCATGGGGCCTCGCCCCACACTGCGCACTCTGGGGCAGGCAGCACCCTGGCAGTGAATCACCCCTCCCACCCTGACTGCCTGCCCCAGTCCCTGGCCTTGTGGCTTTTAAAGTGCTCTTCCCAAGTGGGTTGTTTTTCGTTCTGTGAAGGTGGGGCAGAGGGAGCTGCCACAGCAGAGGGTGGACGAGGAGGCTGGGCTGCTGAGAGGGGCTCCCACTTTTCCTCAGCTGGCCCGGACGCTTGTAAAGTACCCGTGGCAACTTCTTTTTTTTGGCCTCTGGGGCGGTGGGCAGAGGGAGCTGCTGTACGGGGGAGATTCTGTTCCTTGATACCTACGCTGCACGTGTAGACACCCATGTACATGCATACCTGGCTGCATGCACCATGAACAAAGTGGTGGAGCAGCCCCCTATAATTGACCCCAACAGCTGAGTGGCTCCAGTCCTTTCCTGGGAACGGGAGGACTCTGGTCCCAGGCCCCTCTTGGTCAGTCTGTTCATAGCATCCAATGAAGTAAGCTGTTGCCTGTGAAAGCTTCTGCCACTCTGAACCAGTTAGTCCCAGTTGCCACCATCTCCACTAGTGCGTGCTATCACTACAGCTGTGTCTTCACACCTGCAGGGGCAACATCTCCACAGCGTACACAAATAATTGGTGAGAGTCAGTTGAAGGCTGAAGCAGTCTTTCTTCAGACAAACCAAGTAGCAGAGTCATCTGCACACTGATGTCACTACACTATTCCCAGTACTCAAGCTAGCTTAATTATAACTGGGTCTGGTATCTTCACCCTATATTACAAACTATGGTGTAGATATACCCTGAGTTGTTTCACATTCAAGGTGAGTCTGGGAAACAATCACTGCATCAGCCTCTTGAATTTTGAGCAGTTTTTCCTCGGTGCTGTGCAGGAACTGCCTTCTTTTAGCCAAAGACTGTATAATACGCAGGGCCCAATCTGCATCTCTGTCCCACCACACAGGAGGGGCAACCCACACAGCTGCCTGCCCTCTGCCCAAGCCCTTCACAAGGCGCTGCGGGTTCAGTGCGAGAAGCTGGGGAAGAGATGCCTCCCACATGGACCTGCAGGCTCCTGACACCAAGTCTTCAAAACAGCATGAGTCAGGCCCCAGAGCTCCTGTGACCTGCCTAAAAATCATGGGGTGAAAAATACATTTTGAATTCTGTCACCTTAGACTTCACTTTACACTGGAATTGTATTTTCTAGCTTTTCTCTTGAAGTAAGAAATACGCACTGCTGAGAATCTCTTTGTTTCCCCTCTATCCTAATATAATAAAAGCCTTAGTCTGTCTGTCCATTCATAATGCTTTATGAGCACTCTGATTGGATGTCTTGGCAGCCAATCACAATGCTTACTGAAACAACCAACCTCCTCCCTGCCCACCCCCCCGACCATTCATGACGGACAATTTGCTAGTTTATTCTTAAAGGTGACAAGAAAACAAGGAAATATAGAAAAAACTTTTTAGTGTTTTTAACTGCCATTTAATTTGTGACAACACAAAAATATGTTGTGAATTGCTTTCCAAAACAATTGAAAAAGTCTGTAAAAAGATTAAAGAAAAGTCCATTTTGCTGAATAGCCCTTATGAAAAAGGATTTTTTTTTTACTCTTTCTTGCGATACTCTAATAAAATCTTCTGTCTTTTTTTTAAAAGAGTGGAGACTACTCTAAATCACACTTGTAACATGACTTATCCTGCCATTAGTTCAGCAAATCTTCCCTGAATTTACATCATAATCATCCCTGCTAACCGCCCCTCCACATCTTCATGGACAGTTGTTAAGTCAATTCAAAACGGTAACCTCTTTGGAAATATTGATCCTTATTCAGCATAGATGTATTTCCCTCCTTATTAATATTAAAATATGTGCCTAATTCCCACTGATTTCAGAATTAGTCAAAGATCGTTTTCTAATTTGATTCATTCGGGAAAGATTTTTCTTCTCCTGGCCTTAAAGAAAAATATTAAAATACTTAACTCTACCATCAGACTATGAAAACTGGAGAGAGAAAAGATGAAAGAAAGGAATAAAAATGGAACATGATGTCAGTTGAGATTGAAATAGTCTTTTCTTTCCTGTACTGCATTTTTTGCAAAACATTGTATAACTTAGATCCAGTCCATTTGTTTATTTTCTTTCCATTCAGTTTGGCTGTTTCGGGAGGGCAGGGGGTTGTTCTATTTTGAGGTTTTGGAGTTGTGAAGGTCATTGCTATGACATCTATATTTAAATTATTTTTAACGTAATTGATTTTGAATGTACAAATGGATTATTTGAATAAATAATAAAACAAATTGTCAAAGAATCATCTAGTCTTTTTATTTTTAACTTACCTATAAAATGGGGTTTCTTCAAAAGCATAAAAGGTCATATAAATGCTGAAACCAAAGTTCACCTACCTGAGTGATCCTGCTGAGACATTTTATGTTGTGTTCTGCCCTCCAAAGATATCTTCGATCTTGTCAAGAAAGATAGAAATAGTTCTTCAGAATATCAAATGTCTAATTCCATGTCTAAGTCCAGCAGGAAAATAGCCATAGGGTTTAATGGTAGCCTTTTCTGTCCAGTTCTTAAATTATTCTTGTTGTCTCAAACAACACACACCCTGCTGCACATGCTCAGACTACACATGTACACTTACCTGCCCAGGCTGCCAGGGAAAAAGAATTTCTACCTATGGCAAAGGGACATTTTTGGCACTTCTATGATTAAAACCATCCATATGCACTCACAAGGGAAAAAAGAGTGTGATATATGTGTTGTGGAGAGTTTTAGGCTCCTCCAAGAAAATGTGGTCTGAGGAGATTTTGAGTCCATTGACTTCAGTAAAAAGCACTTCCTGCCACCAACTGTTAGTGAACCTAAGAATTTGACTGGAAAGGCAAAAGAGAACAGAAGTCACAGGGATAGAGAGCATTGACCACTGATTCAATATGAGCTTTCATTGCCTGGACAGATCACATCTCTTCGCCACTCTGAAAGAAAGAGAAATGGGGGTCAGAACTTATCTTAGCGAATACAGCTCCAACAAGATTCTTGGGTGAGAATCACCTGGCTCCAGCAAAAGGCAGGAAAGACCAGAGTGATGCTGGACACAAATGGGGCAGCATGTGGAAGGATTGATTGTGACACTCTCCTTTCATGTCATTAAATCCATACAGACCTCATCCATAAAAGTGATGTCAAATCTTTAGGTGCTGGTTGGCCACTCACTAAGGGTCAGACACATGTAAGGGCTGCAGGTCAGGAACCTAACTGAGCTTTACAGAGCTGGCCCAAGATGTAGCACAGGAGCCTTATGTCAATTATTGACTGGGGAATAAATAATCTTTGCATTTATAACAGGAGTGTATAGTGTTGATTGCTTTTTTAAATTGCTGTGAGTCCAACGGTTGCAGGCCAGCCCAGCTCTGGTGTTAGATAAGAGTCAAGCTGAGACATAAAAGATGAATGCTAAAATGACATAAGGAACATGGCATTAGGCAAAGTTCTCTCTTGCTGTATTTCAATGGAGGCTCGTGCTTCCTGAAACCCATCAAAAACATAATATCTATGTACTCTGAGTAAAGTCTTTGGAAGAGTTGCTGCATTGGGCTGTCCGTGAACGAGTACACATGTTTACATTTAAGCAATTCTTGTCTCATTCAAACCCAGAACAATTATATGAACCCAGAACAAAAGAATGAGGATTGTTTTTCTGCACCCAGGGCTTTCTTGTTTCCCCTGCTTTGCTGCAGTTCAGTGTCCGTACTGTAATTTCAATAGCTCACGTACTTTGTACATTTTGGCTGTAGGGTGGGGATCTGGGGACTGGCAGAGGAATTGGAGAGATTGCAGAGAATAGCATACTGAATATCATGAAAGCCTCATGCCTCCCAAGGCTCGTGGGGCACGGAGACCACCTGCAGGCATTGGCGGTAGCGGTGGTGTCGGTGGTGGGGGAGGGGGGTGAGCAGAGACCAGTAGCAGACAATCTCAGGGGGTGCACCACTAATCTTAGGGGGTGCACATGCACCTGTTTGCACCCTCTACACATTGCCAATGCTGATTATCCAAAATGCATGTATCAAATTTAGGCTTGATTAGTTAATGTGTAGACATGATCTGGTACTAAGTTTAGTGCTGGGTCTGCCCTGCTACTAGGCACTTGGGACTAACTTTTGTGCCAACTTTTGTGCCAAGTTTCACATGTAGACACCTGCCAAAAATCGCTTCATGCAGATTAGCTTAATGCACCTTATATTTAATCGCACTTATTTCCATGTGTAGACACACCCAGAGAGAAAGAGATTGAAGACTGTGGAAGGAACTGTATTAGGGAAAGAGAAATACTCACCAAGTTCTCATTGAAGGTCACCTAACTCAGTGGTTCTCAACCTTTTTTGTACCAGGACCCATTTGTAAACATTGATGGCTGCTGTAATGGTAATGGGGTGTAGGTTGTAGCCGTGTTGGTCTAAGGACATAGGCAGACAAGGTTCCTTGGGTGAATCTGATATCTCTCACCCATTGATTCCTTAATCTACATGTTCACTGACTACCTGTCTTGTACGCATACCAGCCCAGCTGCTGGCTTCTTTACTTTTCACTCCATCCAGGAAGAGCACACACAAACTGCTGAAACTTCCTTAGCCTGACGAAGGGTTTTTGAACCCAAAAGCTTGCTGAATAATTATTGTCCAACCATTTGGTAATGGTAATGGCGGTTTTACAAATGCAGGTCCTTCTGCTATGGATGTGGCTCTGATGTCAGAACTACAGCAGCTTTCAGAGATGACAGGCTCCATTGGCAGAAGCTGCAAGAGTTGTAACCACACAATGAGTTTGTCAGCAAATCTACATCAGCTACCTAGTGTAATCTTTATACCCCTAACCAGCACAGCTCTGACACAGAATTTTGTAATGTTGACTAAATCTAACAGGGGTTACTCTGATTGAAAACTCAGTAGTTATAAGACTGGTGGCAGGTGTGTGTGTGTACACTCATATACCTGGAAGCAGAAAACCAAAAGAAACCTGGAGAGGGACTTGTATATGTGACTCAGAAAGGAAGCAGAGAGACAGAACTTCTCAGATATGCAGCTTCCAGGATCAGAATGGGATTTCTGACCAAGGAAACTGCTCACTCTTGTTTGGAGTAAATTTTCTTTACTAAACAATGTTAAACCAAAAATATATCCGACTCATATCACTAATGTCCCATTTTTATAGAAACAAATCTACATGACCCTAAATACTGACTATCCACTTGAATTAAATGGGAAGCACTGTTAACAAGCTGGAGCCTTGGCTGTGTATAGGGAGTACTGAGTACCCCCGGTCTCCTACTTTTTCATGCCTCCTTCACAAGGTAAAATTTACCCTCTGAGAAGATACAGATCAGAAACTCTTCTGTTTCTGATGTCCCATTTCCAACATACAAATTGAACTATCATCACTAAATTAACATGTATATTTTATGAAAATTTATAGATGACAGAATTATTGCTTTGGAGAGATGTCCTTGACATATGAAATGCTTTGCAGTGATTATAGAATAAGTGTAATTGTGATGGGTTTCATACCTTTACTACAAAAATGGAAAGGTTCAGTTTTCCTCTTTCCTTGTATATGTTAATTTGCATCCCATTAGGCTGTCCGGCATTAGGGCTATGCAGAACAGGCCCTATTTGATTCAGATTTGGCCTGAATCAGGGATAGCGATTCAGTTAATTGATTAGGATCATTATCCCAGGTTTGCTGCAGTTGTATCTGAATCTGAAGACCCAATGCTGATTTGGAGAATCAGCAATTCGGACACAGGTACAGCTTTAAAAGTTTTTTCTACATACCTTGAGGTAGCAGAAACGCCTCATGATTTCTGCAATGCTGGGGCAGATGATACGTCCCACATGAGCACGGGGGGTTCTCCTGCATGCTTGGCAGCAAACTGGAAGAGGACCAGAAGTACTTCCAGGTCCACTGGGGAGCACGCCGCCCCCCCTGTGCCCTCGAGGCTCAGTGCTCACCCACAAGGGGACCCCAGGTGCCCCCCCAGATACAGGAGGCACCAGTTACTGAGCCAGGCCCCCCAGCACGCACCCCAGTAGGCCCAGAACTGGACTGGAAGTGCTTCTGGTCCATTTCCATGTTTGATGCCGAGCTGCTGGGGAGCCCCCACGCTTGTGTGGGGCGCTGCATCTGGCCCAGCATTGCAGTGTGCATGAGCTGCCTGCTACCTCGAGGTATGTAAAAAAACATTTAAAGCTGTGTCGAAGTCCAAAACTCTGAATCTTTCCAAATCTATCCAAATTTACTTGGAGGGCTACAAATCAATTCAGAGAGATTAAAGGGTCCTCTTATTCAATTTGGATTCAGAGATTCGGCCACCGAATCGAGCCAAATCTCCATCGAATCGAATCAGAAACTGAAGCTTAATACAGCCTTATCAGGCATACCTTACTTCTTTGAAGTTCACAAAAAATAAATACTAATAATAAAATAAATAATAATTCCTCACAAAATAAATGTAAGCACACAAAGTCTTGTGTAACATATTAGTCAGCTGATGAAAAAGGGCACTCATCAATATGCAGTCAGGGGGGCAGCTAGGGTCCACAGGAGGGACTGGGCATGGTATAGGCAGGGTCTGCAGGGAGTCTAAGAGATGGGAGCTGGGGTCCACAAGGGGAATCTGTGAGATCAGGAGGGCAAGTGAAGCAATGTAGAGGGAGAGATGAGTGGGTACTCTGGGTCCACGAAGAGGGATATGGGTAATCAAGGGGGAAAGCAGACCCTGGATGGGATCCAGAGGAAACTTGGGTCTTTGTAGGATGGAGGGATCAGCATGATTTGGGGAGCAATTGGGGTCTGTGGGAAGGAGGATGGAGCATCCAGGCGGGGGTGGTGATTGGCAGGATTCGGGCAGATAGTGGGGTGCTCGGGGAGCCTGGGGGTGTAGGGCAGCTCTCTTCTACCTGGGACCTGAGAGGCCTCAGACCTGAGAGGGCTAGAGCACAGCAGAGTCATCCCATCCTGCCACTGGAAAAATGTTCCCAACTGTTGCTGCAGGTAGCATAAATGAGAGAGGAGTAAACAGTGCCCAAAAAGGGCAGATACAGATTCCTCCCCCATGAAGCAAAGGAAGAAATTAGGGAGCAGGTGGACCCCAGGTCTGTGGCTGCCAGCTACCCAGAAGCTGGACAACTCTGCAGTTAAAGGACTATACTATTTATATGTGAATTTTACTGCTGGGACAAAGGGACATGATTGATTGGGAAAGCTGTGCACATATATTCAAGAACTGCTAGCACTCTGGTAGTTTGTTGTCCTTACTGTAAAGATAAAGAGGTTTCACTTTCTCCCTTTCTCCTGTGTCACATGCCTGTATTTCATTAGGATGTAAGTACCATAAAGAATGGATGATGGCAACAAGGAAAACTTTATTATGAGATCTTTTCCCACCCCAAAGCTCTATAATCTTTGGATTATAATCGTATTGCTTGTTATTCTCATATAATAAAAGGCTTGGTACTTCCATCTGTCTGTCTGTAACATTGGGGGTCAACTACGTATGCAACCTGGAAAAGGTGGGCATCAATTGGCTGCATAGGCCTACCCCCCCAGGCAGGAATCCAGAGGCAGAGGGAGTCCTTACACTTTAAAACTGTATTGACTTGCCCCGGCTCCTGTCAAAGCTGATAGGAGACAGGGGCAGAAGGACCCAGGAGGAGCCACAGCAGGACTGAGCAGCCCAGCCCACCCAAACCCCCAACAACTGCACCCCCACCTGCAGCACTCTTGGTACCACATGGCCAGGCTTCATCACCAGAGCGGGGAGCATAGAGTTGCCCATTAGTGCATGGGTTTTTGGCGTGGGTATGCGTGGGGTGTGCCTTGTGTGTGCAGCCAGGGGCACAGTGTGTGGGTGGCTGGGTGTGCAGCCAGGGGCAGAGTGGGATGGTGGGTGTGTGTGTGGAGCCAGGAGAAGGGTGGGAGGTTGTGGTTATGGAGCCAGGGGCACAGTGGGTGGGTGGGTGTGGATGTGCAGCCAAGGGCAGACTGGGTGGGTGGGTGTGGTTTTGTAGGCAGGAGCAGAGCAGGAGGATGAGTGGTTGTGGTTACACATCCAGGGACACAGTGGGTGGGTGGGTGAGTGGGTGTGCAGCCAGGGGGAGACTGGGTGGGTAGGTGTGGTTGTGCAGCCAGGGACATAGTGCATGGGTGTGTGTGTGTTCATAGGATGAGTCCCAAACACACCCCATCATACACAGGCACCCATACTCCCCTCACACTGCCAGACATGCTGACCCCTACATGTACACCCCTTCACATATCCTAGGCACTTCCCCCAACACACAGCCCACCACAAACCATATACCCACCAACATCCCATATATCCACACTCACACACCCACATGCTCCCTCACCCCACAAACCCACACACGCACAGCCCCCCACAAACCTGTACCCACCCCACACAGTATACAAGAGTAAAACTTCATTTTAAGTTATTGTGAAGTCACCTCTATGTACACTGCACAAATACATGTAAATCAGGACAAAAATATTTTTTGAAATTAGATTCATGAATGCTGTAGATGTTTCCTTTTTATAATACATTTTGGTATTTTACTGGTTCCAAGATGGCACAACACCTTGCTGAAAGGAGTACTTCTGGGGGTAAAGGGATGGACTTCTGATAGCAAAGGTCAGGAGTTAGGGGGCGGGACTTCCAGTCACATGATGGCACTGGGGGTGGGGCACCTGCCACGGGGTGGAGCTACCCATGCAGCCTTCAACATCTTGTCAAAATTCGCGAAGTGGCCCTCTACCCAAAATAATTGCCCACCTCTGGTTTACATGGCCGGCCCCAACGTAGGAGTGGTGAGGGGCATGTAAGCTGTCTCAGATACGCTCCATCATTCATGACAGGCAATTGGCTAGTAAATAAAAAATAAATATATAAATATATAAATGTATATATGTGTTTTCCTATATAAATTCTATATGATAGTATGCAAAGTATTATAAAATTGAAAAGAATCAATCAATGAATAGAATAATAAAACAAAAGCAAAATGTATTGTGGAATCCCACTTGCTAGGCTATCGAGTAGGAAATTAGTCATAGTCATCTTTGTTGTCTAACACTGCTGAACTTCTGGAAGATAGCTCAGTAACTGACCCCAAGGCAGAAAGCCGGCCAGTTCAAACATTGCTGCCTTTTATGCTGTTTTTCCAGCCCTTCCCCAGAGCACTGGGATTGGAAGGGACCTCAGGGAAGGACCACACTCACTGGCCAGCTACACAGCCAGTATCAGAGCAGTCCTTCCCCGCTGTTCTCTGTCCTTCTCCTTACTTTCTGTTTCCCTACAGGCAAGCCCAGCATCAACTTTGAAACTCTAAACGTTGTCAAAACTTTCAAAACATTTTGACTATCCTTGTTCCGTTTTGAGGCTGTTTCAAAGCTATTCATTTCATTTCGATTTTGCTGTTTTGAGCTCAAAATGAGTCAAAATGAAACAGCCAGAGAAATTTCACACAGCCCTATTGTATACTATGTCTAACATGTATTTTGTGACTGTGCATGGCATCCATCCTTGCAACAGGATTGAATTCTATATCTGGAATCAAAATCTGCTTGAACACTTTACCATTGTTGTGAAGTATTAGTTCTTCAGTAGAAAGGTGACATAGTTGTGAGCCTGTAATGCTCTGTGGTATAGTATGATAGTCGTTCATTGTAAGACCAGAAAAGCAGTGGAGGCCCCCTTTACATTTCAGAGGGCAATTATCCCCTTTCTCAGAATCCATCTATTTTCTTCTCCTGGGAGCAAGAGGCTGAGAAATTTTCTCCCCTCCACCCCCAACCCATCCCATTCAGAGCCCCCCATGCAGCGTGGGGCAGTGGGGGGCAGCAGGGGTCACCCCCCACCCCCACCCAGCAGTACCCATTGAGAACCAGGGCTTTTCTTTAAAGTACCAGAAGCTGGGGTGGGTGGGGCAGCCATGGGGGAAGGGCTGGAGGATTGGGTAGGGATCCAGGGGGGTGCTGGCAGGGATCCCCGCATGGTCCCCTCCCCCTCCCCCCTCACCCCCAGCTCCCCCACCCCTAGTACTTACCAGCTCAGAGTCCGGCTGCAGCTCCCAGCTGCAGCCACCGGGCACTGCCCAAATCATAAAAGCTCTCTAAATCTTTTGGAAAGATTCGAACAGCTTTGAATCAATTTGAAGCTTTAAATTGGTCCCCTGGTTCAATTTGGATTTGGAGATTCGGCCACCGAATTGGGCAAAATCTCCTCTGAATCGAATCACCACCTGAAGCTTTGCACAGCCCTACCCTCCAGCCCTGCCCTGACCAAATGTCAGTGTTGCAGGGCACCTTGGTACCCCTGCTCCTGGAAAGGAGAAACTGCCAGGGAGTGAGTGAGCGCACCCTGGCCTGACATGACGAGCCCAGCTGAGGCTTGCTCAGGTAATGAGCACAGCTGCGGGTTGCCGGAGCAACCAAGGGGAACCAGCTGCCTGTAGGGGGCAGGGCCTGGCCCTTATAAAGCTCAGGGCTGAGGCCAAGCTGGCAGTTCTCTGCCAGCAGCCGGAGAAGCAGGAGCTCCCTCAGCCGAGATATGGGGGAGAAGCCCGACGGGCAAGTACAGCTCATGATAGCCCTGAGAGGATGGGCACTATGGTTTAGCAAGGGGGCTTTATGTTTGTGTTATAGCCAGGAGGCTCTAGTTTACGTTTGGCTCTGTATATTACACCCGGAGGCTTGGGTGAGGCTGTAGGGGTTGGAGGAGGCCTCAATCACAGGGACCCCAGAGAGTGTGGGGTGCCCTAGCGCCAAGAGGGCGCATTAGTGTCATAGCGCCAGGGAAGGCGCAGCTTGCACGCCAGTGCGTGAGCAACTGGCGGCGAGGAGCGCAGCCAGTGGGTCGCGGGCGCAACCGGTAGGTTGCAGATGGGGGACCGAGGCCCCGGATTGCGTGTGGGGGAGCATAGACCCCGGCCCCAGGAAGAGGGGTGATCTGATTGAGAAGCCCTGTGGGGGCACGGCGAGCCCCAAAGAGGGGGGAGTGCCATACTGAGGAGCCCTAGAGAGAGGGGCAATTACTGAGAAGCCCAAGACGGGCATAGCGAGCCCGGCCGCAGGCTAGTGCGGCAACACCCCTCAGACCGAGGCAGGGCGCTGCGGTTGCCCCGAGAAGACAGGGAGTAGCAGCGCGGTGAGCCAGGGTCAGAGAGGGTGCCCGTGTGGTTGGCCCATAGGACCGGAGGCCCGCTAGAGAGTCCCTGAGCAGAACCACACCGGCAGGGGAGGCCCAGAGTGGGCAAGACAAGAGTCCCAGCAAGAGGCTGGGCATGAGAGAGGGAGCCCAGAGTGGGCCACATTAGAGAGGAGGCCCGGGAAGCGGGCGTACAGACTGGACAACGTCTATTACATCTGTGAGGCTTGGGGCGTGGTATTAGGGGCTGGTAGGAGCCACGCATAGCCCATAAGGCTAGGGTGTCCGAGGAACACTCTCCGTATCGGGAGACCCCCAGGGGGTCCGGAAGAACCGCGGGGACAGAGGTCCCGAGTAGCCGTGCCCAGGGGAGACACAAGGCAGCCTCCCAACATTATAGTTACCATCAAAGACATGGCGGGCGAGAATTAGAGGGTGTCTTGGGTCGGCCTGACACGGAGCGAGGGACCTCAAGGAGATCACGGCCCTCCGCGAGGACCCTGCCGTGGCAGTCAGGAATATTGCTTTGCTCTGCTGGTGGGAGCAGGGGGCAGTGATCTACGATAGATTGGTATTTGAGTCCCTCTGCTGGAATCTGTGGGGAATTACACATACAAATTAAGTCATTTCAAAGCCCATGACATGTAAACACAAACGTGATGCAATAATATAAGAGGAGTTAAAATTTTAAGGTGCAGTAAATTAATGAGGATCAAATGCCATGTACAAACTCCCCAACACAGTAGTTTCAAAACTCTTGACTTAAAGTTAAATATGGTACCCTGCAATTTATCCTCTCTTTCTGCAGGGTGAGCTGTGTTGAGCTGGTCAGACAAGAACATTCAAAGTATGTCAGTACTGTTCTCACATGATGCTGAATGCACCCCATCTTCTGCCTGCGTGCCCCCAACCTATAAATGACAAAGTGATGCCACACTCCCACCTTCCCCCACCTCCCTGCTATAATTCTTCATATTTGTTTCTTGTGTGCTTCCATACCCACAAAGTGGCTTCACTGCTTTACTTCTGGATGTGGAACATGGATGAAAAGAGCATATACTGATATTGGGGAGATTATTTATTGTTGAGGGAAACTGGAGTGCAGCCCACCATATGAGCTGACACTGGAGTTACACTGAAATATGGGGTTTTAACAGTGTGATGAAGCTGCACTGTTCTGTAAGGACCTGACATGGCTAAGACACCATCTCATGCTGATTTGCTGATGGCTTCATTCTATTCCTCACTCATAGCAAGGGGACACCTCCTTGAAGTACCATCCCAAAGTCCTCCACTGAAGGGATGACTAAAAACATCTTGCCTATGGTTGGGCAGTGCCAAGAGCATTAACCATAGTGGACCTCTGTACATGCCACAAAACTGGCCTTTAAAGTGGCTTAAATGCCCTTTTGCACCACTTTAATAGTGCAGCTGTTTACACCGTCAGTGATATATTGTGTATTAATGGTGCTGTTGTTTACACTGTTGGTGGCATATTGTGCATTAAATGACTTTGGGATGTAGCAAAATAAAATACGTACAAGGTGTTTTAGTTTGCTACCTTACAGCTGCAGAGGGAAGCACTGGGCCTTCTGCAGCTCAAGAGGTGTGTAGGCAGCCCAGTGGCAGCTTGTGCAGGCAGGCTCCAGTGGTAGAAAAAAAAAAAAGCAGCGAGCCTGACCTTTTTTTTTCCCTCCCTGAAGCCTGCCTGCTTGAGCTGTGTGGGGGCCTGGTGCTTCCCCTCTTTGGCTGTGGGAGGAGGGAGTGGGGTGATGCTTCCAGGTGGGTGCCTGCAGGTGGATGCCTTCTGGAGAGCACCGCCGCTGCCACAGAAGGAAGCACTGCCCTGCCTCCCGCCCCTCCTGGATTGGGCCCAACCCTTGTGTAAGTGCCCTTGTGGAAGTCTAAGTATAATTTTCTCGTTGCCCTAATCCTTCAGCCTCACTGCACTGGTTTGGGAGAGATTAGACCCTTCCTCAGGCCAGGCAATCGGCTTTTCTCTCCTATTCCTCACTACAGCGACACGTGGGCTCACACACCCTTTTACACTGTTTAGACCAGGTGCTATATGGGAACAGGGGAGCCCTCTGCTGCAATAAAGACCAGCTTCACATTTTCACAAGTGCTCGGTATGGAGCTAACGCCACATCCACCAATTTAAAATCCACCCAAACAAAATACAATTAGGCAAATCCCATTTTAGAAACTTCCTTAGGGTTATTACCCCGGGCCTCAGGGACACAACCTGAGCCAGGATCCTCTCCCCACACAGAAAAAGGGAAGATTTTCTCTTCACTGAAATAAGCTTCTGAGAAAGTGAAGATTGGGTCTGTGTGATCAGCACTGGAAAATGCCACCAGGCCCTTTTCATAGTCCGCCGAGATGCGGATCCTCTCGGGGACATGGTTCAGAGACAGGGGAAGCTACAGGGGAGGTGAAAGCCCGGTACTGATCCCCGCTGAGCCCCACAGCCCAGATCCCCTCCTCAGGGCAAAAATTCACCCACCCCTTCCTGCCCACAGAGGCTCTGGAGACCCCCACAGCCCAGGTCCCAGAAAGGCCTGGCTCCACCTCCCAGGAGCGTCTCCCCGAGGTGAAGCCTTGACAGCCCAGCACACAGCGAGAAGAGTGAAACCGCTGGTGCCGGACAGGCAGATCCTGCCGTGCGGCCGCCCAGCTCAAGCACTTCTGGTCTGCAGACAAGAGGAGCCACGGATTGGCGGTGTCTGGATCCAGGGTCACGTTTGCTTCAAGGACAAACAGAGAGTTAGTGTCACGGGATGAAGCAGCTTGGTCCACGGCCCAGACAGGAGGGAGAAGATGGGGGCATCAAATAGGGCACCAGCCCCAAAGCGAGGGTGAGGTGGGCAGCGCTGAAAGCAGAGAAGCAAAGTGGCCCAAGAAACTGGGAAGAGGAGATGGAAGAGGCCGGGGAGCGAGGTGGGGAGGGAAGGGAGATGGCCGATGGCAGGGACTGCTCTATACTCTTCTCCGAATGGAAAAACAACAGCAGGCAAATGTCTGCCAGAAATCAGGGACAGAGTTAAGGATATCTTTGACTTGTGCCATGATGGTTTTCTCTGTCTGCTGGGGAGCCAGACACAAAAGCTGGTGTTGGGATTGTGTGGCTGACCTTAGCCCTTTTTCTGTGAAATACTCCTTCTTTGTAACTGCATATTACTGAAGGTGCATTTTTCTTTCTTATATGTAATGCCTGATGCTTTTTCTGAACATAAGAAAACTAGCAACACAGAGACTTACTTTTCCCATCGGTTCCTGGAGATTTTTCCCAATCTTTGTCCAGTTGCGATGTCAGGGTGTCTGTGTGGGAAGGGGAGGAAGGGAAAAGAAGTCTGATTTCATGGGGTTATGTTTATGGTGATATTCCCACTGTTTAATTACCATAGTTATGTCGTTAATGATGATAAAGCAGCAAGTGCAAACGGGACCAAAACAGATTCAGGTCTTCACAGTGGGGAGAGGTGAAAAACTGGCCTGAGCCTGCCTCCTCCTCCGGTTATAACGACACCTCTCACTTCTCATCAGTACCTTGACATTTCCTCAAAGTCTCCCTGAGGGCGACAGTGTGATGAGAAAAAGCACTGAGCTTCCTTTCCAGTTCGAGAAAAGTCTCTGTCGGCTTCTGTGAATGCAGCTTGTTACACCTGGGAACAAAACGTTGTGATTATTTCTGGGACACACCAGTGGCAGACACTACGTGAAGTGGGCTGCACTGAGTTCCTCTGGGTATCCTTGCCTTAGAGCAGAAGCAATGCCCTCACTAGCTTCCTTCAAAAAGGCTGCATTTCTACCCAAGGCCTCTGGTATGTTAGGACCAGCTCCAGGGCTAAGAGGGAGGGGAGGTCAAGTCAGTCCTTCGTGATCAATCCATTTTGGTTTCCTCCCCTGACAGCCAATATATTCCTGGGGAGCTTTGCCCCAGGGTATTGCTCCATCCAGCACTGGGCTGAGACTTCCCTACCTGCACAGCTCACTTCACTTTTGGCATCTTGGTGGGGGGTGGGAGGAAGAGGTTTTGCCCGACTGGTGTGGGCATGAGTGTCACCAGTGACCTAGAGATAAGAGGTCCATGCTCTAGCCCCTGAGTCTGAAGGCAGCCAGACCCCCTGGGGATGCACTTGCTTTAGGTGATGGTTTAAGTCTTTTCTCTATTAAGACAGAGACTTCCAGTGACTTGTATAAAGTGGTGACGGTCCCCAGATGATGTTCCACAAAGGATAATTGTATCTGGGGTGCATGTAATCTTGATGAACATGCCAGCCTGATGGGAGATGGGAAACATAGGTTTGACACTGGCTCTCAGCCCCTTCCCAATGTAATGCAGATTGAGAGTGAGTGAAGAGGAGCCACCTACCTGCTCCAGGTATTTCTCACATCCTAGAAAGGAGAGAGAAAGAGAGGGAGTTCAGTCCCACACGACACTCCTGGCGAACCCTCCTGCACTGAAAGAGGCTCACCTTGCTATTTCAGTCTGAGTGCCATGTACAGCTGCCAGAATTCGGATACATTTGCTCCCCGGGCTCACATTTCAGGATCCGTCCTTTATGGGGGCCGGGACCCAAGGAGTTTATAATGCATCTTACCTGCAGAAACTCAGTCGCTGGCTGCTGGCACTTCCTCTCTGCGTCAGTGATCAGGACATTCAGAAGTGAAATCTCTCCAGCAAGTTTGGTGGCATGCTCCTTATGCCTCCTGGCAATCTGCCTGTCCACATCTCCCAGTCGAGCCAGCAGGAGTTGCTCTTGTTCCTCCAGGAACTGATGTAGTCTCTGAAATTTGGATGCAATCTTCTGCCTCTCAGCATCCGTCTGTTTCTGTGGCAGACAGGGCATAGGGCAGGTTGCAGACTTAAGAAAGCAGGTATTACATACCTCTTTCCCTTTCAGACCATCATCTTTGAAAACTTAGGTAACATCTTTGTCCTATCAGGCTGGCTGTCTCTTAGTGAGTTTAATATTACAGAATTCAGTCAAATTACACACTAAGAAACCTGTCTTATTTCAGGAACTGTAATCTCCTCCTCTCTTAAGTTTCTAACTATGTTATTGTTCATAACTTCTCCAGTTTATAACCACCTTATCATTTGTCCCTTTTAAGATTTGTTCCTATTGTATCATTTTTCAAGTTTTTGGTTTAATTATCCATAACTTTTTTCAGATTATGTTTTATTATCGACCACTTCCATTTTTTTCAGGTTCAGTAAGGTTGAAATGGTAATAATAACTCCTTCCATTGCAATGGTAATAAGAATTCTAGTATTGAACAGCTCTGTATGTACTTAATGTAATTTCAGGATAAGAGTTTTATTACAGTTTTCTTATAGACAGTCCTTCAGGATTCCTGGTTTGTTGGGACAGGGCTCCCAAACCTACCTCAGACCCTCAGACCACATCAAGGGGTGAAGATACGTAACATGCAGTGATCAAGGACATTTCAGAGAGCCCTCTTATAGGGAGCGTTATGTTACCATTATTTTTTTACAGGCTAGAAAATATTAAGACTCCAGCCAATCAGTGCTCACTTCCTGTATCACAACATTTTAATGCAGCCACGTGCAAGCACCCACGTCCACCAAAGCCCCTGGGGAACATCTCCCATGGGTTTGCTGCTGATAACAGACTACGAACCTACCAGATACTCCAGACTCCTCCTTCCTGCCCGTTTCAATCCCAGAAGCTCTTCCCTTTGTTTTTTAAAATCCTCCAAACGGCTCTGAATTTCTTCCTGGAGAAAGAAAAATGGTTTGGGTGGGTTTTACTTTGGTCCTTCAAAGAAGACAGCTTCCTCCCTCTCAGAAATGCCATGGCTGCCTAGCTACAAGTTAGGGAAAATCCCTGCTTGTGCTGATATCAAAAGAAAACCACCTTGGTGCAAGGATTTTTATGGTAGACCTGGTGTTGTATCTGGAGTTGGGGGAAGCTTGATATTTTGGCATTGCCGGAAAGCTTTGTTCCACCAGATTGGGGTTTTCTCCAGTCCTGCAAAGGGCAATGGACTGCCTTTGAGGAATCAGTGCCTCTCTGTCTGGTATTATTATGGCCTGAAATGAATCACAGGATTATTCTCCTGGCCAGTGCTCCCAGTCCCGACCCACAGGGAGAAGCTCTGTAATACAGAACCGTTAAGAGAAACAGTTTTCTGGCAGGGAAAATTAGTAGGTCTGTGATATTAGAAAATTCAGCTCTCCTGAAATAATAAAGTTAAGCTAGTTTAGAGAGAAGCTGGGCCCTTAAGAGCTGCAAGGAACCAAGGTCACGTATGTCCCATACCTTGCACTCCTGGGCAGCCTCCTCCATGGGACCTGCAGGGCCAGGTTGGGGAGTGCAGGATGGGTCGGATGTCACGCCAGGGCTTTCTCTGCTGTCCTTCCATGTGAGCGCCTCCTCTCGTCTCACACACACGTTCTCTGTTCCTTCCAGACCCAACAAGTGAATCTTTTCCACTATGCTTGCCACTTGTAACTTGAGCTGGAAATTCCCTTTCCGGATCTGGGCTTTGTGGATGGGAACGTCTGCGTTTCTAGGCCTGCCACAGTCCTCACGGGTTCGGGAGATGCAGGAGTTGAGCCTACCAGTAATGGGCACATGCTCTGCTGGAGACTCCAGGCAGGGAGGATGGGCATCTGCCTCTTGCCCTTCTTCTGATGATGAGGCTGATGCCATGGCAGCTCCTTTTGCTGGTCTCTGAACTCCCTTTTCCCTTTCCATTTTGTTCTGTCATGAGAGAGGAGAGAGGGTGAAGGCAGATTGCGCAGGTGGGGGCAGAGGGAAAGGGAGAAAGCTGCCTGGGGATGGAAAAGAGCAGAGGGAAATGGTAGCGAGGATAAGGGCCCCCTTGCTTGTGGAGGGGAGGTTGGGCTTTTCTGTGTAAATCCCACTGTTTTTGCCTCCTGCAAGCTCTGCTTCTTCATCCCAATCCTCTCCACCTCCATCCCACCACATTTCCCTTTTCATGAGGCCTTTCCCATCATCCCAGTCCTCCAACTTTGTTGTTAAGCACAAGTCGAGTTTATTCCTTACCCTTTGTGTGAGACCCTGGAGGATTCAGCAGCAGCTTGGGCTGTGCTGGACTTTGATGGGCAGCTCTCCTTGTACTTGTGAGCCCTCAGTCTCTCCTCTGGAAGAGAAGAAGAGCTCAGGGCAGTTTCTGTACCCACTGGTATTTACAGCTCTGTAGGAGAAAGGCAATGATAGCAACTCTCTTGAGATATAGCACTACACGGGAGGACCCGTAGACAGACACGTGGGCAGACAGACAGACAGAAGGATCTGTAACAAGAAATGAATTATTTGAAAATGCATCTTGAGGTGGTGGTAAAAAAATACCTTTTTAAATAACTAGAAATCCTCAGTGAAGCAGAGGAGTAGGATTCATTATCTTATTTTGTGCGAACTCCAGCACAAAGATATTGCTGTAACCCCAGAGTGCGCCCCACCTTCCAGTCACAACCATCCCCTCCCTGGCTCTGTTCAGGGAAAGGGAAAGTGAAATCCTCAGGGACCAAAGTCAAGGCCCAGGGAATCCAGCACAGCTTCCTCCCCCACAATACACGACTGCCCTAAGTGCAGTGGGGCCACCAGTCCCTTGCTCCCTCTGGTGTTACAAAGGTACTTTGCTGTTGTCCCTCTAAGGCCATGCTTCAAAACTGCTTCCCCTATTTAGAGCTGCTGCAGCAATATTAAGTTGTCTGGAAGATTTTGCAGTGGCTTCCCAGGCCATAGATGGGTTTCCTCAACAGACTGAGAGAGAAAGAAAGGACAGGAGTTTGCCCTCTACATCTGGTTCCCTATGCACTAAGATCACTGCAGCTGGACACCTCCTGGATGTAACAGGCTTTTGCCCAAGTCCCAGCCCCAACCACAAGGGATCAAATACAATGCAATAACCCGTCACCCACCTCCTGAGGCCAGGACACACTTCGCAGCAGGTCCTGGAGCTTCCCTGGTCTCAGAGTTCAAATTAATCCAACAAGTGCCAGGATAGGCAATTCTTTGCAGATTTTATTCAAAGGCATACATCCTCTCCTCAGCCAATGTCTGTATATCCTCATTTTTTAAAAGCCAGTGAGTTTTAACCAGCAGCTTGGCCCTGCTGTGTATGCAGGTGACCGAGGCTGTGCGAGAGCAAAGGGAATGATCATACCGGGTCAGCAATAGCAAGTAGGAAATATCATTCCTATTTATAGGAGCGCCCGGGGCAAAGCTCTAGCCAGGGAATGCCTCAGACGTGGGGAGAATTGCCTGCCCGGAGAAGTTTTCCATCTGTTGACACCTATGTGAAATCCTATGAAATATGAACTTTCATTTCTACCCAGAGAATCTTTTCTCCAACACCTGATGAAGGGTATTTGTGCCTGAAAGCTTTCAACTGAAGAATTTTTTTTTTTTGAAAAATCCTGTTGATCTAATAAAACAAATCATCTCTACTTCGAGCCCTAATTGCTTCCGATGTGGAGATACTTTTTGGTTCACTGCCCTAGCCAGAAACTTGAACTAAGGAAAGCTTATCAAAAATGGTGTTTGCTACCTGGTTTCTCCTGTTAGCAAACAGGCATGTGCCTGCATTTCCTGAATGTCTATTCCCTTGCAAATAGGTTCAGATTACACTAACCTGAAAAGATTGAATCAATTCAAGCTCTGGCTTTTTGAATGTCTGTTCATAGCCTGAATGTGTAGGTTTTCATGTGGCTGGATTCCTTCTTTTTCCCTTTACCTCAGATTAGTGGGGTTCAGGCTGGGAGTGCCACGCTGCTCTGTGCCTCTGCAGGCAGGTGGTGGCGCTGGGGGGTCATAGTCGCTCCCAAGTTCACCTTAGTCTCCCATAGCTACCCCTCCCATGTGTGGCTGGGCGTGCATATCTGTCTGTCTCTATGTGCATGCCTGTCTATGTGTGTGCATGCCTGTGTCTGTGCACATATGTATGTTTGTGCGTGCACATATCTGTGTGCAGGTGTGCATGGGAGTTCATGTGTGTGCATCACTGCATATGCCCCTCTTTGTGTGTGGGTGTTCACGTGCATCTGTGTGTGTGTTTGTGTACATGCATGCGTGTGAGTTCATGTGTGTGCATTTCCGCATGTGCATCTCTGTGTATGCACATCTCTGTGTGTGCATGTCTCTTTGCATGCAAGTGAAAATTGTTCTTTATGAACTTTACAAGCTGCCCTGTCTCTGGTGTTTTATATCTGAAAGGCTACGTGCTGTTCCCTGTGCTTAGTGTACATGTTGCTCCAGGTCCTACAGGCTCCTCGGATGGCCTAGGTTTCTGTACTGCACGAACATGGAGCAAAGTGCCCACCTGTGTGGGCCACAGAGCTTTCCATTTCTGGATGAGATGCCAGACAAGAGGTGAAGCTGGACAAACTGTAACAGCCTAGCGGTTCAGAAGTAAACGCTGTATCATGAAAAAGCTTGGAGATTTCAAGGAGTTCAGAGCAAAGAGGGACCATGAGATCATCAAGTCTGACCTCCTGTATGCTCCTGGCCATTACCTTTAGCCCAGAATTGAGCCCAGTGGCTTTAGATGGACTCAAATATTTCTTCTCTCAGGAAACTAAATGTGTGCCACAGGGAGAGCAAGAGAGGCCACAGGACCAACCAGCTCTGAGGCCCCGGCAGTGGCAGGGCCTTGATTCAGAGGTGTGCCTGGATTAGCCTGGGTGGTCTGCCTGCCCCAACCGCGACCAATTGCTCCCTGTGCTGGGCAAGCGGTGGGACAAACTTCTTCTCTGCCCGCTCTGCCAGAAGCTGGACGAGGGGGGAATTAACCCTGCTCCCAGCCCCCTCCTGTAAGGGGGTCTCTGGCCATGCCCCCATCCTACCACTGGAGCGGCAAGGGAGCAGGGACCGTAACGGGGACATCAGCCTCACTCATGGTGTCCCAGGAGCTGAAGCCTCTTCCCCTGGTGGGGGGATGAGCTGCAGGGATGGGGTGGGACCTGGGTTGGGGGGGCAAAGCTGCATGGATGGACAATTTAGGCCAGCGGCTTCTGCCCAGCGCAGGGAGCTCTGGCTCCAGCTCCAGCTGCTTTCCGGGGAGAGCTTCAGGCGGAGCTGGAGCTAGAGCTGCCGGGCTGAAGCTCTCCCTGCTCCAAGCAGCGCTGTGCCGCGGGGCAGGAGCAGGAGCTGCAGCTGGAGGTGAGGGAAGCAGAACAGGCCTGCCGGGCCCAGCCAGCGCACAGCTTCCCCTTGCCTCGGCAGATCCTCGCCCTCCCACTCCTGCCCCTGCTGTGCTGCTCTGGGTGGCGAGGGGCAGGGAGTCGCTTTAGCCCAGACCATGCAGCTCTGGCTCCAGCTCCCTTCCCCCGTGCACCCCACCCGATAAGCAGCCCCTGCGGGTGGAGCGGGTGGAAAGCAGCTGGAGCTGGAGCCAGATGTCCATGCTTGGAGCAGAAGCCACTGGGCTAAAGCTACCTCTACCCCTCACCCCTCGCCGCTTGGAGTGGTGCAGCAGAGGCAGCAATGGGAAGAAGGTGGGCCCAGCAGGGCTGTCCTGTTCCCCTCACCTCCAGCTGCAGCCTCTTGCTCCTGCTTCAACCCACTCTGCCAGCCCAGCACAATAAGCAGGTCATACAGGGGAGGGAGGAAAGTAGCTGGAGCTGGAACCGGAGCTCTGCACACCAGGCAGAAGCCACGGGGTTAAAGGTTGCATGCGCCCGTCCAGAGCTGAGCTGCAGCCATGCCCAGTCCCTGACACTGGGGTGCGGAGAGGGGCGAATGCCTGGGGGGGTGCTACACCCCAGCCAGGCAGACCTCAGCTGTGGTCCCCTGGTGGGAGAGGGGAGGCTGGAAATAAACCCTTTCTGTGACAGACTTAAACCCGCTTCTGAGTAACTTCTGTCCATAGCCTCAAAGGAAAATCTCCCTCCTGTTGTTCTCAATGGCCAGAAAAGGAGGGAGGCCAAGTCAAACAACTAAATTAGGCCACCCTAATAAATGACCCTTCTAATGACTGTCCCCTCGTCACAGGGAAAGTTGTGCCAGGTGTCTGCTCCCTGGGACCTGCTGCGTTGGCCCAGCACAGTCAGGTTTATCTCTGATTCTGTACAGGATTTCAATAAAAACCATGTCACTAGAGTCTGCACACCAGTGCTCGGGGGTCAGGACTTTCCCCATATGGTTGCTGATCTTGAAGTAGCAGGCATGTGTTCACCAGGGACGACACTGAGACCCCATTTCCCCATCTCAGCCATTCCACGTTGGCCTCCAGGCATGCCCCATATGCAAGACATTTCTGGTCACTGCTGGCCTTGCCCAAACTGTAATCAGGGCTTGGAAGTGAAATGCCCAGATCCCAGCCCCAGGGTCCACCAGGTACCCGGCCTGCAGGGATGCAACTTCTCTGGAGTGTAATCCAAGCTCAGCATTTCTCTCATGATGTGGGTAACTCCAGAGTTTAAATAAAGAAGGCGACATGAGGGGAACTTCCTCAAAGGTTTGAAATCAAACATCTCTGAGCCATGCATGGTACGTGGTTGCCCTGATGGGGATGCAGCTGGGAACCGGTGTCCAAGCCCTGCTCAAGCAAGAGGAATAGGAGTGGGAATGAGAAGGAGCCAAATCCTGGTGCAAAGTGCTTCTGATCTGATAGTGGAGAGAGAAGAAAAGAAAGGAGATCCATTCTGGAGAGTGAAATCAAGGACCGGAAGCAAGTTTGACTAGGCTGGACTCTTGTCTAAGATTTAAATCTCTGTTGGATTGGCCCCCCTTGGGATAATCTCCGACATGGAGCAGCACAAAAGCAGTGACTTCAGCAAGAGTCTGCACTGATCCTCTGATGAGCCTAAACAGCTCATTCCACGGATCAAGTACAGCCAGGGGGCTGGCAATGCACCACTGTCCCCTCCGTCCTGTGCAGAGTAAAATGACCTTGCATGTCATGCCCTGGCACGCTCCAGAGAGTTAACAATCTCTGCAGTAGGTTATCCCTACCTAAGTGAGCCTTTTTGAGTGTCCTCCAGGTAGACCACAACGGTGTTCATTATTGTGACCATACTGTTTTTATCACTAACCACAAACAGATTTGAACCAACCTTTTCTCAAGGGTGTATTGGGACCTCCACAGGCTACAGTGTCTACTCCTTTCCCCTGCCCCACAACATCACATATATCATTTTTCACCCCTGTTTCCTCATTGCCATGTGGTGCCAACCGTGGTCAGCAAGGACATCCTGAGCCTGACTAAATTTCTAATTCTTTATTAATCTACTGGGTGAACTAAAGGAGAGGGAATCTTGATTTTGGGAATTGGTAAAGTCCAGGCCAGGACTGCACGTCCCTCTGACTCCTGTCCCTGTAAGATAAGGGAAAAGAGATGAAAAGTTAGGACAACACTGAATTCCCCAGGTTGGGGTGCAAATAATTTCCATGTGGTCGCCGTTGGGCCATGCTGGCTGCTAACTGAGGCAGTCTGGGCCGAGCAGGACGCTGCCTGATTTCAGCCATCCCTTCCTGCCAGTGCTGGGGATGCTCCCACATCCCATGGCTCCTCTTCACCTGTCCAGCCATGAGGGATGGCTCTGGTCTTCCTGTGCAAAGGTATGAAACCTCCTCCCTGCCCTGCAGCGCTTTGTTACCCTCACCTTGCCGGGTCCAAACAGCTCATCCCCTCCGGCTCCAAGCAGAGCCTCAGTCCCACAGAGGACCCTCCCTAGGGAAGCTGCCTGGGGTGCAGAGTACTGGAAGACTCCAGGGGATCTGTAAGAGGGATGACTGGGAGGAAGGAGGAGGTGTCAGAGGCCGTAGAGGGGGTGAGTGTGGGAGGGTCCCTGGCAGAAGAGGATTCAAGGCACAAAGTGGCTCAGCTCCCAGCTGTCAGGGCCAGCCCCATTGACACCTTCCCTCGCTCCATGAGGGCAGACATTTATGTCCAGGGAACTCCCACATGATCTTATGAACAAGTCCTTCACCTTCTTCCTGCTCTTACCCGAGCCTCAGTCTCTGTCTTTGAAGTCGTTTCTCCTCTTCTGCCCATTCCTGCTCCCGCTTCCACTCCTGGAAATAGTGCTCGATTTGCTGCTCCTTTTCCATCCACAGCTGGAGGTTCAATGAGACACAAAAGGGAACAAAGAAGGAGTCAGTGCAGACAGCAGTAAGCGGCTCCACAGGACACATCCCCACACACTTGCCAGCCACCTCTCCTCACCCCAATGCAGGGACACGTAAGACACACTTATGCACCTGTCGATCGATGAATGTGACCGGGGGTGCACAATATGCACACAGAGACCCTTCTCCAGTACACAGGGACATGCCTGAGTTTCCAACAAGAAACTTGCAGATGGGCACAGTGTATGTTTTTGTATACATCCAGCACCCACAGACGAATAGCCCCTTAAGCCACCTCTTAGCAGACACATCTACCATTCAGAAGCACAGGGCCATGCCCCAGGGCTTCACCTTTCTCCGCAGCACCCCCACCTTCTTCAGCCCATGCAGCTGGACAAGGGCATTTTCCATTTCTGCCAGTTGCTGGCTCTGCTGGTCCCATTTCTTGATCAGCAGGAATCCCCAGAAGCTTTGGATGCTTAAGCACTCACTGAGCCTACTGACATCCTGCCAAGAAACAGAGACAGTCCCTTAAGCACCTTGAAATGGCTCTGGGCTGGAGGTCCTTGTGCACACTCTGTGGGATCCCGAGGGGACAGGAGGCTGTGCTATGCTCCACACTGTCCCCAGTGGTCCCAGGAATCACAGGGCCCTGGCAGGCAGCTCAGGCTCCGTGCAGGGTTACCCAGGTAGCATCCTACCCAACCAGTCTGAACTCAGCCCTTCCTGGAGCATCACATGGCATGGTGCACCATTAGCTCCTAGGCATACGACCAAGAGCACATCGGACTAGTGCTGAATGCACATGGCTACCAGGATCTATGGTCTACCAATGACTCTTTGCAGCCATCAGGATGTCCCTCATGCAGCCTGTGTCTCAGTTACCCCATCTCTGCAAGCAGACCATAGCCACATGTTTGGAAATGCTCAGGTCATGCCACACACACCTGGTTGCTGCTGCTGGGCGCCAAACCTCTGCCCACTGTCCTTGTCCAGTTTTGCAGGGGGGTGCTGTTCCTTGACCCGGCGGGAGTGGTCCTCAGGCTTCCCAGAGGTGTGAGCGGGATGGGCTTGTTGTGCCGGCTGTCTGGGACCTGGAGCTCCGGGAGCTGGAGGAAGGGAAGAGAGGATTGGCAGAAGGCACTGTGGGGCCCAGTCTCCCCGGGTGGAGATAACCCACTCTTTTGCAGTTTGTGGGGATGCAGTAGGGGCACTTTCCCTATTTTGTGACCCCAGGGTCCTGAAGTCCTGGATCCTGCCAAAGACTATTTTAGTCACTTCTCCCCATGGGAAAGCTCTGCTTATTCTGTGGCCGGATGCTTTGAAAGGTAATACTGTAGGGCCTAAAGCTACTCAAATCTTCAGCAGCAGGAACTGAAGGGAGAAGGTGAGGGTGAGGGTGAGAATAGGAATGAACCAGCATTCGGATGTCTAGAGTGGGGCCAGACGGCACCAATCTTGGGCAAGTGTTGCACTCTCCAGCCCTCAACAACACATTTGCTCAGGGCACTAAATTTCTCCTCATGCCCCTGTGAGACAGGCCGCTCATTATTGCAGGTTGGCAGATTCCCAAAATGTGATCAGACAGTGATTCCTTTTCAAGTGCCCAAGCTACAGAGCAGGAGCACAGAGGCCTACACTAAACACATGGAGAAGCAGGAGGAAAAAGGAAGACAGCGACACACTAGAAGACAGAAGAGACTCACAAATTAAACAGCAAGAGGTTGCAAGGAGCCCCAAGCACACGAGATGGGAGAACATGCACAGACCCAGACAGTGTCCTGCATTGGAAAGCCTCAGGTGAAAGAGAGAACCAGCGTGCAAGACTTCCCAACCTAGAACAAGAGAAATGAAGGAGAAGCCCTAGCAAGCCACTTACACACACTGGGCGGGATCCTGGTCTTCTCTCCACTCTTGTTTTTTCTTCACACTATCCTTATAAACTATGGGGTGTCTTATCAATAGGGGATATTAATAATTTCTTAAAAACTAACTTATACTACAACTAATATAAAGCAACGGACTATATAAATTAACCTACAAATTATATAAACTAACTAATATTAAGCTACAAACTAAGGTACTAACAATATAAATCCTAATCACTAATACTATAAATAGATAGCCAACAATAAATATAACACTACAACTGAGAAGCCTAGAAATACTAAACACTCGCTCTCAGGGGATACCACCAGAGGTATAAGAAAAATTACATGACGATGTCTTTTTCCCTCCCACATCGCAAGTCTCCATGGTGACATGATGGCATGTGTGATAGCGGGGCACATGTCATAAAGGAGCCTGTGTCATCATAAAGCAACCCGTGTCAAGCCCTGTACCTGGGATTTCCAACCAGGATGCCTCGGATTTCCATTTTAGTTTTCGAGTGTACACATGCATCTAAATTTCTTTGTGTGTAAATAAATAAAAAAGGCATCGGGACAGGGGAAGGGATAGTTCTCAGTTTGCTGTGCCTCCTCCTCCTCCTCCTATCTTCTTTCCCATGCCTGTCCCCCAGAAAGGAGAAAAAATTTCTTTTTGAAAGACATTTTGCCTTGGATCTGATCAACAGTTTATTTTAATCCTTCCCAAATACTTGTGGAAAGTGATGTTTTTTCATGAGAACCCATTTTCCTCGGCTCTGTCATAGGATCAGGAATCAAAACATATCTGATTTTCCCTGTGACCCCCTAAGAACAGGATGTCAGAGATTTTATTTTGAATGTCTAGGTTTTCCTGTGGCTGAATTCCCTTTTTTGCCTTTACATTTGATTTCATGACTGTAACAAAACAAAGCAAAACTTAGTGGACAACAATGTCTTTATAAGGATCCTGTGCTCTAAAAAAGTGATGTTAAACTCATCTGGCCAGGTCCAGTCCGTGGCTTGCTCAGGTTTCTCCTTCATTTGTGCAGATCTTGGTTGGAAAATCTTGCACACTGGTTCTCCCTCTCACCTGGAGCAGCTTTCCACTTCAGGACAGTGTGTACGTCTATGCGTGTTCTTCCATCTCATGCTTGGTGTTCCTTGCAATTTCTTGCTGCTGCGAGTCTCTTCTGGCTGTCTTTTAGCCTCGTGTTGTCTTTTTCTTTTTCCTCCTGCTTCTCCATCTGTTTAATGTAGGCCTCAGTTCTCCTGGTTGGTAGCTTGGGCTCTTGGAAGAGAATCACTGTCTGGTCTCATCTTTGGGCAACTGCCAACCTGAAAAAAGAACCAGCCTCTCTTGTAGAGGCATAAGGAGAAATGTAATGCCATGGCATAGGTGTTGTTGAGGGCTGGAGAGTGCACACTTGCCCAGTGTTGGTGCCCTCTGACCCAGCTCTAGTTATGCTACAGCTGAGTTATTCCTACCAGGTCAGACCGAACTCCTTAAGAAGGGTCCCCCTGTTTCTGCAGTCCCATGTGGGATTTCTGAATGATACAGGCCTGAGTAAATATATCATTGGGGCCTCCTCTGGTGTTCATCCTCTCCCTCTCGCTTCAGTTCTTGCTGCTAAAGATGGCAGTATCTTCAGGCCCTGCATTATTACCTAACCAAGCACCCGGCCACAGCATGAGCAGAGCTTTCCCCTGCAGAGCAGGAATGACGACAGTTCTTGGCAGGATCCAGGGCTGATGAGCCCTGGGTTTCCCGACTAGGTACACAAAGTGCCCCTGCTGGTTAACACATAAACTGCAGAGGACTCAGTAATCTCTGCCTGGTGGGAATGGGCCCCAGCATGCCTTCTCCCAACCAACTCTTCTCTTCCTCCAGTTCCCGCAGCTCCACATCCATGGCAGCAGGCAAAGGCAACCCATTTCAATAACACTATCTGGAAGCCTGTGGACCACACCGATAGGATCTGGGGACAGCTCCCTCCCCACTGCTCGTCCATCCCCCATTACACTGAAGGAGGGCACCTAGCATACATTTAATGCCCAACCACCTGGTAAGTGTGGCATGACCTGAGCATTTCCAACCACCTGCCTATGGCCTCCTTGTATAGATGTGGAAACTTAGGCACGGGCTGCATGAGGGACTAGGTGATGGCTGAAATGAGTCTTTGGCAGAGACATCAATGGGGCCTGGGCGCCCTGTGCTCTGAGCTCTAGTCCCATGTAGTCTTGGCCCAGTGCTTAGGAGCTAATGGTGCCTCAGGCCTCCTGTTACTCCAGGAAAGGCTGAGTTCAGACAGGTTGGGCGGCAGCCCTTTTGGGCATGCAACCTTGGACAGAGTTTGAGCTGCCTGCCAGGGCCCTGTGATGCCTGGGGCTGCTGTTGACTATGGAGGAGAGCACAGCCTTCTACCACCTTGGGATCCCATGGAGCATGCAGAAGTAACTCCAGCCCATGGCCATGTCAAGGTGATTAAGGGACTGTGCTTTGTTTCCTGGCAGGATATCAGCAGTATCAATGACTGCTTAAAAAGTCAAATATGTCAGGCTTTCCTTCCAGGCCATAAATGGGACCAATGGAAACAGCAGCTGAAGGAACTGGAAAAGGCCCTTGTCCAGCTCCATGGCATCGAGAAGCTGGTGGTACTGCAGAGAAAGGTGACGTCCTGGGGCACAACCCTGTGCTTCTGAATGGTAGATGTGTTTGTGCATGTGCTGAGAAGTGGATTACGGGGCTATTGGGCTTCGCATGCTGGATGCATACAAAACAAGCTCACACACACACACACACACACACACACACACACAGAGTATGGAGCCCACACTCTGGGTGTCTCTGCACACGTTTGAGGGTGTCCTGGGTAACGCATACGTGTATAACTTCAGTAGTACTGGGTTAGGTACTTCTCTCTCCAAGCAAAGGCAAAGGTAAGCAGGGCAGGTGCGCTAAGAGATTAAACTGCTGGCTGCCCACAGTTTCCCTTCTTTCCCTACAGAGTCAAGCCAGGACACTTTGTGGACTTAACTATATACAAACCTATTAATACACCTTGCACCATCCCCAGGCCTCAACAGTTCACTATAAATCCTGAAGTGGCCCTCCAAGCCAAAAAATTGCCCACCCCAGGGCCAGAACCACTCCCTTAGTAGATTGTGCCAAAAGGGGTGGAGCAAGGAGGGGCCTGCTGTGGAGAGACAGCCTCTCCCCAAGCCAAGGATGAGTGAGCAGTTCCAATGAGAAAGCCCCACCTTTGATTTTGGATCTCAATTCTGGAGCGCATTTGTTCAGCTAGAGGCTCCCATGAATTTATTCATAAAGAGCTACTTCAATAACGTATTGCCCTGTTGGGGGTGCATGAGAAATGAATCCAGAGTGCAATGCCTTCATGTCCAATAAAGGAAATGGTGATATCCACCATGAAAAATCCCTTTGCACCTTGTAGCAGGGTGCCAGAATCTGCCTCTGCTCCACTTACCGTGTTGGCGAGTTGACACTGAGAAGGAAGTGGCAGAGCCAAGAGGAACACAAACACACACATTTCAAATGGATGCCAGCAGATGATATTAGGGGCAAAGAAAAGTAGAAGAGAGATGCCAAGACTCCAAGCAGGGAGCAGAGTACCCAGCTGCAGGGGCTGGTGGACAGATCCCTGAACGGTGGGTAAGAGACTTACCAGCGCCAGTGAGGAGAGCCTGGGCACAGCATGCCAGAGCAGCAGCCGTGACTGGAGGGGGAATAATACCAGATGGGGATGTCAACTGGGGGCTTTCCAGGACATGGCAGCTCCAGGTTCTCTAGACCTGCAAAAGAAAGAGATGGGAAGAAAATAAAAGTAGCAGTTTCAGGAAGAAGCCACGAGTAAGAAGCTAAGCTCGTGGTACAAGAAGACGTGGCCCAGCTGATAGGAATCTGCAAAGAGCAGCAACACTCGGGTAAGGTGGTGGGGCAATAGCTGTTGGGAGTGAGGATTTATTCATGTTGTGAGCAAAAAAACCAGGGAAGGGACACCCTGAAGGGACAGTAATGCCACAGAAAGGAGGAACTGCCTGGTGCCCGAGTATGCCCAGGACTATTTGGTGTATAACTGCATGGACTGTAACAAAGGGATTTCTCAATGTTGTAAGAGAGGGGAAAAGGGTTCTCCTCCTCAGGGGGAATCCTAGGACAAGGATGATTGAGGGAGGGAAGGATACTGACCCTGCATGGTGCATGGCTTCTTCAGTTCAATGTTACACTGACGGATGATAACTCTTGATTTTAGTTCACTACCTCCATTGGCAGCTTAATAAAGGCAGAGAAAAAGCTGCAGAGACTCGTAATTGTTACTGAGTGAACATCTATGTCCCCAGGGCAATCTAGATCCTCACCAGCCCTAACTACAAGATCCATTTACCCACCAGGTGCTATTAAGAGCAGACGGTGGAGACGGACACGGGATGCTGGAAGCTTGTACTTAGGCCTCAACCCTAGGCCACAAATATGAGTCAGCGTCCCCAAAAATATATTTTTTCAACAAATAAGACATCAAGTTGTGGCAGGAGAGTGTGAGACAGGCTGCCCATACAGGACAACTCCATACTTCTGTTACAGACCTGCATAGACACTCTTAGTGATTCATGCATGATGTTGTGCCAGGTGTCTGCTCCCTGAGACCTGCCACAATGGCCCAGTAGAGTCAGGTTTATCCCTGATTCTGGACAGGATTTAAATAAAACCCTTGTCACCAGAGTCTGCACATCTCTGTGATCAGAGGCCCGGACTTTCCCCATATGGTTGCTGATCTTGAAGTAGAAGGCATATGTTCACCAGGGACGACACTGAGACCCCATTTCCCCATCTCAGCCATTCCACGTTGGCCTCCAGGCATGCCCCATGTGGCAGAAATTTCTGCTCACTTCTGGCCTTGCCCAAACTGTAATCAGGGCTTGGAAGTGAAATGCCCAAATCCCAGCCTCAGAGTCCACCAGACAGCCAGTGCTTGGGGATTCAACTTCTCTGGAGTGTAATCCAAGCACAACGTTTCTCTCATGATGTGCGTAATTCCAGAGTTTAAATGAAGAGGGTGACATGAGGGGGGACTTCCTCAAAGGTTTGAAATCGAACATCCCTGGGTCATGCATGGTGCTTGGTTGCTGTGGGGGGGATGCAGCTGGGAACCAGTGTCCAAGCCCTGCTCTAGCAAAAGAGAAATAGGAGTGGGAATGAGAAGGAGCCAAATCCTGGTGTAAAGTGCTTCCAACATCGAACCCAGGAGAGAAGAAAAGAAAGGAGCTCCTTTCTGGAGATGGGGAGCAAGGGCTGGAAGAAGATTTGGCCAGGGTGGGCTCTTGTCTAGGATGTAGATCCTTCTTGGAGTGGTTCCCCTGGGGATCGTGCTCCATGAGGAGAGAGTACCACCATTTCCCACCTCCCACTTCCTCTTCCATGCCATATCTTGGAGAAAAAAAGGAGCAATGAATGGTAGCAGCATTAACCCCTTCGAGAAATGTTGGGAAAACAACAGTGGATTGTGAGGGAAGACTATCGCTTGGGTAGAGAGCTGTTCCCAGGCACTGTAGTCTGGCCCTCAGGGTTCTCATCGGGTCTGGGAACAAAAAGACAGGAGCTGTTCCCAAAATAAGAGCTATAGATGTTGGCAGGTCCCTGTAAGAACTTGCAGGTTCCCCAGGGCTGGAGCATAAGCTGCAGTAGGGATGACTGGGAGGGCGATGCCAGGAAGCTCCATGTGCTCAGAGACATGTAGTCCCTAGGCTCCAGTGCTGGCAGGCAGAGAAGCAGCACACAGGCAGGGGAAGAGCCCAGAGTATGGGCCAGTTGCCTGGGCTCTGGGAGACAGAAGCATCCAGTGTCCCTGTGCTGCAACAACCCCAAAAGAAATGAAGCCAGAAACATGCAGTAGGGGAGGACGCTGATATTTTTTATATGGAAGTTCAGGTCTCTGGCTGGGGAGACTGAGCCTCAGGGCAGCTTTTGCTAATCATTTCTTCTGTTTCTCCTGTTCCCTCAGCTCTGGGTCCATGGCAAGGGCAGCCAACTCCAACAACACTACCCGGCAGGCTGCAGACTACGCCAACTGCATCCAGGGCCTGCTTCCCACCCGCAGCATTGCACAAGGACAAGAGTAGACATGTGGTGCCTGGGAGCAGCAACCAGGTGAGTGGGGCATGACCTGAGCTTTTTAAACCATGTGCTTACTGTCTGCTTATATATATGAGGAAATTCAGCCACACTCTTCATGAAGAACTTGCTGATAGCTGGAAGGAGTCATTGGCAGAGCCATGGAGGGGGCCTGGGAACCCTGTGCTTTGAGCACTAGACCCACGTGATCATGGTCCAATGCCTAGGTGCTAATGTTTGCCCTAGCCTCCTGTTGCTCCAGGAAGGGCTGTATTCAGGAAGGCCTGGATCCTTCCTGGGCAACCCTGGAAAGAGTCTGAGCTGCCTGCCTGGGCCCTGTGATTGCTGAGGCTGCTGACAACAGTGCAGAGGATGGCACAGCCTCCCACTGCCTTGGGATCCCACAGAGCAGGACTGTAGCAGGCTTCATGTCAGAGACTGACAAAAGAGGAGCTGGGGAGGGTCAGGGTTATGTGGGATTGGGGAGTGTGAAGGTACAGGTAAGGAAATAACTTCCCAGTAGCTGTGGTGGAATATGTTTTGGAATATGCTGTTAGTGTTTCAAGTATGTTGTACATATGCTATAGATTTCCTTACGTTATACTTATACCGTGATTTTGCTTAAGAATGCTTACGCTAAGCAAGACATTCGCTTATGCTAAGCCAGTCATTTGCTTATGCTAAGTAGCCATCTTAAAAATGTCAACCATTTTCTGAAAAAGCAGCAAGTGAGTCTGTGTAAGTCTGTGTGCTGTGAATGAGGTGAAGTGATGGTTGAATGAAGGCTGGTATGAACCAGCTACAATAAGTAACAAGATAAGATACAGGGGTCTTCGAAAAGTGAAGATGGTACAATGTGGGACTGAAAAACAGACTGGAATGTAAAAAACAACACGCAACTGGTAACAGAATCCAAAATAAACATATGCAAAAAGCTGAATGGTGATTGGTAAAGAAGCCTCCAGAACTTTTCAGGCTTTGGTCAAAGTCTGCTCAAAAGGAGATAAAAAGGCAGTAAAAAAAGAGCCTGATAAGCACTCTGACCACCAACACCAACCTACCTGCACATCAAGAGAGAGAGAGCCGGCGCCCACTCTCAACTGGACATTGCCTTAAGGAAGCGTGTGACCGGCCATCGCAGCATGACTCCAAGAGCCGTGGATAGGTAACTTAGTGTGAATGGTGTGCATGATGAGTATATAATATAACTGTGTGGTGTGCTTCTAAATAGTCTGACTTAGTTGTTCAGTACTATGCAATAAACCCTAGTTTGCTGAAACCGCGTGTTGTTTCTATGTCCAACACCTGCACCTTCACATAGGGTGATACCTGGCTTGTGCATGCTCAGGGTTGGCAACACTTGAAGAACGAAGAGGAGTAGTCTGAGAGATGACAACTGTGAAGACTGAGGTGAAAAAGACATTGAGCACTTCATTCTTTTCTCCATCCGCTGTCATGAGGTTGTCTCCCTCATTCAGTAAGGGACCCACACTTTCCCCGATCCACCTCTTCCTAACCACATCCATACCAGTGTAGGATCCAGTGCACAGGTGCCACATTTGGGAAATTGCTTCCTTGTATCTTTATTCATCAAGGTCTCTGGAAAGACACCATGATCCAGATCTACAATGCTGTGATCATCCCCACTCTCCACTACAAGTATGAAATGTGGATGACCTACCATGGTCATTGTCATATTGAATGTAATAGTTTGAATGCTTGTAATAGCTGCCCATTAGCCAGTTTAGAAAAAAGGCGAGGTTCATCTTCTTATCTAGGTTTGTTGCTTGTTTTACATGACCTTACAATGAACTTGCTTAAAGTCTTGGCTCCTCGATTTTATCTCTAGCGGCCTTTAACAAGTTAACTTAAGGACAAGAAAAATGACCTTTAAGCAAATATTCTGAGAGATCAAAACTCTAGGAGCTTTTTGAAAAGCGGTTGTAAAAGAAAGGTCACCTCAATGGTATAGAAAATCTTCCAAAGCAAAATTTAAGATAAACTAAATAGCGGACAAATTCTGTTGCCGAAGACAAACTGACCACCTAGCAAAAAACCTGTTGAGTAAGATCCGAGCCCAAATTTGGGAGAAGTGACAGGTTTGGGTAGGAGGGGCCCAAGACAGCAACTCACCCCATAAAAACTGTAACCTACTGTCACAATTTGGAGGTAACCTCACTTGCAGAACAATGAAGGAAGAATTGCAAGTGTAGGTCGGATCAGACTGATCACCTGAACCACCCTCTCTGTGAACATGAATCTCTTAGTTCATGCTGAAGCTGTGGAGCACCTGAGTGGGACCAAAGGAAGGGGACTTCGTCCTATCAGTATTGAGGCCAACCCATTGAACTGTACTACTGAGGCCAGACCATTAAATTGTACTACTGTCATTGTGAGAACACACAAGGCTCAACCTCACCCCCACCAGCATATTAATTTGAACCAATATATTGTGTGGGACTTCTGTCTATTCTGTAAAACCCACTAGAGACAGTCATGTCAACAGCCTGTACAGAGATCACTACCTATGTCCTAGGAAGCTCCTCCACTCTACATCAAATGGGAAGATTGTCACACAAACGCCAGCATCCTGGCTGAAGCCAATGTTACCAGCATTGAGTCAGTGATCCTCAAGCACCAACTTCTCTAGACGAGACATTGTGTTGGAATGCCTGAATCGTAACTCCCAAAACAACTGCTCAGCTCCCAGACTAGGCTTGGCCTGAGATCTCACAGTGTCCAGAGGAAATGCTGCAAGGACATATTGAAGGCATACATCTAGAAATGGATGCCAACTTGAAGAGCTAGGAAGAGCTGGCTACTAGCTGACTCCAGGGATGAAGCAGGCTCAACCAATGGCCGTCCATTGCAAGGTGGAGCACATTTCCCTCAAAGCATAGGAGAGAGGACAGAGAAAGGAGAAGCACAGGAAGCACTGCCCACAGCCTACTTTCCCCCAAGGAAAGACATGTAACTGCTGCAGATGGCTCAAGGATTGGACTCTTAACTGACCTCAAGACCTATCAATGAATCATGGCAGAGATCATCCCTAAATCAAGGGATTGATGACAATGACATCTCTTGCTGCATGGGTCACTTTAACTCTGTATGCAGACAACTTACTTTAGATAAGTTTGTTTCCTCACAGTTTATACATCACTAACTCAGAGCAGACATGACACTGATATTTGTTACTATCATAGCCCCTGTAAGCAGTGTGAACAGGAGAGTTATTTCACATTTTCTTGATTTTCCAACATGTGAACTTGGGTTTCTAAATGACTAGGAAGTGCAAACTGACAACTGGTGCAGTGGGATTTGGCCACTGTCAGAGCCCATTAATTGAATGCCTATGGCACAGTGGAAAATTCCGCCACAGTGAAAAATCCCGCCAAGTCCAACGGCCGCATTGTTTAAGCCTCAACAAACCCTCATGATTGGCTGACCACGCGCACCACCGATTGGCCGGTTACAAATTATTCCTATTTGGCAACTAGCAATTGGCTTGCTAACCATATAAAAGTAAAAGCAGTTTCTGCCCTCGTTGGAGAACTCCACACGTATCCTGGAGTAAACTTGGTGGACTGATCACCCACCAACGACTCCCCGTCACCGACTTCCCTGACATACCCCCTCCCTTGTGCGCTCGGTAAGCTGTTTACAGAACGTCTAGTCTCGTTTCAAGAGCTTTTTACGTTTGTACCTGCAATCAAAGCCAGCTTCTTCCTACGCTGCATACATCAGCGGCGTAAGTAAACAATCTATTTGTTACCAATACGCATCCGTGCCTAATTCCACTCCACTCATCAAAGTACCCACCTGACATTCCGGGTTCCCGGTCACAGCCCAGCAGCCGGTTGGCCACCACATGGCATCATGAACAGGATTTGGGGAAGACACGATGGAGTCAGAACTAGTTAAAAACTGCCCATGGCACAGTGGGGAACGCCTAACGTCCGACTCGGATGATCTATGGGCGCACATTGCCTATCATCAGGCAGGCAGGAGGAGTTCAAACTCGGTTGCCGGTTACTTCTCCCTCATAGGAGAAGAGAGAGTCGGAAAGGAGTGGGCCGCCCAACTAGGCCCAAGCTCTTTCGGGTGCGTTATGAGCGGAAAGGGGGTCATGTACAGACCATGGGATGAGGTACAAACACTGTCCCTGGCACGGGTAAAAGCAAAGGGCACGGTGAACCCGACCCCCGCCCAAGAGTTTGCCCGCTGCATTCGACACGTACGAGAGGGCGGGGAAGGGACGCCCCCGACAAGTTTAACTGTCTGGCCCTGACACCCCAGTCATGCAGCCATGAACTGCTCACCTAGCTCCGTGAAAACTTAGAAACAGAGGGCTGCACTGCAACCAAGTGGACGAGCCCCAAATGGAACAAGGAAAAGATGATTAATGTATTGTTTCGCACAGTTACACTCCTACTGCACGAAAATGCAAACTTAGAAACCCAGTTAGCCACGGTCAGCCAAGCCACCGTGGAAATGATGGCATGCCAAAACCCTCTGCCATCACCCGAAAATGGTGCCAAGAAAAAGGGGACATGCCCGGGAATTCCGGAAGAGAAGGGGGAAGAGGGAGGCGCTGCGAAAGAGCAGGCGGGAATCCAACCAGCGACCCCGCCCCCTGAGGTGGCGCCGCTCCCAATGGCTCCACCTCCCTATTACGGGGAGGAGCCAACGAACGGGAAGTTATACCCGACCCTCCCACCAGGTACACCAACGCCCCCAGCAGCCGCTCACCCCATAGCAATAGTCAAACAAGTAACCGACCCACAGGGTGCAACCCGCACTTGGGCTGAGCTACAAGAGTTGTGCAAGAAATCGAAAATGAAACCTGCCGAGACATTAGTCTATTGGCTAGGCCGCCTTGTAGTGGAGTACGGATCAGAACTGTTAAACTTGGAGGAGGCCAGCTTCCTAACCCATCAGGCCTCATGGAGTAGGGGGCACGCCACCGACCTAGAACTGGTAGTGGGTAACACCCACTGGTACATCCCACTTCCGTCCCTCGATACAGGATAAATCGATCATGACTCCCGCACAGGCGGACAGTCGAAAAGAGCCACCGCAAAACGACCGCAGTTACACAGACCCATCTAACGCATCCGAAGAATCGTCAACAACAACCCATACTCGAATGCCTAACCCGTGCACTTCAAGAGGACGAAAAGAAGACAACAATGAATTCTAACCCACCATAAACGGTTATCAAAAACAGTGAACAAATTTACTGCTTTAAAAATTTTTCTTCGCAGGTCCGAGACTCAAGACGCGTGACGGCAACAGACCCAGGTAGAGGGAAAAGCACCACCGCAGACACAGAAGCCTGACATGTGACGTCACCATGACACCTGGCAACACCTTCGTAATCGGACTTTTCGTAACTAACCTAATCCCACTAGCTTTTCCATTAGATGTAGGAGACCCCTTACACCCCAATACTGTTTTAACTCTCTTGTCATTCTGGGCCGACGCTGTAGATAACCACACAAGTCAGAACAACCTTACTGCTTGCCTACGCCCTCCCCTCTCTGCCACCAATCCCATTTTTAACCCCTACCTAACACCCCTAAATGTTATCGGATGGTTCGAGGCCAGGGTTAGAGAGTCGTTCATCTCGATTGAGGTAACTATACGCAAGCCGTGGATGACCACCAACTACAGTTGGCCGACAAGTCTCACTTTTGCCCACCTTAACACAACCGGGAGAAACTGCACGGCTGCACCCACCATCAGTGTAGCAGGGAGTCAAGGGGGCACATGGGGAGTAAGCGTTGACATCCCACTCCCATGCTCTGCGGTCCCATGGGGAATCGACCCCCAGGGCATAGAGTGGTCCAGACCAGATAACTCTCTGACCTGGGACCCACGGACTGTAACTCCCCCCTGGTACCTCACACTCCCACCCTGTGCCAATTGCACACCAGCTAGTGCCTCCGGAATCACCTGTTCGCCACTCCTTAAGCCCACACCTATAGTCGCTTGGAATGTATCTTTAGCCATCAACATATCCGGTGGTTAAACCTGGTATTCATTTTATTACCCCATTTTGCGCGCAGCATTAATAAGTTCCACCTGTCACAGCACTAATTTTAAAGTTAGTCCGCTCGAACGGGCCTGGGAGGCCTCTAATTTCTCGGGCAACTGCGCACAACTCTATACTCCCGCTCCCTTGGGAATGTTATGGGCTTGTTCAGATGGACACTTATATACAACTCTCCCGGCCACACTTTTTGGAATACAATGTTTCCTAACCACTGTGTCGCTTTGTCCCCCTTTATTTGCCAGCACCTCCAGACCCTCTAGCCCAATGTTGCTTCATCATCACAAACGAGAAGCCGTCTGGAGTACCCTCACTTGGGAGCAACGCTCTGATGAAGGGTTTAAATGGGCAATGGAAGGCCACTTTGCCTGGGGAATTGGAATAGCCAAAGCCCGAATAGCCATCGCACAACTCACGGAGCAAGTAGAAGTGCCTGCCAATTATACTGCTGATAGCCTGTATTTACTCAACCAACAATTACAAGCAATGTCACGTATGACACTGCAAAACCGCCTTGCCCTAGATGCAATGCTTCTCCAACAGGGAGGCCTATGCCAATATCTTAATCTATCCCGCGACCTTTGCTGTATTAGTATTCCAAATGTCTCGCTACCCCAAAACGATCAAATTGATGCAATTCGAAAAGTTGCCACCGATACAAATAGAATCTCTGGTATCGGGCAAGGGTGGTTATCCGATATCTTTGGGTGGTTTGGCTGGGGCGCATCCTCGTGGCTTTTGAACCTCTTAACGCCCTTATTACCTTGTTACTCCCCCTTGTCAGTATTTGCATTTTTGTTTGTGTTGGTTGTTGTTTTATGCAATTTATTAAGAACAAACTTATTTCGCTATCTGCTTTTGTATATACCCACTTGCCATATGAACCCCCCAAACGAGATGACAACGACCTAAACGGCCTGCAAGTACTCTAGTTCCAACTGTGCCATCAGCAAGGGGGCATGTCAGAGCCCATTAATTGAATGCCTATGGCACAGTGGAAAATTCTGCCACAGTGAAAAATCCCACCAAGTCCAACGGCCGCATTGTTTAAGCCTCAACAAACCCTCGTGATTGGCTGACCACGCGCGCTACCCATTGGCTGGTTACAAATTATTCCTACTTGGCAACTAGCAATTGGCTTGCTAACCATATAAAAGTAAAAGCAGTTTCCGCCCTCGTTGGAGAACTCCACACGTATCCTGGAGTAAACTTGGTGGACTGATCACCCACCAACGACTCCCCGTCACCGACTTCCCTGACATGCCCCCTCCCTTGCGCGCTCGGTAAGCCGTTTATGGAACGTCTCGTCTCGTTTCAAGAGCTCTCACTACGTTTGTAACTGCAACCAAAGCCAGCTTCTTCCTACGCTGCATACATCAGCGGCGTAAGTAAACAATCTATTTGTTACCAATACGCATCCGTGCCTAATTCCACTCCACTCATTGAAGTACCCACCTGACATTCCGGGTTCCCGGTCACAGCTCAGCAGCCAGTCGGCCACCCAGCCAAAACTATAGAAAAGGTGTATGTGTGTCTGGCTCAGAGGCAACACAGGAAGTGACGATACAGTCCCACCAGACTGACTTCCCAGGGAAGGCAATCGGTCTTGTTCATGAGGAATCAAATCTCTTAAAGAAACCTGCTCACTCCACAACATTTATGACAAGGAAACAAATTGTGAAATAAATAAATCAATCACCAAGCAAAAGATACTTTGATATTTATTAGCAACATCTTTATTGACTGCAATCGTGAGTCTAATTAATCACTTTGGGGTGACTTTCCAATAATCAGCATGAGGGAAAAGGGCCAAAATTTGCACAAATCACTTTTTATGCAGCTGCAGCGGCTCCACTTCCCAGGACTGGAGGTTCTGGACAAGCAGCGCTGCAATGAACATCAGGGCCAGGTTCAACTGCATTTCCCAACACAACCAGCCCCGGGTTTTATTGCCTCCTCTTTGCCGCCCCTCCCCTGATCCCCTGCAGCTGCACCCATGGGTGCCAGACCCCACAGGCCTCCTCTGGCCCCTCGGTCATACAGGAAATGACACCCAGGCAGAGATGACCATGCAGCTCAGCCACATCCTGCTTGCTGTGGTCAGGGGATGAAGAAACCCAGCCTGCGCGTCCAGGGCCACGGACACGGCACAGCTGATGGTCTGCAGCGAGAGGAGTCCTCCAGGGTCACAGACACGAGCACGACTGAGGCCGGAGGGGACAACGAACAGGTCCTGTCCTGTGCATTTCCTTTCCCTCTCACTGGCGCCGGCTAAACTTCATTTCACCGTCCCAGACCAGGAACCAGGCCCGGATCCTGCCCCCCTCGAACGAGGCCGGCGGGAAGGTGAAAATCGAAGCCTCAGTGTCAGCATCGAGAAACGACACCCGCCCCAATGTGCAGTCCAGACAGACCCCAACCCTGCTGGGTGCCCGGTCCAGGGTCAGGGGTGTGGGATCTGGGGCAGTGAGAGCCATGTACTCACCAGTATAGCACCACACAGCCCAGACCCCCTCCTCAGGGCTAAAGCTGATCAGTCCCTTCCTCCTCACAGAATCTCTGGCCACTCCCACAGCCCAGGATGCCCCCTTCCCCACCTCCACCTCCCACCAGTGTCTCCCGGAGGTGAATCCCTCATGGCCCAGCACACAACGAGCCAAGTCAAATCTCTCAGGATTGTCGGGCAGATCCTGCCGTGTGTCTGTCTGTCTCACACTTTTCCCATCCTCAGCCAGGATGAGCTCATGATGAGCCGTGTCTGGATCCAGAGTCACGTCCTCTGCGGGGAAAGGAGATAAGAGGAGCGTGAGGAGCAGCGCTCAGCCCTAGGACAGGCTGTGATCAAGTCAGGGGCAGCTTTGGCTGCAGCTGGAGGTGAAGCCGGGATTGACCCGAGCAGGAAGGAGCCCAGAGACCTCAGCAAAGGGCAGGGCCAATTCCACCCTGGCAGGAAGAGACGGGCCAGGGACAGAAACACGCCGACTGGGCCAGGGCTGGGACACGAGATCATTCCCTCCTGCACCTGCCGGTCACAGGCAGGGATGAGAGACCCTGGGGGCTCAGGAGAGCCCGGCAGAGGGTGTGAAGGGGACAGCATGGATACAGCTCATCTCCCTCTGCACTATCCACTGCCTGCCTTCAATCCCACTCTCTTCCATCTTCCCCGTGCTCAGGCTCTGGGGGACCCTTTCCCTGAGAGACATTTTCACTCCAGCAAGTCACAGCCAAAGAAATTAACATTTGGACCAGATCAGCCCACATGTCACAAACATTTGTTATATCCCAGATTTCAAGTGCAGGTCCAATTTCCCAAGTTTCCAGAGCTCACCCAAAAGGAACAGCCAAAGACATAGCAGATGGGAGGGAGCAAAATATATACACAAATAGGAAGGGTTTAAGGTGAAAATGGAGAGATAATGTGTAGGGAAGTGGGAGTGAGGAAGCCATAAGTGACTTATGTAAATAGAAGGTAATTGTGTTAAAAGCCAGGAAGTGTACTTTGTGTCTTAATAAAGAGAGTTGGAGTACTGTTGTAGCTGCAAGGATGTTTTGTGTCATATTTATTTTTCCTACTATATATTTGGAAGAGCTGTTGCACAAACTTTTGGGCATCAAGTGCCCTTCCTCTAATAAATGAGGAAAGATGAAAGAGTATGCCATGTGGGTTGGATGGAAAAGGAAAGCAGCCCTAGGAACTACTGAAATTATAGCAGCTCGCCTGCTCTTCCAGCAAGTATGATCTAGAGGAGTCATCCTCAGATAGTCCCTACACGTCAGTGACGGGTCCAAGAACTGCTGTGTCCCCAGCAGGGAACAATGGACATAAAAGGCGAGTCACATCCCCTCACAGACAGGGCTGATGACTGTTAGGCTAATGACTGCTTGCTCTCCCTCGTCACCACTCATTGTGATGACAAGCAGACTTTGAGGAAGAAAAAGCACGAGGGAAGGCAGCAAAGCTAGAGGAGAGTGAATGGATACACAAAGGAAGAGATCACAAAGAGGAAGAGAGAGCAGTACTGGGTAGGAACGAGACAGCAGAGAGAAGGCAAGGGAAGGAAGCAGACATAGACATGGGGTGTGGGAACCAAAAAGTAGCAGTTTAGAGAAAGTTGTCTTGGTATATGACTATAAAAAAAGGTGTTCATGTAACTCCTCCACTCAGCCACCCTGCCCAACTCCACTCCCTTCATAGTTTCATAGCTGGTAGGGTCAGAAGGGACCTGAGTAGGTCATCAAGTCTGTACCCCTGCCATGTGCAGGAAATGATGCTTCAGTCAAACGACCCAGGCTAGGTTATTATGTAGCCTCCTTTTGAAAACCTCCAGGGTAGGAGAGAGCACCACTTCCCTTGGAAGTTGGCCACATATCTCTATCGCTTTTGACTGTTCAGAGCCCAGTTTCAGAAGGAGTGCCCACAGCAATGTGGGGTAATGCATGAACCTTGCTATGAAAAGAGGTTCAAATTCTGTTGGGGCAAAGGGCACCAAGAACCCAGATTTCAAGTTTCCTGAACAACTGTTCTAAGCAGTCAAATGTTGGAGCTAAAATACAAAAGGGCCTCCCACTCTTGTGCAGTTTAACACTTGCTAGTCGCACATTCCTGGCCACCTACATTTTCAAGCTTTTAACACCATACACATCCAGAAGGGACACGTATATGTAGCAGTGCACATTTGTAGTGAACATAGCTTGCTTCACATGCTTAGACTACACGTGTACACATACCTGTCCAGGCTGCCAGGGGAAATACAATGTTATCTATGCAAAAAGGATCCTTTTGGCACTCAGGTGATTAAAAACCTGCCATTTACACTCACAAGGGGCAATAGAAATTGCTGTGTGTGCAGTGGGGATTGTTAGGTTCCTCCAAAAAATGTGGCCATAGGAGGTTTTGAATCCTTTGACCTAAGTAAAAAGCACTTCCTGGCACCAACTGTTAGGGAGGCCTAAAAATTTGACCAGAAAGGAAAAAGGGAACTGAAAACACAGCAAAGGAGAGCGTTGACCATTGATTCAATATGAGCTTTCATTACCTTGACACGCCACAGCTCTTCTCCACTCTGGAAGAAAGAGAAATAGTGGTGAGAAATTATCTGAACAAATGCAGCTGTAAAAGGAGTCTTGGATGAGGAGCATCTGGCTCAAGGAAATGCCAGAAAAGACAAGAGTGATGCCGGACATAAATAAGGCAACATGTGGAAGGACTAGGTGGGACACTGACCTTTCATGTCATTAAATCCATTAAATCCCTCATCCAAAAGGGTGATATCAAATGTCTAGATGCTGTTTGACCACTTGCTAAGTTGCAGTGACCAGGGAGCCTCAGTATCCAAAGCTGCCACTGATGTGGAGCTGCTGTACCATTTCCTGGGAGAGGGCCTGGCTCCAGAGATACTCCCATTATTGCCATCTAGGCTGGATCACTGGTAGTCACTCTCTCTGAACTGACTAAGAAGTTTCTGGTTGGTCCAGAATACAGCTGCCGATTTTCTCCATGCTTTAGGGCACCTTGTACATGAAGCACATATTTAGATCCCTCCAATGATTCCCAGCCATCTTATGATGCCATCTTATACCCTTGTCGCTAATTTTCCAACTAATTAACCCATGTATCTCCAGTTACCTTTGTGTTCACATTTCACTCTGTGAACCACTACAACTGCTGTAAGGTCATGGGATACAAACATCACACAGCCCAGAAAGAAGTGTCTGAGAGCTATGGACAAAACCTTCCTAGCCAGGGTCGTCTTCATGTTACTTTCAGTTTTATGTTCCAAAAGGCCTTTTCTAGTATGGAGAAAATGAATCCTACAGCTACATGGATACATTTTATACCATGGAAAAAAGTTGTATTGTACACAGACAAAAACTCACCAAGTGCTTGTTGAAGATCTCCTAGATTGAAAAAAAAAATACATAAATTAAGTGCTTCTCATACAGAAGATTAGCAATCCCAGCCTTCCTTCTGTGCAAAGTATTACAGAGCCCATTTATCCAGGCTACAGAGGAACTAATGAGCTGCTGGTTCTTTTTCCAGCCCATGGGAGGGTCTTTGTAGTGTCCAATGCAGGGATTTCTGAGCAAGGAACCTTGTTTCTGCTGCCTTCAGAGAAGGAGGATTTCAGGGACATTTTTAAGAATCTAACTGACGTTTCTCCACTGATTTCCTGTTTTAGGATAAACTAATCTGCAAGATGCGAGAACTTACAAACAACTTTAAACAAAGAGGAAGCACTGCTAACAAACTCACATGAAGACCTTCCTTTCCATTTACAGGAAGCACAAATGCCCCTTGGTGTCCCTTTCCGTGGAACCCATAGCACCTGATGAATTATACCCTTTGCCAAGGTACACTTTTGATAATATTTTATCATCTCCAAGTTCCTATACACAGAATTACAATCAAGAAATTAACACTGGTATTTCATGGGATCTCCAAGCTGATGTTGTCCCTTTATGAATATAAATAATAAAATAACACCTAGCCACTTCATGAGTGTAACTCTGGTACTTTGTGTTCTGCGTGACAACCTCTCTGTGGTGCTTATCTGCGTACCACTACTAGTATGCAGGTCCAACTGCTTAGAATTGCATCCTTTTTCTTCCTATCTCCATTCATGTGCATGGCCAAGAGAAGTGGGGACTCTTTTGTGTTTATTTGACTGTTCTAACTTTGTTTTATCTGCTTTTTAACAGTTTCATTTCAAGAGACCAGGTGAATCAAGTTTGTGCTCGTGGGCCCTGCCTTTTGAACTTGTGAAATGTATAAGAGCTTTGATGCCATAAAAGAAAAGTGGGTCACAGGTTGCTGAGTAATCCAGGCTTAGTGTGACTTGTATGACAGCCTAAGGTAGAGGAGCCCTCAGCTCAAGAGCTCCAGGGTAGAACGGGCAAGCTCCAAGCAGGAGTTGTGTCAGGGGATGGCATTGTACTTTACCATCTCTCTGTGCAGAGAGAAGTTGTAATGATTCATAGATCCCTCTAGTGATTTCAGGCTGGGATCTAGTACCCACTTGTCTCCAAACAACTGACATGCCTCAAGTACTAGTAGGTCAGATAGAAACCTGTACTGCCTAGAGTCTAAAGAGTTGAGACTCTTTTTTTTTTATTTTTTGGAAATTCTTTGTGCTGCAAGTTAAACTCGCTAAATCAGTTCTGACTCAACTGTTCAAAAGTCATCATGTGGCACTACTACTAGCAACCACCCTCCACCCCAGTGTCTTTAGGCCAGGACTTCAGATACTCCAAAATCCATTGGCAGGAATCCTACTTGTAGGCCCAGAGGTCTTAGGATTCGGATGCCCCCTATTCTTGATCTTAGCTAAAAGGCCAAGAAGTGAAGAGTTTAGATTCTTGAGTATGCTCAAGGTCTTGAGGGTTTTTGGTCGTAGTCGTGTTGGTCGAAGGGCCTGGGCAGGCAAGGTTCTTGGAGTAGATGTGATACCTTTCATTAGATCAACTGAGTAGTTGGAAAAAAGGTTCTCAGCAAGCTTTCAGGTGCAGCCACCCTTCTTCAGGCATAGGGACTCTCTGCTGTTCTCTCCGGGCAAACTATACAGCTGAGAAAAGCAGACACACGCAAAATTTGCTAAGAACTTTTTTTCCAACTACTTAGTTGGTCTAATAAAAGATACCACAACTTTTTTTTTTTAATTTATCCATATTCCAAGTCAAAACAGACAAATGAAATTCAATATCCATGAATCAGACCAGAACCGTAAGTGGCCGGGATACCGGCAAACATCTTCCACCCACCCCTGGGGCTTCAGATGTTTCCAAATCCTTTGACAGGCATCTTAATTTCAGGCCCAAGCCCAGAGGCTTGGGGTTGAGATACCCCCAAGTTTTGCTTGAACTTATTTATAAGGCCCTCAAAGCAAGCTAGGGAGAAGAATATAATTTCCATGAAGTGAGCTTAAAGCTGCTACACCTCAGCGGCACTGACCCATTGCAGAAGAGCAGTTCTCCCCGGGTGCGCTTTGGGAGCACTGCTGTCATGGACACAGATACATGTTTCTCCCCAGCCAGGTGAAGAACAGGCACCGCACTTGATCTGAGCCTTAAGAGGCTTCATCTACTCAAAGACCCTTGCCTGATGGAGGTCTAGAAGAGCTTAGTGCTTCTGAAACCAAAACAGAGCAGTGGAGCAGCACCCCTTGCCCACCCCACTAGTGGTGAGCAGCTGTTTACATACAAAGATTACTGGGAAGATTAGATAGTTGGGAGAAATGATAGCACTGGCAGCAGCAGACTACTAGCATTAACCCACCTACTTCCAGGACTTAACATTCTTGATAGTTTAACAGAATTGCAGCTCCATCCTCCCTTAATGGTACATATACACAAGGGGAAAGTTAGGGACAGGTTAAATCAAGTTAAAAATAGCCACCCAATGTAAAGCAAGTTGGTCAGGGGGGAACTAGTGGGGATCATTATGGGGTTCAGGGGACAGGCAAGCTCAGGGGTGAGTTCCAGGTAGCAAGCATGCTATACAGGTGTTGGAGGAGTGGGGGGGAGGTAGGAAGTGCTGGAGGCCTGAGAGACTGGGGATGAAACCATGGTCCAAAGGGAGATCCATATGATTGCGAGGTTAGTGGATTATAATGGGCATAAAGAGAGCGAGACATGGTCCTTTGGGTGGATATGGGATACTAGATAGGAGACTGGGATCCATAGAGTGAATTGGGGAGCAAGATAGGTCTTCAAGAGGGATCAAAGGAATAGGGGAAGAAAGCAGGGTCTGCACAAAGCGGGTTGGCGGGGCAGGAGGATTTGATAGAGTCAGGGGGCAGCTGGAGTGTTTGGGGAGGTGTGGGATGTTTGAGAGCTCTCTGCCCCTCCAAGACCAAGGGTTACTTTGGCCCCTGATTCCCCACACCCCCAGGAAACCAACCTTCCTGTTGCACTGACCCCACCTCATATCTTGACTTACTTCCTCAGCTCTGGGCATGAGTGAACACCTTTAAAACTGCAATGAGAAGCATCTGGTGGGATTGGGGATTTGGTGGGGTTGGGAGGGATTGTTTTTTTTACAGCTGGGATTGTCCATTTAGGGGTGGCATGAGGGCCTAGGGGGGTAAAAAATAGCCTGGTGCCAGGGAGGCAAGAAACTTAAGCTAGATTGGGTGGCAATTGTTTAACATATTCTAACCTCCGTTAACCTCCCTGAATATCTGTATGTGCCCTAAATGTGCCACATCCAGGGAGACTTGGGCGTGCCAGGAAAGTAATTCAAGGGCATAACATTTTCAATATTATGTCTTAAGTGGAATGATATATACAATTCATAGTTGATGTTGCACTCCCTGGCTGCATCTACACATTCATTAGTGCCCTGTAGTTACTGCCCATTTACTTTAGTAAATGTAAAAACAGGAACCAAACCAAAGCATAGAATTGTCACTACTGCAGAGTAGCACCAGCACACACATTATAGCTGACACTAGCATGCAATAAAATAACTCTACTGCGCATTATTGTAATAGCATAGCTATTACCATGGTACACTAAGGGACCATAGAATTGGTCTTGTGCAAATTAAATGTTTCATGAGTGGGGCCGTTCATCATTTGTCATCTGCCTGGGGAGTACCTGGCAGCCTACAGCCAGTAAAATGAGGGAGCTCTGTATGCAGCTGGTGGGAGTGACATTGAGCTGAGCAGCCAACAGGATGGAAAGGAGCTTGAGCAGTGGGGTGTGCTGTTACAGCAAATAAAGTCTAAGGGGACGGGCACTGTGGTGAGTGAGAATAGTTTGGACTTTTCCTGCACATCTCCCATGCTCTAAGCCAGATGTCTCCAAGCCACAGGCCTGTGCAGGTATTGGATCTGGCTCAAGCCAGGGGACTTCAGCAGCATAGTGGGGTGGGGTCTTTATCTGTGCTACACTACAGCCAGGCAATGGGGAGCTTCCTCCAAGCCATGCTGTGGCCACATAGGAGGGAGAAGTGGTGGCAGTGGCAGCAGCTGGGTCCTAGCATTGGCCGACCTCAGACTCAGGCAGGGCTACAGCATAGCTGGCTCATTGCATCCTGCCACTGGAAAAATGTTCCCAACTGCTGGTGTCAGTAGCCTAAATGTGAGAAGTCAAGAGTGCCTAAAAAGGGATGATATCAATTCCTCCCCAGTGAGGTAAAGGGAGACATTCAGGAGTGTGTAACCCCAGGTTTGTGGCCTTCAGCTACCCAGAAGCTGGACAGCCCTGCAGGTCAAGGACTAGAATTTTTAGACACAAATTTTAGTGCTGAAACAAAGGGTGTGATTGGTTGGGAAGGCTGTGCACAGGTATTGTACAACAATGTGAAGAGCATGAGGTTGTGCTTTCTCTATTTCTTATGTATTATGTGTCTGCATTTCATTAGTATGTAACTACTATAAAGAATGGCTGATGGGAAAAAGGGAAACTGCACTGTGAGATTTCTTCTGCCCCAAAGCTCTATATTGCTATTTCTTGTCATGTCTTCATATCACCCTTCCCTATGGATTTTGTCAGCTTTAGTCATGTCCTTCTTAATTACATGTTAATTTCAGACCAAATAATGAAATTAAGTAATCACTCATATGGGAATACAACTTCTTACAAAAAAATCAACCTTTTGGAACAAGGGTCAGGACACTTACCAATTTCTGCATTCTTGTTCTCTAAACAGATAAAAACAATAGAAATCATTATTAAAGGCCAACTTTGTTACAGCGCATGTAACAGAATACATAAGACTTGTGCTGCTGCATCTTCACTTGCAATGGTTTGTGCAAGCCACGCAAGTCCGCTAGCACACATCACCATTGCACTTTGCTGTGCTGGAGGTTTGGTGTGTGGCCGAGCGCCTGTCTGTCAGCATTTATTTGGCTGTAGTACAATCTCATCCTTCTGATCTTGGATTTATTACAATACAGTTACTTACTAACTACACTATATTAGTTCCCCAGGCATTGACCTTCTATTCTGAAGAGATATATAGTCAGGATTATGAAAATTAACAAACCCATCAAGTTTACTGAATAAATGAAACAAAATATTCTGTAGTGTTTTACTACCCACATGAGATTAGAGTTGTGTGTCAAAAGGCAGTAACCTATTTCCAGGACTGAAGATTCTTGATGTTTTACCAACATGACCGCTCCACCCTCCCTTAATGCTACAAATACACATGTGGGAGGTTAGGGGCAGGTAAGATAAAGTTGAAAATGGCTATTTGATATAAAGCCAGTTGTGGGGGGGGGGTGCAGGAGACTAGTGGGAAGACCTGTTGGGGTCATGGGGAAGGGGGCCTTTGGGTGGGCTCCAGGGAGCAGACAGCATCTACAGGGATACTGTGGGGAGGGGGCAAGCAAGGTCTGCCATAGGTCTGGGAGACTATGGGGGAATACAGGTCCACAGAGGGATCTACAAGATGGTAACACAAAGCGGGGTCCAGGCAGGAGAAGGGGAGGGACGCAGGGTCCAATGGGTGGATATGGGAGATTAAAAGGAGGAGTGACTTCCCTAGAGTGGATCGGGGAACAAGTTTTGGTCTTCAAGGTAGGGATCAGAATGATTGTGTGGCAAATAGTGTCTGCGAGAAGAGGTTTGGGCGGATCCAAGTGGGTTTGGTAGACTCAGGGGGCAGGTGGGGAGTTCAGGTAGGCTTGGGATGTTTGAGTGCTCTCTGCTCCTCTGAGACCAAGGGTTATAGTGGTCCCTGATTCCTCGCACCCTAAGGAAACCAGCCTTCCCATTGAGCCAACCCCTGCCCTTCCCCCTCTGCACATCCTGACTTACTTCCTCAGCTGCTGGCTAAAGAGGTCCTAAAAAGGGCAGGTAGCTATTCCCCCCACTGAAGCAAAGGGAGAAATTACACATGTAGTCTCAGGTTCATGGCTCCTAGCCACCCAGAATCTGGACAACCTGAAGTTCAAGGACTAGACTTTTTATGCATGAAATTTACAACTGGAAGAAAAGGATGTGATTGATTGGGAAAGTTGTGTGCAGATATTCTACAACTGCTCACACTTGGATAGTTTCATATCCTTAAAGGAAGAGCAAGAGGTTGTGCTTTCTCTGTTTCTTATGTATTATGTGTCTGTATTTCATTAGTATGTAACTACTATAAAGAATGGCTAATGGGAAAAAGGGAAACTGCACTGTGAGATCCTTTCCACCCCAAAGCTCTATATTTTTATTGCCATTCATTTCTTCATATCATCCTTTCCTATTCATTTTCTCAGCTTAAATCATGTCATTTTAATTACATTTTAATAGCATCCTAGAAAATGAAAGAAAGCAATCACTCTGATGGGAACCGACTTTGTCCAAAGTATTGTCCTTTTGGAAGAAGAGGAATGAGACTTACCGATTTCTGCATTCTTTTTCTCTAAACAAATAAAGACAAATACAAATCACTATGAAGAGTATATTTTGTTACAGAAGATGTAACAGAATAAAATAAAATATGTACTGCTGCATCTTCACCTGCAATGGCTTGTGTCAGCTACACATTACTGTTAGCACACATCTCAATTGCACTTTGCTGTGCTGGAAGCTTGGTGTGTGGTAGCATGCCTACCTGCCTGCCTTTGTCTGTTGCAGGAAAATCTTATTCTTATACTCTTTGTTATGTTATAGTAACATTAATTTCTAACTACACTATATTCCTCCAGTATTTACCTTTTATTCTGAAGAGATATGTGGTCAGGATTATGAAACTGAACAACACCACCAGGATCACGCTCAGTGCCACCATCCAGGGATTCATGCTTGGAAAAAAGAAAGCTGAAAAACAAGGTTCCAGGGGCATGTTTTATATTGTAACTTGTGACCAACATGAAATATATTTATACCAAGGAAATACATGAATAGCTCCCCAAGAAAATTTCTTGAGATGCAAATGACAGTAGCAAATCTTAGCAGCATACAAAGATTAAAAACTGGATTTAATAACCAAGAAACTGACTTTTGCACTGATTTATCTGTGAATAAACAGCAAACGTTGTCTCCCAGACTTAAATCCTGTTTCACCTCATGGCTAAGTGGCCATAAAGAAGCCACTGCAAATTTGACACTTGGGCAGCATTTGGATTCTAGTTCTATCTGTAATGGAAGAGGATCACCCGTTATATAAACCTGATAGAAACAAAATAAAATAAAACTTTAAATCCTCCTCTGTCTTTTACAGCATTGAAGAACTGCTACATATAGTTTTATTGTGAGTAAAGTTATGAGATCTATAATTACATATATGCTCCAGTATCTATACAGCCATACTGTAGTGTACTCAGAGGAAAAGTCTGTGGCAACCACAATTATATATCTACAGTGTGCATAAATGCAAAAAATCACACCTACACAGCTATGTGCCAAGAGGTCCTCAATTCACAAAAGCCAGATGAAGTATACTGTTTTTTTAAAAAGTTCTGTTTTTCCAGTCACCTTCTTCAGGAGACATAAACAAGGCACCTTTGTACCTAAACACTTGTCTAGCATCTTTCCCATGTTGGTTCAGTAAAAGATACCACCAAAGCCCCCTGTGCTTCTCCCATACTACCAGGACCAAAATTTCTACCAACTCTGCTATAGCTTTTAGTTAACATAGCTGCAACACGTAACTTCTAGGCTACTGGCCCATGGGGTGTAATCCAAAACTGAACCAGACTCCTAGCACCCTCAGTCCATAGGGATTTTAGCAACCACAGAATGGGATCCCAAAACTCACATGCTGAGCAGGGCACTGCAAGCAAGAGGAATGATTGAGCAGTCGCACCCAGATATTAGGACAGATGCCTGCAAGGATTCTTTGGAAGAACTAAGCCAGGCCACTACAGGATGAGCCACAGGAGGAGGAGCCACCTATTATATGGCAGCCCCATATACAGAGCATTCACCAAGGAAGTGAGAGACCCAGTTTCTGTTCCTACCTTGGTCTGGATTCAAAACCTCCTCTCTGACAACTCAGAACAGTTCCTAACCAGCAAGATGAAGGGCTAGAGATGGGGTTTCAGTGGCAATATTACCATGTTGCAATATATTGTGGGGAAATTCAATGCATTATTTATAAAGCACACTCCTGGAACCTCTCTGATGGAAACAATGATATGCACAAATTTGAATTAGATTTGTAAGAAAGCATTTTTTCAGTGCAAAAAGTTTAAAGGGTAATTAAACAATTTTTATTGCTACAGAGAATAACTATTTTAATATAATAAAAGCCTTGTCTGTGGGTCTGTCTGTCCCTAATGCTCTGGGCCAACTGTGCATGCACCACCAAGGGGGCAGGCGACAATTGTCTACATGGCCCAGGCTGCAAAGGCCTAAGTTCTTGCTGCTGCCAGAGAAGGTTGTGGCAGTGGTGAACATGCCCCAGCCCTGAGCAGCGGGATTGTCCTTGCTTCCCTGCCTGACGGCAAAGGGAGGGTTCATGGTGGGGGCAACCCCCTGCCATCCAGCCCCGCCACCCCTCAGAGCAGCCAGAGGAGAGGGGAGGAAGGGAGCAGGGAGGCAGGCCGGCCCAGAACAGTGGACAGTGGGGAGTGGGGTTGCATCTGATGCAGTGGGGGGAGGGGGACAGTGGGGTCAAACCCAATGTGATTGGGGGCGGAGGGGGAAGCAAGGTCACACTTGGGAGGGCAGGGGGGCAAAAGAGGCACAGGGGTCATACCCGATGTGGGAGGGAGGGAGGGTGGGAAGCAGGATCACACCCAACATGGTGGGGTTGGGGAAGGGGGGCGCAAGGATTGCACCTGATGCAGTGGGCGGTGCAGGGGAGGGTGGTGTGGTGAGGAAGGTCGCACCTGACTTGGTGGAGTGGGAAGGGCAGCAGGGTTGCACTCAACATGGGGGGGGGGCATTAGGGTCACACATGAGGTGGTGGGGGTGCAGCAGGATCATACCCAATGTGGTGGGGGGGTGGGGAGATGGTAGGGTCGCACCCAACGCACCGGTGGGGCAGGGAGAAGTGGGGTAACACCCAAGGCAGCAGCAGAGAGGAGTTAGATGAGGGTAGTGGGGGAACAGGAGGGTACGAGGCTGGAAGTAGGGCTCCGTCCTTGCCAGCCCCCACTGTTATTCTTGGCAGGCAATTTGCTAGTATGAGTCCAAGCACCTTTAAACCATAACCTCATGCAGGCTAAAGGCAAGGTGGTACAATTTTTGTATGTATCATTCAGTCAGAGGACATTTTTACTTATACTCCAGGGTGGACGTGTGGGGTGGTGGGCATGCTCACAGGGACTTATGTATTTTCTGATAGGATTTGGTTAAAGGGCTTCTGCCACCATTTTTAAATGCAGGGATGCTGAATACATGTGACCCCCAGACTCCAGGAGACTCAATTAGTTGAATGCCTGCTCATTGCACCAGGCATTGAGCATGTGTACAGGTGCCCACAGAAAAGTAGGGCTGGAAGGGACCTCTATATGTTCTCTAGTAGGGCTATGCAAAACAGCAGCCTTCTGTTTTGACCGGTGATTCAACATTTCAACAGAACAGTGTTCGGTTTTGAATTTTGTTTCCAGTCAAAACAGCTGGTCAGCTCCACTCTGTTGATACATTTTGATATTTCCACCCTGTTTCAACATTTTGCCCATAGGATATAATGGGGAAGGTAAAAAGAGCCTATAACTTTGTCATTTCTGCCTTGATTTGGATGACACTTGCAGGAATGGTAGCCCCTTCAGAGGGCATGAAGTCTGCCAAGCCTCAAAGAGATAGATGTAGAGGTTTGGGGGAAACAGCACCCCAAATTTGTGAAAGCAAAACTCATGACACATGTATGTGTTAAGGCACAGTGGGGTCAAAACTGCAGGCTTGCTAGCCCCTGCTGAGGCCATAAATCCTGCCAAGGTTCAAAGAGATAGGTGCAGGGTTTGGGGGGAAACTCTACCTCAAGCTGCGGACAAGCAAAACTCATGACATGAGTGACTGTGTGTGTGTTAAGGTGCAGCAGGGTGAAAGCTGCAGGCCTGCTAGCCCCTGCTGAGGCCACAAAGCCTGCCAGATGTCAAGGAGATCGGTGCAGGGGGGTTCTGTGGCCCTGCACACCTAACTGCTGACAGGCAAAACTCATGACATGAGTGCTTGTGCAACTGACTGTGTCCATCTTGGGGCAGAGCGGAGTGGAAACTGCAGGCCTTCTAGCCCCTGTTGCAGCCACGATGTTGGCTACAAAGGCCCAACTCGCAGGATCATCATAAAATTCTAGTTTATTAGAGAGATGCAAAAGTCAGATCATAAACCTTGGGGCTGATCCCCACAAACACACACACACTCACAGTAGCTAGCTATGAATACTAAGTACCAGTGTCAAGATATACCTATCCCCAAGCACTGGAGTCCCTGAGTGAATCATGGCTGATTGCATAACACAGTAGCTAGCTACTACAATAACGAGTTAATGAACAAGAATTAACACCTATGAAACCACAGACTAAGGAGAGGAAAGAATCAATACAGAGCTGGGATCTCCTTCAAATTTCACTGTTAAAGGTACAGAAGCCCTGGTTTGAACTAATGAACACTGGAGACCGACTTTTGCGCCTGAATACCCCCAGATCAATCACTCCCAGAGCCCTGTTAATCACAGCAGTGAATAAATCAAAATTCATCAACCGACTTCCAAGACTGCAAGTACTCACAGACATGAGGCCTGGGGCTGACAACTGCCATCCAGCAGCCACCAAGGAAGACGTCCCATGAGGTCAACGACCCCTGGATTGGGTAAGCCCGAGAATTGTGGAGTCACCAAATTCTGGCAGAGAGGGTAAAAGGCAGTGAAGAATGAACCCCAATGGCACCTTCTTTGACCTGACTAGCACCCTGCCTGTCCAATCAGAAGGACCAGCTGGTGGCCTCTTTCTGAAGGAACATCACCCTGCAAGAAGCCTCGACTGGCCATCGACAGCAGACTCCAGCACTTGGGGATAGGTATATCTTGACACAGGTGCTTAGTATTCATAGCTAGCTATTGGGAGTGTGTGTGCGTGTGTGTGTGTGTGAGTGTGCGTGTGTGTGAGGGGAACAGCCCCAAAGTTTATGATCTGACTTTTGCATCTATCTAATGAACTAGAAGTTTATGATGATCCTGTGAGTTGGGCCTTTGTAGCCAACATTGTGGCTGCAGCAGGGGCTACCAGGCCTGCAGTTTTCACCCCCCTCTGCCCCAAGATGAAAACAGTCACTTGCACAAGCACCCATGTCACGAGTTTTGCCCATCACCAGCTAGGGGTGCAGGGTCCTAGAATCTCCTTGCTCTGATCTCCTTGACAGCTGGCAGGCATTGTGGCCTCAGCTAGCAAGCCTGCAGTTTTGACCCCGCTGTGGCATACATGTGACATGAGTTTTGCTTTCATGATTTTGGGGTGCAGTTTCCCCAACCCCCCTGCATGTATCTCCTTGAAACTTGGTAGGCTTCATGCTGTTACTAGGGGCTACCATTCGTGAAGGTTTCATCAAAATCAGGCCAGAAATGACAAAGTTATAGGCTGCTTCAACCTTCTCCATTATAGCCCATGGGCAAAATGATAAAAAAGGGTTGAAATGGCGATACCTTTCAAATTGTCTCATTTTGTTTCAAGGCCATTTCGACCATATCTGTTTCATTTTGATTTTTCTGTTTTGACCTCAAAATGAGTTGAAACAGACTTAAAACAAAAATGGAAACAACATTTTGCACAGCCCTATTATCTAGCCCAGCCCCCTGCCTGAGTTTGGATCTTCTTTATCCAAATTGTCCCATACAAACCCGTTGTCTAGTTTGTTAGAAAACCTATAGTCAACCCTGACTGGTGCTGCAGCAACAAGTGTGCCCGTGAGCGCATGCAGCAGCAGGAACCACACTTCCCCCATCCCTGCACCCCCAAAAAGAGCTGCTCATGGATCTGTCCCATGCCGCACCCTGGGAGGGCAGCACCTGTTGGCACCCCTTCACTTCGGTGCCCAGGGTCATCTCCCAGCTCACCCCCACCTTGCTATGGCACTGACCCTGACTCAACTACAAGACATAACACCCTAAACTGCATTAGATAAAACAGGCCAGGGGAGGGGGTGGGGAGAGGAGTGACAGCTAATGTCTTACTGCTCTGAGGATTGTTTAAATTATGCTTAGAGACCCAAGGAAGAGGGCCATGCCCCACTACTACAGATGAAGATAAATCCCTCACAGTCCATACCAATCTAACCAGGGGATAAAAATCCTTGACTCCGAATATGTCAGTTTGTCTGACCTTAGGCAAGACCCCAGGATTTCTTGGGGTTAAGCCCCAGCAGCAAAGCTGAAGCCCCAGTCAAAATCCCCAGCAAAGGCAAATATATATATTTATGCCCTGAATCAGTGAACTCACTGAGTGTGTAGGCAAGGGCAAAATGCCTCTGGAGCACAACTGCTACTGAAAAGACCATTTAAAAAACAACTGCCCCACCTAACTACCCTGACAAGAGAAGCAACAACAAACAACTTAGTTTTCATTTTTTTTTGTGACAAATAATGAACAATGATTCAATGCAGTGAAAAGCCTTTAAGAGTTTACAAATAAATCAATACCAGTAGATAGATGCTGTGAAAATACCCATTAAAAATTCACTGAGGCAAACCTGAGACTATAGAAATATCCTGCATTGATGTTTTGAGTGACTGTCTCTGCCAGGAAAAAAATGAGTTTTTTAAGGTAAAATTTCAGAAATTTGACTGAGATAAAATCAAGATTCTGATAAACTGCATATACACAGTTAAATGAATTTCTATCATGACCCTGGGTTTTCACCTAGGCTAGCCATGTTTATGTTTATCCCATGTTTCACTTGGTTTCCAGTGGAGGCGGTTCACTGCAGGGTTTACCAGGAACTGACCTGATATATAAATTGCTGATTCCTTCTCTCGGTCGAGGAGGCTGTTTCTGATGCAACAGGACAAGTTCTGGTTTGAATCTTCCTTTATGACAGCAGAAATTTTTGTTTCAAACAGGCCATTTGCTTTTTGGGATTTTCTTTCAGAAAGCGATGGTATGTGATGCCGCTGGGCATTTCTCCACAGCACTTGGGGCTCTGGGTACCACCCAGCTGATCGACACATCACCAGGATCCCTCCATTCTGGTAATCCTCCACAGAGATGATAGGATTAGAGCCTAAAGCTAGAAGAAAATTGGTAATTTTTAATATTTCTTAAATCCATCAGCCAATATTATAAAGGACTGTGGAAATGTTATTCCTGCTGTAAAGACATCCTGGGTACAGCAGAGCAAGGAATACTTTCTATTAACAAGTACAGAAGCTAGATATTCCTGGGTGCGATAGCTGAGAAATTTCATCATCAAAAGTCAATGAGCCAGTAAGAAATTATGGTAATTCAGATCGGATTTTGGTAGGTAGTGAGGGCATTATAAAAGACTGAGGTCACTGAGGCAGAGCGCGGAGCCATGGCGGTGGCGGTGGCAGAGCCGCGGCGGCGGTGGCAGTGCAGGGCCGCAGCGAAGCAGGCAGGGCCAGCCTGCACGCCCCAGCTGGTAGTAAGGGGAGTTGCTTACCCTGGTGGGGCCCAGAGGAGCAGCACCGCGCAGGAGGGCAAACAGCAGCCGCTGGCACTGCCAGCCTGTGCCTGCCTCCTCACCCGCCCACTTGAAGCCAGCCCCTTGCCCTGCCCTGCCCTGCCCTGCCCCACAGCAAGGTGGCACCTGCTTGCTCCCCTGGCCAGCCTGCCCCCAGGCGCTGCACCTCTCTGGGCCCGGCCACCTGCGTGCGAGTCTGCGAGGGGGCCATTTCTCACGTGCTGCTGGGGATGGGAGGAGGAGCTCGGCTGGCTCTGCACCAGCCAGCAGAAGTGGTGACGGAGAAATGTGCCTCTCAGGACAGGACGAGCCTGCACCGGTCTGTCTCGAGTGGCACACAGCCCCGTGGGTGCTTCTGCTGGTCGGTGCTGACCTGGCCGGCCTCCTCCTGTCCCCAGCAGCATGTGGGAAGCTGGCTTCAGCTGCGTGCTGTTTTTCATGGCCAGTGCCAACCCAGTTCTGCCCAGGCGGGTCCTGAAGCACCATGTCAACCTGGGCATGGCACCGGCAGGCCGGGCGGGAACCAGGTCAAGCTGGCTGTAGCCAAGCAGCTCCTGCAACACCATGTCAACCCAGGCATGCATGCCCTGTCAACCAGCACCGAGTCAAACCCTGCAACTTCATTGGTGTCAAAAGTCACGTGACATCACTTCCTGATATGATACCACTTCCTGTGACATCTTGGAATATGGCTGGCTGGCCCACTGGGTGATAAAAAGTTCATGATCTGGCCCCACATTCAAAAAGGTTGGACACCCCTGGTTTAGAAGACTAGCTAGGGTTTTCTCAGTCTAGTAGCAAAACTGAGGCTGGAAGGGATATCTATGTTATCTATAAATATATTTGGGGACTACAGATGATGAAGGGAAAGACACTATTTTGGGCTAAAGGTCAATGTTGAACCAAGAAAAAAAATATAACTCACATGAAAATAAGTTTAGGCTGGAAATTAGAAGGTCCTAAGCACACAGAAATCAGGAGCAAAAAATAATTAACTACTTTAGAGTTGTAGCTTAAAATGATTAAAACACTGACAAAAATTAAAATATGTTTCTGAAATGTGAACATGCCTGGTTAAAATTGAAATACAGGGCATTTTTAGACATGCACGTGCCACAACACTGGGTGCTTTGAAAAGCGCCTGGTGCAGCATCAATTGTAGTTGCATAAGTGGCAAAATGCACGTCAGCACTGAGAAAATGGCTGTGACATGCTTTTCAACTAAAACACATAGGAGGTGTTTTAGCTCAAAAACATGCCACCACCATTTTCAGCGTGCTGATGTGCATTTCACTCCTTATACAAGTGCATGCGATACAACACAGTTTGCATCAGCTCACATGCAGAGCAGAGTCGATTAATCGAGTCTGGTGTAAAGTGACAGATCTTTGGCACATCGCGGGACAAAAAGATACATGTATAAATGCCAATAGTTTCTGATTGTAAAATATTTGATATACAAGTTACATGAAGTTGGCATATTAGGAAAGAGAAAAAGCCTGAAAACCATGCAGAGATAAACTGACACAAGCCACTGACCTGCTACCTTCACTTCTATTACAGCTTCTTCATAAATAATACCATCATCAACAAGGCATTTGTATTGCCCTTCGTCTGAAGGCCTGATATTGAGAATTGTCAGGGAAACATTTCCATCTGTGATGCCATCTTTCCAAAATGCTGTCCTTCTCTCATATTCTGACAACTGTCGTGCAAATTGATCTTTCCCATCACGGTACAGATGCACATAATTTTTAAACTCAGACCGGAACCACCTCACTTCCATGTTCTTAGCGCTCATGCTGGGGGACAGGTGGCATGGCAATACGATCTCTTCCCCCATAATGGCAGTAATTGGTTGATCAGGTCCAACTACTGTAAACAGGGCTGTAAAAGATACCAAGAAACATCCCAAAATAATTTTAGAAGCAAAAAGAGATACTCAGCAAAGATACCAAAGATATGCCAAGATACTCAGCAAAGAGGTGGATACTAGGCCAGTGCGAATAGGCAGCTATTCAATCTGGCTTTGGATCTGGCTGCTTCAGATGCCAGTGATCCGATCTGGAGCTCTGGACTGGGTTCCCGCTTCGTTCCGGCCAAAGCGTCTACGAAGCTTACCAAGTTTCAAGAAGATTGGTATAGGGGTTCATGGGGAACTGTACCCCAAATTCTTGAAAGCAAAACTCATGTCATGTGTATGTGACTGTGCTATACAGGCACATGTCTACATGTGCACACTGTTGCTGTGCAGCAAATATGGTGACTTATGCCAAATTGATCGTAAATTTATCTTTGCATCATGCAGGTTTTAAATTTATGCCTGATTAGTTACTGCGCAGTAATACATGTAGATGCCTTACTGGGCAGTAACTGTGTGTCTGTGGACTGACTTGGGACTAACTTTAGTCTCAAGTCAGTCCACACAGTGTTAATGTGCTTTAATGCCTGCATGTGTAGATGCTGGTCTATTCTCGCTTACTGCACATTAAATTTAAACTGGCATAAATACACCTGTAGACACTCTCTGTGTCAATAAAAATCTAAATAAACTTTTCAATGCAGCAGAACACACATTAATATGGAGCAAATACCTACCTGATTTCACCTTGCAAATACAAAGAATAATGCAGAATGTGAGTAAACCAGGGAGCGATGTGGGGACGCTGGGGATTTGCCACAACGAGGAAGCCATCTTCTTCACTGAAACTTGATCCAGAAGCACACGGGGAATGCAGGAAAGAATTTGCCTGGAGAACAAAGAGCACTGGTTATCACCTTTGTGTATTGGATTAGATAGCAGGAAGACAGTGCATAGTTCAAGCTATACAAGGGGAACAACCATGGTTACAATAAACTTATGAAAGTGTGGACTTATACCAAAACAGAAATTCCTTAGAAAATCATCCAGTGAAGCAGAAAGTCCAGGGTTACCCTTGATAATTCCTCTCTCTTTTATCCTAAATATAAAATCATGAGTTGAGTGTGGTGATGATGAAGATTTTTCATTACATTTTAGACCTTATTAAATGAATGAGAAGATCAAGAATCATAATACTGTGCACTGTTATAAAAGAAAACATGGGGTCCAGATACAGTTGCATGCCAGTATAGCTGTTCAAGGCACCATGAGATTTGTCCTCTTCAAGATCTTCTGTGTAAATAGCTCTGGCAAAAATGTTGAGTGTGGATCAGTCCTGCATAATGAGCTATATGCTTTGGATTGTGGAGATATAGTTTTGGGATGTCTGAGAGTTTCAGATAGTTTCACAATCCTTCTCTATCTTCAGCAGACCATGAAGACTAAAGAAGTTTAACTGACAAACAATAATGTAAATATCCCAGGGCTGTACTGTTGGACAATCTGGTGGGATTAATGTTGCAAAAAAAGACTCTTCGGCCAAAGAAGCTGAAATATTTGGTTACTGAGCTTGGCCATGGAAAAGTAAGTCATGGCTTTGACAAAATGGAGTGAATGGAAATATGGAATAAGGTACAGTGTAAATGCAAAGTGTTCCTGATTATTTGCTCTGTGGATATTCTTACTTCAGAATAAGTGTTTTGACATGTTAAATTAACTGGGAATAGTTATTCTGGAATTACTCCCCCTGCCACAAGTCCTAAACTGAATGATTTAACTTCCACTGACTTAAACTGAATGGTTTAGCTGAATGGTCTAAAACAGAAAACCATTTGACTTGGGTTAAGATATGTATGTTTTGAGAAGGCTGTCCATTGCTGTACAAAACTGGTCACACGTTTCTGCTCGGTGTCCATTCAATCCTTCACAGTAATGCAGACATCACGTTTTTTGCCTTTGTGCTGGCACAAACATTTTATGGTGGCCCAAAACAAAACCAAATAGACATCTATATTCTATCACATTGCAATGTGGTTGCTACAGAAGGTAGCAGTAATTTGTGCTGCTTTATTGTGATGGGTGTCTATTTTCTTTATGGCAGGAGAGCACGGGCAGCCTGGAGGATCCCGCCCTCTCCAGTCACCTCGGGCAGAAGGTCTGTGGGCTTGTGGGTCTCAGTCTTGTGTGCCCCAGGATTTCCCACACAGGATGAAGCCTCTAACTTCAGGATTACCTTTGTGGCTTTCCCTGCTTGCAGACACGTGCTTCCAGGTTCCCTGGGGTGTGTCTTTGAAACCTGGGAAGCTTAAGGTCCCCCACTTCCAGAGACATGCCTTTGGCAATAGCTATTTTAATATTGGTCTCATGTTGACTCAAAATGATGTTTCACAATTTTTAGAGGAGTTACCATACAGCAATAAATAGGGCAGGATGTGAGGTGCTGAGCAATGCTGATATGCTGGTGCCCTGCCCCTGTCCTTGCCCCTCACTCTCAACCCACAGCTCTGCCAGTGCCACTCGTTCCTGACCCACAGCCCCTGCCTGCCCCCACCAGCTCCCTCCTGGCAGCAGCTTCATCCCAGCACCAGGATATGAGTCCAGCTACAGCTGTTCTACCTGCTGCTTTGTGGCTCTGAGCAGTGCCAGCCCTTGCTGTCCTGCTCCCCATGCCTGTGCCTAGGCCCCAGAAATCCCTGTGCTGTTTCTGGGAAGCCCACAACTGGGGCTCAGGGACTGGGCTGGGCAAGCCCCTTCCCTCCCCCTGCACAAGATGCTCTAAGGTGGCAGAGGGGCATTAAGCCCAGCACTAGTGTCCTTTCCTACCTGGAGGTCTCCCTCACCCCTGACCCCCATCTCTGCTTCTCTCACACACACCCCTGCTGCCACCTCCACTCCTCCTCCCAGCCCAACTGGTTCCTGGGACCAGGTGCCCCCACAGGCCAGGGCCGCATGTCCCCACACTAGTGTTGGCATGGAGCATGACTGCAGTGTAGCAGTTGCCCCTGCAGCCATGGCTCCTACCAGCAGGTCCTGTCCCATCCTATCTGGTGGCTGGGAACACAGGGTGTGAGATTTGTGGGTGGGTGTGGGGTTTGGTGGAGAAAGGGTGTGGGGAGTGGGTGTGAGTTTTGTGGGAGAGATTGGGGGAGTCTGTAGGGGTGAGGATTGTGGGTGTAGTGTCAGGCTTGTGCAAGGGTTTGGGATGGTTTGGAGCTTGTGGAGAGCTTGTTGGGATGGTGTGGGGGTGGGGACACTGTGGATGTGTGGACTGCTCTGCAAGAGTGGGTGCCACACCTGCCACCTTGCATGGTGTGCAGCCTCTTACAGCAGCCAGTGGCCATCAGGGCACTCATGCCCAATCCTGGAAGACAGCCCCAGTGGCACAGTGCCCCTTCAGATCAGCAGCTGCACATGGCGCTAGCCCCTCCCAACCCATGTGCCCTCATGCAGAACTCAGTCACTTCCTGCTGTCAGGCTTCTGGCATTGCAAGCAAATCTGTGTGTTCTCGGGCCAGGCTGGGTCCTGCCTTCATGTGCCCTCTGCACCATCAGGATGGGCTGGTTCCATGCAGGAAGGTCCCATCTTCTGCTGTCAGTCCCAGAAGCCTTGCGTGACAACAGGTGCTGACCTGATTCTGCCCAAGGGCAAGTGGGCCGGGCTGCGCCAGCACCATGTGCAGCCATTGGTCTGAGGTGGTGCCACACCACTGGGAGTCTCTGCCATCAGGGGGCATGAAGACCCTGATGGCTGCTGCTGCTTCAGGGGGACTGTGTAACATGTGGAAGGGTGGGCGTGGGATACATTCCTTCTCAGAAGTCCCCACCACCCACAGTCCCTCCACCCCCGCACAGTCTCCCCCACACACCCACAACACCCCCAACCACAACAGTGCTCCCCACCCACACACACACAGTTCCCTCCACCCGCACAGTCCCCCCTACCCCAACATCCCTGCTTACCTGGGGCAGAGCCTGGGTCTAATCTGCTGCAGCCTTGTCCTGCTCCTTTTTCCCCCAGCAGGCTTAGGCAGCATGCTGGGGCAGCAAGGGCATGGAGCAGCCATAGATATTAGGGCTGTGTGAAGCTTTGGGTGCTGATTCTATTCGGAGGAGATTCGGCAGCCAAATCTCTGAATCCAAATAAAATCAGGAGACAAATGAAAAGGTCCAAATTGATTCAAAGCTCTCCAAATTGATTCAGAAAAGATTTGGAGAGCTTCAGAAATTTGGGCCATCCCCACCCGCTGCTGGAGGGAGCTGAAACAAGACTCTGTGCCAGTAAGTAGGGGGAAGGGGGGAGGGGCTAGAGGGTGGGGAGAGGAATATGAGAGGACTCCCACCAGACCTCATATCTTGCCTGCTCTGCAAGCTCCCCTGAGTGCCCCCTGATTGCCTGCTCTCCCAGCTCCATCAATGGTTGCCCCGCCTGGCCCCAGCATCTCAGCTCTTTAAAAAAAAAAAAAAAAAGAACCACAGTCACCAGCTCCTGCCAGGCAGGGAGGCAATCCCCACTGCCTCACACTGTCCCTGATACTCTACCTGTCATAACCACAGACACATGCATGAACACAGATGCACACATACACACACACAGAGATACACACACATCCACACACACAGATGTGCGGACACCCATGCACGCACAGATGTGCACACACACAGAAGAAGACACAAACAGATGCATGCACACAGATGGGCACACAGACATACAGATGTGCTGCACACACAGAGGGAAACACACACACACACAGATACACTCACAGACACATGCATGCACAATCCCTCCCCTCTGTTTTCCCAGTTCCAGCCCCACTTCTCCCCTTGCCCCACTGTTCCAGGACCAGCCCTACTCCACCTGCAGGTCTGGGTCCAGCCCCACTCAACCCCGTATCCCCACTATTGCATGTCAGGGCCCATGCCACCCCCTCCCCCCACCACTCTGGGTCCAGCTCCATTTCCCCCCCTGCCCACACCTCCCCCCCCACTCTGGGTCCAGTCCCGATCCCTCACCACTACTCCAGGTCTGGCCTGTGCCAACCCCCTCCCCCTGCTGTTCTGGGTCTGGTTCCACTCTCCCCATTGCCGCTCTGGGTCTTGGCCCACTACATCCCTCCCATCACCGCAACGGGTCTAAGCCCACTCACTCCTCTCCCCCCAGTCTGGACTTGCTGCCCCCCTCCTGCTCCGTGTCTTTCCCCATGGGTCACCCACCACCACCTCCCACTGCTCCAGCCCATGCCACCTCCCAGGAAGGTGGTGTGGAGCTGGCATGTAGTAGCACAGCCATCACCCAGCACCCCCCACAGCAGCGGCAGGGAGCAGGAAGCAGCAGAAGGGAGGGAGGGAGGGGTGCAGCCATGGGGCACAGCATGGGGCATGCTGCAGGCCACAGTGGGAAGGGCATGGCCATGAGGCATGGTGTGGAGTGTGCTGTGGGGTATGGTGGAAGTGAGGGAGGGAGAAGCACAGTTGGGGATGTGGTGCAGAGCATGCTGCAGGACATGGTGGAAGGGAGAAAGGAATACACATGGCTATGGGGTATGGTGTAGTGTGCACTGCATGACACACTGGGAAGGGTGCAGGGGGTGGGGGGTGGGGCGTGGCAGTAGTGAGGGAAGGAAGGAGGAGCGCAGCCGCAGGACACAGAGTGGAACATGCTATAGGTGCGGCAGGAGGGAGGGAAGTACGTGGCCATGGGGCCTCGCACCGCACTGAGCGCCCTGGGGCAGGCAGCATGCCTGGCAGTGAATCAACCCCACTCCCACTGCCTGCCACACTCCCTGGCCTTTAAAGTGCTCTTCCCAAGTGGGTTTTTTTTCGTTCTGTGAAGGTGGGGCAGAGGGAGCTGCCACAGGAGAGGGTGGATGAGGAGGCTGGGCTGCTGAGAGGGGCTCCCACCTTTCCTCAGCTGGCCCGGCCACCTGTAAAGTACCCATGGCAACTTCTTTTTTTGGCCTCTGGGGCAGTGGGGCAGAGGGAGCTGCTGTATGGGGGAAATTCTGTTCCTTGATACCTACGCTGCATGTGTAGACACTCATGTACGTGCATACCTGGTTGCACGCACCATGAACAAAGTGGTGGAGAAGCCCCTTATATTTTACCCCAACACCTGAGTGGCTCCAGTCCTTTCCTGGGAATGGGAGGACTCTGGTCCCAGGCCCCTCTTGGCCAGTCTGTTCACAGCATCTGATGAAGTGAGCTGTTGCCTATGAAAGCTCCTGCCACTCTGAACTAGTTAGTCTCAGTTGCCGCCATCCCCACTAGTGCGTGCTCTCTCTACAGCTGTGTCTTCACAGCTGCAGGGGCAACAGCTCCACAGTGTACACAAATAATTGGTAAAAGTCAGTTGAAGGCTGAAGCAGTCTTTCTTCAGGCTAACTAAGTAGCAAAGTAATCCGCACACTGCTGTGACTACACTATTCCCAGTACTCAAGCTAGCTTCATTATAACTAGATCTGGTATCTTCACCCTATATTACAAACTATGGTGTAGATATACCCTGACTTGTTTCACGGTCAAGGTGAGTCTGGGAAACAATCACTTCATCAGCCTCTTGAATTTTGAGCAGCTTTTTCTCTGTGCAGGAACTGCCTTCTTTTAGCCAAAGACTGTATAATACGCAGGGGCAGATCTGGATTTCTATCCCCCCACAAAGAAGGGCCAACCCACAGAGCTGCCTGCCCTCTACCCAATCCCTTCACATCTGCTGTGGTTTCAGTGTGAGAAGCTTTGGGAGACAAGCCTCCCACGTGGACCTGCCGGGCTCCTAACACCAAGTCTTTAAAAAAGCATGAGTCAGGCCCCCCGAGCTCCTGTGACCCGCCTAAAAATCATGGGGTGAAAAATACATTTTGAATTCTGACACCTTAGACTTTAGTTTACACTGAAATTATATTTTCTAGCTTTTCTCTTAAACTAAGAAATATGCACTGCTGGGAATCTCTTTGTTTCCCCTGTATCCTAATATAATAAATCAGACTATGAAAACTGAAGAGAGAAAAGATGAAAAGAAAAGAATAAAAATGGAACATGATGTCAGTTGAGATTGGAATAGTCTTTTCTTTCCTGTACTACATTTTTTGCAAAACTTTGTATAACTTTGATCCAGTCCACTTGTATATTTTCTTTCCATTTAGTTTGGCTGTTTTGGGAGGGCAGGGGGTTGTCCTATTTTGAGGTTTTAGTGTTTTGAAGGTCATTGCTATGACATCTATATTTAAATTATTTTAACATAATTGATTTTGAATGTACAAATAATGGAGTATTTAAATAATAATAAAATATATTGTCAAAGAATCATCTAGTCTTTTCATGTTTAACTTACCTATAAAATGGGGTTTCTTCAAAGGCATAAAAGGTCATATAAATGCTGAAACCAAAGTTCACCTACCTGAGTGATCCTGCTGAGACGTTTTATGCTGTGTTCTACCCTCCAAGGACATCTTCAGTTTTGTCAAGAAAGTTGGAAATAGTTGTTCAGAATGTCAAATGTCTAATTCCATGTCTAAGTCCAGCAGGAAAATAGCCATAGGGTTTATTGGTAGCCTTTTCTGTCCAATTCTTAAATGATTCTTGTTGTCTCGAACTGAATATGTGCGTTTTCTTCTGACAGCATTTGTCACACTGAAAAGTGAAAGGAACAGCACCTTCCTGGCCAACACACACCCTGCTGCACATGCTCAGACTACACGTGTGCACTTACCTGTCCAGGCTTCCAGGGAAAAAGAATTTCTACTTATGGCAAAGGGACATTTTTGGCACTTCTATGATTAAAACCATCCATATGCACTCACAGGGGGAAAAAGAGTGTGATATGTGTGCTGTGGAGAGTTTTAGGCTCCTCCAAGAAACTGTGGCCAGAGGAGATTTTGAGTCCATTGACCTCAGTAAAAAGCACTTCCTGCCACAAACTGTTAGTGAACCTAAGAATTTGACTGGAAAGGCAAAAGGGAACAAGGAAAGAGAGCACTGACCATTGGCCATTGGCTGGGGAGGAGGTTCTTCTCAGCCAGACTGGCTGACCTGCTCCAACGGGCTTTAAACTAAGCCTGCTGGGGATCAAGGAGACTTCCACCACTGCTGGCCCACTGAGCAACCCCTGCAGAGCCAGCAGGCCAAGGCACTTAAGGAAGCTCACCCTTTCCCCAGCCCTAGTACAATCTGTGGTAAGGCAAGAGCCCCCAAAGGGCCACTTGCATGCCTATACACAAATGCCAGGAGCTTGGGGAATAAGCTTGTGGAACTAATCCTCCTGCTTAACACAAACCGTTATGACATCATAAGGATAACAGAGACCTGGTGGGACTCTACCCATGACTGGACCACGTGTGCAGATGGCTATGTTCTGTACAGGAGGGATCGAGTAGATAAAAGGGGCGGGGGTGTAGCTCTCTATATTAAGGAAAGCTACAGGTCCCTGCAAGCTGATGTTGGTGACCAGGGTGGGCAACTGGAGACCCTCTGGGTTAAAATCTGTGGGGAACATGGCACAAGGGACACAATGGTGGGAGTCTACTACAGACCTCCCACCCAAAGTCAAGAGCTTGACCAGGAGTTTGCCTGAGAACTGGCTGAGGCCGCATGCTCCAGGACCATGGTTGTCATGGGTGACTTCAATTACCTGGACATCTCGTGGGAGGATTGCTCAGGAAAATCTGAGTGGTCGCAAAGCTTCCTATTGTGGGTGGATGACCTCTACCTGATTCAAGAAGTCTACGGGCCAGCAAGAGGTAAAGCACTGCTTAACCTGTTACTGGCTACTGGGGATGACCTTATCGGAGACCTAGTGATTTATGGGAAGCTGGGTGACAGTGACCACGAGCTGATCACCTTCATCATCCACCATAAAGCTGGCAAGTCAGTCAGCAATACTGAAGTTCTTGACTTCAGGAAAGCTGACTTTGACAAGGTCAGAAGGTCCATCAGTGAGGCCCTAAGGGACCATGACCCCAGGCCCTAAGGGACCATGACCCTAGGGGGAGGGAAGTCCAGGAAGAGTGGAATCCTCAATGCACAAGCTAATGCTATTCCATCTCGGAGGAAAGGTAGCAAGAGGGCACAGCAGCCCCCCCCCCACCCGGCTCTCTAGGGATCTAGCAGACCTCCTAAGGCTAAAAAGAAAGGCCAACAAAGGATGGAGGATGGGATTCACCTTCAAGGAGGAATATTCTGCACTGGTCCAGTCCTGCGGGGACCAAAACAGGAAAGCCAAGGCTGCAATTGAACTCCAACTAGCTTTGAGCATCAAAGACAATAAAAAGTCCTTTTTCAGATATGTGGGGAGCCGGAGGAAGAGCAAGGGCATCATTGGACCCCTGCTGAAGCAAATGGGACAACTGACACCCAGGAAAAAGGCAATCTATTAAATGGGTACTTAGCATCAGTCTTTCATCAGTCCCATGGAACGCCCCTGTTCACTACGGGACAGGGAAGTCTGGGTGAGGGAGATCTCCTGCCCTCCATCAGTTCTGACCTCATGAAGGAACACCTTGAGAGGCTGGATACCTTCAAGTCAGCTGGCCCTGACAATCTACACCCCAGGGTGCTCAAGGAGCTGATGAGCATCATAGTTCATCCTCTAGCACGGATCTTTGAAAACACCTGGCACTCTGGTGTAGTGCCCAAAGGCTGGAAGAAGGCCAATGTGGTGCCTATCTTCAAGAAAGGGATGAAAGTGGATCCAGAAAACTAGAGGCCCATCAGCCTGACTTCTATACCCGGGAAGATCTTAGAAAACATTATTAAAGAGGCCATCCTTAATGGACTGGCCGATGCCAACATCCTGAGGGATAGACAGCACGGGTTTGTTGCGGGTAGGTCTTGCTTGACCAATCTCATTACCTTCTACGACCAGGCGACCTATCACCTGGACAAGGGTGAAGAGATTGATGTCATATATCTTGACTTCAAAAAAGCCTTCGATCTGGTATCCCATGATCACCTCTTGGTGAAACTGGCCAATTGTGGTGTTGGGTCCACCACAATCTGCTGGCTGGGAAATTGGCTCTGTGGTTGGACCCAGAGGGTGGTAATTGATGGAAGTCACTCATCATGGTGCCCTGTTACCAGTGGGGTCCCCCAAGGCTCTCTCCTTGGACCCATATTGTTCAACATTTTCATTAATGATGTAGAAATTGGAGTCAGAAGCAGACTGGCCAAGTTCGCCGATGACACCAAACTTTAAGGCAAAGCATCCACACCAGAAGATAGGGGGGCGATCCAGGCTGACCTGGACAGGCTCAGCAAGTGGGCGGATGAGAACCTGATGGTGTTTAACACTGAAAAATGCAAGGTTCTCCACCTTGGGAGGAAAAACGTGCAACATCCTTATAGGCTCAGCAGTGCTATGTTGGCTAGCACTATGGAAGGAAGAGCCTTGGGGGTCATCATTGGCCACAAGATGAACATGAGCCTGCAATGTGATTCTGGGGCTAGTAAAGTGACCAAAATGCTGGCTTGCATCCATAGATGTTTCTCAAACAAATCCCAGGACATCCTTCGCCTCTTGTACTCGGCCTTGGTGAGGCCGCAGCTGGAGTACTGGGTCCAGTTTTGGGCTCCACAATTCAAAAAGGATGTGGACAAGCTTGAGAGAGTGCAAAGGAGAACCATGTGCATGATCAGAGGTCAGGGAAGCAGGCCTTATGAAGACAGGGTGAGAGCTATGGGGCTCTTTATCAGGGGTGACCACCAGTATCTGGAGGAACGTTTGTTCACCAGAGCGCCCCAAGGGATGACGAGGTCGAATGGTTATAAACTACTGCAAGACCATTTCAGGCTGGACATAAGGAAGAATTTCTTTACTGTCCGAGCCCCCATGGTTTGGAACAGCCTGCCATCAGAGGTCGTTCAAGCACCTACATTGAACACCTTCAAGAGTAAATTGGATGCTTATCTTGCTGGGATCCTATGACCCCAGCTGACTTTCTGCCCTTTGGGCAGGGGGCTTGACTTGATGATCTTCCGAGGTCCCTTTCACCCCAAATGTCTATGAAATCTATGATTCAATGTGAGCTTTCATTGCTCTGACAGATCACAACTTTTCTCCACTCTGAAAGAAAGAGAAATAGGGGTGCTAATTTATCTTAGCAAATACCACTCCAAAAAGATTCTTGGGTGAGAATCACCTGGCTCCAGCAAAAGGCTGGAAAGACAAGAGTGATCCTGGACACAAATGGGGCAGCATGTGGAAGGATTACTTTGGATATTGTCCTTTCATGTCATTAAATCCATACAGATCTCATCCATCAAAGTGATGTCAAATCTTTGGGTGCTGGTTGACCACTCACTGAGGGTCAGACACACGTAAGGGCTGCAGGTCAGGATCCTAAATGAGCTTTACAGAGCTGACCCAAGCTGTAATACTGCAGGTTTATGTCAATTATTGACTGGGGAATGAATAATCTTTGAATTAATAACAGAAGTGTATAGTGTTGATTGCTTTTTAAAATTGCTATGGGTCCAAAGGTTGCAGGGCAGCCCAGCTCTGCTGTTAGATAAGAGGCAAGCTGAGCCATAAAAGATGAATGCTAAAATGACATAAGAAACATGGCATTAGGCAAAGTTCTCTCTTGACATATTTCAGTGGAGGCTCATGCTTCTTGAATCCCATCAAAACCATAATATCTATGTACTCTGAGTAAAGTCTTTGGAAGAGTCACAGCACTGGGCTGTCCATGAATGAGTACACATGTTTACATTTAAGCAACTCTTGTCTCATTCAAACCCAGAACAATTATATGAACCCAGAACAAAAGAATGAGGATTGTTTTTCTGCACCCAGGGCTTTCTTGTTTCCCCTGCTTTGCCGCAGTTCAGTGTCCATATTCTAATTTCAAAAGCTCATGTACTTTGTACATTTTGACTGCCGGATGGGGATCTGGGGACTGACAAAGGAATCAGAGAGACTGCAGACAATAGAGTACTAAATATCATGAATGTCTCATGCCTCCCAAGGCTTGAGGGGCACGGAGACCACCTGCAGACATTGGCAGTAGCGGTGGTGTCAGTGGTGGGGGAGCAGGTTGAGCAGAGACCAGTGCCAGCCAATCTCAGGGGGTGCACCATGAATCTTAGGGGGTGCACATGCACCTGTTTGCACCCTCTACACATTGCCAATGCTGATTATGCAAAATGCATGTATCAAATTTAGGCTTGATTAGTTAATGTGCATTAATGCATGTGTAGACACAATCTGGTACTAAGTTTAGTGCTGGGTCTGCCCTGCTACTAGTCACTTGGAACTAACTTTTGTGCCAACTTTTGTGCCAAGTTTCACATGTAGACACCTGCCAAAAATCACTAAATGCAGATCACCTTAATGCACCTTAAATTTAGTTGCATTCATTTCCATGTGTAGACACCCCCAGAGAGAAAGAGATTGAAGACTGTGGAAGGATCTGTATTAGGGAAAGAGAAATACTCACCAAGTTCTCTTTGAAGGTCACCTAACTCAGTAGCTCTCAATCTTTTTTTTTACCAGGACCCATTTGTAAACATTGGTGGCTGCCATACTGATACCGGCAGTTTTACAAATGCAGGTCCTTCTGATATGGATGTGGCTCTGATGTCAGAACTACAGCAGCTTTCAAGGATGACAGAAGTGCTACTGGTGAAGCTGCAAGAGTTGCAACCACAGAATGGGTTTGTCAGCAATTCTACATCAGCTACCTAGTGATGCTGGACACAAATGGGGCAGCATGTGGAAGGATTAGTTGGGACACTCTCCTTTCATGTCATTAAATCCATACAGACCTCATCCATAAAAGTGATGTCAAATCTTTAGGTGCTGGTTGACCACTCACTAAGGGTCAGACACATGTAAGGGCTGCAGGTCAGGAACCTAACTGAGCTTTACAGAGCTGACCCAAGCTGTAGCACAGGAGCCTTATGTCAATTATTGACTGGGGAATAAATAATCTTTGCATTTATAACAGGAGTGTAGTGTTGATTGCTTTTTTAAATTGCTGTGGGTCCAAAGGTTGCAGGCCAGCCCAGCTCTGGTGTTAGATAAGAGTCAAGCTGAGCCATAAAAGATGAATGCTAAAATAACATAAGAAACCTGGCATTAGGCAAAGTTCTCTCTTGACGTATTTCAGTGGAGGCTCATGCTTCCTGAATCCCATCAAAAACATAATATCTATGTATTCTGAGTAAAGTCTTTGGAAGAGTCACGGCATTGGGCTGTCCGTGAATGAGTACATATGTTAAATTTAAGCAACTCTTGTCTCATTCAAACTCAGAACAATTATATGAACCCAGAACAAAAGAATGAGGATTGTTTTTCTGCACCCAGGCTTTCTTGTTTCCCCTGCTCTGCTGCAGTTCAGGGTCCATATTCTAATATCAATACCTCACATACTTTGTACATTTTGACTGTAGGATGAGGATCTGGGGACAGGCAGAGGAATCGGAGAGACTGTAGAGAATATCATACTGAATATCATGAATGCCTCATGCCTTCCAAGGTTTGTGGGGCACGGAGACCACCTACAGGTATTGGCAGTAGTGGTGGTGTCGGTGGCGGGGGAGGGGGGTGAGCAGAGACCAATGGCAGCCAATCTCCGGGGGTGCACCACTAATCTTAGGGGGTGCACATGCACCTGTGTGCACCCCCTATGCATCACCAATGCTGATTATACAAAATGCATTTATCAAATTTAGGCTTGCTTACTTAATGTGCATTAACGCATGTGTAGACACGATCTGGTACTAAGTTTAGTGCTGGCTCTGCCCTGCTACTAGGCACTTGGGACTAACTTTTGTGCCAAGTTTCACATGTAGACACCTGCCAAAAATCGCTTCATGCAGATTAGCTTAATGCACCTTAAACTTAGTCGCACTTATTTCCATGTGTAGACACACCCAGAGAGAAGGAGATTTAAGACTGTGGAAGGATCTGTATTAGGGAAAAAGAAATACTCACCAAGTTCTCTTTGAAGGTCACCTAAATCTGTGGCTCTCAACCTTTTTTGTACCAGGACCTATTTGTAAACATTGATGGCTGCCATAATCATAAAGGCGAATTTACAAATGCAGGTCCTTCTGATGTGGATGTGGCTCTGATGTCAGAACTACGGCAGCTTTCAGAGATGACAGGCTCCACTGGCAGAAGCTGCAAGAATTGTAACCACACAATGAGTTTGTCAGAAAATCTACATCAGCTACCTAGTGTAATCTTTATACCCCTAACCAGCACAGCTCTGACACAGAATTTTGTAATGTAGGCTAAATCTAACAGGGGTTACTCTGATTGAAAACTCAGTAGTTATAAGACTAGTGGCAGGTGTGTGCATGTACATTTATACGCATGGAAGCAGAAAACCAGAAGAAACCTGGAAAGGGACTTGTATATGTGACTCTGAAAGGAAGCAGAGAGACAGAGCTTCTCAGAAATGCAGTTTCCAGGATCAGAATGGGATTTCTGAGAAAGGAAACTGCTCACTCTTGTTTGGAGTAAATTTTCTTTACTAAACAATGTTAAACCAAAAATATATCTCACTCATATCGCTAATGTCCCATTTTTATAGAAACAAATCTACGTGACCCTAAATACCGACTATCCACTTGAATTAAAAGGGAAGCACTGTTAACAAGCAGGAACCTTGTCAGTGTATAAGAAGTACTGAGTACCCCGGTCTCCTACTTCATCATGTCTCCATCTCAAGGTAAAATTTACCCTCCGAGAAGGTTCCTGCTTGTAGAAAATAAAAAGCAGTGAGCCTGATCTTTTTTTTTTTCCTCCCTGGCGCCTGCCTGCCTGAGCTGTGTGGGGGCCTGGTGCTTCCCCTCTTCGGCTGTGGAAGGAGGGGAGTGGGGTGATGCTTCCAGGTGGGTGCCTGCGGGTGGATGCCTTCTGGAGAGCACCTCCACTGCCACAGAAGAAGCACTGCTCCGCCTCCTGCCCCTCCTGGATTGAGCCCAACCCTTGTGTATGTGCCACAGGGTTTTACTTTGGTTTAATTTGAAACAGTGTTTTTAAAACCCACCATTTCAGTTTAGGGAGAATTAAACTGAAGTAAACCCCCATGGTGTGTACAAGCAGCTGATGATGATAGTGCCCAGTGTTGTTCATCCACCCCTTCACGCACCTGTGTCCAACCTCTCTCATCCCAGACCTCAGTTACAAGATGTCTGGGGAACGGATTGTCTCTTTTCCCCTATGTTTATGCAGCAACTAGTGCAAAAGAGCACTGTCCCATTAGAAACATCTGAGATTTCGTCTGTGAAGATGCACCAGGAGTAGACCTGAACACCCCTATGAGCACTGGACTCAGGCTCTCCAGAGAAAGAAGAAAGGGAAGAAATTGGGGACACAGAGACAAAGTAGGAATGATAATGACTGCTTTGAATAAGAGTGAATAGAAATAAGGGGGGTTAACTCTTCTTCCCCCTCTCCCTCCCATTCCTTGTATTTCAGGGAGGAAATGAAATTTCCCTTCCCTGTGGCCTCATTCCCATTTCGTCCCATCAGTACATCACTTGCCCAGCAGGTGGCAGCAGCAGTGTCAGTGGTGGGGGCACAGTGCTGTCGAGGGGTGAGCTCCTGCAGGTGGCCCTGGTGACATCAGTGGAGTGGAGGAAGGTGGAAAATAGCGACCTCCCACAGATGGTGACATGGACATTGTTGGTGACCAATTTCAGGGAGGGGCATGTGCCCCCTCCCCCCCATGCATTGCCTATGCCCAGATGTGCTTTATTGGTTAGTGGGAATGCAAAAATCACACATACCGCTGTCACAGCCTGCTTGAGCTGTAGGATAGACACTGTCAAAAACTCCATTAGTTAATACAACTTATCCCAGTGGCTTCCAAATTTTTGGGGCCAATGGACCTGTGGAAGCCCTGAATGTTTCTCATGGACTAACTGCCAGGCACCTTTATCATGAAACCTTGTATAAAATGGGAAAGGGATTCACCAACCCACAAGCCTCTTACCATAGCCTTGCTATTCCATAGTCACAGTTTGGGCAACACTGCCTCATTTTATCCAGGGAGCTGGAGGTGAATTGAGTGTTACAAGGAAAAACGTCAGTGGTAGTTAATAAGCCTTGTCACCACATGGGATGATGCATTCACCCTTGTTTTGTTCCTCTGCAAATGACTCCTCAGGGAAGTCTGGCCTGTGAACTACACCTGACTAAAGTATCTGTGTTTTACTGGAGCATCTCTGGGAACAACTCTGGAAACACAAAAGTGAATAACAGGTGTCCATATTTATTGCAGAACCAGGGAAATGTTTGAGCTGCTGCTGATAAACAGGAAAAGCAATTGTAACAGGCCACGTAGGACAATTCATGTACAACAGTGCAAGGAGGGGAAGATTCAGGAACTGCAAAGCAAAGGATAACAATAATTATGTAATCCCAACCATTTGGGGATGTTTCTACTAGACCATGAGTTCCCTAGGGCAGAGTTGTCCTTTAGACACAGCCATAAACCACAAGGCAAGGCACATCTGGCCTACCTTGGCTGGACCTCCGCCTGCCATATATATGAATAATGCTAATCGACAGAGCATTAGAAGGAGACCTAACAATGCTAAGACACAGAATAAGAAGATGTCTACCCACATAGAAAACAACTGGTTCCTGTGCTCCTTTTGAAATAAGATTTGTCATGGGAAGGTCTTTTATGTGATGGTCACAGGATGCATTTTCTGTGACACTCACTGGGACGAACTTGAACTCCCTTTCCAATCTCCTTCGAGTGTCCCTGTGACTGGGAACTCCCTACCACTGCTGGTCCCTGCTTGCTTTTACTGTATCACTGAGGGTGGATGGATGGTGGGAGGAATCTAGTACAAAAGGGATTTTTAGCATCACTCTGACATTCCTCCTCTCCGCCCACCACCTTCCTTTCCCTTTTCTCGTTGCTCCAATCCTTCAGCCTCACTGCAATGGTTTGGGAGAGATTAGACCCTTCCTCAGGCCAGGCAATCGGCTTTTCTCTCCTATTCCTCACTACAGCGACACAGGGGCTCACACACCCTTTACACTGTTTAGACCAGGTGCTATATGGGAACAGGGGAGCCCTCTGCTGCAATAAAGAACAGCTTCACATTTTCACAAGTGCTCGGTATGGAGCTAACGCCACATCCACCAATTTAAAATCCACCCAAACAAACTACCATTAGGCAAATCCCATTTTAGAAACTTCCTTAGGGTTATTACCCTGGGCCTCAGGGACACAATCTGAGCCAGGATCCTCTCCCCACCCAGAAAAAGGGAAGATTTTCTCCCCACTGAAATAAGCTTCTGAGAAAGTGAAGATTGGGTCTGTGTGATCAGCATTGGAAAATGCCACCAGGCCCTTTTCATAGTCCGCCGAGATGCGGATCCTCTCGGGGACATGGTTCAGAGACAGGGGAGCTACAGGGGAGGTGAAAGCCCGGTACTGATCCCCGCTGAGCCCCACAGCCCAGATCCCCTCCTCAGGGCAAAAATTCACCCACCCCTTCCTGCCCACAGAGGCTCTGGAGACCCCCACAGCCCAGGCCCCAGAAAGCCCTGGCTCCACCTCCCAGGAGCGTCTCCCCGAGGTGAAGCCTTGACAGCCCAGCACACAGCGAGAAGAGTGAAACCGCTGGTGCCGGACAGGCAGATCCTGCCGCGCGGCCGCCCAGCTCAAGCACTTCTGGTCTGCAGACAAGAGGAGCCACGGATTGGCGGTGTCTGGATCCAGGGTCACGTTTGCTTCAAAGTCAAACAGAGAGTTAGTGTCATGGGATGAAGCAGCTCGGTCCGCGGCCCAGACAGGAGGGAGAAGATGGGGGCATCAAATAGGGCACCAGCCCCAAAGCGAGGATGAGGTGGGCAGCGCTGAAAGCAGAGAAGCAAAGTGGCCCAAGAAACTGGGAAGAGGAGATGGAAGAGGCTGGGGAGCGAGGCGGGGAGGGAAGGGAGGCGGCTGAGGGCAGGGACTGCTCTATACTCTTCTCTGAATGGAAAAACAGCAGCAGGCAAATGTCTGCCAGAAATCAGGGACAGAGTTAAGGATATTTTTGACCTGCGCAGTGACGGTTTTCTCTGTCTGCTGGGAAGCCAGACACAAAAGCTGGTGTTGGGATCGTGTGGCTGACCTTATCCCTTTTTCTGTGAAAAACTCCTTCTTTGTAAATGCATATTAATGAAGGTGTATTTTTTTTTCCTAAATGTAATGCCTGATGCTTTTTCTTAATATAAAAAAACTAGCAACACAGAGACTTACTTTTCCCATCGGTTCCTGGAGGTTTTTCCCAATCTTTGTCCAGTTGCGATGTCAGGGTGTCTGTGTGGAGGAGAGGGGAGAGGAGAGGAAGAGAAGTCTGATTTTACAGGGTTATATTTATGATGATATTCCCACTGTTTAATTAGGATAGTTATGTCATTAATGATGATAAAACAGCAAGTGCAAATGGGACAAAAACAGATTCGGTCTTCCTGAAGCAAAAAAAAACCTAACTGCTTTTGAGATGTTGCTGAAGATTATTAAAATACTGACAAAACTTGAAATGTGTTTCTGAAATGTGAAAATAGCTGGATAAAATTGAAATAGAGTGTCTAATGGTAAAATAATTCATACGTAGGTTCCATGAAGTTGACATATTAGGAAAGAGAAAAAACCTGAAAACCATGCAGAGATAAACTGACACAAGCCCCTGACCTGCTACCTTCAGTTCTATTACAGCTTGTTCCTCAGTAATACCATCCTCAACAAAGCAGTGGTATTGCCCTTCATCTGAAGGCCCAATTTTGAGAATCCTCACGGAAACATTTTCATCTGTGAGGCCATCTTTCCAAAACACTGTCCTTCTCTTGTATTCTGGCATCTGTCGTCCAAACTGATCTCTCCCATCGCAGTACAGATCAACATAATTTGTGAACTCAGACTGGAACCACCTCACTTCCATGTTCTCAGCGTTCGTGTTGGGGGACAGGTGGCATGGCAATATGATCTCTTCCCCCACAATGGCAGTGACTGGCTCATCAGGTCCAACAGCTGTAAAAAGGGCTGTAAAATGTACCAAAAACACCCCAAAATAAGCTCAGAGGTAAAAAGAGAAATCCAAGATACTCAACATGAGATGGATACCCACCTGGCAGAGTTTCATCCTGGACTGGGCTGAACAAACAACTGAAAACACAGGCTTAAAACAGAAAAGGCTGAGCAACTTGAACTGCCTCTGACTGCCCAATCTAAGATATTCAGTGTCTGTGAAAGGATAGAATATCCTGAATTAATACAACATGTGTATTTTCTTGTCATAGAAATGTCAACATTTATCATTGGACATTTTCTGAACATTGTATCCCATAAAATGTATTGGTGCCTTGATGTTTTAATCACATTTTGGGATTAGATACTAATATCTAGTGGAATGATGATGAGGATGTTAGGATACTGTGGTAACGAGGAACATAGAAGCGCACAGGAATATGGAAATATGATTAGGCAATAGATAAAGAGTTATGCTTCTGTATGCTTGGGGAGAAAAAGGAAAACTTTTTATTTTAGGTGTAGTTATTGTTTCTTCCCACACAATGATGCTGATGCAGTCTGGAACTTCTCACAATTTCTATTCCAGATTCCATAAAAGACTAGAATTGGTACAATGTGTCAATAAAAAAACCCTCAAACCCCCAAACCTTTCAGCAGCAGGAGAACACACATTAATATGGAGCAGATACCTACCTGATTCTGTGATGGGCAAGTTTGTTATTACCCTGAAATAAAATCGTTTTCTGATAGCATACTGTTAGGTTAACAATAATTTAGATTATTGAGAAGTATTAGATTTGCAGCTGAATACAAGGCATGACCTGTAGCCTAGCAATGCTGCTGACCACAAGGCAGAATGATAGCTAAGCCAGCCATTTGCTTATGTTAAGTAACCATTTTAACTGTGCCAATCATTTTCTAAGGGAAAAGGAATAAGTGAATCTGTATAAGTCTGTGCACTGGGAACCAATTACAGCATGGAACTAGATTAGATAAAGAGGGGCCCAGAGAAAGGAGCAGAGGATGGCACCACTGAGAACAGAAAACAGATTGGAATGTAGAAGATAACATGTAACCGTTACTTGATTTCTGCTTTTGGAAAAGTACTAGCTATAACAGATAAATGTAATGTGTTACAACCAAATTAATCAGTGCCCGTGCCACTAGCAAGAGATGCACACAGTAGTCAATTAAGGGTTAAAAGAAATCCTTGCCAGTAGTTCCTGAGGGGAAAAAAAAAAATCCAAGCAAGAAACTTAGATATATGCCCACGTCACTACCAAGAAACGAAACTTAAGCTTGATTTATGATTGGTCAAAGTAAAAGGGGATAGCCCTGTCATAAATCCCTACAATTGGTCAAGAAGCAAGGTCAGACCCCTTTCACGTATCGGACAGGAAACCTAACCCACTACCTTGTAACCTTATAGCAACCTGAGAGCACAAAGAACTGCTGCTTGCCAGATAATTAAAGATTCCACTTAGCAGTTCATCATTGGACACCTCCGTTAGTTACCTCTGTCTATAAATAGTTTAGCGCTCAAGGCGGAGACCTCTGCGGGAATCTCTGAGGAGAAACCTAAGATCATCATCAGAGTAACTTGACAGTTTGATCAGCTGTCAATAGCTGTCCGTCATCGTAAATTTTGACGTATCAAAGCCCTGCAGGCACGATAGCATGTTCCCGGCGCCATGTCCATCATTGCTGGCTGTAACCCGTACGTTTTACTGTAATCGATGTAACTGGAACAAAGGCTCAGCCTGCGTCGCACGTCACTATCTGGGCGACGTAAGTAAACAATCTCCTGCAACCAACACATGTCTGTGCCTGGTTAATTCCACTCCATCCATTAATTACTGGCCTGTTGAGGCGACAGTTTAACTGCTCCGGAAGTGGGATTCAGGAGGCAGCTGCTGGCCGGCTACTCCGGGTCCCGACATAATGTTACTATGACAATTTGTGAAGCACCATATAAGGAGATGATGACCATAAGTATTGCTTATGTGCTGACCCTGTAGTCTTACCTTATTGTAAAAGTATAAAAGAACGCCCCACCCTTTAGTGGGGTCCATTTTGCCTCTTTGCTAGCTTATGGTCTTTGCTTGAGCAAATAAACTGCAGTAAAGCCTTTACCCGTATTACCTGGTTCCTATGCAGCTAGACAACGAACTCCAGGGAGTTTTCTCCCACGACAATTCCACCTTGCAAATATGAAAAGTAATGAAGAATGTGAGAAAACCAGGCAGCGATGTGAAGACTCTGCAGATTTGGCACAATGAGGAAGGCATCTTCTTCACTGAAACTTGTTCCAAAAGCACAAGGGGAAGGCAGAAAAGTATTCACCTGGAGAACATAGAGGGCTGGTTACCACCTTTGTGTACTGGATGAGATAGCAGGAGGACACCACGTACAAGTATACAAGGGGAACAACCTTGGTTTGAATAAACTTGTAAAACAGCCACTGAAACAGAAATTCCAGAGTTATTCCTGAAAACTCCCTCCCTCTTTTCCCCTAAATCATGTGTTGAGTCAGGTGATGATCAAGAGTTTTCATTACATTTTAGACCATAGTAAATGAATGAGATCTAGAATCATGATACTGTGTGCTGGTAAAAGAAAACATGGGGTCCAGATACAGTTACACACCAATAGAGCTGTTCAGGGCAACATGAGTTTTGTCCTCTTCAAGTTCTTCAGAGTATTGCACACATGGCTGTGGCAAACGTGGGGAGTGTTGATCAGTACTGCATAATGAGCTGTATGCTCTGCAGTGTGGAGATGGCATTTTGGCATGCCTGAGGGTTTCAAACACTTTCACAATCCTTCACGCTTTCCAACAGGCCAAGAAGCCTAAAGGAGTTTCACTTACAGACAATGATTTAATTATGCCAGGGTCCTAGTGTTAGACAGTCTCGCGGCATAACCAATGGAAAACAAAGACTCATCAGAAAAAGCTGCTGAGATATTTGGTTACTGGAGCTTGGCCATGGAAAGGGAAGTTGTGGTTTTGAAAAAATGGGATGAGTGGAAATTAATACAGAATAAGATTATAAATTAAGAGTGGTCCTGATCATTTCCTCTGTGGATATTCTTACTTCAGAATAAGTGTTCTGACATACAGAGTTAATTGGGAATAGTTATTCTGGAATCACTCCCCCTGGACAGAAGACCTAAACTGAGTGTTTTAACTTCCAGTCAATCAAAATGGAAACCCATTTGACTTGGCTTAAGACATATATGTTTGAGAAGGCTTTCCACTGCTGTGTAAAACTGGGCACAGGCTTCTGCTAGGTGTCTGTTCAATCCTGCACAGCAATATAGGCATCAACTTTTGTTGTTTTTGTGATGTCGTACACATTTTTCTGGTGGCACAAAGCAAAACCAAATAGACATCCATACTCTATGTCACACAGCAATGTGTTTACTAGAAAAGGTGGCAGTAATTTGTGCTGCTTTACTGTGGTGGATGTCTCTTTTCTTTATAGCAGGAAAGCACAGGCAGCCTGGAGATTAGCCATTAGCCAGCACTCTCCAGCCACCTCAGGCAGGAGGTCTTTGGGTTTCCGGTCTCAGTCTTGTGCGCCCCAGGATCTTCCACACAGGATCAGGCCCCTCAACCTCAGGAGTGCCTGCATGGCTTTCCCTGTTTCTAGGATCTCTGGGGTGTGACTCTGGAAGCTGGGAAAGTTAAGGTTTCCCCCTTCCATGTACATGCCCTTGGCAATCTCTATTTTAATATTCTTCTCAAGTTGACTCAAAATGACATTTCAGTTTTTATAGGAGTTACAAAACAACACTATGTAAGGCAAACTCCTGTTTTGCCTCATAGAAGAGTAAGTGGCACATAAGTTTCTCTTTTATGAGTATGAATCTAAATGTCATTCTAGTTCATTTTTTTCCATTTATAGAATCACAATTATAATAATACTTAAATCCACTACATGACTGCTCTGAATATAGATAAACTGTGTAGCCATGCTCAGTAGAGCTGCACGGTATCGTCTCTGGAGGAGTGTGGCAGTCGCTTCTGCGCTGGAGTAATTCTGTTCTGCTACCCTGGTTGTCCACAGCCTGTATGGCCTCAGCTAGGCTAGAAATAGGTGTTATAGGGCATTACCAAATCATGGACAACGAGCCTCATATATTTGTCACAAGAACCAAGTGGAATTCCTTTCTTCCTCATTATTTAAGTGGCTGTTCTTTAAACTTCACAACAGGATTTTTGGCACTTCAGTACAGTGGAATTCAATTCCTTGATGCATAAGCTGCACGTGTAGACATTTATGTCAGTATTTCCCAACCTTTTCCAACCCAAGGCAGACTTACATTAACACAGATTTTCCACGGCACTCCTGTTAAGGGATTCCCCATCCTCATACCTGTTGTAGCTCACTGTAGCTCCTTGCCACGGCAAAATTCCACGGCACACCTGTGCATTTCTGACGGCACACTATAGTGCCATGGCACACTGGTTGGGAAACACTGATCTATGTACATGCATTCTTGGGTGCATGCACCATGAACAAAATGGTGGAGGAGCCCCCTGGGTTTTGCCCCAGCAGCTGAGTGGCTCCAGTCCTTTCCTGGGAAGTTGGGGACTCAGGTTCTAGCCCCCACTTGGGTAGTCTGTTCACAACATCCAGTGATGTGAGCTGCTGACTACAAAAGCTCCTGCCCCTCTGAAGCAGATACATTCAGTTCCCACCATGTCTGCTAGCAGGTGCTGTCACTACAGCTATGTCTTCACAGCTGTAGTGGTAACAGCTGCCGAGTGTTACCACTAGGGACCCCCACCATTTGTGGGGGATACAGTCTTGTGATCCCCATGAACAGTGAAATCTAAGAATAAGGCATTGTGTTCATGAGCGCAGTGTCCCCAGCGGTGGGGGAGAGGCGGGCACAGCTCCAGCAGTGACAGTGGGAGCTTGGCAGCAGCAGCAGAAGCCCAGCGGCAGCAGCGGGAGCCCGACAGGGGCAAGTGCAGAGCTCCTGAGGATCTCCTGTACATGTATAAAGTGTATTTAAAATGTGGATTTGGCATTCACGAATATTTGAAACCAGGAATGCCGAACCCGCGAATAACGAGGCTTTCCTGTAATATGAATCTGCTTTTCTCTGGAATGATGGGGTTAGAAACTTCTGTAAAAAAGAAACAAACAAAAAACTTAGAGCAGTAAATATCATTTAATAGCAGGAATTGAGGAGCTTAGGCTTTAAGAAAAGCATTATTTATTTCTATATTAGAGATGTAGCAGTGGAAGTAGACAGCATTACAATGCAGATTCATAAAAGATGACAATTGAAACAATTTAAAAATTGTATCAAGTCTTCTTGCTTCCCTCTACATTCCTACTGAAGTCAATCCACATCAGCCATGAAGTGCGGTATCCAAAACTGGGTGCAATACTCCAATTGCGGCCCGATCAGTGCCGCATACAGGGGAAAGCATCACCGTCCTTGACCTGATTGTCATGCATCTGCTAATGGCTGATAAAGTGCAGTTAGCCTTGTTGATCGCTTCATCACATTGACGACTCTGGTTCATCTTGGAGTCAACTATGACTCCAACATCCCTTTATGCTGCTGCGCTGCTGAGAAAGTCATCCTCCAGCCTGTAAGTATGTTGGTGGTTTCCATTCATAGAAGATAACAGATAAAACAATTAAAAAATTGTATTCCTGCAAGTTCTAGTATCAAATAGTTTCAAAGTGAAAAATATTAATTGCTGGGAATATATAGATTTGCATTGTTTACTTTCTATTGATTCTTAAAAGAGTAAAGAAAAAGAAAAAGAAAAAAAAAACCCTGGGGAACATTTTGGTTTTGTTTTGTTTTAATTTCAATTTAATTCATGACAACACAAAAGTAGATGTTGTGAATGCTTTCTGAAACAATTGGAAAAGGCCAATAAAAAAATTAAAGAAAAGTCCGTTATGTTCAAAAGCTCTCATGAGAAATTGTTAAAAATATTTACTCCCCCCTAAGATACTCCAATAAAACTTTCTGTCCTTTCTTAAAAACTGTGAAGAATACCTTAAATTTGCTACTTGTAACATGTCTTATCTCACCAATAGGTCATCAAATCTTCCTTGAAGCCATATCATAATTATCCCTGCTGGTCAGCCCTCCACATCTACTACATGAACATTTGTTAAGTCAATGCAAAATTATAATGTCTTTGGAAATATTGGTCCCAATTCAGCATATATGTATGTCCCTACATATTAATATTTAACTATGCGCTTAATTCTCACTGATTTCAGAACTAGTAAAACACACAATTTTCCAAATTGAATAATTCTGGAAATACTATTCTCCTGCTGCTTTCAAAGAAAAATATTAAAATACTTAACTGTACAATCAGAGCATGAAAACAGCAGAAAAAAAAGGTCAGAAGAAAATAATGAAAAAAAGAAAATGATACAAGTTGAGATCGGAATAGTCTTCTTTCCTGGACTCCAAATAGAAGAGGTTCTCTTTTACAAAACTTTATCTTAACTTAGAGCAACATTGGTTTGTTTGCTTTTTTGTTTTCTTCCTTTTTAGTTTGGGTGTTTTGTGGGGGATTTTGGTTCTTTTTTGGGGTTTTCGTTTGTTTTGTTTCATTTTTGCTATGATGTCTGTAAAGTATATTTAATGAAATTATTTGTTAATGAACAAATAATTTAGTCTTTGGGTAAAAAATAAAACAAAATGTCGAAGGATCATCTAATCTCTGTATTATTACATAACCTAAAAATGAGGTGTTTTAGAGGGTATAAAAGGTCTCCTGAATGTTTCTCAATCAACTGAAGTTCCCCTACCTGGCTGATCCTGCTGAGCAGTGCTGTGCTCTGCCTCCGAAACATGTCTTAGGTTTTGTCAATCTGGAAAAAGTCCTTCAGCATGTCAAATCGCAAGTTCCACGTCTAATTCCTGCAGTAAAAGAGCTGTAGGATTTAATTGTAGCTTTTCTGTTCAGTTTTTAAATTTCAAACTTCCATATGCGTTTTCATCTTGCAGCACTTGTTAAGCTGGAAAGTGAAAGGAAGAGCAGCTTCCTGGGCAGGGTGCAGCCTGCTGCACATGCTCAGACAGGAGCACTTACATGTCCAGGATACCAGAGAAATAGCATTTCTACCTATGCAAAAGGGCATTTTTTGCACTTTATGTTATTAAAACCAGCTATTTACAACCACAAGGAGAGACAGAAAGTGTTGTGTGTGTGGTGGAGACTTTTAGATGCCTCCAAAAAAAGTCTGTCCCTAAGAGGTCCTTTGACCTTAGTAAACAGCATTTCCTGCCACTAACTCCTAGTGAGCCTAAGAATTTGCCTGGAAAGGAAAAAGGGAACAGAAGTCCCAAGGAAAGAGAGCATTGACCATTGATTCAATATAGCACCAATATACATACTCAGGCAGGAGCACCACAGCCAAAACAGGTATTCTCACATTCATAAAGACAAGTGGGACTTGTAGTTCAGGACTTTGCCAGGTTGCTCATCACCTCTCAGCACTTTCTTTTCCTGCTCCCAGATTACTCTGGGATTTGTAGTTCAGCATCACAGCCTGCAGGACTTTGCTGGGTTGCTCCCCTTCTGCTATACCAGGGCAGGCTATTATTTCAGGCGGAGGGCCACTTACTGAGTTTTGGTAAGCCATCAAGGGCCACATGACAGGCAGCCAGGGGCAGATATATATTAATTTTCTAAATGTTTTAGGGGCCCTGCGAGCCGGATAGAATGGCCTGGCGAGCCGCATGTGTCTTGTGAGCTGCATTTTGCCCACCCCTGTGCTATATACTAATATTACATTTCCTATTCACACAATACATTGCATTACACAGTGCATACACAACAGTATGAACTTGCATTACCTGGATAGGTCACAGCTCTTCTCCACTGAAAGAAAGAGAAATCGGGGTGCGAACTTATCTGAGCAAATGCAGCTGTAAAAGGATTGTTGGATGAGGAGCATCTGTCTCAAGCAAAAGCCAGGGAAGACCAGAGTGATGCTGGGCACAAATGGGTCAGCATGTGGAAGGATTAGTTGGGACATTGCCATTTTATGTCATTAAATCCATACAGATCTCATCCATCAAAGTGATGTCAAATCTCTAGGCATAGGCCAAGGGAGAAAAATTAATTTCAGGGAGCTGAGTGTGCATGTGGATGTGTGCTCCCATCCCAGGAGAGTTTGCAGGTGAAGGGCCAGAGGGAGGGGAAAGGGCCATTGGCCAGGGATTGCATTCCCTACCTTGTCTCCCCTGCACCGCAGCCCTGGAGGAACCACTGGGCTCTGATTGCCCCATGACCAGGACAGCTGGGGTCCCATTCACGGTGTAAAATATTAAGTTTCACATCTAATTGCCGTTATAAACTACCTGCAGCCATTCCTTCCAGGATTAAACAGTTCTTCTTTTCCATCCAAACTGATATATGTGATTTTCTTTTGCAGTGTTCCCTGGCTGGAAAGTGAAGAGATCTGCATATAGGAAGTTGGAGCAATTCCAAATCCTATCAAGTGAGAAGAGTCTGCTGTTAAAGAAACAGCCACGTTTCCAATAAACTGCAAGTAGGGGCACTTAGGAACTTAGGTCTGGAAGGGCCTCTAAGGCCATCCAGTTGAGTCCATTCCCAGGCACCCCTTTCCCTAAAATTTCCTAGCAATGACCAATGTAAACTTTCATAAAGAACAAGTACATGATCAAGACCAAAGAGGAACACCCTAGAAACTGGCACAGGTCAGAGAAGGGGACATGCGGGCACTGCAACTGCAAGGAGAGAGGAGTTATTGAATATATGCACTTAGGATCGAAAGAAGAGAAACATACCTCCTGCTGTCCTTGCCACTCTAATGTAAGGGAAAACTCCCAATTCCTAATTTGACATTTGGCTTACATTGAGCAGAAGAGCAGAGCAGCCTTATGATGAACTTTTGAGATGTCTACATATGAGCATGAGGATCAGCCCATCCCAGGCACTGCCCCCAGTTGTAGGTATGGCCACTGTCCAAAGCAAATTAAAACCAGAGCCCAGGAGCTGGATGACAGTTTTCCTTCCACTCTTCTACTGAAAAGTAGTTCTTAACATTTTTCACACTGACCTGAAACATAGCTCCTCCTTCTTCTTGCTGCCTTTGTAGAGGTAGCAAGTGAGGATACCTGTAGCAAAGTATGAGTGACAGTCCCTGAGGGCATCTCCTTTGGGACTGGGAGATGAGAATCCTTTAAAGAAGCCATCACAGACTGGCTGTACTGGCAGCACTGGTGATTGTAGACTGTTTTGCACATCCTCCATTTTAGATGGAGGCAAGAGCAATGCGGAGAAATCTGTTCTCTGTGCTGTTGGAGAGGAGACTGGTTAAATACAAAGGACATTTAATTTCATTGTCAAACTGGAATAACTTCACCAAACAGCTGAGTCACTAGTAACCTTCTTCTAATTGATGAGGTTCATTTATGTATTACTGCAGGGTCCAAAGGTTGAAACCCAGCCCAGCCCAGGTCTTCTGTGCTCTCCTCTCTAGCAAGTGTCAGACTGACAGATAGAAATGTTTATATGTTTAAGTAAATGCTTTAACAGGTCAAGGACACCCAGGGCTCCACTGAACATAAGACTCATAAGAGCTTTTGTGCTGTAGTTCACCACTGGCTGGAAACGTTCTTGCTTGCCAAATCCCAGCACAGATACAATGTCCATTACTGCCAATAAAGCCTCCTCTCCGCTCACAGTGCTGGGCTGTCCATGTGGCGGGCCAGTAGGGGGCGCTCCTTATCTGACCACCTTCCAGGCTCCGAGTGCCTTCCCTGGAGCACATCCACTAGCCTGGGGTTTCCGCTGCCACCATCCAAGGCTCTGGACTCAATTCTGGCTCTGCGCGCCTTGGAGAACACAGGCCTGATCATTCAATGGGTACTAGACCCAATACAGGCACTTGGGGCACTTTCCCAAGTCAGGGGCTTATTAGGAAAGTCTCCCTTAGTCCACAGACCTAAGGGGCCTCCTCAGCATAATTTAGACCCACCCCTCAATAAGTCTCCCATACCGGTCACAAAGGAGAACTTTATTGATTACAGGGGGTAGGGTAGAAACAGGGTAAAAGGTAGAGCAATATCATAAGACTATCAGAGGAATAGTGAAGGACAACAAGAAATTGTTTTTTAGATATATAGGGAGTAAAAGGAAGGCCCAGGGAGGAAAAGGACCCCTACTGAATGGGCAGAAACAATTGGTGACAGATAGGGGGGACAAGGCTGAACTCCTCAACGAGTTCTTTGCCTCAGTGTTCCTAAGCGAGGGGCACGACAAGGCTCTCACTGGGGTTGTGGAGAGGCAGCAGCAAGGTGCCAGACTACCATGCATAGACCCTGATTTGGTGCAGAGTCACTTGGAAGAACTGGATGCCTTTAAGTCAGCAGGCCCGGATAAGCTCATTCCGAGGGGGCTGAAGGCACTGGTCGATGTCATTGCAGAGCCACTGGTGGGAATATTTGAATGCTCGTGGTGCATGGGCCAAGTCCCGGAGGACTGGAAAAGGGCCAGTGTGGTCCCCATTTTCAAGAAGGGGAGGAAGGAGGACCTGGGCAACTATAGGCCAGTCAGTCTCACCTCCATCCTTGGCAAAGTATTTGAAAAAATTATCAAGGCTCACATTTGCGAGAGCCTGGCAGGACAAATTATGCTGAGGGGAAACCAGCACGGGTTCGTGGCAGGCAGATTGTGCCTGATCAATCTAGTCTCTTTTTATGACCAGGTTACAAAACGCCTGGACACAGGAGTAGGGGTGGATGTTGTATACTTAGACTTCAGGAAGGCCTTCGATACAGTATCCCACCCCATACTGGTGAACAAGTTAAGAGGCTGTGACTTGGATGACTACACAGTCCGGTGGGTGGCAAATTGGCTAGAGGGTCGCATCCAGAGAGTTGTGGTGGATGGGTCGGTTTCGACCTGGAAGGGTGTGGGCAGTGGGGTCCCGCAAGGCTCGGTCCTTGGACTGATACTCTTTAATGTCTTCATCAGAGACTTGGACGAGGGAGTGAAATGGACTCTGTCCAAGTTTGCAGATGACACAAAGCTATGGGGAGAAGCGGACACGCCGGAGGGCAGGGAACAGCTGCAAGCAGACCTGGACAGGTTGGACAAGTGGGCAGAAAACAACAGAATGCAATTCAACAAGGAGAAATGCAAAGTGCTGCACCTAGGGAGGAAAAATGTCCAGCACACCTACAGCCTAGGGAATGACCTGCTGGGTGGCACGGAAGTGGAAAGGGATCTTGGAGTCCTAGTGGACTCCAAGATGAACATGAGTCGGCAGTGTGACGAAGCCATCAGAAAAGCCAATGGCACTTTATCGTGCATCAGCAGATGCATGACGAATAGGTCCAAGGAGGTGATACTTCCCCTCTATCGGGCGCTGGTCAGACCGCAGTTGGAGTACTGCATGCAATTCTGGGCACTGCACTTCAAGAGGGATGTGGATAACCTGGAGAAGGTCCAGAGAAGGGACACTCGTATGGTTAAGGGCCTGCAGACCAACCCCTACGAGGAGAGACTATAGAACCTGGACCTTTTCAGCCTCTGCAAGAGAATTTTGAGAGGCGACCTTGTGGCTGCCTATAAGTTCATCACAGGGGCACAGAAGGGAATTGGTGAGGTTTTATTCACCAAGGCGCCTCCCAGGGGTTACAAGAAATAATGGCCACAAGCTAGCAAAGAACAGATTTAGATTGGACATTAGGAAGAACTTCACAGTTCGAGTGGCCAAGGTCTGGAACGGGCTCCCAAGGGAGGTGGTGCTCTCCCCTACCCTGGGGGTCTTCAAAAGGAGGTTAGATGGGCATCTAGCTGGGGTCATCTAGACCCAGTACTCTTTCCTGCTATGCAGGGGGTCGGACTTGATGATCTATTGAGGTCCCTTCCAACCCTAACATCTATGAATCTATGAATCTCAGAGGAATCCCATAGAGCAAACCAGTATGGCTGAGGTAGCCTTTTGATCACGTATCTGAGTTACTGTAAGCTAAATATCTAGTCGGATGTCGAGTAGCTTACTCACACGCATCATCCAGAGGTGGTTGGAGTTTTCCTCTGGAGGCAGGTCACTCTTTGAGCATGCGGTTATGAGGGGAGAGCCTGTTTCAAATGGTGAAGCTCCGCTCCCAGTTTCAAATTCACCTCGATGACTGCATGGCTAATGGCTGCCTTCTTCCTGGATCGGGCCATTAAATAACCTTTCTGACCTCAGCAGCCTGGTCCAATCGAAGCTGCCAATGCTGGCCACTAGCCAACCAATTTAAAAAGCATCACTGGCTACCTGGGCCGGTAAGCGGGGCTTTTCCCTCCCTCTCCCCAGGTGACCAGAGAATCCACACCTGAGGCACCAGGCCCCTGTCATGTAGGCTGGGAGGAAGATCCCCCGCCCTGAGGAATTCAACACCAGCCTCACACACTGGCAGAGACAGATGTCTGGAGAGGGACACAGACGGTGGCATTTCTGCCACAGTCCATACCTTAGCATTCCTTCTGCCTTCGCATTTTCTTGCTCTTTCTGCTTTTCCTTGCTGTTCACTCTTCCTTTTCTGAGGGTGATAGCTAGGCCATGTATTTATTCTAGCTGCAGATGGGGGACTTGGTGACAGATAGGAAGGGACTCAGAGAGTCTGAGCAATGACCACTTGGGATGAAAGATAGATGAGCAAGATTGTTAACACAATGGAAGCTGCTGTAAATGCAGGTAATTTTCTGCTCTTGTCTTTAATTGGAAAAGAGGTGTCTCCGATTAACTCAAAGTATGATTAAATACACTATTGGAAAGCTACCCCATAAATGTGTATTTCTGCTGCAAGTGAGCATCACCTAGCACTTCTGTTGGTTGACTGCCTGGTTGCACTAGGGAAGGTTGATTTTTTCTAAGAATAATAGATCACCACTAAACCGTGTAATGTAGTGTTTAAAATTATGACGTACTCTTCAAACATCAAGGAAAATTCAAAGCGAGTTCTATCAAAATTCCATAATCCTCAGTAATTTCTCCATCAAAAATTGGCCTTGTTGATGCAGAGCAGGTTTCTCTCCCAGCCCCATCAAGTTGGCTGTTGTCACTGAAGTGTTTCATTTACAGTTGGTTGACAACATGGAAAGGCACAAGTTTTTTTTTCCCCACAAAAATTCTCTTTCTTAGAAGAAACTTTGAAAATGCAAATGCTTTGACCATCTTTAATCTAAAAGTATTTAAGAAACAATTAATCCTGCAGAGGTTAGGGACACCCAGAAAAGCATGTGCCATTTTCCCTCCTAGGACATACTCTTGTCCTTTTCCTTCACCAGAAGAGGCCTCAAGCTCCCCAAAGTCACTCTCCACTGGAGAAACTTCAGGTGAAGCATCACTGCCCTCTCACCAGGAAGAAGCTTCCTCACGGGCTTTCCTTCAAACTCACATGATAGTGGTATTAGGAGCTGCTGTAAGGACTGCAGGCAGGATACCAGCTGCACATTTTCCTGTTTTTTTTTTCATATGAGTACTAGGTTTTTAAATTACCAGCAAGTGCAAGATCCTATCATTTTGGCCTGCCAACTTTCTTTTCAACAGACCTTCTACCTGACCTAATCCTGATCCTGAATGTGCTCATATTGATCCTGAGAACAAGACCCTCCGGTCAGTAACCTGGATGTGGTCAGTGAGGAGCTGAAGTCTTTAAGCTTACCTGCTTCTGCTAACAAATTCTCATCAAGGGACCGAATATCTAAATAGAGTTGGGGAAACCACACGCCAAGAAGAAACAAATTTTGCATTTAGCAAATATAGTTTTAAATTCTGTAATTGTGAGAACACCCAATCATTCAGTAAAGATTAAACAATAACAAGGAAAAAAGGGAAAAGAAAAAAAGCTTCTCCAAATCAAATGTGTAAGTCCTTGCAATGGCCCCATTTCAAATTAGCTAAGACTTTACGTAAAGCAACAGTGCAATGCAGGTCATTTCCAGTTCTAGTGGCATTTACAAATCCCAACATTTTCTAGTCTAGTCTAGTCAGAGCCCAGCAGGCAGGAAAGTGTAGTAAATCTCTTAGGGTTGTCAGGCCAATTCTGCCATCTGGGGCCTCTTCCTACACTTTCCCATCCTCAGACAAGATGATGTAGGGATGAGCTGTGTCTGGATCCAGAATCACTTTCTCTGCACAGGAGAAGAGAGAATCAGGGCACTGGGGCAGAGCTCAGTCCTGGGGGAGAGTTTGATCATGTCAGTGACAGAACCAGCCCCAATGTGAGGGTGAATTAGAGAGTTTCCTGCCCTCCAAATTTACACAGCCCTGAATGGAAGGAGTTTTCAGGCCTTAGCATAGGGCAGGGCAGGTTGCAGAGATGGGTTAGTGATAGAGAGAAACACTTGGCTGGGTCCAGGCTGGGACTCAGTATTGTTTCCCTCCTGCACCTGTCTGTCACAGGAGGTGGGGATTAGAGGCCCTGGTGGCACAGGGAGTCCCAGCAGAATATTATGGGGCAATCATGAACACAGCTCACTGTCCCTTACAGTTTCTAGTCCTCATTTCAAAATCTTCTCCTGCTCCACTTGCCCCAGTCCGGGACTTGGTCTCCCTCAGAGACATCCCCAGTTGTGCAGGCCATGGCAGAGACAACATAGAGCACCAGGATACAAGATATGTTTGGTTTTAGCTTTTGTACTGCTCATGAATGGGTCCTTTTTCTCAAGTCCTGAGTGGGTAACAGAAAGGAAGAGTCTCCCTTTGTGGTGAAGAGGAATGAGAAAAATTTATACCCAAATGGCAGGGGACAAATGTGTGCCTGTGCATATGGTGAAGAGGAATAGAGTATGGGTGTGCTGTGGTATGTGTGCATGCATTAGGAAAAGGGTTAAGGATTTACCAAATGAAGAAGTCAACTGTAGTAAAACCAGGGAGGAAATCTTGATGCTTTAAGAAAATGACATAAGAGAAAAATCATGGTCATGGTGGTTGAATGGAGGAGCGGAGACTTTCCCAAATCTGCTCTGCTGACAACAGCAAACCCAGCTCTTCCAATTTCTCTTACTATCCTGTGTAGCTCCTTTTGCCTGTGACTGCAGCATGGATGATACAGAAGAGTCATTTCTTTATTTCAGAGGAGACCACGGTAGTAACTGCTGAATCTGCCATTGGAAAATAGGGAAATAATGGAAAACCCCATCCCAGATGTAGTGCTGACAACTATGGGTGGAGGAAGACTTTGTGTACTGAATGGCAAGCTTAGAAAGCCCTGAATGATGACAGGAGGGCAGGGAGTCAGCACCAAAAAGAGGAAAATTAGAGAAAATTGCCCCTCTTTATTTATGAGCATGAACATGGGAACTCACATGATGATCTTTCAGTACCTGGATGGCTCATGATTCTTCTCCACTCTGAAAGCAAATGGAAACAGGAATGAAAACTCCTCCTAGCCAAGGTTGCAGCATGAAGACTGAAGTAATGCTGGAGAGCAATGTGAAAACTCTTAAAGACCAAACCAAGTCATTGTCCCTTTCTGCCATTGTTCCTATCCAGACACCATATATCAAAGTGGTGCTGAACCATAATGTCCTTTTTGACTTCTCGCCAAGTTGTAGTAACTAAGCAGCATTTTACCTCATCCTCCTGGATGAGGAACTGCCTGAGGAATTCCTACTTGGGTCACAAACCAGCTGGATTACTTCAATCCACTATATCAGAGCTGACAACGAATTCTCTTGAATACTACACAATGCCATTGCCACTCTCTTTTCATTGCTCAGGCTATTATGAGCACGTAAGACATGGTCATGTCCCTATTCCAAATCACAGTTGGCTTCCAACGGCAGTTTAGGATTTAAGCCTTAATCAAACACCGACTACACGAAGGGCAAACTTCAGTTGTGAGGGACCGCAACATCTGGTGAGCACCAATCCCAGGAACAAATTCATGATAGCTGTGGGCAGAGGCAATGTGGCTGAGGTGATGTGGCTCTAAACAAAGTTTAGAAATGAACTTAGAGCCTTGGTCATCCCTAGAAAGGTCTATAAAACCTTGCTGGGCAGAAAGTCTTTTCAATACAGCAGGACCTGAACTGACGCCTCAAAAGGAAGAAGGAAGAACACTCTGTCTTATTTCAGGGGAGGTTTTACACTGTCGTGGAAAAACACTTGTAGGGTCAGGTCAGGAGAAGCTTTTATTCAGAGCCACAGCTGTGGGAGAGATCTCAGAGTGACATGGATTCACCAAGCACTCCAGGGAGGTCTCTGTCTTCAAACAGAATCATGCAGTTTATATAAGCTTTTGAACAGCTGTTACACAGCACATGATTGCAAAAATAAAATTCTCTGAGTAAGCAGTCAAAGACAACTACCAAGCACTCTGTTACGACAGGAAGAAAAGGCACATACTTCCCTGTTATCTCAAGGCTGTGGTGAGTAAAGCAGTTGCAGGGGAATTACAAAGAACAAACATTTTCCTTTGTCTCCTCTAACATGCAGAGCCAGCAATTCCCCACCCAGCTGTCACGGTTAGCTTACGACTCATAGTTTAGCTTGACCAAAGTATAAGGCATTCATTTCATTTAATTCCACACTCTATGAAGTCCATAAGTGTCATCACTATTTAGCATTTATGCATAAGGAGCAGACAATCAGGCGAGGGGCAGAATAACAGCAGGAGATGAAGAGATTTGAGAACATGGAAATATTGCATTAGGGAAAGAGAAAAGCTCACCAAGTTTCCGTTGAAGGTGACCTAAACAAGGCACAGTCAGAAAGAAAAACACACTGATTCAGTCTCTCAGTGGGTGGAATTAACACCAGCCCTCTCAAGAGAAAATCTATCCAAAGACTACAAAGTCTGGTCTACAAGGATCTGGTATCCCAGCTAGACACAGTGAGCTATGAAGTCCTAGGGCAGGATTCCTTTTCAAGGATATGGGCTGGCTTCAGAGCATCACAAAGTTCCTCATGACCCCAGGTTCATTTGTGCTGGGCCGGAGGTCACTTGGTCATTACACTGACCCTATGAACATTGAAACCCTGCACATCCCCTTTATGAAAATCTGCACAGTCTAGATCCTGATGACTGCACTCCTATGTTTCTGCTACACTGATACTTCTCATCTGACCATGGGAAAGCATAACCATCATTTATTTCACTGGACAATGATTTTCCCTTTCGTGAAGGAAACAGATGCTGCAGCATGTGCTAGCAACAAGGGTATTTTTAGGGGCTCTGAAAGGTTTGTATTATGCACATGATAAAGCTGGTTTCACCATTTCTTAATGGGTATTATTTCCCATATAAGTTAGATTAAAGTATTAAAAGAAAGCTCCCTTACTAAATAGATCATAACCACCCGTAGAAAACTTACGCTTTATCTTGAGGAGATATAGTCAAGAGAATGAAGCCAAATAAAACCACTAGCATCACACACAGTGCCACCATCCAGGGAGTCACCTTTGGGAAAAAGGAATCTGAAAAACAAAATGCTTGAGACTTCCATTAGTGTGCAACTGGTGACAAAAATCAAGTGTATTAATTCCACAGAAACATATAACTATTCTCCAATTATTTTCCAAGTGGTTTTGCCTGAGGGCAGAATGAGAGCAGAATCTCTTCAGCACTCCTCAAAAACCATAAACTGATTCCAAATATGCCTCTAACTGAGCACGTCTGCACATTCATGAATGCACCAAAATTACTGAGCATTACATTTAGTATCTGTGGGTGCCTAATCACGAATGTGGAGGCTTCTTCAATGTGCTGGGATCCCATGTGTCGGAGCAGACTCGATTATTGAGTCTGCTGGAGCCTGGTGATTGCCACTCTCCAGCAGCCTCCTGCGTCGTGTGTATCAGTGTCCCTGCACTTAAAAATGTTGGTGGGGACACTTGAATTAAATCAACTAAGCGTTAGTTCAAGCACCCCAGTGCCCTTTTAAAGTATGGGGGTGCTGACACAAGAGATTTGGTGGCACTTTGAAGCACCGCCTCCCCAATTACGCCTGGAGCACATGTAAAAGTGCCCTGAAATACCAGGTACTAACTCAATGAATAGTAGCCAGTGCTAGTGCACAGTAGCACCAAAACAGTCTTTTAGTGTTGCTAATGTGCAGTAGACTAATTCTTCTGCACATTAGCACAGCATTTACCAGGATGTGTTATTTGCAGTAGAATTAATCTACTGCGCATTTAGCATCTCATGTAGACAAGCCCACTTACAGTTTTAGCATGTATTTATCAGTGAAACAAAAGGATTTGTCTGATGTGTGCTCTATGAAGGACTAAATAATTCAAATTTTTGGACTATGTGACTGAAATGATTTCAGAGAGTTACACTAACAATCAATTTGTCCCTCAGTGTTCATTATTATTCAAAAAAGCCAGACTAAAATCAAGGTAATCAAATTAGTCCAAATATGGATTAGCCACCCATCTTCCCTGTATAACTTCTATTAACGCTTCACTTGCTTTTAAAGGTGGTGATTTGGGGCTATGGATGGCAACCAACCGGATATAAAAACTGCCGATTATTTCACTTGATTGAGTAAGTTGTTTCTGATCCAATAGGACAAGTACTGGTGCGAATGCTCGTATATAAGATAGAGTTTTCTATTTCAAACAGGCCGTCTTCCCTCTTGGATCTGGTTGCAGAAAGTGCTGTTAAATTCTGTCCACTTTGGTCTCTCCACAGCACTCTGGGCTCAGGGAACCACCCTGCTGATCGACAAACCATTCGTATCCCTTCATCCTGGTAATTCTCAAAAGTAATTTGAGGGGCAGAGCCTACGCCTAGAGGAAAATTAGGGGCATTTCTGTAAAAGTTATGATTTAATTTTGTAAATCGTAAGGCATGGGGTTGAGAGCCTTTGCACTCAAGATGATCAACTACTGTCAGTTGTGAAGCTATGCACTGAAGAGCATTGCTATTTCAGTATCTAACTGCGATTCCCCTTGTCGCCTCATGGGGCTCCTATAGATGTGCACGGAGCTGGCTCTGATGAGCTGGAAATCCAGTGCTGGAGCAGACTCAATTAATCGAGTCTGCAGGCGTATGGACATTAATGCACTCCAGCAGACTCTAGTATCACATGAATTGGCATCCCACACCCTGGGAAATGGCAGTGAGGTGCTTTGAACTAAAGCTCATTTGATGAACTTTAGTTTAAAACTCCCTGCTGCCATTTTTCAAATTGGGGGACACTGATGCATGTTACACACAGGCACTTTTAATTAGCGCAGCTTGCTAATTTAAGCATCCTCCCAACCCTGCCCCCCTGGACCTCCACACCTAGTGGAGCACATGTAAAAATGCCCATGGAGCCCAGAGCCCAATCTAGGTGCTTCAGCTCACTTCCCACAGGATAGGGAGAGTCAGGCACCTAGGAACATGATCCATAAATGCTACCAGCTAAATGGTCAACTTGGTTTTGGGCCTAATCTGGAAAGTCATCTGTATTGGGCTCTGAAGGTGAAATGGGCAGGAGAATGTTCCATTTCTGAGTGCCTGCATCACTTGGGCAGTTCCTATTATGTCTAGCAGCAAAGGTTTAAGCTCCTAGAGCCAAATCCTATGTCACTTCACATAGCCAAAAGAGAGTTTTCCAGACCTGTAAGAGCCATTTCTGGTACTTACTCTTCATTTGAAGTGTTAGCAGTGGTGTGGTATGGATGCAGAAACATCCACATAGCAGCTGCACATGCTCAGTAGGCTGCATTCTGGCCAGGCTGGTACATGGCAAAGTACGTGCATACAATGTGTATTCATAAGTCATAATATTATGTCCCCCAAAAAGTCTCCCGCTGGCAGTTTTTGACAGAGAATAAGGAGGGTTATCCTGTGTTTAAGACCCACTAGTTGATAGGTCAGTTCACTTGCCTGGAAAGAGACATGGATCCTAGGCCTGCCTCTCCAGATGGGGTTTGAAACAGCATCTCTGCGGCAAGTCATGTACTGATCCAGCCCACCTTTGGAAGTTGAGCCATTCTACTTTGTATTTACAATTCACTGGCTAGAAGAGATGGAGAGTAGTTGGAAAGCTGGACTAGATGTCAGCTTCTGTGGTCCCTTCCAGCCCTGTTTCTCTGGGTCTATGAGTCCATGACTTGAGATGATGGGCAGGGTTGCACATCCTTGAGGAGAGGAGAGCTGTGACATGAAACTTTGAATCAGAGGTGGTTATTACATGTACATTGCTCTACCTGCCGGCCTCCTCAGTCACATTTCTGCTGGTGGGCTAGATGCCTGAAGGAGGCAAGCTGGAAAGTGAATTAAGTACATCAGGGAACTGGCCGTGTCCTCCTGTCTTCATTTCTCTCATGGACAAAGTTCACAAGCCCTTACATGTAGTATGTTCGGGGGGCGGGCTGTGGAGCTCTCCAATATGGAGTCACAATTGCTAGGACGCAAAGTGTTGCCCACCTCCCACCCTCTCCCCATCCATTCCTCCCTCAGGAGTCTCACCTTGCTTCCTTGCCCAGCGCCCACCCATCCAGAGCCACCCTCATGGGTCCCTTAGAGCTTCCTGCTCCTCTCTGCTCGGGTGCATCCTGGTCCACTCCCTGATTGACCCTCCAGTCTTTCCTTAGCATTTCCATGCTTTCCCACACATTCCCTCTAGATGATGCTCTAGTTTCTGATCTATCCCACTGGTCCTTAAAGCTAGCATAAGTGCTGTAATCTTAATGGCAGCTCGTTTTCTGAAGGTCCTCTCTGCTACATTTCCCTCCCATGCCTGCTTCACCTATAGCTACCTGCCTCCTGCTTACAGATGTCCTGGATTCCTATGCTAGAGGAGACCAAAGTCAACTGTCTCCTTCCCTGACAGGTGCCCATGGCCACGTCCATCCTTCTTTTATTGGCCCCAGGTGCAGGAAGGCTGCTGAATGACTAGTATCCCATGGGTAACATTGTATTTCTATGTGTCATCTAAGTGGGTACTTTTTAGTTGTCATACTATGTCTTTTTATGAAAGAAAAATCTGTAGGTCATACAAAAATGGCATAGATAGAAGTCACTGACCTGCTACCCTCAGTTCCACTATGGCTTCTGCATAAGAAATCCCATCTGTAACACAGCAGTGATATAGCCCCTTACCCGACAGTCTAGTATTGAGAATCTTCAAGGAAACATGTCCATCCATGAGGCCATCTTTCAGCAGCTCTGTCCTTCCATGATATTCTGGCATCTGCTGTCCATACTGATCTTTCCCATTGTGGTAGAGGTACACAAAAAACTGAGGCTCATATGGAAAACACCTCACTTCCATGTTCTCCGCACTCATGTTGAGGGACAAGTGACAAGGCAACACAGTTTCCTGCCCCAAAACGGCAGTAACTGGCTGATCAGGTCCAGTGACCTTCAACTGTGCTGTGAAATGTATGAAGCAATAACTCAAGGAGAGAAGGAAAAGGAGATTTTCCACATGAATCACCAGGAGTCAGACACCCACCTTGGAGGAAATCAGCCAGAACTGGTAAAAGTACAAGCAACTGAAATAGTTTTATCCATGGAAAGCATCACAGATTCATAGATGTTAGGGTCGGAAGGGACCTCAATAGATCATCGAGTCCGACCCCCTGCATAGGCAGGAAAGAGTGCTGGGTCTAGATGACCCCAGCTAGATGCATATCCAACCACCTCTTGAAGACCCCCAGGGTAGGGGAGAGCACCACCTCCCTTGGGAGCCCATTCCAGACCTTGGCCACTCTAACTGTGAAGTTCTTCCTAATGTCCAATCTAAATCTGTTCTTTGCTAGCTTGTGGCCATTATTTCTTGTAACCCCTGGGAGGCGCCTTGGTGAATAAAACCTCACCAATTCCCTTCTGTGCCCCCGTGATGAACTTATAGGCAGCCACAAGGTCGCCTCTCAGCCTTCTCTTGCGGAGGCTGAAAAGGTCAAGGTGCCCCAGTCTCTCCTTGTAGGGCTTGGCCTGCAAGCCCTTAACCATACGAATGGCCGGACCCTCTCCAGGTTATCCGCATCCCTCTTGAAGTGCAGTGCCCAGAATTGCATGCAGTACTCCAACTGCGGTCTGACCAGCACCCGATAGAGGGGAAGTATCAGCTCTTTGGACCTATTTGTCATGCATCTGCTGATGCACGATAAAGTGCCATTGGCTTTTCTGATGGCTTCGTCACACTGCTGACTCATGTTCATCTTGGAGTCCACTAGGACTCCAAGATCCCTTTCCACTTCCGTGCCACCCAGCAGGTCATTCCCTAGGCTGTAGGTATGCTGGACATTTCTCCTCCCTAGGTGCAGCACTTTGCATTTCTCCTTGTTGAATTGCATTCTGTTGTTTTCTGCCCATTTGTCCAACCTGTCCAGGTCTGCTTGCAGCTGTTCCCTGCCCTCTGGCTTGTCCACTTCTCCCCATAGCTTTGTGTCATCTGCAAACTTGGACAGAGTCCATTTCACTCTCTCATCCAAGTCGCTGATGAAGACATTAAAGAGTATCGGTCCAAGGACCAAGCCCTGCGGGACCCCACTGCCCACACCCTTACAGATCGAAACCGACCCATCCACCACGACTCTCTGGGTGCGACCTTCTAGCCAAATCGCCACCCACCGGACTGTGTAGTCATCCAAGTCACAGCCTCTTAACTTGTTCACCAGTATGGGGTGAGATACCGTATTGAAGGCCTTCTTGAAGTCTAAGTATACAACATCCACCCCTACTCCTGTGTCCAGGCATTTCGTAACCTGGTCATAAAAAAAGACTAGATTAGTCAGGCATGATCTGCCTGCTACGAACCCATGCTAGTTTCCCCTCAGCATAATTTGTCCTGCCGGGCTCTCGCATATATGAGCCTTGATAATCTTTTCAAAGACTTTGCTGAGGATGGAGGTGAGACTGACTGGCCTATAGTTGCCCAGGTCCTCCTTCCTTCCCTTCTTGAAAATGGGGACCACACTGGCCCTTTTCCAGTCCTCTGGGACTTGGCCTGTGCGCCACAAGCATTCAAATATTCCCACCAGTGGCTCTGCAATGACGTCGACCAGCCCCCTCGGAATGAGCTTATCCAGGCCTGCTGACTTAAAGGCATCCAGTTCTTCCACGTGACTCTGCACCAAATCAGGGTCTACGCATGGTAGTCTGGTGCCTTGCTGATGCCTCTCTGCAACCCCAGTGAGAGACTTGTCGTGCCCCTCGCTTAGGAGCACTGAGGCAATGAACTCGTTGAGGAGTTCAGCCTTGTTCGCCTTGTCTGTCACCAATTGTTTCTGCCCATTTAGCAGGGGTCCTATTCCTCCCTGGGCCTTCCTTTTACTCCCTCTATATCTAAAAAACAATTTCTTGTTGTCCTTTACTTGGGATGCCATCCTCAGCTCCATGGTAGCTTTGGCCCGTCTAACTGCCTCTCTACAAGTGTGAGCAGAGGAGGTATATTTGTCTTTTGTGATCTCTCCCTGTTTCCACTTTTCATGTGCTCCTCTTTTGGCCCTTAGGCTGCCCTGGATTTCTCTGGTCAGCCAAGGAAGCCTCCTGGCCCCTTTTCCTCTTTTTCCTCGCATCAGGATCGTCTCCCTTTGTGCCTGAAGGATCATTTCCTTAAGGCACAGCCACCCTTCCTGGGCTCCCATCACTTCAAAACTCCTACTTTGCACTGCATCCTTGACTAATCGCCTGAGTTCATTGAAATCAGCTTTCCTAAAGTCTAGCACTTTCACCCTGCTAGTTACCTTACCCACTCAACGTCTTATGGTGAATTCTCTTATTAGGTGATCACTTTCCCCCAGATGGCCACTGATCTGTAGGTCCCCTACCATGTCATCCCCCGTTGCCAATACCAGATCCAGTATAGCATTCCCTCTAGTGGGACCGTGTACCTCCTGTGTCAGGTGGAGGTCCTGTACACAGGTTAGAAACGTGCATGAACGGTGGGACTTTGCTGTCTGCGTCTCCCTTTAGATGTCTGGGTAGTTTAGGTCCCCCATGACTACTGCCTCTTTAGCTTTTATGGTCTCCAAGAGCTGCCTCAGGAGCCCCAAATCTAGTTCTTCCCCTTGGTGTGGGGGTCTGTAGCAGACCCCTACCACCAAATCCCTTTCTCCTTGCCCCCCATGTAACCTAACCCACAATCCTTCTACTTCCTCATCCTTCGATTCCGTCTTGATGAGGGTCGATGTATATTCCTCATTGACATAGAGTGCAACCCCTCCCCCTTTCTTCCCCACCCTGTCCTTTCTGTACAGCCTATAACCCTCAATATGTACCGCCCAGTCGTGGGACGAATCCCACCAGGTTTCTGTTAGCCCCACTAAGTCATAGGTGTTTTCTGCAAGCTGGAGTGCTAGTTCATCCTGCTTGTTCCCCATGCTCCTAGCATTAGTATATAGGCACTTGAGCCCTGTGACTGGTGCCTTTGCTGCGCCCCCACTCCAAGTCCCAAGGGGCCCCTTATTTCTTACCTTCTTGTTGCTTACCTGTGCCGTAGTGCTGGCTGCTCCATGGCTTGTAGGTTCCCAATGTTCTCCTTCTTCAGGCTGGGCTGTACTTGTGGGTGTCACATGGTTTGCTGGTCCACAGCTTCCCCCGCCCTCATCTTCCCCTTCCCCCTATGAACCTAGTTTAAAGCCCGCCAGAGGAGATCCGCCAACCTAGAAGAAAACACATGCTTACCTTTGGGGGACAGGTGAAGCCCATCCCAACTGATCATGGTGCAGACACAAGTACCTTTTGAAGTATTTCAAGTGTAATGGCCTTTTCAGCTGCAGTACATCTGTGCAGCACCTGTGGCACCTCTCTCCCCAGCCAAGAGAAGCTGCAGGAGGCTGCGCTGACTTGTGGCTCCACTCTCCACCCCCTACAGAGAGGGGCTGTAGGGCTGTCTGGGGCAGAGAGCAAAAGAGTGCAGGATTTTGACACTCCGGCCCCAAATCCTCCCAACCTCTTCTCTCCCTCTCTCAGCAGGGAAGAGAGGGACTGGGGACTGGGGCAATAAAGCACAGGCCTGGCAGTGGCAGCAGCTGAGGAGAGAAGTTTTTAGTGGTGGTGTAGGGGTGTGTAGGGGTTTTGGGAATGGTGATAAGGATCATATCCATACCAATATAGAAAAAGAAATATAGTAGGGTGGCAGAACAAGTATTGTTCCTCTGAAGAGCTTGGTGGAAAAATATTTTCTGCATGCCTAGAAAGGTGCATATGTTTGTGTGCCATTTTCTGCTCAGTTTTCACAAATTACTTAATATGGTACAATCTCTATATCAAATAACTAAATAATTCTCAGAAGAAGCAAAGGGACATGCACTGATGAGGGGATTCCTCCTACCAGATGTTGGCTTGCAGATAGGAGAAGTCATGAAGACAACCATGCTAGGAAGAGACATGCTCACACTGAAGCATTGCAATGAGGAGGCCTTCTTCTTCATAGTGAGCCAAATACAAAAGTAAAAGGAGTACGAGGAAGAGTATGAACCTGGGTAAAGCAAAGATAATGATCAGTCCCAGTACAATGAATTTGGCCTTTTCTGGTTATGTGTATTCAAGATAAAGAAGATGATTTCTTGTAGGTGACACCTTGCCTTCAATGTGTCCAGGTTGGGGCTCCATGTTCATCCTGCAACTATATTATCCAAGCAAGCAATATAAACAATTGCAAATGGTGCTAGGTTTCAGCTAAAGGGTGTTTGAATTGAATCTCCAGCTTTTTCGCTTTCCTGAGCCCCTGTAACTTTTTTTTTCCCTTTAACAATCCTGCTCTTCCAAGTATTTTTTATACACAAGGAGTAATAACTGCCACGAGAGAGAGACCTGTCATAGAGCTTGAGTGGTCACTTGTAACAGCTCCTAAAGCAGGATGACGGACAAGAAGTGCAAACACACAAATGGAAAAGCTTTGGGAAGAGAGAACTCGATGCTGGGCAGCAGAATTATTTCTTGGCCTCTCCTCCAGCTTCCACTGCCTGTCTCTGCCCTGGCATGGCCCACAGGGCCAGGGGATCCCACAGCCATTGCACTGAGTGGGTCCTTGGATGCTGGCATGCCACAGCGAGTGAGGGCCAAGCAGCACAGCATTGGGGCATTGGCATGGTGCAACAGTGGTTGCCCAACCCACCTTGTGGTGTGGCAAGGGGTAGCCCATGTGCTGCAGTGCAGCATGTTGCCCAGGGACTCTGTATCCTGCACCTTCAGCCATGTGGAAGTTGGACAACCCTGATTTAGACATCTAAAAACTGACAAAGTTTAACTTAGGCATATAAACCTTATGGAGATTTGCTGACCAATCATGGACTACAAGCCCCAGAGGCACCTGGAAGCAGGAAGTGAAGTGAGAAGAAACCCTGCAGAGCCCTGCTGCTGGACGGCACATGCCAGAAAACCTTGGGGGCTGCAGGAAGAGGTCGGGGATCTCTCTGAGCCCAGCCTGGCTACGTGCCAGAACTGCTGGAGCTGATGGTGCTGCCCTGAGCTGAACCGAAAGGGAGAGAAGCCCCTGCACAGCACAGATGAACCCCAGACCGAGTGCACAGGATCCCCGACCTGCAGCCCTGCACAGAGCGACTCTGGACTAAAGGCTGGTTCTTGGGGACATCCCCAGAGGTGGGCATGGGCCTCTACGTGCTGAGTGTATGTACCCCAGCGGTACTGACCACTACCTGTTTACTTGCCCCCAAGTGTATGTTGTTATACTGTGGATGCCTATGGACCTGTATTTGTCTCTTCTCATTGGCCTGTTCGCCTGTGACCCTAACCCCTAAGACACTTGATATAAAGTACATCCCTCACTGGCTGTAGTGACGGTGCCTGACACCGCAGGAGTTTGTGACACTTCTCCCTTCTCCCACCAGACTCAGGGGTTCCTTCTCCTGAAAACATTCCCGCTCTAGGAGGCCACAGCTAGAGGGATTGGAAAGTGAGGTAGAGGAACAGTCCATTCGATACAAGGTCTTGTCACATCCCAAATTTTACTTCTAAAAAGCAGGTACAATTTTTCATGTCCCAGGTGCTCAACAGAAAGGAGGAGCCTTGCTCTATGCTGAAAGGGGAGAGAAAAAACGGTATACACAAATGGCAAGTAGCAATAAGGCAGTAGATTGTGTGCATGGTTTGAAAGACGCAAAAAGTAACCGACTTCCTCCTTCTGTTCCTAAGAAGGAAAGACAACTGTGGCTACATAAGGGTAATAAACTGGTGGTGCCATTTCCTTAAGTGGCTGTTTTTAGTTACTTAAGTGAAGTGCCAAAAATGCCACTTACATGGAGATAACAGTTGTGTTAGGGATTCAGTCTCAGAGTCTTAGATGCCTATGCAGGGTTTTGTTACTGAATGTGTAGATGACCGTGTAACACATAAGTCCCAAAAACAAAATTGTGGTTGATACCAATTCTCCCATTTTTAGCTCTTGTACCTAAGTGGTTAGACCACTGGCATGGGAAGCTGGAGGTCTGGTTTCCAGGATTTTCTTGTACAGAGAAGCTTTGAACCTGTATTTTTCTCTCGTTTTGCAGCACCATGGTCTAACCACCATAAGTCAGGGATTCCCCAGATCTAGTTCTGGCACTCCTTGTGAATCTTATCCACTGCCCCTTGCATTTACTAGTGACTGGAAAAACTGGTAGAGGCCGGTTCAGAGGCTCAAAACTTTCCTTGCTATGTGGATTTCATTAATTAAGAACGAACTTCATTTGCCATCATGAACCCCATTCATCTAGCCTAGTTTTTTGTTGTCTTTTTTTTCTCTCCGAAGCTCTTTATAACGATGTTAAAAAAATCCTTCAAGATTAGAGAGATATAAGTCTCCTTTGTAGAAAAGGGGCTACTTGGACACATTCAAATCACAATCTTCCAGATATTTTGTGCATCTCTCCTGAATTATCTGTTGTGCCAATCTACTCCATGAAGGTGTAAAACCTACAGCTATATTTATTATTTCCTTGATATCCCTTCGTCCCCACTTGAAATATAGATGCACTGTTTCCCACCCAACACAGCCAACCCTGACCATTTCCAACTGATGCTTTTCCATAACGCTTGGGTGATGCCACTTGGGCCTGTTGCCTTTTTACTTTATGAAGCCATCCAATTTCACTGGCATCTCTTCTCTAGGTAGCTCAGCCTCTGCTAGTGCTTGATGGAAAAAATCAGTCAGCTTCTCCGTCCCTTGACCTCACCCTCACCATCAACCTCACCCCCTTGCACGAATTTCTCCTCTGATGGCTGGGTCAAACACACCCCTCAAAGCAGTATCATGGCTCTTAGATTCTGAAATCTGCCTCCTATTTTCTTTCATATCTGTCACCCTGATAATCTTCTTTTGCCCAGTCTTCTCCAAGGAATTTCACAGTGCACGCTCACAGCTAAATCCAGTTTCATTCTACATTATTTCATAGATTTCATAGACATTAGGGCTGGAAGGGACCTCGGAAGATCATCGAGTCCAGCCCCCCGCCCAAAGGGCAGGAAGTCAGCTGGGGTCATAGGATCCCAGCAAGATAAACATCCAGTTTGCTCTTGAAGGTGTTCAATGAAGGCGCTTGAACCACCTCCGGTGGCAGGCTGTTCCAGGCCTCGGGGGCTCGGACAGTAAAGAAATTCTTCCTTATGTCCAGCCTGAAACGAACTTGTAGTAGTTTGTGACCATTCCACCTCGTCATCCCTTCGGACGCTCTGGTGAACAAACGTTCCCCCAGATACTGGTGGTCACCCCTGATAAACTTGTAGGTGGCCATCAGATCACCCCTGAGCCTGTGCTTTTCCAGGCTAAAGAGCCCCAGGGCTCTCAGCCTGTCATCGTAGGGTCTGCTTCCCTGACCTCTGATCATGCGTGTGGCTCTTCTCTGGACTCTCTCAAGCTTCTCCACATCCTTTTTGAATTGTGGAGCCCAAAACTGGACACAGTACTCTAGCTGCGGCCTCACTAAGGCCAAGTACAGGGGGACAATGACGTCCCGGGATTTGCTTGAGAAGCATCTATGGATGCAAGCCAGCGTTTTGGTCGCTTTACTAGCCGCAGCATCGCATTGCAGGCTCATGTTCATCTTGTGGTCAATGATGACCCCCAAGTCTCTTTCTTCCATAGTGCTAACCAACATAGCACTGCCGAGCCTATAAGGATGCTGCGGGTTTTTTTTCCCAAGGTGGAGAACCTTGCATTTATCGGCGTTGCACACCATCAGATTCTCGTCCGCCCACTTGCTGAGCCTGTCCAGGTCAGCCTGGATCATCCGCCTGTCTTCTGGTGTGGATGCTTTGCCCTAAAGTTTGGTGTCATCTGCGAACTTGGCCAGTCCGCTTCTGACTCCAGTGTCCACATCATTAATGAAGATGTTGAACAGTATGGGTCCAAGGACAGAGCCCTGGGGGACCCCACTGGTCACAGGACACCACGATGAGTGACTTCCATCAATTACTACCCTCTGGGTCCGACCCCGGAGCCAATTTTCCAGCCAGTGGATCGTGGAGGACCCAAGGCGACAATTGGCCAGTTTCTCCAAGAGACGATCATGGGACACCAGATCGAAGGCTTTTCTGAAGTCAAGATATATGACATCAATCGCATCTCCCTTGTCCAGGTGATAGGTCACCTGGTCGTAGAAGGAAATGAGATTGGTCAAGCAAGACCTACCCGCAACAAACCCGTGCTGGCTATCCCTTAAGATGTTGGCGTCGGCCAGTCCATTAAGGATGGCCTCTTTAATAAACTTTTCTAAGATCTTCCCTGGGATAGAAGTCAGGCTGATGGGCCTATAGTTAGCCGGATCCACTTTCCTCTTGAAAAGGGTGCCTGACACCGCAGGGGTTTGTGACACTTCTCCCTTCTCCCACCAGACTGGGGGGTTCCTTCTCCTGGAAACATTCCTGCTCTAGGAGGCCACAGCTAGAGGGATTGGAAACTCAGGTTGAGGAACAGTCCATTCGATACAAGGTCTTGTCACATCCCAAATTTTACTTCTAAAAAGCAGGTACAATTTTTCATTTCCCAGGTGCCCAACAGAAAGGAGGAGCCTTGCTCTATGCTGAAAGGGGAGAGAAAAAATGGTATACACAAATGGCAAGTAGCAATAAGGCAGTAGATTGTGTGCGTGGTTTGAAAGACGCAAAAAGCGACTGGAAATTAAGCCAGCCCTGCTCTGCAGGGTCCCCCAAAGCACGGGGCCAGGGCAGTCACCCCGATTCGCCCTGCCTAGGGACGGCCCTGCACACACACGACCCATCCTATTTCACCGCCTCCCTGCCCAGCCAGGGAACAGCTCCCCTGAACACGCTCAACGGACGCTTGCAAGCTTGGACACCTAGGGGTGAACTTGCAGCTGTGCATGAATGCCCTAAGCTGCACTTATGGATCGGTGCGTTTAGCCTGTGGATTTAGCCTTTGGACTTCAATGTTACATCAACCAGAGTGTTAATATTTATCTTCCATGTGAAAAGTGAAATAAGTTTTAGCACTAACTTTCTTGAGCGTTGGTGAACTTTTCTGAGCAGAAGAAAAACTGGTTTGCTTACACGGTCAAGCTAGCTACCTTGAACGTCCTTCAGTCTGTCATCCACTAAAAAGCCCTGGCTTTGTAGAAAGTATTTACATTTCAGAGACACCAATTATCACCTTTCTCAGGCCAGGCCCCATCCCTTTCCTTCTCTCGCCCGGAGACCAACAAGCAACTCTACTGCACTGGAGGTATTTCTAGCAACACGCACACAACCCTGATCTGCAGCCCCCGCCCCTACATAGTCCCGCGGCGCCCCGCACTCCCGCCCCGCCCCGCCCCGCCCCGCCCTGCCGGATGACGGTGTCCGGAGGCGCCCCGGCTCCCCCCGCCGAGCAAAGCAAATGTCAAACTCAGCTCCCAGCGCTCAGGTGCTGCGCCAGGTAGTCTGGGGTCTGGAGATCTGACTAGCGGTGGTCGTGTTGAAAACAAACCTGGGGAAGAAATCCCAGATGTTTGACTTGCATTTAAAAAACCCGCCTGGGCACAGCACAGCCATGGGGCTGGGCACAACCTCTCTTCCCCCTCCTTTCCCAGGGGCAGCATTTGCCCACCCAGCCCCCACGAGCGCAGGCACCGGCCCCTGTGCTGCCCTCAGAGGCAGCCCCTGCCCCTCCTGCCCTGCAGCAGCCCCGGCCTCCGTCCCCGGTGGGCGCCGGGGCGGGGGAATGGAAAGTGGTGGGGTGAGGGGGGGGCTGGAGCCAAATAATGTAAATAAATAAAGATACCAGCAGCAAATCCCAGCTGCACCCAGTGGCCAAAGGCCTGGAGTGCAGAATAGCGCAGTGCCGCCTGGTGGCAAAAGGCAGTGATTACAAGTCTTTGAGCGGATTCCTGTTTGAACGACACGACTCCACGAGCAGGGCGATGCAAACGGGGAGTGCGCAAAGTAAACATATCCGAGTAGTGTTTAACGCATCAAAAATCCTTTTATAACAGCGGGAAATCCCAATCGTGCAAACACAAATGCAGTTGTGTCAGTGTAAATGGGAAATCTCGTGTCATCTACAGATGCCCTCTGGTGCCAATTCAGCAGAGAGGCCTTTTCCTATTTGTTAATACTTTAAAATGTAACTCTCATGAAGTTCACAACTAGTAAAATACAGAGTATCTAGTTTGATTCATTCTGGAAATATAGTTTCTTCTGCTAGTTTAGGGGGCACACATCACAGTTTTGAGCTTAACAGTCAGAGCTTGAGAACTGCAGTTAAAAGAGATGAAAAGACGGGAAATGAGCAGGTGGCACCAGAGGCAGAAACCATTGACTCCTTCCCTTATTCCAAAATTGGAGGCATCCCGATCCCCGATTTGACAATTGGTTTGACACTAAGCAGAAGAGCAGAGCAGGGTTATGGTGAACCTTGGAGGTATCTACATATCAGCAGGAGGATCATCCCAGGCACTGCCCCGCAGTTCAAGGTGTGGCCTCTGTCCACAGCAAATTTGAGCCAGAGCCCAGGAGCTGGATGACAGCTTTTCTTTCCACTCTTCTGCTGAAAAATAGTTTTCCATTTTTTTCACACTGACCTGAAACACAGCTCCTCCTCCTTCTTGCTGCCTTCATACAGGTAGAAAGTGAGGATACCTGTAGCAAAGTATGAATGTCAGTCCCTGCGGCATCTCCTTTACATGTTGTAATTGCACTTTGCTCTGCTGGAGTACAGCTGGAAGGGACCTCCAGAGGTCATCTAGTCCAACCTCCTGCCTGAGCCAGGTTTGCCTCTATCCAAACTATACTATACGAGTCATAATCGAGGGGGTCACTTTGCATCCTAGCCCTACCCCCCAGTATATCTACTATCCCCTCCCAGCTCAGTTTCATCTGCAAACTTGCTGAGGCTGCACTCTATGCCATCTTCCAGCTCATTGATGATGACAGTGAACAAAACTGGCCCCAGGACTGACCCCTGGGGCACTCCACTTGATACCAGCTGCCATCTAGACATAAAGCCATTGATAACTACTCTCTGATCCCAGTGCTCCAGCCAGTTTTCTATCCGCCATGCAGTTCATTCATCTAGCCTGTACTTCCTTAGCTTGCCTGCAAGAATGCTGTGGGAGACTGTATCAAAAGCCCTGCTAAAATCAAGTTACACCACAGCCACTGCTCTCCCCATATCCGCAGAGCCAGTCACCTCATCAGAGAAAGCAATCATGTTGGTCAGGCATGACTTGCCTCTGGTGAATCCATGCTGACTGCTCCTAATCACCTTCTTCCCCTCCAAGTGCTTAGAAATGGATCCCTTTAGGATCTGTTCCATGATTTTTTCAAGTGCTGAGATGAGGCTGACTGGTCAGTAGTCCCCTGGATCCTCTTCCTTCCCTTTCTTATATACAGTCCCTTTGTTTTCCATTTTTCAATCACCTGGGACCTCTCCTGATCACCATGAGTTTTCAAAGATAATGGCCAGTGGCTCTTCAGTCTCTTCAGCAAGCTCCCTCACCACCCTCAGGTGCATCCCATCTGGCCCCATAGATGTGTACATGTCCAGCTTTTCTAAGTAGTCCCTAACCTGCTCTTTCACCACTGAGAGCTGCTCACCTCCTCTCCAAATTGTGCTGCCCAGTGCAGTAGTCTGGGAGCTGACCTTGCCTGTGAAGACTGAGGTGAAAAATGCATTGAGCACTTCAGCTTTTTCTGCATCCTCTGTCACAAGGTTGCCTCCTTCAGTCAGTAAAGGACCCACGCTTTCCCTGATCCACCTCTTGCCACCGACACACATACCAGTATAGGATCCAGTGCACAGGTACCTCATTTGGGAAATTGCTTCCTTGTATATTTATTCATCATGATTCATCATGATCTTTGGAAAGACACCACAATCCAGATCTGCAAAGCAAAGATCATGCCCACTTTCTTCTAAAAGTGTGAGATGTGGATGACCTACCATGATCATCTCACCAGCTGTACAGGGATCACTACCTATGTCCTAGGAAGATCCTCCACTCCACATCAAAGGGAAGACTGTCACACAAATGCCAGTATCCTGACTGAAGCCAATGTTACCAGCCTGGAGTCAGTGATCGTCAAGCACCAACTTCACTAGACCAGACATTGTGTGGGGATGCCTGACTCTTGACTCCCAAAACAACTGCTCAGCTCCCAGTCTAGGCTTGGCCTGAGATCTCACAGTGGCCAGAGGAAATGCTGCCAGGGCATATTGAAGGCATACATCTAGAAATGGATGCTGACTTGAAGAGCTAGGAAGAGCTGGCTACCAGCTGACTCCAGGGATGAAGCAGGCTCAACCAATGGCTGTCCACTGCAAAGTGAAGCATACTGCCCTCAAAGCAGAGGAGAGAGAAAAGAGAAAGGACAAGCAGAGGAATCACTGCCCACAGCCTACTTTCCCCTGAGGAAAGACCTGTAACTGCTGCAGATGGCTCAAGGATTGGACTCTTAATTCACCTCAAGACCCATCAGTGAGTGATGGCAGAGATCATCCCTGAATCAAGGGATTGGTGACAATGACATCTCTTGCTGCATGGGTCACTTTAACTCTGCATACGGACAATTTAAGTCTTTAGATAAGTTTTTTTCCTCACAGTTTATACATCACTAACTCCGAGCAGACATGACAGATATTTCTTACTATCATAGTCCCTGAAGGGAGTGTGAACAGGAGCTTTATTTCACATTTTCTTGATTTTCCAACAAGTGAACTTGGATTTTTAAATGATGAGGAAGGGCAACCTGATGACTGGTCCAGTGGGATTTGGCCACAACCATAGAAGAGGTTTATGTGTGTCTGGCTCATGGGCAACACAAGCAGTGATGCTACAGTCCCACCACACTGAGACGGGAATTTGCCAGGGAAGGCGATCGGTTTTGTTCATGAGGAATCAAATTTCTTAAAGAAACCTGCTCGCTCCACAACATTTACGACAAGGAAATGAGAAGTGAAATAAATAAATCAATCACCAAGCAGAAGATGCTTTGATATGTATCAGCAATAACTTTATTGACTGCAATCCTGAGTCCAATTAATCACTTTGGAGTGACTTTTCAGTAATCAGAAAGAGGGAAAAGGCCCAAATTTGCACAAATCACTTTTTACGCAGCTGCAGTGACTCCACTTCCCAGGACCGGAGGCTCTGGACAAGCAGCGCTGCAATGAACACCAGAGCCAGGTTCAACTGCATTTCCCAACACAACCGGCCCCGGGTTTTGGTGCCTCCTCATCGCTGCCCCTCCCCCGACCCCCCAGCTGCACCCGTGGGTGCCAGAACCCACAGGCCCCCGAGGGCCCCTCGGTCATGCAGGACATGACACCCGGGCAGAGACAACCGTCCAGCTCAGCCACGTCCTGCTCGCCCTGGTCGGGGGATGAAGAAACCCAGCCTGCGCATCCAGGGCCACGGACACAGCACAGCTGATCGTCTGCAGCGAGAGGAGTCCTCCAGGGTCACGGACATGAGCATGACTGAGGCCGGAGGGGACAACGAGCAGGTCCCGTCTTGCATGTTTCCTTTCCCTCTCACTGGCGCTGGCTGAGCCGGATTTCACCTTTCTCCACCACGAACCAGGGCCGGATCCTGCCCCCCGCGAACGAGGCCGGCGGGAAGGTGAAGATCGGGGCCCCGGTGTCAGCATCGAGAAATGACACCTGCCCCAATGTGCAGTCCAGATACACCCCCACCCTGCTGGGTGCCCGGTCCAGGGGCAGGGAGGTGCGATCAGGGGCAGTGAGAGCCTCGTACTGATTCCAACAACGCCGCATAGCCCAGACCCCCTCCTCAGGGCTAAAGCTGATCCCTCCCTTCCTCCCCACAGACTCTCTGGCCACCCCCACGGCCCAATATCCTCCCTCCCCGACCCCCACTTTCACCTCCCACCAGTTTCTCCCGGAGGTGAATCCCTCATGGCCCAGCACACAGCGCCAACTGTCAAACCTCTCAGGATTGTCGGGCAGATCCTGCCGTGTGTCTGTCCGTCTCGCACTTTTCCCATCCTGAGACAGGATGAGGTAGAGATGAGCTGTGTCTGGATACAGAGTCACGTCCTCTGCGGGGAAAGGAGACAACAGGAGCGTGAGGAGCAGTGCTCAGCCCGAGGACAGGCTGTGATCAAGGCAGGGGCAGCTTTGGCTGCAGTTGGAGGTGAAGCCGGGATTGACCCGAGCAGGAAGGAGCCCGGAGACCTCAGCAAAGGGCAGGGCCAATTCTCCTCTGGCAGGAAGAGACGGGCCAGGGACAGAAACACGCCGGCTGGGCCAGGGCTGGGACATGGGATCGTTCCCCTCCTGCACCTGCCGGTCACAGACAGGGATGAGAGACCCTGGGGGCTCAGGAGAGCCCGGCAGAGGGTGTAAAGGGGAGAGCATGGAGACAGCTCATCTCCCTCTGCACTGCCCACTGTCTTCAATCTCAATCTGGTAAACCTTCCCCATGCTCATATTTTGGGGCCATTTCCCAGAGAGACATTCCCACTCCAGCAAGTCACAGCCAAAGAAATATCAAATTTGGACCAGAACAGTCCACATGTCACAAAGATTAGTTATGTCCCAGGCTTCAAGTGCAGGTCCAATTTCCCAGGTTTTCAGAGCTTACCCAAAAGGACCAGCCTAAGACATAGCAGATGAGAGGGAGTGAAATATATACACAAATAGGAAGTTTTTAAGGCAAAATGGAGAGAGAATGTGTGGGGAAGTGGGAACGAGGAAGCCATAAGTGACTAATATACATAGAAGGTAATTATGTTAAAAGCCAAGAAGTGTACTTGGTGTCTTAATAAAGAGAGTTGGATTATTGTTGGAGCTGCAAAGGTCCAAGAAATGTCCAGGAGGCAAGGATGTTTTGTGGTATCTTTTATTGGGTTGACTGTATAGTTGGAAGAGCTGTTGGATAAACATTTTTGCATCAAGTGCCCTTTCTCTAATAAATGAGGAAAATGAAAGATTATATCATGATGGTTGGATGGAAAAGGAAAGCAACCCCCAAAACTACTGAAGTTATAGCAGCTCACCCACTCTTCCAACTCATGTTAAGAGATTCCTTGGTGGAAAGGGCTCTGGTCCATCTGTCTGGGCCTGCAGCAAGTATGATCTAGAGGAGTAGTCCCCAGACAGTCCCTACAAGTCAGTGACTGTTTCAAGAACTGCTGTGTCCCCAGCAGGGAACAATGGAAATAAAAGGAGAGTCACATACCCACATGGACAGGGTGGATGACTGTGAAGGAGAAACCTGGATGCTTCCTCTCCCTCATCACCACTCATTGTAATTACAAGGAAACGGTGAGGAAGAAAAAGGAGGAGGAAAGGAGTGAAAGCTACAGGAGAGTGAACAGACACACAGAGGAAGCTACCACAAAGAGGAAGAGAGAGCAGTACTGGGTAGGAGGAGACAGCAGAGAGAAGCAAAGGGAAGGAAGCAGAGACAGACATAGAACAGAAGAACCAAAAACTAGCTGTTTAGACAAAGTTGTCTTGGTGTATGAATGTGCAAACAGGAGCTCACACAACTCCTCCACTCAGCCACCCTGGCCAACTCCAGTCCCTTCCAGCGCCACTTTGTCCAGGTCTGTTCAGCAGGCAGCTTCCTGCTCTGTCCTCCGACTTTCTGGTCAGCCTCAAGTCCCTTTTCATTGTTGCACCACCCAAACTTATTCTGATCCTGGCCCCACAACACTCAGACCTTCCAGTCTTTCCCCATCATTTTTTCTCAGTGAAGTGTCTTTCTCCCTGGTACCTTTATTATGATGTATATTTTATTTTCTCCTTTCTCACTGCAGTTTGTTGTTTGACATAGCCATATTTTTCTTGCTATCTCCTTGATTTAATCTTAATTCTTATTTTCCCCATTTCTGTATTTTTGGGCTGTTCTTTCAGAGACAGGAAGTTCACTTTGCCTCTTTTCCACAGATCATGACTTTGTCCTGCCTTGCGCATAACGGAGGCAATAAGGGAGGTAGGAACAGCAGCAACTAGTGGTAGTGATAGAGCAGGCCCATCCTGTGATAGTGGTTGGGGCACTTTGCTGGCTGTGTAGTCAAGCCTGGCAGAGAATTGGGGGAAGGAGCAGATAAGGAGAAAGGGGATGAGGGACCACTCAGAAAGCTCTGCAGGAGACAGTGAAGATAGATCTGAAGGTGCTACCGTCTCATCCAGATCCATTACTGTCACGGGCTGCCACATCTCATGGTGTGCTTTGAAATGCATGAGGATGTGAGTCCTGCCATGAGGAGTGACATCCCCACCCACTGCCAGATTAGGATCGATCATATTGGCATGGGCACACAACACACTTAGGGCAGAAATACATTCCCCACCCTAGGCAGGTGCTCTGGCAGCTTGACAGGGTTTGAAGGGACCAATCCTGATCCTTTCAGGCCTTAGAGGGACCCGCCTGTTTTTTTCCACGTATAGAGGGGCCTGCGGCACATCACTGTAAGTGGGGAAACCAGAGTTTGTCCCGGGGTATAATAGTATTAAAGTATTAAAGGATCTAAATTAATATGTTCCCAGTGGTGGGGAGACTTGGCAATTGTCATAATCTGAACATTGTACCTTTTTCCAAAGGTGGTGCAGTTTGTCCCAGTCCTGAAAGCAACCACATAATCAGACATGAGAACTCATTAGAAGAGATTTATAAACAAGGCATTATTGCATGCAATGTCACATTGGAGAAAAATAGATCTGAAACTTCAGTGTGCCGTAATTAATAACCAAGACACAGACACTGTGATGGCTTCTCTGCCAGAGGACCACACATTTATCAGTCTTTGATCTTTCTTGGATCACTGTTGCTGACATAGTTGTTGATACTAAATATTTTCCCTACAAACACTCTTTAGAAGCATTACAAGGCTATTAATGAAGACCTGCTCCTGCTTCCTTTAATATAATGGAAAATCCCACCTTGAGTTAAATGCAGGAGGGGCAGGCATATGGAGTAATTGTAGCAGAAAGTACATGAGTGTTTCCTTCTACTTCCAGGTAATAAGATATAAACCTTCTGGGGGAACTGTCACATAGCAGGGGATTTTGACTTTCATCTTCGGAGTTGCCTGCTCTGGTAAGTGTTTGTCTGTGTAGATAGGGCACCGCTGTGAGGGAAGGGGGTCAACATGCTTAATCAGCAACAAAGAAAAAAGAAAAAAATTATGGGAATGTGGGTCCAATGTTCAGAACTATCCAAGTGACTTAGGCATGTATGAGTAAGACTAAACAAAAGCTTCCCATCAAAGTTTTCCCATATTATTACTGACCTAGAGGCCTCTTTGTCTAGTTCCTATTACCTCTTCCAGCCAACTGCTACTTGGGCCAGACAGGCTTTCAAAGACAGAATAGATGCTCCTTCTAGGTGACTAGTTCTTCACAGGAGCCAAAAGCACAGGATATTTTATATGTCTGAGTGATTTAACATATTTTTATTATACACCCATCTCCTGGAGAACCACATAGCAGAGAGATTTTAGACCCATTAGGGACAAGGGTCCAGGCTACAATGCAGGCCCCTATCCCTTCCTGGGCAGCTGCAGCCACCTCACTGAGCCCAACACAGCTAGGCTGCTCTTCCTCTTCTGCTTCCACATCTCTCTCTCTCCTGACTGTTCGGAGGCTGATTTCAGAAGAAGTGACCAAGGCAACCTTGGTAAATGCATGAATGCTGCTATGATGATTAAAGCAGTGTACTTGGAAATCAGAAAGAGAGGAAAAAAAGAGGTTGGAATCCTTTTGGGGTAAAGGGCACCTTGCACCCAGATCTCTGGTTTCCTGAACAAGTGTCCTAAGCAGGCAAATGTAGGAGCTAAAATACAAGAGTGCTGCCCCCGTCTTGTGCAGTTTGATGCCTGCTAGTCACATATCTCTGGCCATCTGTCATTCTCAAGGTTTAAACACCAATACACATCCAGAGAGGACATGCATATGTAGCAGCGCACCTCCCTGGTCAATACACAGCCTGCTGCACATGCTCAGACGACACAGGTATAATTACATGTCCAGGCTGCCAGGGGAAATAGTATTTTTATCTCTGCAAAAGATGAATTGGCACTTGCATGATTACAACCTGCCCATTACACTCACAAGGGGAAACAGAAAGTGCTGGGTGTGGTGGGGACTTTTAGGTTCCTTCAAGAAAAATGTGGTCATAGGAGATTTTCAGTTCTTTGACCTTAATAATTAAGCTCTTCTTACCACAAACTATTAGCTAGCCTATGAATTTGACTGGAAAGAAAAGAAAGGGAATTGAAATAACAAAAAGAGACCATTGATTCAGTATGAACTTTCATTACCTGGACATATCACAGCTCTTTTCCACCCTGAAACAAAGAGAAATAGTGGTATTTATCTGAACAAATGCAGCTGCAAAAGGATTCTTGGATGATGAGCATCTGAGCCAAGCAAAAGCCAGGAAAGACCAGGGTAATGCTGGACACAAATGAGGCAACATATAGAAGGACTAATTGGAACATGGTCATTTCCTGTCACTATAACCATACAGACCACATCCATCAAAGTGATGTCAGATCTCTTGGTATTGCTTGGCAACTCTCTGAATTGCTGTGACCAGAGCACCTCAGTATCCAAAGACACCACTGATTTGCAACTGCTGTACCCTTTTCCTCGGAGAGGGCCTGGCTCCAGAGATACTCCTGTTACTGCCAACTAGGCAGGATTATTGCTATTCATTCTCTCTGACCTGACTGATAAGTTTCTGGTAGGTACAGAATAAAGCTGCCTATCTTCTCCATGGCTTAGGGTATTTTGTATACATGAGGCACAAATTGAAGTCCCTTCAATGATTCCCAACCACAATGTGATGCCATCTTAAGCCCTTGTTCAAACTAATTAATGGCTGCATCTCCAGTTACATTAATGTCCCAATTTCACTCCAGGAACTGCTGCAACAGCGGCAGTGCTCTGGGCTAATAACGATGACAAAGGCCAGGAAGGAGTGCCTGAGGGCTCTGAGCAAACCATTTCCAAACAAGGGTATCTTAGTGTTGCTGCCACTTTTCTGTTCTTTCCAGCATGGAGAGAAAGAACAGCTAGCTCTAGCTACATTTAATATGAGGGAAAAAGCTGTGTTGGACACAGAGAAAAACTTACCAAGTTCTCGTTGTAGGTTTCCTGGATAGAAAAAAAAAAGATACATTGATTTAGTGCTTCACAACAACCTCATAAGTTTAAGCCTGGTACTTTGTGTTCTGTGCGACATCCTCTCTGTGGTGCTTATCCGCATACTGCCAGTAGTATCCATGCTACAGCTGCTGAGAACTGTCTCTTTTCTGCCTATGCTTGTTGGTGTGCATGGGCAAGAGAAGTGGGAAACTCTTTTGTGCTTACTTTGACTGTCCTAACTAGCTTTTATCCATTTTTTAAAGAATCTGAACATATGGGACAAGGTGCATCAAATTTGTATGCACGTTCACTGCCTCTTACCTGTGAAAATTGTAAAGTTTATAAGAGTTTTGATGCTGTAAAAGAAAAATGGGTCGAAGGCTGCTGAAGTGTCCTGTACGGTAGCATGACTGGTATGACAGCCTAAGGTGGAGAAATCCTCTGCTCAAGAGCTCCAGGGTGGAAGGAGCAAGGTCCATGTAGGAGTTGTGTCAGGGGACGGTATTGTACTTTTCCATCTAGCTGTGTAGGGAGATGTTTTGATGACACATAAATCCCTCTAGTGGTTTCAGGATGGGATCTAGTACCCACTTGTCTCTAAACAACAGACATCTTTGGATTGCTAGTAGGTCAAGTAAACACCTGTATGTGCTAGAGTCTAAAGACTTGATATTCTTGAGTTTGCTCAACATCTAGCATAACTCATTTGTTTTTATAGCCAAAAGGAAGCAGTGGAGAGGTAGCCCCCAATTACCGTAGTGGTGCTGAGCAGCTGCTTACTTACATAGATTACTAGGGGCATGATATTAAATATTCTGTAGTGTTTGATTAACCATATGAGTGTAGAGATGTGTGTCAAAAGGCATATTCCTATTTCAAGGTCATAGACTTATAAAAGTTTTAACAGAATAACAGCTTCACTCTTCCTTAATGGTATGTAGAGACATTTGGGGCAGTTAGGTGACAGTTAGAGTTAAAAATGGCCACCTGATCTAAAGTAAATTTGGATGGGAGGGGTAGTGGTGGGGCTTGGGGGATTGATGGGGCAGGCAGTGTCCACAGGGGGCTGAGGGGAGTAGGCAGGGTGTGTAGGCAGGTGTCTTGGAGATTGGGGAGGGAAGCAGGATGCATGGAAGGCATAGGAGGGGGAAGACAGTGTTCACAGTGGGGGATATAGGAGATCAAGAGGGCAAGTGGGGTCTGTGCAGGGGATCACAGGGATTGTGGAGGTAATCAGGGCCATGGGAAGGGGTTGGAGGGGTCTGGGAGGAATTTGGTGGAATCAGAGGGGCTAGCGGTCTGTTTGAGGACGCACGGGGTTTTGGTGGACTGTATGCACCCCCACACCCCTTAGGACCAGGGGCTCTTTTTAGCCCCTGATTCCCCCCACCCCCAGGCAAGCAACACCCCCTGGCAATTGCACTTTGCTGTGCTGAAGGTTTGGTGTGTGGCACAGTGCCTACCTGCCTCCCTTTGGCTGGCTGCAGTAAAATCTTATTCATACACTCTTTGATTTATTGGAATAAAAATATTCACTAACTACACTATATATCCCCCCCCCCCCGCATTTACCTTTTATTCTGAAAAGATATACATTCAGGATTATGAAACTTAACACAACCACCAGGATCATACTCAGTGCCACCATCCAGGGGCTCACACTTGCAAAAAAGAGAGCTGAAAAACAAGATGCCCAGGGCTTGCTTTAGTTTGTTATTGGTGAAAAACATCAAATGTATTTATTCCAAGGCCATCCAGTAATACTTGCGTTCAGGAGTTGCATGAGATATGAACGACAGCAGTAACTCCTAGCATGATGCAAAAATCAGAAATGTGCTTTAATAACCAACAAACTGACTTTTAATTGAGCTTTATCATGAGTAACAGGAAATATACTATCTCACCTTTACATGGCTAAGTGGAAATTATGTAGCCATATAACTGCAATTTTTGGTAATTACGATGTGTTTGGATTCTTGTTCTATCTGTAATGGAAGAGGATCAACCTTTATGTGAACCTGCTAGAAACAAAATCCAGAAATACTTTAAATCCTCCTCCATGTTATCCATCATCAAACAACTGCTACCCATAGGGTTTGGGGGTTTGTTTGTTTGGGGTTTTTTTTTGGGGGGGGGGGGGTTGCGTAAAGCTTTGGAATCTATGTGGAATTACATAATGTTCCAGTATTTTCATAGCCCTAGTACAGGGTACTGAGCATGCTAAGAAGGAAGGTCTAGGGCAAGCACTATTACATATCAAAACTGCGGATAAAGGCCAAAAAAATCACACTTATGGATCTATATGCTAATGGGTCCTCCATTCAAAAAAGCCAGGGTTGGACACTAATGGGGGGTGGTGGTTTTGGAACTGAACTAGGGAGGAGGGGTTAACTGTGGTCAGACCTGAGTGTCAGGGGGGAGCTGGATCAGATGTGAATGGTGTGGGGGAGGTGGGGTGGGGTAGGACCCTCAGCAGGGGACAGGGAGAGGAGAGTGGGTTCAGACAGAACCGGGGGGCAGGTGGGTCGAGGTCAGACAGAAACTGGGGGGGGGGAGGAGCAGAGTGAGAGCAGAAGTGGGGAGAGCGGAGGGGGGAAGAAGGGTCAGACCCAAAGTGGAGGGGGAAGTGGGATTGGACCTGAAAGGGGGCTTGGTGGAGCAGGGTTGGAGCTCTACCAGGGGAGTGGGTCACACCTGAATGTGCAGAAGTGTGTTCAGACCGGAAGTGGAGGGGAGGGGAGGAGGGGGGCAGTGGGGCACTGGGGTCAGACCTGAACTCAGGGGGAATGGTATCAGACCTGAAGTGGGGTGGAGGGGTGTAGCAGGGTTAGACCCAAAGGGAGTGGAGGGGGTGGGGTTGGATATAAAGTTGTGGGGAGGGGTGGGAAGTGTGGTCAGACCTGGAACAGAGGAGATGGGGTGGGGATGGACCCAAAGCAGGGGGGATGGTGTTGGACCCGAACTGGGAAGGAGGAGGGACGGGGTCGGACCTGAACTGGTGGGGCAGAGTAGGAGCCTTAGTGGTGGGGGAGGGAGTAGGGAGTGGTGTCAGACCTGAATGAGGGTGGAGGGGGGGAGCATGGCACTACACAAAGTGGGGTGGGCAGTATCAGATCCAAATCAGAGGTTTAAGGTGGGCGGGGGCAGACCTGAATGGGGGGAAGGTGGGGAGCTTAATCAGATCTGAACACTGAGGTGGAGCAGGAGTCTTAGTGGAGGAGAAGGGAGTGGGGGGTGGGTGAGGACAAGAAATGGTGGGAACGCAGGGTGGGGCTGAAGGTGGGCAGGGTCAAACCCGAACCATGGGGGCAGGGTCAGACCCAAAGCAGCAGAGAAGGTGGGGAGGCAGGGTCAGACCTGAAGCAGGCAGGGAGGGCAGGGAGGAGCGGGGTCCAATCCAAATAGCGGGGCGGGGGCATGCGGAGTCAGACCCGAAGGAGGCGGGGAGGGCAGGGGGGAGCGGGGTCCAATCCAAATAGGGGGGCGGGGGCATGAGGAGTCAGACCGGAAGCATGGGAAAGCAGGGTCAGACCCAAAGGGGGAAGTGGTGGGGGTCCAGGGTCAGCCCCATACTGGGGGTCATGGTTAGACCTGAAGGGGAGGATGAGGGGAGTGGGTCCGAACCTGAAGCAGGGTGGGTGAGTGAAGGGTGGGGTCAGACCTGAATTGTGGGTAGTGGTGTCAGATCTGAACCAGGGGACTGGTTTAGACCCAAAGCTGTGGGGAGAGTGACAGGAGAAGTATGGTCAGACCTGAAGCAGGTCGGGGAGCGAGGTCAGACCTGAAGCAGGGGGTTAGGAAGATGGACCGGGGTTGGATCCAAAGTCGGGGGAGGTAAGGACGCAGAGCTGTGTCCCCGCTCACCCCACCATCATTTTTGAGAGGCAATCTGCTAGTACTATTATAAGCATTTTAAACCATAACCACATCTATGCCAGAGGCACAGTGGTACAACTGTTGTGTATATTGTACAATCATAGGTCATCTGTACCTGAGCTGGAGAGTGTGTGGATGGGGTAGAAGGAGGTGTTTAATTAGAGTGTCTCACAAGGGCTTAAGTACTCAGTGTCCCAGGCTTCAAAATGGTGGTGGTGGCACTTTAACTAAAGCTTGTTTGGTGAGCTTTAATTAAAGTGCCCTCACCACCATTTTGAAACTTGGTGTCACTGAATATATGTGACACAGAGGCTGCAGGAGCAGTATTGGACACGTGCATAGGTGCGCACAGAAAGGCAGGGCTGGAAGGGACTTCGAGAGCAGGTTTGTCCAACATAAGGCCCGTGGGCTGCTATGTGGCCCACCAAGCCATTTTCTCTGGCCCGCGGTGCTGCGACACGAAATAAAAGTAAACTGTTTACTTTTGTTCCCACCCCTTGTCCTGCCCCCAGCCCCTCAGCAGCTTCCTAATGGCTGCTGAAGGGCTTGGGAAGGGACAGGACACGCATCGCGTCAGCTTGACGTTGCCAACGCGGTGTGGCTCCTCCCGTCCCCTCTCATTTCACTGTTTCCCTTCCTCGCCTCACCCCTCCCTTCTTCATTTGCATGCCAGCTCCTCCCCTCTCCCACATTGCAGGGTTTCCATTCCTAGCCCTGCCCCTCCCTTCCTCATTTGCATGCCAGCCCCGCCCTTTGCCGGTCCCTGCTGGCTGCATGGGCTGGAGCAGGTTGCGGTGCAGCGGGCGGGTGGGTGCAGGGGGCGCGGATGCCAGCTTGGAGGGATGCTGCAGCCGGGCCTGCGGGAGATGCTGCTGCTGCTGTGGCTGTTGGGGCTGAAAGCTGATGCTGCTCTCACCTCCCCGCACCCCCCTGCGCCCACAGACATTGAGCTGGGGGTGGTGAGTCACGGGCCCTGGGGAGGGAGGGACCCCTGCCACTTGGGCTCGGGCTCGAGCTGCTCCAGAGGAGAGGGAGCAGGGGGGTGTCCCTGCATAGTCCGCACCCCCCTGTAGAGTCCCCACATGTCCCCCTTGCTGCTCAGCCCAGGTGTGCAGGTGTGGGAGCATCCTTGAGGCTGTCCAGGTGGACGGGAGGACAGGGCGAGGTCAGGTGGCACCCCTTGACCCTGCGCCCCCAGGCTGCAGCCAAACTCGACAGGCCATGTGAGTGCCCGCTTCTGCCAGCCCACTGGGTGATAAAAAGTTCATGATCCAGCCCCACTTTGAAAAAGGTTGGACACCCCTGCTCTAGAGGGTCTCTAGTCCAGCCCCCTGCCTGAGGTAGGATCTTCTCCATCCAAATTGTTCTATACAAACAAACCCACTGTCCAGTCTCTTAAAACTATAGTCAACCCTGACACAACTACAAGACAAAAAGCCCTACACTGCCACAGATAAAACAGGAGTGAGGGGTGGCACAGCACTCAATGCCTTCTGGTTTGAGGATTGTTATACTGTGCTTGAGAGACTCAAGGAAGAGGGCCATTCTCCCCTGCTACAGATGAAAATAAATCCTCCACAGTCCATACTAATTAACCAGGGGGTAAAAATCCTTCTTGACTCCAAATATGTCAAGTGGTCTGACCTTGGGCAAGACCCCAGGATCTTCTGAGTTTAAGCCCTAGGAGGACACTGGCACATGCCAGTCAAACTCCCCATCCCTGGCTGCAGGAAACACCCAGTGGTTCGGAGGAAGGCAAAATAACCCTGAGCTGTAGCAGCTGCAAAGGAAATAAATTTCTATTTATGACGTGGATCAGTGAATACACTGAGGGCTCCTATACATGTGTAGAGAGGCTGCTCCAACATCCTATAATTAGTGTGTTGGATCAGACTCAGTTAATTGAGTCTGCTGGAGTATGGGATTAACTGTGCTCCAGCAGCTTCCAGCAGGAGGTGCATCAGTGTTCCTGTGCTGAAAAATGGCAGCAGGGGGCTTTAAACTAAAGCTCAGAGATGGGCTAATTACAGCGCTGCCCCCTCCACCCCCCGCCTCACACACATACACTCCACAGCCTCCTGAAGCACATCTGTAAATGCTCTCAGCATGTAGAGAAGGGCAGATTGCTTCAGAATCAGAATTGCTACTGAAAAGGCCTTTAAATAAATGCTCTTCCTCTTAACAATCCTTAAAAGAGGAGCAACAACACGCAACTTAGTGAATTTTACATGATAAAAAATGAACAATGGTGCAGTGCACTGAAAATCCTTTAAGGATTCACGAATAACTCAATCCTGGTAGATAGATGCTAGCAAAATACCCATGAAATACCCACTGAAAATTCACGTAGACAAACTTGAGAGTACAAAACCACACTGCATTGATATTTTGAGTGACTTTCTGCCAGTTTCTCTAAGGTAAAATTTCAGAGGTTAGAGTGAGATAAAATCCAGATTCTCATAAACTACAAATACACAGGTAAATGTATTTGTATTATGACCCCATGGAAATGCTAGCCATGTTTGTGTTTGCTTCATGTTTCACTTGGTTTCCAGTGGAGGCGGTTTCCTGTAGGGTTTGGATGGAACTGACCTGATATATGAATTACTGATTCCTTCTCTCGGTCGAGGAGGCTGTTCCTGATCCAACAGGACAAGTTCGGGTTTGAATGTCCGTTTATGACAACAGAAATTTCTGTTTCAAACAGGCCATTTGCCCTTGGGGATTTTATTTCAGAAAGCGATGGTATACGATATCCCTGGGCATTTCTCCACAGCACCTGGGGCTCTGGGTACCACTCAGCTGATCGACATGTCACGCGGATCCCTCCATTCTGGTAATCCTCCACAGAGATGATAGGATTAGAGCCTAAAGCTAAAATAGAAAGAAATTATATTGCTGAAATCTATGAGTCAATTTTGTAAAGGACTGTGGAAATCTTATTCTCAAGAATTTTTAGATATTGCAGAGCAGGGCAGCAATTCTATTAACAACTATAGAGCCTAGATATTCCTGGATGTTGTAGCTGAGAAATTTCATTATCAAATAGTCACTGAACCAATAACAAATTATGGTCATTGAGATCTGGTTTTGGTAGGTAATGAGGGCATTATAAATGAATGTAGCCTTCAGGCATAGGCTGTAGGATTCAGGGACTGAAACAGCACAACACGAAGTGCAGACTCTGGACCCAGCACAAGCCTAACACATTAAGTTTGCATTCTAGCCATAAGCAAAGTGTAGCTAGTTGGAATCGTACTACATGATAGTGTGTTTTTATTGACTGAAGGCAGACATGAATAATCGTTGGTTGCCTTTAAAGATAATTTTCTGCAGAGCTACAAAGCTACTTTTGCTATAGCAAAAGTCCCAAAAGCCTGTTTCTGAGTAATCACAGAATGAACCTTTGCAGATGTGACATCTAGCAAAGGAAAGAAAGCAAATGGCATGTCCAGCTGAAGCAGATCAGATTAAAGAGAGCACAAGATCTTAATGCAGGTATATTATTGCTTCATTTTATAGTAATGATTAATGTAACTAAATGTATTGGATATTCTCTTATAATAGATATTTCTGTTCAAGTGACTTAGATGTGAAAACAAAGCAGCCTCGTCAGTGACACTCTAAATTAGGTGAAAGGAAAGCCATAAGAAATAGTCCCTTCCTGGATGTGTACATTTCATAGGAACATAAATCCCAACCAACTGAAATCATCCAAGTCCACAACAGAACTGGTTTGGTTCAGCTTCAAAAGTTTCCATGAAACAATGAAATTTGAACAAAGGCAATCAGAGAACAGTTAGTAGATTATTAGAATAAGCCTTTTATAAAAACAGGGTAAAGCTGGAGGAGAAACGAGAGCGGGGCGCCCCCATGACTGACTACATCCTGACAGGGTTCAAGTTACATGGAAAAAGAAGCAAATTAAGACTGTAACTGAGGTTTGGGATTTCAAAAGAGAAAGGTTTATTTTAGGAGAACAGCTGGGCTTTTTCAGTCTAGCAAAACAGAGACAGAAAGGGATATGTTTGCTCTATGTAACTATACCAGGGACTAAATATGACATATGATAAGGCACTATTTAGGCTAAAAGACAATGTTGATCCAAGAAAAAATGGATATAACTTGGATGTGAATAAATTTAGGCTGGAAATTACAAAGTCCTAAGCACTGAGATATTAAGAACAAACAGAAACTAACTGCTTTCGAGATGTTGCTTAAAATTATTAAAATGCTGACAAAAAATGAAATATGTTTCTGAAATGGGAATAAAATTCAAACACAGTCTCTAATTGTAAAATAATTCATAATACCTTCCATGAAGTTGGCATATTAAGAAAGAGAAAAAACCTGAAAACCATGCAGAGATAAACTGACACAAGCCACTGACCTGCTACCTTCAGTTCTATTACAGCCGCTTCCTCAGTAATACCATCCTCAACAAAGCAGGTGTATTGCCCTTCATCTGAAGGCCTGACATTGAAAATCATCACAGGAATGTTTCCAACTGTAAGGCCATCTTTCCAAAACTCTGTCCTTCTCTTGTATTCTGGCATCTGTCGTCCAAAATCATCTCTCCCATCGTGGTACAGATGAACATAATTTGTAGACTCAGGTTCAGAACCACCTCACTTCCATGTTCTCAGCGCTCATGTTGGGGGACAGGTGGCATGGCAATACGATCTCTTCCCCCACAGTGGCAGTGATTTGCTGATCAGGTCCAACAACTGTAAACAGGGCTGTAAAAGGTACCCAAAACACCCCAAAGTAAGCTAAGAAGTCAAAAGAGAAATCCAACATACTCAACATGAGATGGATACCCACCTGGCAGAGTTTCAACCTGGACTGGGAAAATGACACATAACTGAAAACAAAGGCTTGAAATGGAGAGGGCTGAGCAACTTGAACTGTAACTGGCTGCCCAACCTAAGAAATTCAGTGTCTGTGAAAGGCTAGCATATCCTGAATAAATACAACATATATATTTTCTTGTCATAGAAATGTCAACATTTTTCACTGGACATTTTCCAAACATTGTATCCCGTAAAATGTATTGGTTTCTTGGTGTTTTAATTACAATTTGGCATGAAGTACAAATATCAAATAATTTAAATGTCATGTAAAAAAGAATATTCCTCCTCAATATTGGTTTTGAAAAGCCAGTGGAGTGATGAGAAGGAGGATGTTAGGATACTGTGGTAATGAGGAACGTAGAAGTGCACAGAAATATGAGTATATGATCCGGCGATAGATAAAGAGCTATTCTGTATGCCTGGGGAGAAAGAGAAAAACTTTTTATATTAGCTGTATTTATTTTTTCTTCCCACACAATGATGTTGATGCAGTCTAGAACTTCTAACTATCTTTTCCATTTGCCAGGAAAGACTAGAATTGGTGCAATGTGTCAATAAAAAACTAAATAAACCTTTCAGCAGCAGGAGAACACACATTAATATGGAGCAGATACCTACCTGATTCCACCTTGCAAATATGAAAAGTAATGAAGAATGTGAGAAAATGGGGCAGCAAAGTGGAGACTCTGGAGATTTGGCACATTAAAGGAGGCATCTTCTTCACTGAAACTTGATCCAAAAGCACAAGGGGAAGGCAGAAAAGTATTCACCTGGAGAACATAGAGCGCTGGTTACCACCTTTGTATATTGGATGAGATAGCAGGAGGACAGCATATACAAGTATTCAAGGGTAAAAACCTTGGTATGACTAAACTTTTGAAAGTGCACCATTAAAACAGCCGCTGAAACAGAAATTCCAGGGTTATCCCTGATATCCCCCTCTTTCAATTTCCCCTAAATGAAAAATCATGTGTTGAGTCAGATGACGATAAAGAGTTTTCACTACATTTTAGACCATGTTAAATGAATGAGATCTAGAATCATAATACTGTGCACTGTTAAAAAAACAAACAAACATGGGGTCCAGATAGTTAAATGCTAATATAGCTGTTCAAGGTAACGTGAAGTGTGTCCTCTTCAAGATCTTCATAGTCCTGCGTAAATTGATGTGGCAAAAGTGAGGAGTGTTGATCAGTACTGCATAATGAGCTGTATGCTCTGGGTCATGGAGATAGTGCACGTCTGAGAGTTTCCAACAGTTTCACAATCCTTCACTATTTTCAACAGGCCAAGAAGCCTAAAGGAGTTTCACTTACAGACAATGATGTAATCATCCCAGGTCCTAGTGTTAGACAGTCTGGTGGGATAGCTGATGGAAAACAAAGACTCTTCAGAAAGACCTGCTGAGATATCTGGTTACTGAGCTTGGCCATGGAAAGGGAAGTTGTGGTTTTGACAAAATTAAATGAGTGGAAATCTATATAGAATAAGATTATAAATTCAAAGGGTTCCTGATCATTTCCTCTGTGGATATTCTTACTTCAGAAAAAGTGTTCTGACATACAGAGTTAATTGGGAATAGTTATTCTGGAATCACTCCCCCTGGACAGAAGACCTAAACTGAGTGTTTTAACTTCCAGTCAATCAAAATGGAAACCCATTTGACTTGGCTTAAGACATATATGTTATGAGAAGGCTTTCCACTGTTGTGTAAAACTGGTCACAGACTTCTGCTAGGTGTCTATTCAATCCTGAACAGCAATGCAGACATCAACTTTTGTTGCCTTTGTGATGCCATGCACATTTTTATGGTGGCACAAAGCAAAAGCAAATAGACATTCATACTCTGTGTCACACAACAATGTGTTTGCCAGAAAAGGTAGCAATAATTTGTGCTGCTTTATTGTGGTGGACGTCTATTTTCTTTATGGAAGGAAAGCACAGGGAGTCTGGAACTTGCCGCACTCTCCAGCCGCCTCAGGCAGAAGGTCTCTGGGCTTGAGGTCTCACTCTTGCGTGCCTCTGGATTTTTCACACAGGATCAGACCTGTCAACCTCGGGAGTGCCTGCATGGCTTCCCTGCTTCCACACATGTGCTTCCAGGAGCTCTGGGGTGTGACTCTGGAAGCTGAGAAAGTTAAGGTTTCCCACTTTCAGATACTTGCCTGTGGCAATCTCTATTTTAATATTGTTCTGAAGTTGACTCAAAATGACAGTTTTTATAGGAGTTACAAAACTACAGTACGTAGGGCAAAAATCCTATTTTGCCTCATAGACAAGTAAGTGGCACGTAAGTGTCTCTTTTATGAGTATGAATCTAAATGTCATTCTACTTCACTTTTTTCCATTACAGAATCACAATTATAAAAATACTTAAATCCACTACATGACTATTCTGAATATGGGTAAATTCTATAGCCATGCTCTATTCTTTTCCTTCCTCATCATTGAAGTGGCTGTTCTTTAATCTTCCCAACAGTATTTTGGCACTTCTGGGCAGTGGAAATTCTACAGCTTGATGCAAACAGTGCCCTTGTAGACATCTGTGTACATGCATACTTGGGTGCATGCAGCATGGACAAAATGGTGGAGGAGCCCCCTATATCTTACCCCAACAGCTGAGTGGCTGCAGTCCTTTCCTGGGAAGGGGAGGCTCAGGTTCTTGGCCTCTCTTGGCCAATCTGGTTATAGCATCTGATGAAGTAAGCTGTTGCCTATGGTGTAGGTGTACCTTGAGTTGTCTCCCGGTTAGGGTGACCTAAAAAACAATCAACAAATCAGCCTCATTAATTTTGAGCTGCTTTTTCCTGTGCTGTGCAGGAACTGCCTTCTTTTAGCCAGAGACTATGTAATACCCAGAGCCAGGTCTGGATCTCTACTCACCACACAGAAGGGGCAACCCACAGAGCTGCCTGCCCCCTGCTCAAGACATTCCCAAGCTGCTGCTAGTTCAGTGCGAGAAGCTGTGGAAGAGACGCTTCCCACATGGACCTGCAGGGTCCTAACACCAAGTCTTCAAAAAATCATGAGTCAGGTGCCCAGAAATCATGGGATATTCCTAAAAATCATGGAGAGATTTCTGCCACCTGAGACCTTAGCTTACACTGGGATAATATTCTCTAGCTTTTCTCTGGGGTAATGAGGATTAGAATTTCCTGTAAAGCACAAACAACTTAAAGCAGTAAATATCATTTAATAGCAGGAATTGAGGAGCTTAGGCTTTAAGAAAAGCATTATCTAATTTGACATTAGTGATTTAGCAGTAGAAGTGGGCAGCATTATAATACAGTTTGATGGAAGATGGCAATTAAAACAATATAAGCTTTGTTTCAAGTATTCTTACCATTTCCCTTCTAGTTTTGTTATGCAACCTTTTCAAACAAGTTCTTGTTTCAAATACTTTTGAAGTGAAAAACATGCACTGCTGGGAATCTATAGATTTGCACTATTTGCCCTCTATTGATTCTTAAAGGGCAGTTGCTACTGTGGGCTGGAGCTAGGGTGGTGCTGTGCTCTTCCCGGCAGGGTGCTGGGTTGGGTTGCACTTGGGGTGAGAAGCAGCAGCACTGGAAGGGAGGTTATGTGGGAGAAGGGGGCTGCAGCCTCCCCACAACCCCTCTCCCAATGCTACTGCTGCCCACTCTGAGTGCAGCCCGGCCCAGCCCCTGGCCCCAGACCGCAGTGACAGCCCACCCTTCCCCACCCACAGGGTATGGCACAGATCCAGGTGCACATGCCCCGTATGCCATCCCAGGGAATGCATAGTGATGGGAGCTGATTCCCTGTCCCCATCCTCCCTGCATCGGCAGCAGCTCTGTCCTGCACCCTGCCCCAGCTCCAGCTCCAGCCCCAGCCCCTGCCCCTGCCCCACTCTGTCCCTCACCACAGGGGCCCCCATCTGCCCCGCCCAGTGCCCTTTCCCTTCCCCTTCCCCTTCCACTATAACAGACTTACCAGCAGACACTACTCTTCAAGCTGCTGGGCTGCATATTGGAAATCAGGTCAGTATTGGCTGATATGCCTCCTTAAAAATCAGCTATTGGTACTGGCCCAAAAAATCTCTTTTGGTGCACCCCTATTTCTTTCCATTTAGTTTGGGTGTTTTGTGGGGAATTTTTGTTCTTGTTTTAGGTTTATTGGTTTTGGTTTTTTTTTTTTTACTATTTCATACATCTATTGAGTACAATTAATTTTGAATGTAGAAGTAATGTAGTTTTTGAACAAATAATAAAACAGATGTCAGAGGATCATCTAATCATTGTATAATTACATTACCTAAAAAAGTGGGATCTATCAGAGAGCGTAAAAGGTCTCCTGAAAGTTTATTAACCAACAGAAGTTCACCTACTGGACTGATCCTGCTGAGAAGTTTTATGCTGTGTTCTGCCTCCAAAAGCTGCCTTTAGTTTTGTCAAGAAACTTGGAAAAAAGTTCTTCAGGATGTCAGATAGCAAGTTCCATGCTTACATCTCACAGTAAAATAGCTACAGGGTTTAATTGTAGCTTTTCTGTCCAGTTTTTAAGTTTCAAACTTCTATATGCATTTTCACCTTGCAGCATTTGTTACATTGGGAAGTGAAAGGAACAGCAGCTTCCTGGGCAGGGCACAGTCTGCTGCACATGCTCAGACAAAAACTTACATGTCCAGGCTGCCAAGGAAATAGTATTTATTTTATATCTATGCAAAAAGTGCATTTTTGCCACTTTATGTGATTAAAATCTGCCATTTATACTCACAAGGGGAAACAGGAAAGGCTCCGTGTGTGGTAGGGACTTTTAGGTTCCTCCACAAAAGTCTGGCTGTAGGAGGATTTCTTTCACCTTAGTAAAAAGAATTTCCTGGCACAAACTCTTAGTGAGCAGGGGAATTTGACTGGAAAGGAAAAAGGAAACAGAAGTCCCAGGGAAAGAGGGTATTGACCACTGATTTAATATAGTACCATTATATATGTACTCAGGCAGGAGCACCACAACCAAAAGGGGTTTTCTCACTTTTATAAAGAAAAGTGGGATTTGTGGTACAGGACTCTGAAGGTTGCTCATAAGGTCTCATTACTTCCTAGTCCTGCTTCCAGATGCCTCTCTCTGGGATTTGTAGATCAGAATCACAGCCCATAGAAATCTGCATTGTTCCCTTCTGGTATTCATTAGTATACCATTTCCTACTCACGCAATACACTGCATTACACAATACATATGCTACAGTATAAACTTGGATTATTGTTAGTCATTCTCTCTGAGAAGTTTCTTGCAGGTAGAGAATATAGCCAGTGTGACTACCTGTCCCCACTTGGGTGGAATAGTCCTGAAGTGGGAACACTGAGTCCTGGTCCCAGGCTGCATGACTCCACGCAGCATTTGTCCTGGACTGGCAGTGTTGTTCAGGGATCTGAGTTGTCCATTCACCATGGAAAGCAGTTTCCCCCTTGCAAGTTTAGGGTTCTGCGCTGCAAGGGGCTGCTTAGGGCAGCTGGGAATGGGACACAGGGGGTGTTACACACGTGTCTGTGCCTGCACATATGCATGTGGCTTGGAATAATCCCAGGTGGCATGGAGAGCTGCTCCATGCAGGTAAGTAAATGGAGGGCTGCATAACGGGGCTGGGGGCGGATTGAGACCCGACCCCCCCTAGTGATGGAGGGTGTGGGGCAGGGGTTGAGGCACTGCCCGCTGAAGCAGTGCATGGGGCCTTGTGCCAGGGCATGGAACAGGACAGAGCCACAGGTGGCTTGTCGAGAGGGTGGGTGGGAGGTGGAGGAGGGGTAGCTCACTGCCACTACGTGTTCCCCCAGAGGGGCTATGGGGGGACACAGATATCTGTGTGGGGCAGGGGCATATGCAGGCTGCCTGCTGCAGGCTTGGGGCTTCCCACCCTGCTGTCTTCCCCCGGGATCCCTGTGCTGGACGTGCTGCCATGTTGAGGTGCCCCCTGGCCACCCGGCAGCAGGAGGGGTGGCAGTGGCAACAGCGTGGAGTTGTGCCGTGCACTACTGCTGGGTGGGCAGGGGGTGCACAGCTGACACAGGGCTTCCAGGGGATAGGCAGCAGGGCAGGGAGCCCCAAGCCTACAATGGGCAGCTTGCATCCACTCCCACTCCGCTCAGCTCTGCTCTGGACGTATTACTGGTGGGCGTCGGGGTTGCAGGGGAGAGACAGGTATGTTTACTGCTTCTCCATTTTGAAAAGGTACTCACCCTAGGTACAACTGCCTGTATTCTCCATGGATTAGGGTATGTTCTGCACAGGAGAAACCTATTTAAGTCCCTCCAATGATTCCCATTGTACTTGTGATGCCATGTTAAGCCCCTGTTCCTAATCTACAAACTAATTCATGGGTGCATCTCCAGTTACCTTGATGTTCAATTTTCACACTGGGAGCATCTACATGTGCAAATTCTGTGGGCTGGGTTTACACTAGAGTAAATTATTCTAGAATAAACCCATCCTGGGCAGGCGTTTACATGTGCGGTGATGCAGGACCAGACTTGCTTCTCCTGGCAGCAGTCCGCTTCTGCCCAGCTGGCCCTGTACCAGCCCGTGCAGCAGCCAGAGGGAGCTGGAGGTAACAGCTGCATGTGCTGCTCCCTGGCCAACTGCTTTCCTGGCCCAGAGAAGTCTGCAGAGCATGGAGGCAACACGTGGCAGCTCTGTCATGGCAGCCTCTGCCTACCAGACGATGGCTGCTCCACCCTGAGCCCCCAGGAGTTACATCCACTGCCCCGGGCTCCTGCTCATCACTGTGCTTGTCCTGCTGCCCCACCACAGGGACTGCCTACTAGCCCAGGTCTGTCTTGGTCCTGGCAGCACCCCCCACCACACTGCCACCACCTGGCCTGGCTACAACACTTATCATGGATGTGGGAGACCTGGGTTCTAGTTCTTCTGCCTGAAGAGATACAAACCAACAGAGCTCACCTCCCTCTAGACCACTGGGGTCCTCTGTTGAAGTGGTGCCACTTTTCAGTAAGGAATAAGACATTAATTAGCCCAGATGCAGGGACAGAAATAGTGAGCATGGCTCTTACCTGTTGGTTAGGGTATCTGGATAGCTGTGGGGGGACTTGGACACCTGTCCCTGCTCCATGGACTGTTTAGGTATTTTACAGACTGACAATCGAACCTCCCAGACGGCGCTGCAGGAAAGCTCCCCTTCAATGGAGCTTTCACACAACGGGGAACGATTTCACTGGGAGTTTGGAGCAAGGCTTCTGTTACAATTATGTCATGAAATCCTTCCTTAACCCGCGACCATGAAATACACCCTGCTGGCTGCCACAGTGTGGTGCTGTGTGATTTCTTATACTTTTGCATCCACAAATTGCAAGGCAGACTCTGGCCCCCATTGAGGACAAATATCCATCCCTGTGGAGCAGTACATTTGAACAGCTGTTTAGTCTCACAGACTTAAGCCCCACTGAGTTCACAAACAGTATTGGATACAATCTTTTATTTTGAGCCTGGAAATCATCTGACTTCCCCCATTTCCTTTAAAGGGCATCTGAAGCAAAATTATTCAGCCCCCCAGTCAGAGTAAAATGCTTGCGGAGAAAAATACAAGGAAGTTATATGCATGGCAGCTGGGTTTGGAGCTACATATATGAAAGTGATCTTCAGCTGGGGTCCCACAGTATCCTGAGCTGCCGCAATATACTTTGAAGGGTGCCGTGGGCAGCAAAGCACCTGCCTGTCCCTGCCCAGCTGCTCCCTGCCTCCCTGTCCAGACCATGAGGACCCTGATTGGCTGCTTCTCTTCCCCTGCACCCCCGCCTCCCAGCCTCTGTACGAGGAAGTAATAAAAAATAGTTTAAAAAACGGGGTGTCAATCAGCTCACAAAAGTTATAGGGGGGTGCCTGCAGTCTAAAAAGGTTGAAAACCACAAGTAGATATCTTCCTGTGTGCTACATACGCCAAGGGTTTTTTGCTACAGATCTGTCTTTGACTGCCGTGAAAGCAGGGCTGGGGCCTGAATTCTCAAATGAAAAAAGCATCAAAGGAAAAAAAAAATATTGTGAATTCAAGATGTGGTAAACATCTGATGTAACATCACTCCAGATTATAATCTGAATTGTAACTGGAGATAAATGATTCTGCATACATAACTGATCTTGTATTTATGTAAAGCAGAAAATGATTTATCACAGGAGTAGCTAATCTGGTGTTATTAAAAGTCTGTCAAGCAATGTGATCACTACTACCAGTTAAGAGCTATTTAAAGAGTTATTAAGCAATTAAATTTCACTTGCCTTTCAACCTAAGAGAAAATGTGAGTGTGCCCAGCCCTTGTAAAATCCTCATTCTTTGGTTGAGATGATTTACATTTCAAAGGGATATTTCAGTTTCTCAAGTTGCAGATCTAAGTCTGGCCATAGAAAACCAAAACAGTTTGCTTGTAGCCTTTCCACACAGCATTTAATGCAATTCTCTTTGTGTTGCAAACTGAAAAATGTCTTTTCCTCTCTCACCAGTTCCGCATTTCAAAAGCGAACATCACTGAGTCACTGAAAAGTTGAAGTCTTTTCAAATTATGTCATGTGAGGAGGGCAGGGTATATCTCAAAGCAACACTCATCTTGCTGATAAACTGAAACTGTTACCAGGAGACTCATGTATTGTGATGCCCTATAACAATCCTGAGGGTTTTTTACTTAAAATGCAAATAATAAAGTTGCCATTTGGCCCAAGCAGTAGAACAAAATTTCACATCCTGCCAGGTTGCTTTGTTGTGGGGGAAGAAAATTCACGATGGGAGCTAAGTATTTCCTGTTTCTTAAGAAGAATCCCAACGTTAGCTTTCCAGCTGCTTAAGCAGCACTTTTAGAATTGATGCACAAATTGCAACTACCCCTGTGTTACCCCTGTGGTGCAGACAAGTACTCGTGAGTGACTAGACTGAACATGCACAGCTGGCTCTGAACTAGACAAGCATGGCTGCAAATGCATGTCCGTTCCAGTGGTGTAAGTCCAGCTAAGTCAGGAGACTGTCGTCATCCAGAAAACCATGACTAGGGGTTGTGAAAAGCTGGAAGAGGCAGAAGGCCCTGCTGTGTTTTAGCTGTGATGGCCGGAAAAATGTGAGACAAGGGTTTTTGTGTGTGGTGGATTTTACTGTACAGCTGGGAGGGGCAGAATCATAAAAAGTGGGTGTTGGAAGGGACCTCGGGAGGGCACATCTAGTCCAAGCCCCTGCTCAAAGCAGGACCATCCCCAACTAGAGCATCCCAGTCAAGCCTTTATCTAGCTGGGTCTTAAAAGCCTCAGAGAACATAGACAAGCTTTGTGGTATGAAGTAGCCTTCCTCAGGAAAGCGTGGTCATTTATGAGGTCCTCTCTGGTACGTTCCCGAACTGTTTCAGTGGCACAGCTGGAGCGCAGTCAGGGTATCTTCCAGCTAGAGCCAGGGGTAGCTTCTCTCCCGGGTGAATGAGGCCTGTGGGAAACTGAGCATCAGGGCATCAGTATCACCAGTGAAAAATGCCACCCGCCCCTCGTCGCAGTCCAGACAGACCCAGCTCTTTCTGGGTACCTGGCCCAGGAGAATCCAGTCAGCAATGGTGTAAGCCCGGCACTCCCCCCGCCAGTGATCCACAACCCAGATCCCATCCTCAGGACATTTCTTAGGCCATTCCTTCCTCTCCACAGACTCTCTGGCACCCCGGAGCCCACCGTTCTCCCACGTCCACCACCTCCACTTCCCAGCAATGCCTCCTTGACATGAATCCCTCAAGGCCCAGCACAAAGGGAAGATTATCAAATCTCTCAGGATCCTTGGGCAGAGAGGAATCCTTGGGCTATCATTTATGCAAACTGGTCTTTTTAAAATCAGGTCAAGGGCTGACTAATTAAAAGACATATGGCTACAAATGAACTACTTTTATACCTCTTTTTAAATGATGAGTCATTCTGGAGATGCCATTTTTACTTCTGGCTATGCTGCAGCCATTTGGCGAGTCTTTCCAGCATTTTTAGAGATCAGTCTTCCTGCTGATTATATTAAAGCCTCGCACCCTTCTCCAGTTGCCTGCTGATAGGTTTGTCACAAATGGGAAACCAAATCAAATACAGTACTAGTAAACTAAGTCTGAGGATGAGGCTGGGATTTATCAACATTTAAATTATTGATCCATGTGCAAATCTAGGGCCATAATCCTGCACACTGTTACAGTAACATGGATGATTGGTGTGAGGTATGTGACATCACAAACTGTGCAATGCACCATGAGATTTGGCCTCGTTAGTCATTCATTTCCAGACACACAGAAAGCTGAATAAATGGGCATGACAAATGTGTTTCTTCTTCATCCGTACTTAACAACATGTTGCATTTCTGTGAAGCGAGCAGAATTATCAGAGAAGCTGACAGCACGAACGCCCGCCCCAATGGTCACGTGCCCTGTGACTACAAGACACTCACTTCTCAGTGCTTTCGTGATCGGAGGTGCATCAAGTTCCTTCCTGAGAGAAAGGAAGTGCTCTGGGCCGCCCCTGCAGCAGAACCAAATCTGTCTTGTGTGCCAAGACTCATTTTCTGGCTAGGTGGCCCCATAACCTTCGATGTCTAAGGCCCCTGGGAGATGTTAATTTAGTCACACAATTGGGAGCTGACAAATGTTTTCTGGGATCCCAAAAAGCACACATCCTGCCATGGCAGACCTGTATGGCAGAACACACAAGTTTTGGGATTTCGGATAAAATCATTCAGATCACATTGCATGCACAGAAATCTTTAAAACTATGTTACGAAGCCCAGGATCATACTTTAAACTTTCTGGGGCACTGGGAGCTGATGGGCCTGTTCGCTCCCCACACCCCAGCACTTTACGAAAGGACAGCTAGAAGGGACCTCAGGAGGTCACCAAGACCAACCCTGTTCAAGGAAGGATCGTTGATCTACATAAACCATTCCAGACAAGGGTTGATCTAGCCTGCTCTGAAAAATTTCCAAGGAGAGACATGCTACAGTCTCTCTAGGTAACCTGTTCCAGGGCTTAACCACCCTCGTAGTGAGAAGGTTTCCTAATATCCAGCCAAAATTTTCCTTGCTACAGCTTTATATTGCCTTGTCCCCTGCAGCCACCATCCTCTTTATAACTGACTTTCAAGTGGCTATACATCTCCCCTTCTGTCCTTCCTTCCCTAGGTTTTCCAATCATGCCTTGTAAGGCTTTCTTCCTAGACTTTTAATAATTTTTCGTGTTCTCTGGGAGACTTGATATAATTTGTCCACATTTCTTGAAGTATGGTTCCTACAGCTGGACACAGGACTCCAAATGAAGCCTTCCTAGAGCTGAAAATGAAGCTCCAGTGAGGCTGGTCAACCCCTCCCACATCTCCATGGACATTTGCTAAGTCAGTGCAATACAGTGATCCCCACCCACTGGAGACCCTGGTGCTAATTCAGCCTGTATGTCTTTCTGCACTCATCAACATTTAAATGTACTTAATTCCCACTAATTTCACAAATAATAAAAGGTACCATTTTTCAATTTGATTCATTTTGGAACTATTATTTTGGAACTATTATTATTATTACCCAAATGATCCGGGGACTGCAGGGCAGACCCTACAATGAGAGGTTATGGGACTTGAACCTGTTCAGCCTTCACAAGAGAAGGCTGAGGGGGGACCTGGTGACCCTCTATAAACTCACTAGGGGGGACCAAAACAGTTTGGGGGAGACCTTGTTTCCCCTAGTGCCCCCCCAGGATAACAAGGAATAACGGCCACAAGTTGTTGGAGAGTAGGTTTAGATTAGACATCCATAGGAACTACTTCACAGTTAGGGCGGCTAGGATCTGGAGCCAACTTCCAAGGGAAGTGGTGCTGGCTCCTACCCTGGGGGTCTTTAAGATGAGGCTCGATGCCTACCTGGCTGGGGTGATTTGAGCCCAGTTTTCTTCCTGCCCAGGCAGGGGGTTGGACTTGAAGATGTGCAAGGTCCCTTCTAACCCGACTTCTATGATTCTGTGATTCTGTGATATGATTTATTCTGCTACCTTCACGGAAAACTTTCGCTGTGTTTAGCTTTACAATCAGAATTTTAAAAGTGCAATGAACAATGCAAGATAAAAATGAACAATTGGCAGTAGAGTTTGAAACAGTCTGCTCCTTCCCGTATTCCAGATAGAGGGTGCTCTTTTGTTACAAAGCTCCTTCTAACTTTTCTGAAAACAGGATTGGGTTTTCTTTGTCTGCTTCATAGAAAGAAAACCCAATCAACCAACTATTTTTTAAATACATTTTGAATATAGAAATAACATAGATTTTTCATAGAAGTGGAAAAATGACCACAAAATCATCTAGACTTTCTTTCCACTGTTAAATTACATGGTAAAAATTATGTCTATTCAAAGGGGAAAATGGACCGTTCAGCTGAATTTCTGGCAAGCAGCTGAAATTCAATTCTCTGACTGAGCCTGCTCAAAAGTGTGGTGTGTCCTGGGTCCTTTTTTCTTAAAATAGATTGAAATATAAAATCAGAAAAATAGAATATCAAGTTCCCTGACCAATTCCAGCTATAAAGCAGCTGCAGGGTTTAATTATTCCCTTTCCTTCTAGGCAGGCATGGGAATTAACTAGTTAACTAACTAGTTAAAAAGTTAAAGAAATGGCTAACTTTTAACTTTACTTACAAACAAAAAGGTTAACTTTAACTTTTAAAAAGTATAAGCTAAAACTTGTTTTTGAAAAATTGAAATCTGGCTTTCCCAGAGTTTTTCCTGACATAACCACTCTCTGGGACTTGCATGGCATGATATTTCTTTACTGAAACTCTAGGACTTCTTATTTGAGAGACAGAGAGTAGTGTGCCTTCCTATGAGATAGGGTCTCCTAAGAACTACAAGTCCCAGAGTACCTCAGTTCATGTGGGCATTTTCTGTGCCTTTCCAGAAGTCACCGGGGCAGCCAGTTGGCTCCAGGAGTGGGAGCAAGCACTCTCTCATCGGCCCATGTACAGCGACTGTTCAGTAGTGGGGGCTTAGTTTTGCAAGACAGAAGAGGAAAATTGTCAGATGTAAATTTTGAAATGCAGTTTTTGCTGAAGTTCAACAAGCTTGTTTAAACAGTTCTATGCAACTGAACAATCTTTTTCTCATTTAAACTGATTTTCTCATTTAAGTCTAATTTTGATTTTCAGACACTTACCTTATTTCTAATTCAGATGTATTTCATACCTTTTTGTTACCTTTTGAGCACTAAAAATTGTAACAACAGAGGTTTTCTGTGGAAACCACTTTCATTGCCCCCTGGTTATGAATATCTCCTTTCTGTTGTTCTGGTATACCTATATGATGCATTGACTTTTACAAAGTACTTCTCATGGAGTGGGTGAGCAGGATCTAACATACATAGGTATTGGTAAATTGTTATTCTGAAAACTGTATGACAAGTATAACACTGTTTTCAGGTGAAGTAGGGTGAGTTGTGACTAAATTAGAGTGCTTCTGTGGGCATATGGAAAAGAAACCCACTCTTTGCATTTGAAAATGAAAAACAATGCTAAGTTGAAATTCATTGTGTTTCACACGTTTCTCATGAATCGACTTAACTTTTAACTAGTTACTCTCTTTTTAACATACCTTTTAATTAGTTGAAAGTGGAAATATTTAACTTTTAACTTAAGATAATTTTGAAGGATGCTAAATTTTAACTTTAACTAGATACCTTTTTCATAATCTTTTCCCATGACTGCTTCTAGGTTTTACACATTTCTTTTTTTCCTTCCAGACTATGGTCTGTGCTTTCCTCTTGCAGTATTTGCTGAGTTGTAAAATGAAGCAATCAGCAATGAGGAAGCTGGAGCCATTCCAAGCCCTGCCACATTGCAGTCAGCTCTTAAAGAAACAAATACATTTCAAATACACTGCGAGTCAGGGTACTTAAAAACACAGGGCTGGTAGAGCTGTTGGCTCTCTAGCCCAGTCCACTACATTCCCAGCACCTCTTTACCCACAATATACTAAAAATCACACATGTCAAACACATTCATATATCTCACGTACAAGGCAAAAAAACCAGAATCATTAAGGATATCCTAAACATGTTTAGCCTTTTAGTGGGCTGAGGGGAAGACAGTTCACAAGCAGGTCCTCTGCCTTTCTAAGATGTACCCTAGCTATTTAACTGTCGGTGGCAAGACAATAATTCTCCCTCTTACTATGCTGATTAGTCCTAGTTCCAGTAGTCATTGGTATTTGTTGACTGTATTTTCAGGCCTTGGAGGGCACTGCGTGTCCGGAAGGGACATACGTACATGCCTGGCCAGTGCCTTTTGCATCCCCAGAGTGTGTATGTAATCTTGTAGGCAGACAGAAATAGATTTCCTACCTTTTGATAAGTGCAATTTTGGCACTTTGACAGCTAAAAATACCACGTAGACAAAAAGATACGAATGCTCAGGTAAGCAGGAAGAGAAGCAGTCAGTTGATACCCTTTATGTTTTGCTGTATTATTCTTCCAGCAGATATCAAGGAGCTTTTTTAAGAACACACCTGGATCTTGCTGATTATAATTGAACTTGATTATACATGGTCTTTTAACTGCAGAGGTGGATCTTATCCTAAAAGAATTTACTTTCTTGCCATTCATGTTAAGAGCTATGAACCTGTTCAGATCCTGGGCTGCTTTTCTTCCCTTAAGTTTTTGCTATGTCTTCACCATCACTTGTCATTCCAGATAGCACAGAAAGTATTATCCTACTGTTGTTGCCATGCCAGTCAAAGTAATGGCCTTCAAAAGAGTTGTCAAACCAGATGGGGCCATGTGAATTAAGAGTTCACTCCTCTTTGCTCCTTCCCCAAGTGTCAATGGGAGAGGGATTCTGGGAGGACATTTTCAGCAAAAGGTATTGAATTGTGAAACTCACTTTCCTCCTTGGCCTGACTGACAGCAAACCTGCTATCCAACAGGCTGAACTGCACAGGTGTTTGAAAAAAGAGCGAGCAAAAGAAAAGTCAACTGATTTAAGGAGGACACTCAGATATGATGGTGCTGTCAGTCAGATACAGATATGCTTAGTGAGATGAGTTTTCATGCATTTAGGTCTCTTTTAAAAAGGAGCTCCTCTGAAGTGTGCATCAGCTGTTCTGCTGCACCTGGCTTGCCAGTATGACTTGGTAGAGAGACAAGTGAGCTAAACCACTCTAACTTTGACCTTGTATGAAGTTGGATTCTTTTTTTCCTACACTTTTACTGTTGCAAATTAGGCAGTTGCATCATAATGGTTGTATCCATGTCCCTTGATATTGATACCATTATTATATCCCTATATACACTTGAACTACTGGGGTAGGTCAGCAGCCATTAATCCTGCAGGACACGGTAGTCCTAGGGATGTTTTAAGTAACTTTTGACTCAGTCTGAAGATTGCTGTAGGATTTGGTTTGGGGGTTTTTTGGTTTTTCAGAACAAAGAGAAGAGGTACAAATCAAATGAAAAAGCAAACAGACCAGGCCTGCTTAGACCAGTGATGCTCAACTAGGATGCCATGGCACCCTGAGGTGCCTTGAGAGCCTTTGAATCCTTTGAGCTACCTTGAAAATAGTCTGCCCGGTTTGGGTCTTTCTGAGTTCTTTGCAACTTAAAAAAACTGCTTTATTATTTTTCCTTAGTCAAAAAATGTATGAAAGCTTAGAGCTGGCACTTTCAGAGGGGTGCCTCAAGTTCAATAAGGGGAGCCTGAAATTTAAAAAGGTTGAGAACGACTGGTTTAGACAGATTAGATTATTAATAATGAAACTGCTGGCCCCTCCTGGTCCCTGTGTTTGTACAACCCAGCCAGCAGAGCACTCCACAAGCCCGGTAGCAATGAAGAGGCACCTGGTGAGGGTGGTGATAGTGAATTTGCCTCAGGAAAGATCTGGAAACTGCAAAGCAGCAAGTTGGAAGCTTGACCCTTGTAGCAGTGCATGGAGGGATAGCTGGGCAGTTCAGGAGAAGAGACTGAGCAGCTAGGAACCAGACAGGGAGGTCTCCAGCTATGGGCAAAGCCCAGCAGTAGTTGCAGAACGTGGTTGCCATGACGGGCCATCCAAGACAATGGTTACCAGCACCATTGACATGTCTGCTCTTCATCCTTTGCCTATAGTCATTGAAATGTTTCCCTATAATAATGCAGGTTGAATGCAAGGAAAAGCTTCTGATGGATTTTTCCCCCATCAACACACACAAATCCATTATTTAAAAGAAAGACATTTTGAAAATGTAAATGTTTTGATCTTGGAGAGGACCAAATTGTATTTAAAAGTACCTGAAATGGCTCTACTCATCGTGAAACAGAGGAACAGTGCAATGTATATCAGTGCCAGTTTCAGCAGCATTTCCTAGCCTCGCTGTCCCCTGGCTTGGACCTTCCCTGTACACTACCCTCCACCCCACCCTCCCTGGGTTCTCATCAATCAGCTTCTGATCCTACAGTCCACCAGGCTCTTCCTGGGTCACAGATAATCTGACTGACAGGCCAGTCCCTTCCCCCTTTGTATCTCAGTCCTCTCCTGCTTTCTATGGTTGGACAATCCAGCAACCCAACACTGCACGTCCAGGTTCACTATTGAAAGTCTTCAGGCAGAGAGGAGTCATGCAGGGTCATAGATGGAAATATGACTGAGGGTGGAGGAGCTGTTTATGAGCTACTCTCTGCTAGACTTTCACCCCGTCTCAATGGCACAGTCAAAAATCAGTTTTGTCATCATACAACTCCAGCCAGACCCAGCGGTAGATTCTCTCCCCAGCAAACGAGGCCCATTCGAAGTTGAACAACAGGTCATCAGTATCACCACTGAAAAATGCCATCCATCTCTCATAGAATCATAGGGCTGGAAGGGACCCCAAAGGTACATCGGGTCCAGTCCCCTGCATGAGCAGGAAAGACATCTGGGGTCAGATGATCCCAGCCAAGTGACCGTCCAGTCTTCTCTTGAAGACCCCTAGGGTAGATGATTGCACCACTACTGCGGGGAGCTTGTTCCATAGTCTGGACACCCTAGTTGTAAAGACATTTTTCCTAATGTTCAGCCTGAAACTATCTTCCAGGAGTTGTTCACCGAGCCCCTGATGTACACCTCTGATATAACGGTAAGCTGCAATCAGGTCCCCTCTCGGCCTTCTTTTCTTTAGGCTGAAGTGTCTGATATCACTCAGCCTCTACTCATATGGTTTACCATGCAAGTCCCTGATCATGTGGGTGGCCCTTTTCTGGACCGTCTCGAGATTTAGCATGTCCTTGTTGAAATGCGGCGCCCAGAACTGGATGCAATACTCCAGCTGCAGCTGCACCAGTGTTGAGTAAAGCAGAAGAATCACTTCTCTGGATTTACTGGAGATGCATCAATTGATGCATGCCAGTGTTTTATTGGTCCTCAGGGCTATTGCATCATATTGCTGGCTCATATTCATGCTGGGGTCTATTGTTACCCCCAGATCACTTTCATTTGTAGTCCTGGTCAAGTAAGCGATGCCCAGCCTGTACATGTGCTGGGAGTTCTTCCTTCCCAGATGCAGCACTTTGCATTTCTCTACACTGAACTTCATCTGGTTCGGTTCATCCCAGCCTGGCAGCCTGTCTAGGTCTGTGTCACAGGCCAGCTGGGCACTGTAAGTGTATCAATTTAGTTGCAGGCTAACTGGGCACTGCGAGGGTATCAGCCACTGGGCTGTTCAAAATAACAGATAGACAGACATGGGTTGGCAACTTATTGATAGTCCCTCAATGCCAGGTGTGCACCAAGTGATTCCAGCGAAGTCAGGCATCCCCAATCGACGCTATTGGAGGGATTACTGGGGAAGTTCCGTTGATCATGATCCTCACTCACACCGGGAGTCCAGAGTCTGGGCTTAGAACAGCAGTGACCATTCTGTTCCCTCCTTCCTGCTGGTCACCTGACACACCCGCTTTTTATACCTAGTCTTGTGCTAATCTGTTGGCTTTAGAGCCACTCACAATCTTGTCCTATAGCTGTTGGGTAACAGCTATTATTCAGCACTGTATGGGATTGAAAGGTGTTAAAAATTACTATAAAAGGTTACTACCCACACTTGGGTTTATCCAATAAGCAAATTGCAATGCAGCACCTTTAGATTTAAAATTGACATTACTCTGCCTAAGCCCAACCCCTTTTAGGTTTCTCTGAATATGCTTTCTCGGGACGTGCTTTCCTGGAATGTGTTGGGTATGCCAGGCAGTTGGATCCAGTTTTTATTGTCAAGGCTGAACCCTGAGCAAAAACCGTTGGGTTAGTTAATCTTGCAGCTACAGCTTCGCCTTCGCCAGTCAGTTCCACGAACAGTTAGTTTTATCATTTTGGTTAAACTTATGATAGACAAGTTATATTTGCAGGTTACGAACTTACAAGCTTTATATTAGCTAATATTGCCTATTAGGCAAAATACCAAATGCCTCCAAGAAGCACATATTTATTGCTTATTAATCCCTCTGGTTCTGGCCATCACAGGTCTGCTTGTATATGCAGCCTATCTGCGGATGTGTCCGCACAACCCCATGTCTTGGTGTCAGCTGTGAACTTGGCCAACGGGCTTTTTACCCCCTCATCCAGGTTGTTGATGAAGATATTGAATAGCACTGGGCCAAGTACCAACCCTTGGGGTATGCTACTGTTCACATCTTACCAGGATGACACTGATTCATTCATTTGGACTCTCTGTGTCCTACTCTGCAAGCATTTTTTAATCCACTTGACAGTCCTGCAGTTGAGCCCGATACCTTCCAGTTTTCTGATCAGTACCTCATGGGATACCAGGTCAAAGGCTTTTTGGAAGTTGAGGTATATGATGTCAACCACTCTCTCTTGTCCAGGTGATGAGTCACCTGACCATAGAAAGAAATGAGATTGGTCAGACAAGACCTGCCTGTGATGAAGCCATGCTGGCTGTCATTCAGTATCATAACTTCTGCAAGTTTGTCACAGATAGCCCCTCTGATGAATGTTTCTACTATTTTCCCTGGAATAGAAGTTAAGCTAATTGGCCTGTAGTTTCCTGGGTTGTCACGCTTCTGCTTCTTGAAGATGGGCACAACATGGCCCTCTTCCAGTCCTCTGGGCTTTCTCCAGAGGCCCATGATTTTTGAAAGGCCTTTGCCAGGTAATCTGCAATTACTTCAGCCAACTTTTGCAGCATTCCTGGGTGGAGTTCGTCCTGTCCTGCTGATTTATATACATCTAACTTCTTTTATTGATCATACACTAGTTCTATGGCAATAGTGGGAACAGTGTCAATCCCGCCCTGCTCATTCTGTGCCCCACCTGGCATGTAGTTCCCCTTGGTCTTGCGAAAGACCGAGGCAAAGTAGTGACCAGGTATCCTGAGGCATTGAGCAGTGGCCCCACACTCCCATTAGTTTTCCTTTTACTTCCTGTGTAGCTAAAAAAGGACTTTTTGTTGTCCTTGATTCTTGTAGCTAGTTTTAGTTTGGTTTCTGGCTTAGCTTGCCTTATCTGTTTTCTATAAGTGCAGGCCATTGTCAAGTAGTCTTCCTTAGATGCTGCCCCAACCATTGTTTGGACACCTCTTTCTTTTTCTGTAGGAGGGCTGCAACTTCCCTGCTTATCCAATATGGTTTTTTGACCCTTCTGCTACTTTTTCTCCATAAGGGAATGGATTTTCTCTGAGCATTAAGGACTGTATCCTTAAGGAACGACCATTCTTCTGGTGCTCCCTTTACCTGTGGTCCTTGGTCTCTCAGGGCATTCTCTACTAGTGACCTGAGCTTATTAAAATTTGCATTTTTGAAGTCTAAGACTTCGAGCTTGGTATCTGTTTTTTCAGCCTGGTGACGGACCATGAACGTGATGATTTCATGGACACTATGGCCTAGGCTGCCTTCTATGTTTAAGTTAATCATCAGGTCATCCCCTTTGACCAGGAACAGGTCAAGAACTGCATTGCCTCTAATTGGCCTGTGCACCTCCTAAGTCAAAAAAAGCTCTTCGGTACTGGTCAGGAAGGATCATAATCAAGCCAAGCTAGCCAAGCATTCCTCCCAGGAGATGTCTGGGTAGTTGAAGTCACCCATGACAACCATGTCTTGTGCACATGTGGCCTCTGTTAGCGCATGGGCCAATGCTAGGCAGACCAGACAGACCCTGTCTGGACTCATCACAGTCCAGAAAGACCCAGATCCTCCAGAGCACCTGCCCTAATGGGATCAAGTCAGTGTCATTGCAAGCCGGGCACTCATCCCTCCACCACTCTACAGCCCAGATCCCATCCTCAGGGAACTTTCCAAACCTTCCCTTCCTGTCCACAGATTCTCTGGCAAGCCCTAGAGCCAACAGTTGTCCCATTACTCTAACATCCATTTCCCAGCAATGAATCCCCAATGTGAATCCCTTGTGGCCCAGCACACAGGGAAAATGACCAAATCTCTCAGGGTTTTTGGGCAGCAAATGACACATGCCAGCCCATAGGACAGTTTTCTGATCCTCAGATAAGATGAGGAGGCAGTGAGCTCTTTCTGGATCAAGAGTCACCTTCTATGTAGGAGAAAGGAATGCCTCAGAGTATAATAGGATCAAAGGGAAATAGGCGTGGAAGAGACCTCACAAGGTCATCTAGTCCAGGCACCTGTGCAAGGCAGGACCATCCCTGACTAAAGGGTCTGTCAAACCTGCTTTAAAACTTTTCCAAGCTTGGCAAACCCGCAGCTTCTCTAGGGAGCTTGTTCCAGTTCCTGACCACACTCATGGTCGCAAAGGTCTTCCTAACTCCAGCCTAAATTTCCCATGGTACTTTTTCAGTCCATTGCTCCTAGTCCTGTCTCCTATACCCACAGAGAAAATCTTATCTCCATCCACTCTATAATCACCCTGCATGTATTTGAAGACGGTTATCAAGCCCTCCCTCAGTCTTCTCTTTTCCAGTCTAAGTAACCCTAGTTCTTTCAGCCTTTCCTCGCAAGTCTTGCCTCCCAGCCCCCTAATCATTTTTGCTGTCCTGTGCTGGACTCTTTCTAAATTATCCACATATTTCTTCAATTGTGAGGCCCAAAGGTGGACACAGGACTCCAGATGAGGCCTCACCAGTGCTGAATGGAGCGGAAGAATCACTTCTCTTGGTTTGTAAATGACACTCCTGTTAAAACAATGATGTGCACTCATTTGAATTAGATTTGTAAGCAAATATTTTTTCAGGGTGAGAAGTTTAAAAGGTAATTAAACAAAATGTATTCCCACAGATAATAACTATTCTAATATAATAAAAGCCTTGTCTGTCTGTCTGTCTGTCTATAATGCTCCAAGCCAGCTGTGCATGCACCACCAAGAGAGCAGGCAGCAATTGCCTGCACAAACCTGGCTGCAGGGGCCCAAGTTCTCATCGCTACCAGGGATGTTTGTGGCAGTGGTGAACACACCCCAACCCTGAGCAGCAAGACTGCCCCTGCTTCTCAGCCTGAGGGCAAAAGGAAGGATCATGATGGCGGTGACCCCCTGCCACGCAGCCCCGCCAACCCCCAGAACAGCCAGCAGGGAGGGGATGAAGGGAGCAGGGAGGCATGCAGACCCAGAGTGGTGGGCAGGGGAGGGGGACATTGCATCTGATGCAGTTACGGGGAGGGGACCAGCAGGGTTGAACCTAATGTGGCAGTGGGTGGAGGGGGAAGCGAGGTCACATCCGGGAGGGTGTGGGGGCAGAGGGGCACTGGGTCATACCCAATGCGGTAGGGAGGGAGGGTGGGGAGCAGGATTGCACCCGACACAGTGGGGTGGGGGCAGGGGGTCAGCAGGATTGCACACGGTCCAGCGTGGGGCGGAGGGGAGGGCAGTCACACCTGATGCAGCAAAGGGGGGAGTGGGGTCACACCCAAGGTGGTGGGGGGCAGGGAGGGGGAACAGGGTTGCACCTGACATGGTGGGTTGGGGAAAGGAAGCAGGGTCACACCCGATGCAGTGCAGGTGGTGGGAAGACAGGGTTGCATCTGATGTGGTGGGCTAGGGAGGGACATCTTTATACAGGGCCATCCCTGTTGGGGGGCAAATCATGGCGAACGCCTCAGACCCCGCAGTCTCGGAGGTGGGGCCACAGAGTAGCAGCTCGGAGCTGTGCAGAGTATAGGCTCCATGTCCAGCTACTTGCTATGCCCACCTCCCCACTTCTTCAGGTCTGGGGCCTGTGGGAATGAAGCAGGGTCAGGACCCAGCATGGGCTGATTTGCCCTGGGCCCTGCACCTTATTTGGGTTGTCTCTGTCTTTACATATGTTCCAGGGTGGGGGTGGTGGGTGGCGGGCATTCTTTAATTCAAGTGGTTCACAGGATCTTATGTATTGTCTGATGGGCTTAAGTTAAAGTGCCTCTGCCACCCTTTTTAAATTCAGGGATGCTGAATACATGTGACACCGAGGCTCCTGCAGACACAGTTAATTGAATGCCTGTTCATTGTACCAGGTATTGGGTAACTGCATAGGTGCCCATAGAAAAGTAGGGCTGGAAGGGACCTCTAGAAGTTCTCTAGCCCAGCCCCCTGCCTGAGGTAGGATCTTCTGTATCCAGATTGTCCCATACAAACCCATTGTCTAGTCTGTTAGAAAACATATAGTCAACTCTGACCAGTGCCATAGCAACAAGTGTGCCTGTGAGTGTACACAGCAGCAGGAGCTGCACTTCCCCCATCCCTGCCCTGCCCAACGAGCTGCTCATGCATCTCTCCAATGCCGCAACCTGGGAGGGCAGCACCTGTTGGCGCCCCTTTGCTTTAGTGCCCAGGGTGGTCTTCTGGCTTGCCCCCACCTTGCTACAGCACTGACCCTGACACAACTACAAGACATAACACCCTAAACTGCAATAGATAAAACAGGCTGGGGTGGGGTGCCGGGGGAGCGGAGTGACAGCTAATGTCTTACTGCTCTGAAGATTGTTTAAATTATGCTTAGAGACCTAAGAAAGAGGTGCTCGCTACTACAGATGAAGATAAATCCCCCACAGTCCATACCAATCTAACCGAGGGTGAAAGTCCTTGACTTCAAATATGTCAACTGGTTTGACTTTAGGCGAGATCCCAGGATCTTTCGGGTTTAAGCCCCAGCAGGAACACTGGAGCCCCAGTCAAAATCCTCAGCAAAAGAAAAACATGTATATTTATGCCCTGAATCAGTGAACTCCATGTATGTGTAGGCAAGGGCAAAATGCCTCTGGAGCACAACTGCTACTGAAAAGGCCATTTGAATAACACCTGCTCCACCTAATTACCCTTACAAGAAGAACAACAACACACAACTGAGTTTTCATTTTACATGACAAATAATAAACATTGATTCAGTGCAGTGAAAAGCCTTTAAAAGTTCACAAATAAAACAATACTGGTAGATAGATGCTGTGAAAATGCCCATTAAAAATTCACTGAGGTAACTCTGAGACTATAGAAATATTCTGCATTGATGTTTTGAGTGACTGTCTCTGCCAGAAAAATATGAATTTCTTTAAGGTAAAATTTCAGAAGTTTGGCTGAGATAAAATCAAGATTCTGATAAACTGCAAATACACAGTTAAATGAATTTCTATCATGACCCTGTAGAAATGCTAGCCATGTGTGTGTTTATCCCATATTTCACTTGGTTTCTAGTGGAGGCAGTTCACTGCAGGGTTTGGATGGAACTGACCTGATATATAAAAGGCTGATTCCTTCTCTCGGTCGAGGAGGCTGTTCCTGATCCAAGAGGACAAGTTTGGGTTTGAATGTTCCTTTATGACAGCAGATATTTCTGTTTCAAACAGGCCATTTGCTTTTGGGGATATTATTTCAGAGAATGATGGTATATGATGCCCCTGAGCATTTCTCCACAGCACTTGGGGCTCTGGGTACCACCCAGCTGATCGACACATCACCAGGATCCCTCTATTCTGGTAATCCTCCACAGAGATGATAGGATTAGAGCCTAAACCTAGAAGAAAATAAGTAGTTTTTAATAGTTCTTAAATCCATGAGCCAATTTTATAAACGATTGTGGAAATCTCATTCCTGTTTTAAAGACTTCCTGGGTATAGCAGAGCAAGGAATACATTGAATTAACAACTATAGACCCTGGATATTCCTGGACGTGATAGCTGAGATATTTTATCATCAAAAATCACCGAGCCAATAAGAAATTATGGTCATTCAGATTGGATTTTGGTAGGTAATAAAGGCATTATAAAAAACTGTAGGCTTCAGACATGGTCAGGGACTGAAACACCAGAATATGAAGTTCAGACTACTCTGGACCCAGCAGAAGCCTAAATTATTAAGGTTGCGTTCTAGCCATAATCCAAGTGTAGCTAGTTAGAATCCTACTACATGATAGGGTGCTTCTTTGTTGCCTGAATATGGTAAGGCAGAAATGAATAATCATTTGTTGCCACTAAAGATAATTTTCTGCAGAGCTGCAAAGTGTGTCTATAGCAAGAGGCCCCAAATCCTGTTTCTGAGTGACCAGAGAATGATCCTTTGCAGACATGACACTGAGCAAAGGAAAGAAAGCAACATGTCCAGTTGAAGCAGATCAGATAAAAATGAACACAAGAGGAAAAAGTAGATAATTCAAATAGATTATATGATATTGTTACTTTATAATAATAATAAATGTAACCAGATTTATGCATAGTTTTATAATACATATTTGTGTTCAAGTCTCTAAGATGTAAAAACAAAGCCGCCTTATCAATACAAACTCTAAATAAGGTGAAAGGAAGAGGATAAGGAATTTTCCCCTCCCAGAAATGTACATTATAGGAACATGAATCCCAACCAATTGACACCATCCGAGTCTACAACAGAACCAGTTCAGTGCAGTTCCAAAAGTTTCCATGAAACAAAGACAAGTGAACAAAAACAAATCAAAGAATAGTTAATAAATTAATTAGAAGAAGCCATTTATAAAGATATGGTAATGGCTAGAGGGCAAAGGGAACCCCCCCCCCCCCCCCCCCCCCGGCGCTCCCCTGCTCCCACATGACTGAGTGTTGCTATTTAAGGGCATTGTAGCTGTAGCTTTATTCCATGTCTAAGCTTGCAAAATAGGTCCTAATCATAGACAGGCTAAAATCTTGTCACTCTAGAGGTCAAATAATTCTGAGATTTTCCTAAGAACGGCTGTTTATGCACAATAATCTTGGGAACTTTCTGATTACAAGTTGACAGGGTTCAAATTAAATGGCAAAATAAAAAAATCAGGACTGTAACTGAGGTTTGGGATTTCAAAGAAGCAAAAATTGATTTTAACAAAATGAATTAGTTGCTAAAGTCAACTGAGGATAACAGAGATTGTATGTACAAAAGTCCTGAGGCATCTTTAAGCTCAAGGCTTAGTTTAGAAGAATAGCTAGGCTTTTCTCAGTGTAGTAGCAAAACAGGCTGGAAGGGATATCTATGTTATCTATAAATATATTTGGGGAATAAAGATGATGAAGGGAAAGACACTATTTTGGGCTAATGGACAATTTTGAACCAAGAAAAAAATAATGTAACTTGGATGCAAATAAGTTTAGGCTGGAAATTAGAAAGTCCTAAACAGTAAGAAATCAGGAGTTAAATAGCTAATTACTTTAGGGATGTAGCTTAAAATTATTAAAACACTGATAAAAATTAACCACGAATTTAGAGGGTATAAGGTGTCGTACAAATCATTTAACGGGTTAGATTCCAAGCGCTGGATGCTTGAAAAAAAATGCACCTACCCAAGTCATTTTAAAGCAAACTAAGTTAAAGAGCAGTATAGAACAAAATATTCAAGATCTCATAAGAAAGCTAACATCAGCAAAAGACATAGAAGCATACAGTTTCCCACCACCAAAGGAAATTACTAACTTACAGGCAAAGGAAATAATTAATGAGGCATATGATGTCCTCCAAGCAGCTTATAAAGGGCTGTTAAAGGATACTAATTACAAAAGTGCCTTCTTAACGATGGTGTGAGCATTCGTTGACTGCCTACATTTAGCTGAGTGATTGGAAGGCGAAAAGAATGCATAATTAGAGGGACTAAAATTGGAAAGCGAAGAGGAGCGAAGGGAATCCCTCCCTTCTTCCGTAGCAGTAACAGAATATGCCAACCCGCCTCCATTTAATCGAGGGACACGCACACCCACCCCCTATTCTGAGTTGAGAAATGAATTAAAGGAGTTGGCATGAGAAGAAGATAGGTCATTAGGAGACCTGGACACTCCTATAACAGCATACCCAATTGTGACTAGTAGCTGGAAACAAACAGGAAGAGGGGCACCCCAAAGACAAAATGTGTATAGGGAAAGAACTCAAGAAGAGTGTGCAGAATTCGTCACCCGAACCAGCAGAAAAAATGAAGAGAATTGTTATGTATGGTTGGGATGAGTGATAGAGGAACTTAGCGCTATGGGAGAAAGTGTCAGCAGTTCGTAAGCCCAGCAAATAATTAGGAACCCAGGCTGGTCCAGAGGAGTTCTGAGCACCAATGTACTAAACATATTAAGGGGGAATTGGCCCACCTCCCGTGCCATGGTAGTTGTGGTAGGAGTTAAAGATAACCTGGGGGCATTAGAATTCCCAACAACAGCAAAGAGCCCTGAGGACCTCAGGCACATAGTCTGGGGAATAAGCTTTGAAGATTGGCAAGCGAGCCAAACTCTCCAATTAACCCCTCAGCAGAGAGGGTTGCAAAATTATTGTGTATTCACTAGTGACCCAGAGAGAATAACAGCTCATCTGCTGGCTATGGAGGCATTGTCTAAAGTGCTTAATATACCCGGAACCAAAGCCTGGCTGCTTCCACTGGCAGACAGAGGGGTCTATGAGGTCTATGATGTACTTGGTGATTTAAATAGCTACACAGGGGGAAGGAGAGGACCAAACACACACACGGCACATGTAGCTGTCAGAGACAGAACCCCAAAATTGAAACCAAAAAGTGAACAACCAATTGGTAAATCACAGATTAACAGAGATTTTAGGCCATATATAACAATCACATGTAAAAATCCACATATAAAGGAATCAGAAAATGTCCAATTCTTAATAGATTCTGGGGCTCAAGTAAACATGATTCATAAAAAATATAACCCCCTGGTGTGTGGGTCTAATACCTCCACCAAAGTAATAGGAATAAATAATGTGGAGGAAACTTAAGAAGAAGGGTACATTGAAATGACTGATGGAGTCCAATTAAAGGTTCTTGTAGGAAGTCATAACATATTAGGATTCCCAAGCATTAAAAGTATGGAAGAATTAAGTGAATCCCTCAAGGAATTGGTATTAGTTAATTTAAAAGAAGTTCATGTTCTGATGCTAAAGTTTGGAGCGATAAAAAACCCAAAGAACTTAAGGAGATATCCTATAAAACCCGAACTACAAAAAGATACATACCAACTCCTTAATGACTCACAAGAAAAACGGTATATAACCCCTGTGTCAGAGTCATTGCACCTAATTCCTTGTTGGAAGGAAGGCAAAACAGGTGTAAGACTGGTAGTGGATTTCCGCCAAATAAATGAGAAGGTGGAAACTGTAGTCACCCCGATATATGAAACCGCAGTTGATATATTCAACCATATCAGGGAGCACAATACACACATATGGGGAGCTACTGTCGATCTAAAAGATATGTTCTGTAGTGTTCCCATGCAGGGTGAAAAGGGCCTTCTTAACACCATACTAAATGGAGTGCAATATAGGTGGAATGTACTTCCTCAGGGGTATAAAAATTCACCAGTCCTTGCAACCCAGCACCTGATAAATATGTTAGACAAATGTTAAGCAAATTATAACCTTGGAAGGATTCAAATTTATCATTACTTGGATGATATCCTGATAACAGGAGAAAGTGAGAGTGAATTCAACAATATGTTGAAAGCCTTAATTGAACACATAGAGAAAACAGGGTGGGAGATAAACCACACAAAGACCACACCAGCCCAACTGAACTTTAGGTTTTTAGGGAAGGAAATAACAGCATCTGAAATTAAACCTCAACAAAAGTGGATAGACAAGTTGCACAAGTACACTAATACATGGCCTGTAACAAGGACACAAATGCAAAAGGTCTTAGGTCTAATAAATTGGGTCTGAGATTGGATACCTAACATAACAGTAAAAACTTGCGCAATCAGGAATTCTATAAAAACAGAGCAATGGACACAAGAAAGTCATGGAGAAGTATTAAAACGTATAGACAAATTAAATCAAAGCCCTGCATTACATAAATATCAACCTGGAACCCCAAGTGAGTTGAATATTACAATAGGAAATGATTACATAGCTGGAAAAGTAACACAAAGGGGGAAAGTTGTAGACTTGTGGAGTATTAGCTTAATCAAGAATGAATTCTGGTACGGGACCTAAGGAAAGGTGTTATTAGGAATGCAACATTGTACCAACCGATATTTGCCAGGCTGGAGAATAAGTATGGTAGTATACCACCCAGCAAGTGGGGAACCGCTTGACCTTAATGCTTCACCTGTAGACTTTGGTGGAAGTAACAAAATGTGGGCCAAGCTGGGAGCTAATATAATTCAAAATTGAGGTCGTGATTGGGAAGGTAAACAAACTCAAATAATCAACCAAGCAAAACCACCTTCATAATAGATGGTGGACTGTATATAGAAGGGTGGATAGCAAGTGACGGGTCCACAAAAGATGGGTCAAAAACAGGAATACATTGCTGGAAGTGTAATATGATTAAATTAACTAAACACTTAGAAGCAAAAAATAATGCACAAGAATTAGAATTGGAAGCAGTGCATAAAGCAGTAAATCATTGTCACCTGAATCATTCAACAGAAATATGGGAATTGGTTATGATAACAAATATATTTATAACATACTGCTAGGAAGGGCAGATCCCACAGTGAGACTAGAGATGTGGAATTCCATTGAACGTATGTTGGAATTACAGCGTCAGCCTACTTTTGTGCGATGTGAATAGCCATCAACCAAGTACACCTAGCGTACATGCTGATTTAGATAAAGAACTGCAAGTGTTTATCAGGGGGAGAAGAAAGCAGCAATTATAAAGGACGAAGAGTCACAAGAAATAGAAAAAGGAGAGGGAAATATTGATAACGCAAAATATTTAAAATGGCTCCATGAGGAATGGGGGCATTGGAGTCTGTGTGAGGAGGAACAAATTGCTACATATGAATTTGGGACATCATTGGGAAATTATCAACAGAGGAAAAGGATTCGACGAAGCTGCGAACCCTGTAAAATATTAAGATTACACCAAAGAATGAATATGCATATAACTATTTGGCTAGTAATTACTTTCAGCCAGGACAAACATGGCAAATAGATTTGATGGGACCTTCAACGGAAGCTAGAGACTTCACATATGGCCTGGTAGTCATAGGTCTGGGAACACGAATGGTAACATGTAAACCACTCCATCACACTAGGGCAGAAAATGCAATAGCTGCCCTACATATTATCTGTGGTGTTTGGCAAATACTTGAAGAAATGATGAGTGACGGAGGACCACCATTTTCTAGTACCAGGCTTAGTAAACGGTGTGAGCAAAATGGAATACAATTCCACATTCACACACCATACCACCCAGAGTCAAATGGAGTAGTAGAAAGACATATTGGCATTCTGAAAAGTAAATAAAACTCCATTTGAAAACACCCAGCTATAGGGGATGGAGTCAACACCTCCTGAAAGCACTCATAGAGTGCGATAGAGGGAAACAACTCTGGCTTGAAAGGAAAATAAAAATCCCAAACAAATGGAGCAACAGATATAGCATCAGTGACCAAGTTTGAGTACACCTCCCAAATAATTTAGAAGTAGTAAAAGGAGAAATCAAGGAATTAGGAAAAAATCCCAACACACCACTGTGAAGTTCCAGAAAATGGAAGTTTAATACTAGTACACTGAAGTTGGTTAACTCCTCGAAGCTACGCTGCTCTTCCGGCTTAAGCAAGGCCTTATTTTGTTTTACAGGAGCTGCTTAGCAGTCACAATCAAAGGTGTAGCAGAGGAAGCAGAAAATTGAACATCATGGGGAAATGTACAGGTCCGTAATGACATAGACCCCACTGGTCAAAATTGGACATGGCTAGCAAACAAAACCATCTGTAAAAATGCAAGTAGAAACCATAACATAACCATGGGATATAACTCAGACATAGTTAAGTTCACCATACCAATCCATACCATAAGGTGTAATATCCCATGGAGATGGAATTGGAGTCAATCCAAGTTATTAAATGACAGGGGGATAATTAAAGGAGACGCTCCGTCAGGAATAAACCTTAGTAGTCACCTAATAAATGAAACAGATTGGGACTGCTACAATTGGACATTTATCTGAAAGCAACCAGCAGATGGAATGTTTGGAGTCAAATTAACTTGTTACCCATTAGGATTCTTTGTAAATTTGATCAATTTGGGGTAGTACACTGTATTTGGAACACTACGCAGAAAAATCAATCTTATAATCCAAGGCGGGAGTCTGACAATTGGTGTAGAGCAGTAATTCATGTAAAAAAGAGCTCATTACCATTCATATTGTTACAGAGAATGCCACCACCTGAACGTACAAGTAACACACTATTGTGGCACTTTACTAAACCAGAGTACAGCCCAACAGGGTACAGACTTACCTTCGAGGTTAATTGTACATATCCAAGTCGATGAAAGTGAAGTATCTGGACCGACTGGGCTCAAAGAAATCAGGACTTTATGTGGCAAGCTCAAATACAACCTCATTTTGAAGACATACTAAGGTTTGCACAAAGTCATGTAATCATAACTCAACAAATTACTTCCAAAATGCAGAGCTTCATAAATATGACTGATGAGAATTTAAACAAAACATGACAAAATGAGCAAGCCCTTAAGAATAGAGTCATGTGGTTAAGTTGTATAGTACTACATAATTCAAGCCCATTCAAGGTAAACTTAGTAAAAAAATCTTGAAGCCAAACACATGGAAGATGGTAACAAACCCAAAGTTACGTGTCATAGTCAAGTAGTACCAATACTTAATCAAGTTAATCAAGGAAATGTACAGTGGTTATGTTTAGTCCAACCTAAAACCGGAACCATTACATACACAAAATTTGGAGGAAAATACAATGGGCACGTACAACCAATTACCTATAACATCAAAGGTAACTGTACAGTACCCACAGAGGTACACTTAGAACAAAGATGCATAGAAATGAGAAAGTGGAATGAGACCCATGTTGGAATATGTAAGCAGTGTAATTGTAATGTCTATAGTAAAGCACAAAGGGTAGTCGTACAAGACTTTGACATGGATTGGAAAAATCTACCCCGAGATGAAACTAATCACTTTTATGATAACTTCTGGGAAACAAATTATAACCAAACCTCCTATTCCATACAAAGTAAGTGTTATAGTCCGACTTGGGAACAGAACCCAGGGTATAACATAAGTATGTGCCATACACAGAAAAAACCACAGATTAGTCTGTATAACCAAAGTCTTTTAGTTACCTTTTGGGATGGAAGAACAGGCATTCCATTGCAAGCAGCATCACATTGGAGCATGCAAGACCCAATAGTAGTCAGCAACCTTGTTTCATGGGATGTGCATCTAAAGGACTATAACTTCACGGGAATCAGCTTCAACAGAGAACAAAAGTGGCTCCAAATGTTATCCACAGAAATGACTAATCATTTTATTAAGCTGCAAAACAAAGATGCTTCGCGAGTATTTAAAGCACCTAGCTCAAGCTTTATGGAAAGCATAGCAGCACTAGGACAAGAAGTAGGAGATGCAATATCCAAAGGAGTATCAGCAGTAAAAAGTGTTGGACAATCAATATGGAATACAATAAAAGGACTTTTGTCAGGACAGTGGATACATTGGATTGTTATAGCTGTAGCTGGAATCATTGTATTGCTAATATCTGTAAAAGTAATAATGTGTTTTGTAAACTGTCATCAACAACGACAGATACAAAAACTCAATACCAACATACCACTCATCGCTATATAGTCACAGTGCCTAATAGGCATGGGGGATGTCATAGTAATAAGTATAAGTGTGTTGCCTATTAGCCATTGTTGAAAGGGGCCTGTATATAAATACACAAAAACAAAACCTAACAGAGTAAGTGATTTATAGTAAAATGAAACTTAAGTAACAGAATGAAATTTAACGCACCAATCAGGTACTGAGCATACAAGGTTACTAGGTTACTTTAGAGCAATTAGGAAGTCTTAGGAACTGGCTTGGACCAGAAAAAATTGCTCAAAACTGGGTCAGTGGAGTAAAATGAATGTGCGCTAGATGCTGCATCCGCACCTGAATATGGGACTTATGGCAAGGTGGAGTAGGAAGGGGCCATGGCACCAACTCATTCCATATAAGCCGAGCAGAAGCGATTCCAATTTGGAGAACTCCTTTTCAGAGCATCAAAGGAAGAATCGCAAGTAGTTCGTGTTGCAGCCTGATCAACTGCGCAGAGTCCCCGAGACAAATATCTCACTTCAGGTGAACAAGTCGTCTCGCCTGAAAGCCGCGGGACGCCAAACCAGCAATGTCTCGTCTGACTCGGTAACAGAACAGAATAACCAAGTATGCTACGCCTACTGGTGTGGTAAGTATGAAATATAAATAAGACAAATAATACTGAAATCAATAAAGTAGTTGGAATTTGTAACTGTACTTGTAATCCTTTTTTTGTAGTATTATTATCAGCAAAAACAGAAGCAGAAATTTTTCTCGTAATTTTGCGTTTTGTGTGTTTGTGTATGTTGTGTTTTGTATTGTTTATGAAAGCTAAGCAGTTGTACAAGCGATCTAAAGAGTGGTAAATTAGTTCCTAAATAATTAAAGCTTAATCCTGTCCCAAGTAGCCCTTCTCAGTACTTACCCTTCACACTCCCACATTCCGACTCCAAACGAGCCGTACCCTTCAGCCCTGTAACTTTACCACTCCCACACGGTAACAATTTCCTCTGTGGATAGTCTTACTTCAGAATAAGTGTTTTGACATGCTGAGTTAACTGGGAATAGTAATTCTGGAATTACTCCCCCTCGCACAAGACCTAAACTGAGTGTTTTAACTTTCAGTCAATCAAAAGAGAAACCATTTGACTTGGCTTAAGTTATGTATGTGTTGTGAAGGCTGTCCATTGCTGTGCAAAACTGGTCACAGGCTTTTGCTAGGTGTCCATTCAATCCTGCACAGTAATGCAGACATCACCTCTTTTTACCTTTGTGCTGCCATAAACAGTTTATGGTGGTGCAAAACAAAAGAAAATAGACATCTATATTCTATCACATTGCAATGTGGTTGCTACAAAAGGTAGCAGTAATTTGTGCTGCTTTATTGAGATGGATGTCTACTTTCTTTATGGCAGGAGCGCACAGGCAGCCTGGAGGTTCCCATCCTCTCCAGCCACCGAGGGCAGCAGGTCTGTGGGCTTGTGGGTCTCAGTCTTGTGTGCCCCAGGATTTCCCACACAGGATCAGGCCTCTAACTTCAGGATTGCCTTCGTGGCTTTCCCTGCATGCAGACATATGCTTCCAGGATCCCTGGAGTGTGTCTCTGAAAGCTGAGAAATGTAAGGTTCCCCACTTCCAGAGACATGCCCTTGGCAATAGGTATTTTAGCATTGTTCTCAAGTTCATTCAAAATGATGTTTCACAGTTTCTATAGCAGTTACCGAACAGCAGTAAATAGGGCAGGATGTGGGGTGCTGAGCAAAACTGATATGCTGGTGCCCTGCCCCTGTCCTTGCCCCTCACTCTCAACCCACAGCTCAGCCAGTGCCACTCGCTCCTGACCCACAGCCCCTGCCTGCCCCCACCAGCTCCCTCCTGGCAGCAGCTTCATCCCAGCACCAGGATAGGAGTCCAGCTGCAGCTGTTCCACCTGCTGCTTTATGGCTCTGAGCAGTGCCAGCCCTTGCTGTCCTGCTCCCCATGCCTGTGCCTAGGCCCCAGAAATCCCCATGCTGTTTCTGGGAAGCCCACAACTGGGGCTCAGGGACTGGGATGGTCCAGCCCCTATTCTACCCATGCACAAGATGCTCTAAAGTGGCAGACAGACGTTAAGCCCAGCACTAGTGTCCTTTCCTACCTGGAGCTCTCCCTCACTCCAACCTCCATCTCTCCCTCTCTCACACACCCCTGCTGCCACCTCCACTCCTCCCCCCAGCCCATTACATGCAAATGGTTCCTGCGACCAGGAGCCCCCACAGGCTGGAGCCATATGTCCCTGCACCAGTGTAGGCATGGAGCATGGCTGCAGTGTAGCAGTTGCCCCTGCAGCCATGGCTCCTACGAGCAGGTCCTGTCCCATCCTATCTGGCAGTGGGAACACAGGGTGTGAGATTTGTGGATGGGTGTGGGGTTTGTGGGGAAAAGGGTGTGGGGAGTGGGTGTGGGTTTAGTGGGAGAGATTGGGAGAGTCTATGGGGGTGAGGTTTGTGGGGGTCATGTAGGGCTTGTGCAGGGGTTTGGGATAGTGTGGGGCTTGTGGGTGGGTTATGGGGGACAGTGTGGCGGTGGGGAGAATGTGGGTGGGGGGACTGCTTGGGAGGGGTGGGTCCCACACCCACCACCTTGCATGGCGTGCAGCTTCCTGAAGCAGCAGCATTAGTGGTCATCAGGACACTCATGCCCACTCCTGGCAGAGACCCCCAGTGGCACGGTGCCACCTCAGACCACCAGCTGCACATGGTGCTGGCCCCTCCCAACCCACATGCCCTCATGCAGACCTGGACCTGGTCCTGCTGTCAGGCATGGCTTCTGGCACTGCAGGCAAAAGTTGTGTGCTCTTGGGCTGGGCCGGGTCCTGCCTCCATGTGCCCTCTGCACCGTCAGGATGGGCGGGTTCCATGCAGGAAGGTCCCGCCTCTGCTCTCAGTGCCAGAAGCCCTACGTGAAAGTAGGAGATGGTCCAATTCTGCCCAAGGGCAAGTGGGCCTGGCTGTGCCAGCACCATGTACAGCCACCAGTCTGGGGCAGCGTCATGACACTGGGAGTCTCTGCCATTGTTGGGCATGAAGAGCCTGATGGCTGCTGCTGCTGCTTCAGGGGGCTGTGCAACATGTGGAAGGGTGAGCATGGGATCCACCCCTCCCAAGAAGTCCCCACCACCCACAGTCTCTCCACCCCGCCACACCCACAGCACCCCTACCAACAACAGCCCACCCACCCACACACAGTTCCCTCCATCCGCACAGTCCCCTAGGCCCTCACATCTCTGCTTACCTGGGGCAGAGCCTGGGTCTTATCTGCTGCAGCTTTGTGCCACTCCTTTTTCCCCCAGCAGGCTCAGGCAGCGTGCTGGGGCAGCAGGGGCATGGGGCAGCCATAGAGATTAGGGCTGTGTGAAGCTTCAGGTGCTGATTAAATTCAGAGGAGATTCGACCCATTTGGCAGCCAAATCTCTGAATCCAAATCGAATCAGGAGACCAATAAAAAGGTCCGAATCAATTCAAAGCTCTCCAAATTGATTAAAAAAAGATTCAGAGAGCTCAAGAGATTTGGTCAGTGCTCACTTGATGCCCCTGAGAGCTGGGCCCGGACTCTGTGCCAGTTTAGTAGGGGGCGTGGGGGAGGGGCTAGAGGAGGGTGGAGAGGAACATGGGGGGAGACCCACCAGGCACCATCCCCTGCCTGCTCCCCCAGCCCTCCTGAGCACCCCCTAACTGCCTGCTCTCCCAGCTCCATCAATGGTTCCCCCGCCCTGCCCCAGCATCCCGGCCCTTAAACAAAAAGCCTGCACTTACCAGCTGCTGCAGCAGCCTCAGGGCTTCTGGGTGCTCATGGCAGAGCACCCCCTGCACAGCACAGGACAGTGGCGAGAAAGAGGGATCACCTCCCCACCTGGCAGCAGATGGTGAGTGTGGGGCTTTTTATTTTTTTATTTTTTTATGAGCTGGGACGCTGGCGCTGGGCAGGGCAGCCATTGACAGGGCTGGGAGAGAGAGCGGGGGATGAAGCCTGTTTTATTCGGAGATTCAGCCAATTCGGTGGTGACTGAATCTCCAAATCTGATTTGGCAGAATTGGTTCGGGCCAGTGATTCAAATCACCAAATTGAATCACTTTCCCCTGAATTGGCCGAATTCAAATCCAAAGTGAATACTAGCCAGAGGCCTAATAGAGATGCTCTGGCTGGGTGCTAGAGCATTTGTCTGGGGGGACGCACCCTCCGGTTTCCTCAGGGCAGGCTCCAGGAGTGTGCTGTGTGTCACCTTTTTCTGTTGTGTAGTTTTTTGATATTGGTATTTCCCAGTATTGAATTTGGAGTCTGCACTGCATATTTGCAGCACGGGGAAAAAATTTTCATTCCCAGTCTGCCACTTGCAGCATCTCAAACTGCTTTGAGATGCCACAACAGGAACATGCTCACTAATCTGGATGCGGCCATAAGTGGTACGTACATAAGTGTCTCTTTTATGAGTACGAATTTAAATGTAATTCTATTTAATTTCTTTCCATTATAGAATCACAATTATAATAATACCAGCAAATTGCCTGTCCAGACTGACGGGCTCCAGGTCCAGATGTGCTCTTCACCCTGGGTGGATTAATATGTACTGGCGCCCTGGGCAAACACAACATTAGAGGTCCCCTCACCGCAAAGGAGCTGGGCCACAGGGGAAGTAGAGGAGGGGCGCTTTCCCCTCCTGGTGCTGGCTGGGGAGCCTGGGGAGACTCTGCCGGGCTCGGGGCAGTAGGCACATGCCTTCCTGTTCCCCCTGCTCCCCACCCTCCTCCCCCACTATGGCCAAACACGAACACACTGTTACCTCTCAGCTCAGGGGTCTTGGGGAGCCCTGGCACAGGACGCAGCCTGTCTGACTCACAAAGGACTCGCCCCCTCCTCACCTCTGCCTGACTAAGAACTGGTCCAGCACAGATCTGTGGGCCCACATCCCTGGGAGGAGTCCGGCACAGCCCCATGGCCCTCCCACAGGTGTGGGCCCCTGGGTCTGTACTCACATGACAGGAGGCTGCTGCTGTTGCCTGGGGCCAGTGGCAGCATCTGTCTTTCCTGGCGCTGGATGCGGGCTGTGGCCAGCGCTGGTCCCAGGCAGCAGGGACAGCTTCCTGTCACCTGGTGCAGATCCGGGAGCCCACACCCCCAGGAGGAGTCCAGCACAGCCCCGCAGCCCTCCCGGGGGTTCGGGCTCCCAGGTCTGCGCCCAGATGACAGACAGTTGCTGCTCCCAGCAAATTTTGCTTTTAAGACTTTGAGGTGCAGTTTCCAGGAAACCTCTGCACCTATGTCCTTGAAACTTGGCAGGCTATTCCCTCAGAAGCGGCCACCACCCAGCAATTTGCATCTTAATCAGGAAACAAATGACAACATTTTAGGCATTTTCATGATTCCCCATTATAGCCTATGGGTGAAATGTAGAAGAGTCAAAAGAGTGAAACAGTTTCGACAAAATGAAATGGGACAGTGCTTTGAAATGAAATGAAATGACGAAACACTGTCCCTTTCAAACAGTGAAACAGACATTGAAATTTAATGGTGATGTTTCACACAGCCCTAGTACACACTCTTCTCACCCACTGTCTGCACACGGACACACAGACACAAATACACTCTCCCTGCCATGGACACAGATGCATGCATGCACCCACACATGGACAGACACGCACGCACAGAGACACACACAGACACATGCACACACTCAGATGGACATGCACTCTATTCACTCACTGCACATGCACACAGAGACACACACCCTTGCTGCCATAAACACAGAGGAATGCACACGCAGACACACGCACGCACACTCTACTCAGTGTCTGCATATGGACACACAGAGACAAAGACACTCTCCCTCCTGCTATGAACACAGACTCATACATGCACATACACGCATGCACAGACACAGAGGGGCATGCACTCTACTCTCTCACTCTCTGCACATGAACACACAGACACAAACACACTTTCCCTGCCATAAACACAGACACATGCACACGCGCATGCATGCATACATGCACTAATGCAAACACTTGCACACACAGACACATGCATGCACACATTTAGACAGGTGCATACTGTACTCATTCTCTGCACATGGACACACAGAGACAAATACACTCTGCCTGCCATAAACACAGACACGTGCATGAACACAGATGCACACACACCCACACACACAGATGTGTAGACACCCATGCACGCACAGTTGTGTGCATACACAGAAGCAGACACAAACAGATGCATGCACACAGATGCAGACACAGATTTGCACACAGACATACAGATGTGCTGCACACACAGATGCACACACACGCACTCACAGACATGTGTATGCACACACACCCTGCCCCTGCTCCGAGTCCAGCCCCGCTCCCCACATTGCTTTGCTGCTCCAGGTCCACCCCTCTCCCCCTCCAGGTCTGGGTCCAGCCCCAGTCAACCCCACCTCCCCGTTACTCCACATTGGGGCCTGTGCCACCCCTTCCCCCACCTCCCCCGCTCTGAGTTCAGCCCCATTCCCCCCTTCCCACATGCCCCCCAATCCAGGTCTTGTCCTGCTCTCCCTCCCTGGCACTCCAGGTCCGGCCCTGTGCCAACCCCCTCCCCCCACCACGCTTCAGTTCTGGGTGTGGTTCCACTCCTCCCACCACTGCTCCAGGTCCTCCTGGCCCACTCCCCCCCTCCCATCACCACTCCAGGTCTAGGCCACTTACCACTCTCCCCCTGGTCTGGCCTTTCTGCTCCTCGCCTGCTCTGTGTCTGGTCCCATGGGCGCCCCCATCACAACCTCCCACTGCTCCACCCAATGCCGCCTCACAGGAAGGTGCGGGGGAGCTTGCATGTAGCAGCAGAGCCATCCCCCAGCAACCCTAACAGCAACGGCAAGGAGCGGGAAGCAGTAGGAGAGAGGGAGGGGTGCAGCTGTGGGGCATGGCATGGGGCATGATGTGGGGCACGGTGGGAGGGGTGTGGCCGTGAGGCACAGTATGGAGCGTGCTGTGGGGTATGGTGGAAGGAAAGGAGGGAGAGAGGGGTGCAGTTGGGGGTGTGGTGCAGAATGTGCTGCAGGGCATGGGGAGAGAGAGAGAGGAATGGGCACAGCCACGGGGTGCGGTATGGAGTGCACTGTGGGGCAATGTGGGAGAGGTGTGGGGTGCTGGGTGTGGTGCGGGGCATGGCAGGAGGGAGGGAAGGAAGGAAGGAGGGGTTTGGCCATGGGACACAGACCAGTGCGTGCTGTGGGCATGGTGGGTGGGAGGGAAGCATGTGGCCATGGGGCCTCATCCTGCACTGTGCACCCTGGGGCAGGCAGTGCCCCTCGCAGTGCATCACCACCGCCCCCCCCCCCCCCACGACTGCCTGCCCCACTCCCTGGCCCTGCGGCTTTTAAAGTGCTCTTCCCAAGTTTGGTTTGTTTTGGTTCTGTGGATGTGGGGCAGAGGGAGATGCTGCACTGGGGCTTGGAAAATGAGGCCTGGCCACTGGGAGGGCCTCCCGCCTTTCCTCAGCTGGCCCTGCTGATTGTAAAGTTCCCACGGCAACTTGTTTTTTTTTTTGGCCTCTGTAGATGTGGGGCAGAGGGAGCTGCTGCACCGGAGGCTGCAGGAGGAGGCAGTGCCCATGGAGGGGCTTGCATATTAACTCATCTAGCCCCATGCCCATCCACCCAGCCTGTGCAGTTGGGCAAAAGCGTTACTGACAGACAGACACACACACAGACAGACACACACACACACAAACAAACTAAGGCTTTTATTATATTAGATTTAAATCTACTACAACATGGGCGACTGCTGCCACCTTAGTCAAGGTACATGCCCGGCTGGGGCCTGGGGCGGGGTCCCAATGGGCAATCCTGAAGTCCTGGGGGATGAGGAGGTGCCCTATGGGCGTTCCTGCAATCCAGCAGGGTGGCCCCCGGGCAATCCAACAACAGCTGATTGCTGCACTCGCTGCAGCCACTTCTGGCCCCACCCCAGCCCGCCACTCCAGGTGTGGCCCCACTCCACCACCCTGCTCCACATCTGCCTGGCCTGCATCTGCCTCCCTCCCTTCCCATCCACTGCCTCCCCTGCCCTGCTGACTGTTCTGGGGGGCATATGGGCCAGCCAGCAAGGAGGAAGGTGGGGAAGTCCCACTGCTCAGGTGGCTGGGGCATGTTCACCACCACCACAAACTTCCCTGGCAGTGGCCCAAACTTGGCCATGAGCAGATCAGGCTTCACAGCCAATCACCCACCTTCTCGGTGGTACATGTGAAGCTGCCCAAAAGTGTTATGGGCAGGCAGACACACAGACAGACAGACTAAACCTTTCATTATATTAGCATAAACAACTAGCTTCATGTGTTTGTCACAAGAATCAAGTGGAAATCTTTTCCTTCCTCATCATCAGGGACCTGGGCTTTTACCAGAGGCAAACGTGGATTTCTAATTTTCCAAGAAAAAGCCACAGATTTTGCCATTTTGCAGTGAGCTCCTGACAGGCTGGCAGAGTTCCAGCATGCAGGGAGGTGGGAGGGAATGGGAGGAAGGCAGTGAGACAGGGGGTGTCACACGCATGGACACGCACATGGCCCCAGGCAGCCTGCAGAGCAGTTCCAGCAGGTAAGTTGCGGGGAGAAGGAGATTAAGGCCCCTGTAGGGAGGGATCTAGGCAGGGCTGGGGCTACTGCATAGTTGGGTGGGGCTTGGGGCCCAGGGCGTGGCTGGGCAGGAGCAGGATGAGGCTGTGGGTGGCTCATCCAGGAGAAGGGGAGAGCTGGCTCCCTGCTGCCACGTGCACTCCTGGGGGGCAGAGGGGACCTGCGCCCCCCAGATGTGTGCACGGGGCAGGTGCAGGCTGTGGGCAGGGTCACCCACCCTGCTTCCCTCCACAGCTCGACAAGCATGACCTGGCAGGGCTGGGGACAATGGGGCTGCGTGGGGATTTCCTCGCTTCTGCAAAATCCCCATCGACTGCCCTGGCGGTGTGGCCACTGAGCCTGCCACTACTTTGAGGGGTACAGCCCCGTGCTGCTGCTCTCACCATAGCCCCATGTGCAAGAGGCGCATTGCCAGGACCGCACAGGGCTCACAGCAGCAAGCAGGTTCTCCATGCAGCTCAGCTGCTTCCTGCCATGATGGGTCATGTCTCCTGGGCTGCAGAGGCCCCAGGGGAGGGAAGCAACAGATCTGGAAGGTGCGGGTCCCCAGGAGTGTGTGGGGTGGCAGGAAGCCACCCCATCCAAGCCTACAGAAGGCAGCAGCAGGGAACAGGGTCAGAAGGCTGTGGACCCAGATCCGTAGCCCAGGCAGCTGGGTCCCCATTCCAGCAGGGCTGGGATAGCAGTGGCTGAGGGGGAGGCATGAGGGGCAACAGCAAGCCTGTGGGTGTTACGGACGGGGAGAAAGAGGCGTGAGCAGACCCAAGGAGCTGTGGACAGGCAGTGAGGGGCATCTGGAGGAAATGGGGGCTGTCGGGGGCCTTTAATTTTAATCTCAGTTTTGGGGGGGGTTATTAGAGAATATGTGATTTTTTTAGCAGAGTACTTGGTGCTTTTCCTCTTGTCTGCATTTTCTTTCTCCTCCTTGGATATGTTTCTCCTCTTCTACCTTTTCTTCCTTCCTCTTTCTTTCACTACAAGATAAGGAATTGTGTTTTAAAGTTTGTATGTGTGCATTTTGTATCTCCCCTTGTATTTTGCTATTTTTATCTATTTGTGTACCACGGCATTACTCTTGTAGCTTATATTTTATACTCTTCACCTTTTAACTAAATGTGTTTTAGTTTTAGAAGTAAGTTATACACTGTAACAATGTTAACAAGGGCAGGAACCAAACAGGGGCTTCCCTGTATCAGGCTGGCCCCTGAAAGAGTGAGTGAATCAGTGATTGAATGCGTAACACAATAGCAGGCTTTGGTAACAAGCAATAATTAATACCTACGGAAACTGCAGATCAACCAATGGAAGAAATCAATAGAATACAATGTGGCAACTGGGACATCTCTAAACTTCACTGTCCAAGGGCTAGAAGCCCTGGTCTGAGTTAATCAACTCCAGGGACCAACATTTGGGGCTGAATATCTCCAGATTGACTGCTCCCAGAGCCCTATTCATGACAGCGGTAAATTCATCAACAGACTCCCAAACCTGCAAAGCTGGAATGCCGAAGGGAAGAGCCCACATGGTTCACAAGCCACACCTTTGTGCAATTAAGGCCAGCAGCTGACGTCACACGGATGCATCAGTCAGCAAGAATAAAAGCAGCAGCCGGCAGCAGGAAGGGGGGAGCAAGTGAGGAGGTGGAGGCTCTCCGAGCCGGCAAAGGATGGAGCCAGCGTGATCAGAGAGCGACTGGATGGTGAATGGCAGCAGAAGCTTTGAGGGAACTCCCCACCTGGGGTATTGAAATCAAGCCCCAAAAGGGGTGGAGCATTTGGGGCAACTCACCCCTAAAATTGCTGGGGACGCTTGGCAGTAGAGCTGTCGAACCATGACACAACAGGTGCAGTGACATGGAGGGAGAGGCTGAAGCTGACCCCAAGGGAACAGGGGTTTCCCTACATGATCACTCCCAGGTACCAGGTTGGGAAGCCAGGCTAAGGGCAGCAAGGATAAGGGGACCCCGAGGGACCAGCGTCAAAGGAGCACTGCTAAGTATGGGCAGGAGGGCTTAGAGAGCCAGCCACTAGAATGCTGGACTAGAAGGTCCTTTGGGGCTTTCTTCCATATTTTTTTTTCTTTTCTTCATTTTATTTTCTTTACCCCAGTCCGACAGGGGCACCCCCCATGTCGTCTCCAGGGACAGAGCCAACCCACTCAAGGGGGGTCCAGGTTGAGGGCCTGAGGTGACTGACCATCCTTCCCTAAGTAGTGGGGACGGGGATATCGCTTAAAGGCAATAAGGAGTGCTGATATGACAGAATGCACATGAGAAGCATCCATACCGGAGGGGGCCATTCCAAGACAAGGCATCCCACCAGAGGCTGGTGTAAGGTTGGGGTATAAGGAAGTTTGGAGCCCCACGAACGTCCCGCAAGGAGAGTGGTCGACTCCGAGGGGAACTTCGAGGCTGAACCCCACACTGATTTACCATTCAAAGATGTGGTAGACGAATTCAGGGAAAGCCAGAAGGACAACTGAAGCCCATCACGGGGAACCCACGAAGCCAGAGAATGGAAATCCTCTACTGTTCATGCCAAGGCAGTGCGTGAGTGGGCGTTCAAATCCAGGAGGGCGCAGAGTGGTGCATTGGCCAGGAAAGGCGGTGAAGATCCAACTGCTAGAGGACCTCCTGCCATACAAACAGCAGCCATGACCCCTCCGGATGTGCTGGGGCAAAACTTGCAGGCCCTAACACAAATTCTCAATGCACAGCAGCAAATGGTGGAACGGCAGCAGGACTGGCTGCGGCATGGCTTGATGGCATTTAGGATGCCTAAGATGACATAGGAAGATGACCCAGAGGCTTGCATTGAGGTCTTTGAAAGACATGCCGTTATGGCAGGCCTAGATAAGGGGTATTGGGCCAGCTAGCTCAGAGCTGTCATGGTTGGCAAGGCCCAGGCCACATATCATGCCCTTCCCTGCGAGGAAGCCTGGGATTATGACCGAGTAAAGACCACCATACTATATCAGCTGGAAATTAATCTTTAACACTACTGGTGGCTCTTCAGGGCTAGAAAGGGACGGGAGGAAAAGCGACCTCGACTCTTGCTACAGTTGCTGCGGGACCTCTTGAATAAGTGGCTGAATCCCATGTCCTGCGACTGAGACACTCTCGGGGATCAGATACTGCTGGAGCAGTTTATTAATGATTTAGAAGAATGCACACAACATTGGGTGCGCCAACATTCACCCCGTAATTGCAAAGAGGCACTCAGGGTAGAAGAAGCATTCACAGCCTCCGAAGCCAGCTATGGTCAGGAGAGGCAGATTCCCCTCCTGCCCCCCCTCCCCCGACGCTTAGCCCGAGAGATTCAGAAAGAAGGTGGACCGTGTCCAGGGGAGTGGTCAGAGATATGATATGTTTCCATTGAGGGAAGAGTGAACACTTCTCCAAAGAGTGTCAGAGTGAACCTGCTGAGCGACGGTGCCCTGATAATATGACAACGAGGCTGATGGAGGGACAAAAAGAACCAGACCAGTTGGAACCCATGGACTGCAGCTATGTCACTGGGGGAGAAAGAGTGGTTTGGAGGCATCTGGTAGCAAAAGCTTGGGTTGGGAAATTCCCCGTTCAAGCCATCCTGGATTCAGGGTGCCCAATCATTGGTAAGGGCTGATCTGGTCACCCTGCAGCAAGGCCAGGAGGGAGACACGGTGAAGGTGTCATGCCTTCATGGGGAAATTAAGCACGTTAGCCACCAATGGATATGCCTCCAAGTAATGGCATATCAAGGAGAGCTGCTGGTGGGGATAGTGCCCCACCTAGCTTGTGACATGTTGCTAGGGTGTGACTGAACCCCGATATATGATGTGCTTGAGAGGGTCTGAGACACCGAAGCAGTGGGGAGAAGACTACATGATGGAGAGGGATGACTTGGTGAACTCGAAGACAGCGAGGACTCGATGGATGATACAGACACACTCGACTTTCATGACATGACCAGTAGCCAGCAGTTCCAGGAAGCACAGGAAGAGGATGCCAGCCTTCAGGAGCTAAGGTCCCAGGCTCTGACCCTCACCACCACTTCAACGTCGGGACCTGGGGATGTTCCTCAATTTGAGGTAAGACACCAACTCCTATACCGGGTTCACCCCAAAAGGGAAGGGGAGCCCAAGAGAATGCAGCTCATGGCTCCCACTCGCTTCTGTCACACTATCTGACACTTCACCCATTCCAACCCCACTGGGGGCCATATGGGTCAGGACAAAACAACAGCCCATATAGCCCAATGGCTTTTTTGGTCCAGGATGGGGGAGGACATGGCGCGTCACTCTCCCGCTTACCCTGAATGTCAAAAAGCCAGGGAAGGTCACCCTGCAAGGGCACCTTTTTCAAGGGTAGCCCTCGATATAGTCAGGCCTCTCCCTTGCTCTAGGGTGGGCCACCAATATATATTAGTAGTAGTCGATTACGCCACGTGGTACCTGGAGGCTATACCATTGCAAACGGTGACTGCCCCACGAATTGCAGAAGAGCTGGTTAGAACAATGGCCAGGATGGGAATTCCCCAAGAAATCCTTACCAATCAAGGATGCAATTTTATGTCAGAAGTACTGTGGACAGTCTGCCATATGCTGCACATAAAACACCTTTGTACTTCAATGTACCACCCACAGACAAATGGGTTAGTAGAGAGACTGAACGGGATCATCAAGAGAATGCTCCGTTGCTGCATACAAGGGGACCCATGGGAGTGGGACCTACTCCTCCCTTTGGTTCTGTTCATCCTGAGAGATACCCCACAGGATTCACTAAAATGCTCTCCCTTTGAACTGGTGCTAGGTCACCGCCCTCATGGTCTGCTACAAGCACTGAGAGAGGATGGGGAGCTCAGCAGTGAAGAAACAAAAGACCCGACATCATACCACCAACAGTTCCAGAGACGGTACAACCAGCTGGTGATTTTGCTAGGAGTAACCTTCAAGAAGCACGATTCCACCGAAAGGAGAGATACGATGCCCACACCAAGGAGCGGGAATTTAGACCAGAATAAAGAGTGCTGGTATTATTACCTACATCCTCCAGAAAATTGTTAACTTAATGGCAGGGTCCCTTTGAAGTGATACACCAAATAGGCCCAGTGGACTACGAGGTACACCGCCCTGGCCACCTCCGAGAAAAACAAATATATCACGTCAATCTCCTATGAGAGTGGTGCGGGCGCAAGGGGTGGGCGGCCTTCTCAGAAGCCAAGATGGAAGACCTGGGACTGCAGAGTGTGATACAGGGAAAGACTGAGGCAGCACCAGAAAGACAGGTCCAGATAGGAAGGGGGCTATCCGAGATGCAGAAATCCGAGGTAAAGGCTCTAGTAGAAGAATTCCACGATGTGTTTAAGGAGGAATCAGGATGGGCCCAAGGAGTCTAACACTCCATACAAACACTCCTGGGCACCATAGTGTGAGAAAGATGGAGACCGGTGCCTCATCATCTTTCCAGTGAGATATGAGATTAAATAAGCAAAATGATCAAACAAGGAATCATAGGCCCATCCCGTAGTCCATGGCATAGTCCCTTGGTCCCAGTGCTGAAACCCAATGGCTCCTTATGATTGTGCGTTGATTACTGATGACTAAACACCATAGCGATCTTCAATGCGTTCCCCATACCTCATGTCACAGAGTAGGTAGACTGCATTGGCAATGCCCAGTATATCTTGACCTTAGATCTGGCAAAGGGATACTGGCAGATCCCGGTAGTGCACAGTGATCAACATAAAACCACTTTTGGGACACCATGGGGACTATACGAATGTGTTTATATGCCATTTGGGCTCCACGGGGCAGCCACAACATTCCAGCACCTGATGGATCGGATATTGGCCCCGCATACTGAATATACTGTGGCTTATGTTGATGACATAGTGGTATTCACCCAAAGGTGGGCACAGCACAAAAAAGCCTTACAGGCAGTGCTAACAGAATTAAAGACGATGGATCTGACAGCAAACCCAAAGAAATGTGCACTTCCAGAAACAGACTAAATAACTCGGGTTTCTAGTTGGACAAGGCACAATACGACTGTCAAATGATAAAGTGGAAACCATCCAAAAATTTCAGGCTCCATGAACCTCCAAGCAACTACAATCCTTTTTAGGTTTAACCAATTACTACAGATGGTTTGTTCCCCAGTTTGCCGAATTAGTGGCACCCCTTTCTGAAACACTAAAGGGACCGCGAACGGCAGGGATAAGGTGGACAGATGAAATGAAGTGAAATTTTGACCAATTAAAAAAGGCCTTATGTGAAGAAGTAGTGATACATGCCCCTGACTTCCAAAAACCTTTTATTTTACAGACTGATGCCCCTGAAACAGCAGTGGGGGCTGTGTTGACCCAGGAAGACACTGGAATGGAGAGGCCAGTCACCTATGCCAGTAGAAAGCTACTGCCACCAGAAACAAGGTACACCTCCATAGAATGGGAGTGTCTGGCGATCCGCTGGGCTGTGGAGCACTTCAGGTATTACCTGATGGGGAGAGAATTCACATTAGTAACAGATCATGCCCCTTGAAGTGGCTGAGCTCAACCAAAACAGATAATGCCCATATCACAAGGTGGGCCCTAGCGCTCCAACCCTTTAAATTTCATATATTACATTGCCCAGGAAAAAATAACATAATGGTGGACTTCCTATCCAGGTGTGGAGAGGACTCCAAAGATGATTTGTGGATTTAATTCGTCCACAACAAATTAAAGAAACAACCATTGACACAGGTAGAAACCTAACGCAATGGAATGAAATGCCCCAAGGCAGCTTGAGGCGGGGATTATGTCCCGGGGATAAGGAGAAGTGGGACTTATAGGATCCTATGACTCCAGCTGAGTTCCTGCCCCTTGGGCAGGGGGCTGGACTCGATGATCTTCCAAGGTCCTTTCCAGCCCTAATGTCTATGAAATTTATGAAAACTATGTTCAGGAAGTCCCATGTGTGGGTCTCGGCACTAAAAAAGATCCCAAAATGAAGGGAAAAAAGCAAAACATTTACTTACCCATGGGAGAAGCAACACTGGAACGCTGAAGGGAAGAGCCCACGCAGTTCACAAGCCATGCCTTTGTGCAATTAAGGCTGGCAGGTGACGTCATGAGGATGCACCAGCCAGCAAGAATAAAAGCAGCTGCTGGCAGCAGGGAGGGGAGAGCAAGTGAGGAGATGGAGGCTCTTCATGCCAGCAAAGGACAGAGCCAATGCAATCAGGAAGCTCCCGGATGGCGAACAGAAGCAGAAGCTGCGAGGGATCTCCCCACCTGGGGTATTGAAATCGAGTCCCAAAAGGGGTGGAGAATTTGAGGTAACTCACACCTACAATTGCTGGGGATGCTAGTCAGTGGAGCCATTCAACCACAGTACAACGAGTGCAGTGACACGGAGGAAGAGGCTGAAGCACACCTGGAGTCCATTGTTGATGGCCAGTCGAGGCTTCTTTCAGTGTGATGTTGCTCCAGAAGGGAGTCACCGGCTGGTCTTTCTGGCTGGACAGACAGGGTGCTGGTCAGGTCAGAGAGGGCACCACTGGGGCCCATTCTTCGCTGCCTTTTATCCCTCTCTGGCAGACTTTGGTGTCTCCCCAGTTCTTGGGCTTACCCAATCCAGGGGTCGTTGACCTCGAGGGAAGTCCCTCTTGATAGCTGCTGGATGGCAGCTGTCAGCCCCAGGGGTCACGTCCACACGTACGTGCAGTCTCGGGAGTCCATTGATGAATTGTGATTGTTTCACTGCCGTGATGCATAGAGTTCTGCAAGTGGTTGATCAGGGAGTATTTCATAGATTTCATAAATTTCATAGACATTAGGGCTGGAAGGGACCCCGGAAGATCATCAAGTCCAGCCCCCTGCCCAAAGGGCAGGAAGTTAGCTGGGGTCATAGGATCCCAGCAAGATAAGCATCCAGTTTGCTCTTGAAGGTGTTCAATGTAGGCGCTTGAACCGCCTCCGGCAGCAAGCTGTTCCAGACCTTGGGGGCTCGGACAGTAAATAAATTCTTCCTTATGTCCAGCCTGAAATGGTCTTGTAGTAGTTTATGACCATTCAACCTAGTCGTCATCCCTTGGGGCACTCTGGTGAACAAACGTTCCCCCAGGTACTGGTGGTCACCCCTGATAAACTTATAGGTGGCCATCAGATCACCCCTGAGCCTGTGCTTTTCCAGGCTAAGGAGCCCCAGGGCTCTCAGCCTGTCATCATAGGGTCTGCTTCCCTGACCTCTGATCATGCACATGGCTCTTCTCTGGACTCTCTCAAGCTTCTCCACATCCTTTTTGAATTGTGGAGCCCAAAACTGGATGCAGTACTCTAGCTGCGGCCTCACCAAGGCCGAGTACAAGGGGAGAATGACGTCCCAGGATTTGCTTGAGAAGCATCTATGGATGCAACCCAGCGTTTTGGTCGCTTTACTAGCCGCAGCATCGCATTGCAGGCTCATGTTCATCTTGTGGTCAATGATGACCCCCAAGTCTCTTTCTTCCATAGTGCTAGCCAACATAGCACTGCCGAGCCTATAAGGATGCTGTGGGTTTTTCTTCCCAAGGTGGAGAACCTTGCATTTATCGGCGTTGAACACCATCAGATTCTCGTCCGCCCACTTGCTGAGCCTGTGCAGGTCAGCCTGGATCATCTGCCTGTCTTCTGGTGTGGATGCTTTGCCCCAAAGTTTGGTGTCATCGGCGAACTTGGCCAGTCCGCTTCTGACTCCAGTGTCCACATCATTAATGAAGATGTTGAACAATATGGGTCCAAGGACAGAGCCTTGGGGGACCCCACTGGTCACAGGACACCATGATGAGTGACTTCCATCAATTACTACCCTCTGGGTCTGACCACAGAGCCAATTTTCCAGCCAGTGGATCATGGTAGACCCAAGGCGACAATTGGCCAGTTTCACCAAGAGGTGATCATGGGATACCAGATCAAAGGCTTTTTTGAAGTCAAGGGTCTGTTTCTATAGTTGATTAGTTTAAACCGGGGCTTCCATACCTTTAACAGCGCATTTTCAGGGAGTTCCTGGCTCTGTATTGATTCTTTCCTCTTTTTGGTCTGTAGTTTTGTCCAGACTAGCTACTGTGTTACACAATCAACCATGATTCATTCCGGGACCGAACCATGCAGAGATTCCTGCTCTTGCTAACATTGTTACATGGTACAACTTACTTTTGAACTTAAAGTACATTTGTAAAAGCATCTACAAGCTCTATTTTCACTACAGTTACACTTTATATAAAAATAATAATAATATAATAAGAGAAAAAGAGAGAAGAAGGAATAAAAGGTAGAAAACAGAAAGCATCCCCAAAAGGGGGCAAATACTGCAAAAGGGGCTTTTGCCATTTGGAGGAGCTTCACATTTGAGGGGTGGGGGCAGGCAAAAAGGTTTCTTGCTACATTATTCCCCAACTTGACATCAGTCCTCAGGGTGATGTCACTATAATATTCAGCCTAATGCTTTAGCCTCATCTATTTTAGCGTGTACAGTACGTAGGGTGGCAATGAGTTTACAGTACAGGAATATAGTTAGGAATGTTAAAATTATCATTAGAGTGAAGAGTATTACAACGGGGTGCATTATGAAGTTCAGGATACCAGTGGCAGTTGGGGACCAGCCCAGGAGTGTTTCCCAGGGGCTGTACTGGGTGACTTCTTTGATTTTGGTGAAGACCTGGGTGATTTGGTGGTTATTAGTTTTGCTGGCTTGGGACTGTAATGCTTGCAGGGCTTGTTGGAGTTCTGGGTGTGTGGCAGCGTGTCTGAGGGCTTGGGGGGATATATCTAGGTGGAATGGGGTAAGTTTAGATTGAAAAAGGCTGTACTGTGGGGTGACTGACTGAGGTTTCATGGTCCTCTTTCTGTTCTGAATGTCACACCCAATGATGGATCTGACATCACATAGACAGATGTTGTGTTGCAGGCCAGTAATAATAAAATTCATTCGCTGTAATGGATTGACGAAGGGTATGGAGACAAACACATATAAAACCAATGCTGACAAGTAGGGATTGAGCACTGGGGTCTTTGAACATTACATAGGGACAAATTGAAAAATCAGGGTCAAAACAAAGGGTTTGGGCTGTAGCATAAGTTCTTCAGAAAGGAAACTGGAGCCAACATCCTCACAGTTATTGACTGCAATGACTTCAAATTGGCCATTAGGTTGTTTTAGAGCCCAATATTTGCGTGCTCGTGGGATCATGAAAGTGTCATTGATCCGGCTCCCCAATTTTATTATTGGGAATACTTGATTTATTTTACCACTAACCACCCCCATGATTATAAGATCGATGGACCACAAATTTGATCAAAGCTGAATTGTGTTAGCCAGTTATAAGGGGTTAACTGTGGAGACCGCCTGGTTTCCTTTCTTAACAGATTTTGTAGTTCTAGGGGGATGTGTCCTTTCAGGCGTTGGAGTATGATAGCCTTAATTATGTCCAGGTACCATACCTGGGCCTGGGTACACATGAGGGCAAGTGAGGTGTTTTGCCCTAGGGCTATGTTTGCTTCAGTTAGGGCGTGGGAATCCTGAAAAGCGACTTGAGCCATCCACTGCATAAGGGAGGCAAAAGAGACACTTAACTGAACAGAGGTTTCAAAATTGTCCCTTGTAGGTCCGTCCAAGTGGTGAAGCCGATTTCCCACATTTGCCAATCTATTCCGGAGCACCTCTGTGTTCATGGTATTAAGGATACTGGTGCCAGTCCCAAGTGCTCCCAGCACTGTGTCTAGTGATTGTTGGTGTCATGGGCCACTGGATCCAGAGCTGTTCGAGGGCTCATATGTGAGCTGCTGAGTGCAAGCCTGCCATCCAGCACTTAGCAAGATGACATAATTGGCACACTGTGGATACAATTGGGTGATGCTGTGGGATTGCAGATTGAGAGTGGCATTTCACAGGGATTGTGTCATATTAATCTATAAAGGTTTACTGATATCTTGCTTTACTATGAAAAGTCGGATCTCATGTCTTTATGCTTTGTCATGGATTATGATTTCTGTGGCTAGGGTTGGGGAGTCCTTGGAAGTAGAAGCTTCCCACAGTCCAGAGCTGGATAACAAGAAGTCATACACTATGGTGCCACTAGGGTGCCACAGCTGGATAGGGGACATTCCTCAGGGCAGCTGGTGGCATTGAAGGTAAAGTCTATGGGTTCAGATTTTGGATGGGTGAAGTTGACAGCCAGCTGTCCTTGTGGAAAGCTGATGGTCATTCATTCTGGGATGTCTGGACTAATACTATTGCTGCCCCAGCACACCTGGATGGTGTGTTCCCCAGCAGGCAGGGGACTGGAAAGGTTCCACACTATACAGGAACAGGGGGGAGGTGGTGGTGGAGAGGGTATGCTTGTGGACACCGTGGGGGCAGGTGTGGGTCTGGGTAAATGGATCAGTCTAAAAGCACAAGAGTGCCCAGTACTCCCAGTCAGTCATCCACCCTGGCATTACCCTGGCATTACCCTTCCTTCTGCTGGAATGGGAATTCTGTTGGTTCTCCAGACTTTACCACCCTGGTAATCCTGGATTTCCCTACCAGGATTCAATTCTACTTGCACACACTGTGCATGGGGATCGCACCTAGACTTGAGAAAAATGACAAGGTGAGAGGAATCATGCAGGTTAAATTCATTTATGCCCTTCTGAATCTGCCAGGAGTGGGCTGCCCAACATTTGCATCCTTTCTGCTGAGAGGTCAGCCACTGTAGGTCCTGGATGCCTTCCAGGCTGGCATCACAGCTAGCCATCTCCAGACAGCATTTGACACCTTTACTTTCTAATGTCAGTTCACCGTTTGAATCACAGTGAAGGCTGGCAGTAAGCGGAAGGATCCACATGGAAAGGATTCCCCACAGAACTAGGATTTCCATGTTGAAAGCCTTAGCACTTAGAACAAAATAAAAGAAAACAGAATTGGCTCAAGGGGTAGGGGAAAGGGATCAGGTCAATTAGTCAGACGTGTGCCTGCTTTAATGCAAGTCTTTGTAGACCGGTGGGGTGACTACCTATAAGAGGGTGGTCGTCATAAGTCAAGGACTTCTCTGGCCTATACCCTGCCTCAACATAGGGGTGAGCACTTATCAGCTCATCTGATGCGTATTTTCTAACGGCACAGAGCTGTTCTTTCCTGCTAGCCAAGAAGGGTGGCCAGCAGGGTTAAGAGATTGTTTACCTGGCTCCTCACAGGTCAGGCAGTTTTACTCCTTTGCTTCTCAAACCTCTCTTGTCATGATGAAGGGAAGTATCCTTTTAGGACAAGGCTAGATTCAAGGTTAGGTTTATTCTGCCCCTTTGAACAATTTTAGTTGTGACACATGCACCCCTTTCCCAGATTCTCCTTTATCAATTTGGACCACAGATGGGCTTAGTTGATTAATGAAAGTGAAGGATCCAACCCATTTGGACTCTAGGACATGTGCCTTTGGGGTGACTCTAAGATACATGACCAACTGTCCAATTTCCCATAGCCTGGGAAGCTGTTCCAGCTGCTTATCCATCCACAGCTAAGCTTGCTAAATAGCCTCATTAATCGTCAGCTCCTGCTGCCTCAAATAATATAGGAGCTCTTTTACCCATTCAGTAATTTCTGTGGGCTGTGGATTTGCTTGCCAGATAGTATCTGGTAGGGCTGGAGGCTGTTCCCAAGCAGTTCCCACTCTGGAGAGCAGCTAAGATCAAAGGAGTGTAGGTTGTAGCCGTGTTGGTCTAAGGACATAGGCAGACAAGGTTCCTCGGCTGAATCTGATATCTTTTATTAGACCAACTTAAATAGTTGGAAAACAATTATGATCAAAGGAAGTTTAAGATCCCAATCTGTACCTGTTTGATTTACCATCTTCCTTAATGACTCCTTAATTATCTTATTCATTTGCTCTACCTGCCCAGATGCTTGTGGGTGGTGAGGAATGTGCCAGTTCTGCCTGATGCCTAAGGCTTGCAGCAGCTGTTTGACAACAGCTCCAGTGAAATGGGGACCTAGGTCTGATTCAATAATTTTAGGGGCCACAAACCTGCATATTACTTCTAGCCACAGCTTTTTTGCTGTGGCTTCCGCAGTGTGGGTGCGCATGGGGAATGCCTCAACCCATCCACTGAAGGAATCTATGATCACCAGCAGATAATGGTTTCCCCTGGCTCTGCAGGGAAACTTATCAGTGTAATCCATTTGGATTCATTGCCATGGGCCCTCTATCTTCTGGTGGAGAAGTAGCCCCATATCCTTTGGTTTCAATCCCTCCCCTGCACAGCGTAAGCAGTTCTGCACCCACTCCTTGACATCTTTAGACATCCCTGGCCAGTAAGCAATCTCCTGCACCCTGGCTGTAGTGGCTTCGGGTGCTTCATGTCTGAGACTATGACAGGCACTAACAATTTCCTCTCTGCAATCTGGGGGTGACACCCATCCAACCTCCCCAGTTCCCTGATGACCAGCATACTCCTCCTGAATTTTCCAATTCTGGTGGCTTGAGGACCATGTTTGTATTGCTGAGATATCCTCCCGTGCCCCTTTCTTTGCTGCATCATCTGCTAATTGGTTCATTTTGGCTTCTAAGGTGTCAGCCTTGTGATGACCCTTAACATGTCGGATGCATAGTGAAGATGGATATTTTTGAATCCATTCCCAAACTGCCTGCCAATCAGTCTTCTGAGCAATTTCCTTGCCATCAGTGGTATGCCAATTAGCTTTGTTCCAACTGTATACCCAATGTAGCACAGACGTTTGAATCAGTGTAGATCCATAGTTTCCCTTCAGGTGGGTTATGGTGTTGAAGGAGTTCCCTTATGGCTCTCACTTCAGCAGCTTGTGCTGAATACCCCAGTGGCAAGGGCTCCACTATCTGCCATACAACCCCATTGGCCAGATCCAGGATCCAGCCTTCCCGGTTGAACAAGGGGGCTCCCAGAATCAACTGGTCAGTGGAGCCCTTTTGTTGAACTCCATCTATATTGCTCTCTTGGGGTCTCTCTGGCAACTGGATACATGCAGTTACCCCCTTATGCACAACCTCAGCTGTTTCTTGCCCTGTGAAGGACTGGAGTATGATTCGATTGGTTTCAAACTGCTTCAGGTCCCATTTTCTTCCAAATACATTTAGGGCAGCTCCGGTATCCAGGAGTGCACTGGTATGCCCTTGGGTTCCCACCATAACAGGTATTCTGGGTCTCCCTCCTGAGTCCCATTTGAGGGTCCCCAACTTTTCCCATGAGCCTGGGCTTTGTTCATGGGTCCCGCCATGGGGGCCCCATCACTGCTCTTCAGGGACCGATGCTGAGACTGGGAAGGTGTTGCTCCTGCTGCACTCAGCTCTGCCATCCTGATAAGCAGCTCAGACAGAGGCTTCCCATTCCACTTTTCTTTGGGTTCCCCAGGGTGCATTAAAAATTTCCACACTGCTGCCCGAATCCCATTGTCCCCCTCTCTTTCTCTTGTTACTCTTGAGTTAACCCAGAGTGAGCTGAGGTGTTGATTTGGACCCCAACTCCTGTCAGATTTGGGGTATGCACTCTCATTGGAGTAAGTAACCACATAACTCGGTGTGTCATTGGGCTTTTCTTTGAACTGGGTGGCTGCAATTGCACCCCCACCCTCCCTCCGTCATCCAACTAATCATTCTGCATCCTGAGCCCAAGCTACGACTTCCCCCAGAGCATAATTCCGGGCTTCTTGGCATGGCCCCATTAGCCTAATTACAGACTGGTGCGTGCCCTCCTGTACCTCCTTCCAAAACCCCAGGGGGTAATCTATATCTCTTATATCACGTGTCTGGTTGCCTGCCCTGTTGAGGGGTGGCACTGACCCTGATAGCAGCCCCAACATAACACACCAGATTACATAGTCCCTCACAGGCTCCCCAGGGGTCTGGTGACTTGCCCCAAATTATCCCTTCAATGTTTTCCTCCCTAGTTTAATTCCCAAACCCATTACACTCCAGGGAATAGTGTCTGCTCCAAAGCCTCTCTCAGGGCTCATTGCTAGGCACTGTGTTGCCTTTGAGCCGAGGCTTTCTCACAAAGGCAGAATTTTTCAAATTGGTCTTCCACATCCCCTGTGGAAAAGCCTGGGGTGCACATATCCTCCTCCAGGGGCTGGCTCCACCCTACAGAATATCCCTATGCAGGGGGGAAATTTCCTCCCTTCATACCCACCTAGCCTCTTGGTCTCCCACTTTAGGGGCCCTTTTCCTAAACAGGGACATTTTCCTCAACATACTTGAAGCCTTACCCCCAAACAACAAAACAAACTAACAACCAATCCCAAGCCCTCTCACTCCCCACCGACTATTTCCAAGCAATGAAAACAAAATGAAACAAAACAAACAATTCCCGAGAGTCAGTTTCCTTGATCCCTCCCGCTCCCAGCTCTTCACAGGAATTCCCTCACAGACATGGCCCTCCCCTGTCCTGCAGATCAGGCGTATAACCAAAGCCCACTCCCTTGGGTGACTATAAGCAAATGCCCACTCCTCTGCAGACATGGGTTCTTTCAAAAGACACTGTCTCCACAATAACCAATCACCAACCACCACAATCCATCAATAATCTCAGCATTTTGCACCCATTCTCCACCAGATAACGTTGGCTACAAAGCACCAACTCACAGGCTTGTCATAAAATTCTAGTTTATTGGATGGATGCAAAAGTCAGACAATAAACCTTGGTGCTGATCCCTTCAAACACACAAACATTCATGCACACACACACGCTCCCAGTAGGTAGCTATGAACACTAAGCACTGATGTCGAGATATACCTATCCCCAAGCACTCGACTCCACCATTGATGGCCAGTTGAGGGGTCTTTCAGTGTGATGTTGCTTCAGAAGGGGGTCTCCGGCTGGTCCTTCTGGTTGGACAGGCAGGGTGTTCATCAGGACAAAGAGGGCACCATTGGGGGTCATTCTTCACTGCCTTTTATCCCTCTCTGGCAAACCTTGGTGACTCCCCAGTTCTCGGGCTTACCCAATCCAGGGGTCATTGATACTCCAGCCACACTTTCACCATCAGTGTCTGACTCAGGCCGTCTCTCACAGACTGAGCATAGAGCTGTGTCTGAGAGAGCACGGAAGTTGGGATGTCACTCCTACCATGTGTTACAGAGCCACTTAGGGCTGAGAGCATCACAAACCAGCAGTGATTCATGCTTAAACCTTATGCTGCTTCACAATTTTGCCATGCAGCAGCAGCCTGTGTAATTCTCTGTTTATGCACGTATGTACAGGCTGGGGGCTGACTGGCTGGGCAGCAGCTCTGCAGAAGAGGACCTGGGGGTTATAGTGGACAATAAGCTGTTTATTATTCCTCTCTATTCAACACTGGTCTGGAAGGGTGTGGACAAATTGGAGAGGGTCCAGCAGAGCGCAACAAAGGGGTCTCAGGATACGGTCTCCCACAACATTCTCACAGGCAAGCTAAGGAAGCACAGGTTGGATGAATGGACTGTAAGGAGGACAGAAAACTGGCTGGAGCCTCAGGCTCAGAAAGTAGTAATCAATGGCTTAATGTCCAGATGGCAGCTGGCATCAAGTGGAGTGACACAGAGGTTGGTCCTAGGGCCAGTTTTGTTCAATGTCTTCATCAGTGACCTGGAAGATGGCATAGAGTACACCCTCATCAAGTTTGCAGATGACACCAAGCTGGGGGGAGTAGTAGACACGCTGGAGGGTAGGGCTACAATTCAGAGTGACATAGACAAATTGGAGGATTGGGCCAAAAGGAATCTCATGAGGCCCAACAAGGACAAGTGCAAAGTCCTGCACTGAGGAAAAACAATCCCATGCAGCAGCACAGCCAGGGGCTGACTGGCTGGGCAGCAGCTCTGCAGAAAAGGACCTCAGGGTTACAGTGGACAATAAGGTGAATATGAGCCAGCAGTGTGCCCTTGTTACTAAGAAGGCTAACAGCATACTGGGCTGCATCGGTAGGTGTGTTGCCAGTAGGTCATTGCAGAGGCAGAGAGAGAAAATGTTATTTGGGGGGCGGGGGCACTGAGTAAAGCTAATACTTAAAATATACTTCTAAACACACACACACACATGCACGCATGCACACACACACACGCACACACACACACACACACGCACACAATCCAGCAGGTAAGTCTGTGAAGTGGAAGGGGTGTGTGCAGGGTAGATTGAGGCCCCCACAGTGAGGGAGGGAATTAGCAAGAGGCAAGGGCAGAGGCTGGGGTGAATGGGGCCCTAAAACCAGGACAGGTCGTTGGAAGGTCAGAGCCTCAGCGGCTCATCCCGAGGGTCTGGGGGGTTTCTGCTGCTGCGTGCACCCCAGGGGCATTGCAGAGGTAGGCTGCCACTGAGGGCTTGAGCCTCTGCACCCTGCAGCTACTGCCTTGGAGCCACGCACCATGTTATATGTCTCCCACTGCTGGGCAGACAAGGGATGCAGCACTGGTGCAGCCAGCGTGTGGAAGGCACGTGGCATTGTGCTTGACTCCAGGGTGCAGAGTCCAGCCCACAGCAGCAGCCCACCTCTGCCCCTAGCAAAAATCCCAGGGGGCACATGTAGTCTTCTGTGCTGCCACCGCTGCCCCGTTAGCCCTGGCCTCTGCTGCCTAAGGTCAAGGGAAGTGATTATTCTCCTCTATTTGGCACTGGTGACTTGACATCTGGAGTACTGTGTTCAGTTTTTGGGCCCCCTGACTACAGAAAGGATGTGGACAAATTAGACTGCTCAATGGAGGGCAACGAAAATGGTGTGGGGGCTGGGGGACATGACTGATGAGGAAAGACTGAGGGAACTGGGCTTATTTAGTCGAGAGAAGTGGAGACTGACAGGATTTAATAGCAGCCTCCAAATATCTGAAGGGTGGCTCCAAAGAGGAGGGAGATGGAATGTTCTCAGTGGTGGCAGATGACAGGAAAGGAGCAATGGTCTCAAATTGCAGCAAGGGAAGTTGAGGTTGGATATTAGAAAAAAAATTCTCACTAGGGGGGTAGTAAAACCATGGACCAGGTTACCCAGAGATCGGTGGAAGCTCCATCTTTGGAGGTTTTCAAACCCCAGCTAGACAAAGCCTTGACTGGGGATCGATTTTGCCTCATGGTTATGTAGACTTGTCTTACACATGGACCTGATGAAAGTAAAATGGAGGAAGGCCTTTCCAGGCAGCAGTTTCAACACTTAGAAAGTAGGGCACTTGCTCAGGGAACTGAAGACCCATGTCTGCAGAAACTATTCCGTCAAAGGGCATTGAATCTACATTTCTACATTTTTTGCTTTCTGCCAAAGTGTTTTAACCAATAGTCCACAGGCTAGAGATCAGGCCAAGTCCTGTGCAGTCCTACTCTTAAAATGGAGCTGCTGCACCTTGCATTTAGTGGTCCTTTGCTGAATGGATTGAGAGCAGTGAGTAGGATACTGCCCTCTTGGGACCCTGACTAGAACCCAAAACTCTCGCTGTGGGCAGCACCTCTCTCACTGAGCCATGCACCTCTGCCTTGGCTGGAGCCTCCTGGCCCACATATCTCAGTCTGCCTAACCAGTGGGCTGGTAGTTAGAGCCCTTTTCTGAGATGCCAGTTCCAAATGTTTCTGTGTGTGGGGCTCCTTGAGCTCAGATACTTTGCTTCTGGCCAAGTGCCCAACCACCAGAGCAATGACTCTGGGTTTAGAAGGACTGGCTGCACCCTCAGCTGTGTAGAAACCTTCCCTCGCTCTCTGGGGTGAATAACCATGGTCAGCAGTGCTCAGGGAAGCGCTGTGCTCAGGGCAGCTGTGATGCACGGGGCAGCGCAGGGTGCTGTTGTGCCAAGTGTGGCAGCATCTTACTTACATCTCCAAAGCTGTAGCAGGTTGCTTTAACCACTGTCACCACTCTCCACACAATGCAGAAAGAGCTTCCAAGCTCTTCCATCTATTATTTAGAGTGGGACAAAACTGGAGCTATCTTGAACATTGACCCCCAAGCCCCATTTTAGAGAGCCAATGTCAGGGTATCTTTAGTGTAAATTACTGGTATTCTTTACAGAATGTGTCTCAGCCCTTTCTCTGGACGAGGGGTGAGATCGCAGGCTGCCCATTTCTTACTGCAGAACCCCGAGTCAAGCACCACTGCTTGTCATCAAGACATCTTGCTCTGTCTCTGTCTTGGACTGTATACTTGAAATGTTTTTGTGCCCTCCTCGCCAGGTCAGGGATGCAGTGTGAGCCGAAGTCCTGCACCCATCCCAAGCCATGGACAGATTCTCTCCCCGGAGAATGAGGTTTGTGGAAAAGTGAAGATTTTTTTGGTCCCCTTATCAGCATCAAAAAATGTCACCTCCTCCCCTTCGTAGTCCAGATATACCCTGATTTTCCTGGGGACTTCTCTCAGAGTCAGGGGGCTCAGCGGGGAGGTGCAAGCCCTATACTGACCTCCCCACATCTGCACTGCCCAGATCCCCTCCTCAGGGTTAAAAATGATCTCTCCTTTCCTCTTCATAGACCTTCTGGCAACCTCCACAACCCAATCTCCCTTACCCTCTACCTCCACCTCCCAGTAATGTCTCCCTGAGGTGAACTCCTCACAGCCCAGCACGCAGCGCCACGTGTCAAATCTTTCTGGATTGTCAGGCAGATCCTGCTGTTTGTCTGCCCATCTCACACTTTTCTGATCCTTGGACAGAGTGAGGATGGGATGAGCTGTGTCTGGATCCAAAGTCACATTTTCTGTAGGGAGGGAGAGAGAACAAGAGTATTAAGTACAATGCTGTGGGAGGGCTTGCTTTTCTCAGTGATCCAGCCTGCTGTAGCTGGAAAGTGAAGTCCCTTCCTCCAGGATTCGTTTGGCTTTGAATGGGGAAGAGCTCTGAGATCTCAGCAAAGTGCATGGGAGATTCACTGCCCTGTCAGAAACAGCGTAAGGATCAGCTGAGCCAGGCCTAGGACCCAGAATCAGTGGTGACATGCAGAGGGTGCACAGGGTGCACATGCACCCCCTGAGAGCACTGGTGCGCCCCGTGACTGGCCGCACTCCCTCCTTAGGGGATGGCAGGTAGGGCAGGTGTGAGCACCAGTGCCTCCCCCCTGCGAGTGCCAGCTGGGGAGTGCAGGCACTAGTCACTCAGTGGTTGGTAAATATTGCCATGGGGTACTCCCTCTGGTTGGTGTGATTGGCCATGGGGGGACCTCCCCCGGTTGCTAACTTGTTGCTGGGGGAGGGGGCACATACCCCCACAACTAAGGTGGCACCAGTTCCCCAAGCTCAGAAACCAGCCCTTCTATGCTTGTTTCTCAGCAAGGAGGGGACTGGAGATCCTTGTAATCCAAAAGGGATCCAATGGGGGCTGTGAAGTGGAGAGTATGGACACAGCTCAGCCCCTGCAGTGCCTCCTGCCAGTGATCTTTATTTTTGTTCCAGCTGCCCCCTTGCTAGAATTTGATATGACATCTCCTTGCTGTGCTATGATTTCCCTAGGGTGACATGAGGATGAAGTATTCCTCTTTTAAAGAGCTACACACGTTTCTACTGGTCCTAGGTATTTTTTATGCATACGCCATAAGACAGTCTTTGGAGAAAATGTAATAATTTTTTTTCCCACACCACAGCCAGAAACTTCTGTGCTCTGCACTATATGAATTACAGAGGGACATACCCTTTCTAGTGAATTGTGCACTAAGCTTAGACTTGTTGGCCTTTTTATTTATTTTCTAATAAACCCTTTATGGTAAGTGCCTCTGCTTTAGGCAGCCTCTCCCAGCAGTGCCAGCCTCTTCCTGGTGGTGGGAGGGGTGAAGCGGGACTGCGGGGGTGGGCTGTGCTGCAGGTGGGAGTGGGGTGGACTCAGCTGCTGTCCCCGGTGCGAGGTGGGCAGCAGTGGTGGTTGGACTGGGAGGGGTGGCTCTGGGAACTCTGGGGTGGCGATAGGCCCCCCAAAGACCCTCTCTAATGCCACCTCAGCTTGCAGGGTGTGTGGCAGGACACAGAGCTGCTCCGGAGCCCGGCTGAGATCTTGTGGAGGTCATGTTATCACAGCACAGCTACTGCTGGCGTCTCTGTGTAAACTGAGTTTTAGTTTCTTACCCCTGCACCCACAGAGCAAAGCATCCACCACTTCAATTTAGGGAGCCTGTTCCATGTACACCCGCTAAACACCAGTGGGAAAGGGATGGACTGTGGGCAGAGAGAGAGCAGGCCTTAGCCCAGGTAGATGGGTGTGCAATCAGCTGCATCTTATGGAGGGAAGAGCTCGGAGGAATCCCCTCAGGCGCATACACCAGCGGAGGAAGAGGAGGAGGAGATGTGGTACTGTCTGGACATACAGTGGCGTGGCTCTACTTTGGACCCTGCAGCAAACTTCATTCCTTTAATGTGCAGCAATATGCAGGTGCTTGTGAAGGTTTCCATGTGCTATCCACTTCCACATGCGGGGAGAAGGGACAACATTTTCTTAAGGGAGAAGGGGATCTGGACAATAAAATATCATCTTTATTACCTTGTGTTATAGGTAGAGTACATTGTCTCCAGCCTGAAATCAACAACATAATCAAAGATGAGAAAAATACTGTAGGGTTCAGGAGTATACAGCGTGATACACTGAAGGAAAAAAAAAATGTTTCTAGAATGTCTACCCAAAGTTATGGTGGAAGAAAGAATCAAACATACCTAGATCATACCTAGATCATGTGTTTCTCTCTGTTGTTACACATGTAACAAATTCTTTTCCATTATATAATCCCATAATTTAAGTAACCATTAATTTAAAAACACATTTTACCGACAAAAAACACAAGATTTATGTTACAAATAAAAGCTTAAAAAGGTTTAAACCTGTTACCACCGAAATTGGTGAAAAATCTTCCAATAAATCTCTGGCGTGTTAGAACATGGTACAGGCACCATGGTCTTGGGGAAACTGATGCATATCTTTACCTTTACATCTGTGAAGGCTCTACTTAATAGATTCTACTTCGAGAGTAAACTTTAATGGCAATTAAAAACATATATGTTTTACTCAAGAAATGGCCTTTTCAGGAAAAAAAAAACAAACAAACAATTCTTGTTTTAGATAAAGGTCGCTGTAAATTTTGAAATTAAATAATTAATTAAAACATTGTTTTTTAGTTCATGAAATACTGTGTTCCCAATAAATTAATACAGTCAATAATTATTCTATTTTTTCTCTATATCTCAATTAAAGTGTTTTCGCAAATAATAAAAGCAAAAAAGGGGAAATGAGACTTACCGATTTCTGCAGTAAGCTTCCCTGAAAAAACAAAACCCAACAAGTAAATAGTCACCGTGTTCCAGAGGTTCTTCCTCATGGTTACCTGATCAAAGGCCTAAATTTGTTACATATATAATTCATAAATGGTGCAGAGGGATGTATCTGATTTATAGAAAAGCTCAGCAGATACATGTAGTGGGTTTTTGTTTTAGATAAAGGTCATTGTAAATTTTGAAATTAAATAATTAATTAAAACATTGTTTTTTTAGTTCACGAACTGTGTTCCCAATAAATTAATAGAGTCAATAATTATTCTATTTTTTCTCTATATCTCAATTAAAGTGTTTTGGCAAATAATTAAGGAGAACCATAGCATCCTAACATTAGAAAAGACCTCAAGGGTCATCTAACTCTCTAACCCTACATCTCCACAACTACATGTTTATCAAGGCTTTGAAAATTTGATTTTTTTTTACAATTAGCTTCTCATACCTCTACAGGAATGGATGTGTAATGATTATCTGTACAGATTTATAATTTTGGAAGAAAATTTGGTCACAAACATTCATTCTGAGTTAAACTGGCAACTAAAGAGATTGCAGTTATACAGAATAATAGATAATAGAAGTAAAAGTGCATCTCTTGGCAGAGATTAAATTCTTAATTCAAAGGTAAAGAGCTCTGTGTGTGTGCGTGTGTGCACACAAGCATGTGTGTGTTGGGGGGGTGGTCCTTTCCCTTTCTTTTTTCTATTATCTCCTTCTATTTTACAAGATTGTCAACATTATAGTTAGTTTTGTTTCATGAGATCCCTTTTCTTTGTTCTATTTTTTCAACAGAATAGTAACCAGGATACAATCCTATTCAAAAGCAAAAAAGGGAAATGAGACTTACCAATTTCTGCAGTAAGTTTCCCTAAAAACACAAAACCAAACAAGTAAATATTCACCGTGTTTCAGAGAGTCTTCCTCATGGTTGCTTGATCAAAGGCTAAATTTGTTATCTATGTAATTCATAAATGGTGCAGAGGGATGTATCTGATTTATAGGAAACCTCAGCAAATAAATGTAGTAGGTTTTTATTTTGGGGGGTTATGACCTTCAGTACTGAAATCATAATAATCAACAAGGTGCAGTTGAATAAGGAGTTACCATATTTACTTGCACACCATATGCATTTCCCCCTCCAATCAGCCTTCCAAAATTGGGGTGCATATTTTAAGCTGACAAGCTGAATTTTCTTCATTGGCCTAGCAGAGAGGAACAGAGCACATAGACACTGACTCCTGGGAGCCAAGATGCCTGTCACTTTTCCCTGGGGCTGCAAACAGCAGGAGCAAAGACTAGAATTAACCCTCTCAAAACTATTGACTGAACATTGTCACTTGTGCCTGGGGGAGCAACTGAGCTGGCTCAAGGCAAGTGAGCTGCTGCATTCAGTCTGTAGTATCTTGATGAGACTTGTGTTGTGGAAACAACACTTTATTATTTACAGGAACTTATATAAGGAACTATTGACAGTCTACCCTTGCAAGGGGCTGGGGCCTAGTCTTGTTGATGTCCTGCCACACCAGAAAGTCCCTGCTTCCTTGAGCAGACTTTCTCCTGGCTTGCCACATTTTCAGGGCACTCCATATTTCTAGGAGGACTTGTTCTACCTCACAGAGTTGGCCATGACTCTGGAAAAAAATCATTTTTTTATAGATTCTGCCTTCCAAAAGCAAGATGTCTGTTCATGGGGGGCTGTAACAACGACACAAATGTGAAGATATTGGTGAGAGAGTCCTGCCCTAGGTGGATTTTTCACGCTACACAGGTTGGGGCAAATTGTCATCAGATGATTACAAAACCATTAAGAAAAGATCCAGAGGGGATGAAGAGGAATCGGTAAAACCATGATTAAACTACCATACTGACATAGAAGTGGCAGTTTGGGATACATAAAGAGATTGCTTCAGTTGAGCAAAGGAAGAGAATTGTGGGGATTTTCCTGAACAATGGTTGCCTGACTTAACTAGGCTCTCTATACAGGCTGTTTCTCACAGTTTATATTAGACAAGTTGGAAATAATGTTAGAAGGAAGGACAATAGATGAGAGAGAACAGTGCTGGAAGTATCAGGAAACAGAAGTCTAAATTTAATTTCTCTTTACGCACCTAAAAACTATGACACAGTCATGCAACTACAGTTTGGGCACATATACACTGGTCCAGATTCTAGTTCACCCCATAGTGATATTATATCACTTGGTGCCTTCAACTGTTGGGAGCAAAATGGAGTGGGGGGAGGCACAGCCACCGGGGTTATAGCCTAATAGCACGCTGGTAAGGACATTTGCCCCTCGCTTCAAGGTGAATGTCCTACTTCACAGAAAGGTGTTCAAATCACCCACTCACAGGCTGGGTATTATCTGAAGTCTCTCCAGCCCTTTTCTTGGCTATGCAGAGAAAGAGACAACAGCAGCATAACAGTGAGTGGGCAAGCGGGGCTTGAGCAACAGGCACTGCCTAAGGGGAGGGTCAGGGATGGACGTAGGGGAACACATCCCCCTTCCCCTGCACTGTGCACCTTTCCTGCAGGTCCAGCTCCGGCAGGGGTGGGGAGAATGGCCAAGACTGAGAATCGCAGGGACAGAAGAAGACCCAAGTGGAAGCCTGCTCCTCTAGGGAGATGAACATGGAAGGAGCAGAGGCTGGTGGTTCATTTCTACTGGGGGAGATTTCACTTTGGGTTTTTTTTGCTGAAAACCAATGGGGAATCACCCCAGCAGCAGTGAACCACCAGTTGCTGCTTCTGCACCACGTGCCACTTATGCCCAAGGTGTAGTACTGACCAGTTATGCCTCTGGGTCATAAGTGGAGCCAGGGGGAAGAGAATAACCCAGATGGTGGCAACACAGAGAAATGGCCATGGCTTTGGAAGGGAGGAGGCCTTGGGCTCCAGCTTGGACTCTTGTTCCAGTTGGACTGAAACTTCTCTACTCTCCATCTATTTTATTCAATGAATATTAAATGCAAGGTGCAATGCATTAGCCTGAAGGGACGGAATAAAAAGGCTGCTTAACCCCTGACCTGGTGCTGAGAACACTGTGCTGGGAAATCAGAGGAGTGGAGGTTCAGACCAGCTGAGAAGAACCTGAAACCTGTTTTTTCCAATTCCTGGGTGGGCACCCTAACCACCAGATGAGAGGTCCCTCTTCCTTCACTGTCTAACTTCTACTAATCATGGATTTTTTCCCAGCTTTAATATCAGGACTTACTGGCCTTCAGTACATACCTGCACAAACATGCACTGCAGAATGCAACACAACGGAGCAGGTCCAGAATGTGTGTTCACACTTGTGTGCACAAAGCTGAATTTCATACTGTGAAAAACTGCTACTCCCCAACTACAGATATGCCATTTAAGCATATAAAGTATGATAGGATTTAGCCTCTGGTTTCTAGGCCTGCCTCATCCTACTGAAGGTGAGCCACTGGGCAACCAAGACCACAAGAATCATTGGGTCAGAAAACAACACAAAAGGGAGCCTGACTCTCAAGGCTGGGGGCTTGGAAACTCTTCTAAGAAAGGAAAATCAGGTTTGGTTTTTGCTACAAGGTCTTTGGAGCAAAGCCTGTCCAATGAAAAGGCTAATGAACAGTGCTGAAAAGAAAGGACAGAACCGAAGAACTGTCTTTGCTAGAATGTAATGATACGTGAGCAAAGGGAAAGGAGGACATCCTCCCATATTTTGGGTAAGTGCCTTGAAAAAACAGTATCAATCAACTGATGCCTAATTCATCGAATGGAAGTGCTGATCACTGACGGGGTGTATAAAGAAGTTTGAGATTGTTATCACTGCAAAGGTACAGACACCATAAGTACAGGCAGCCCTCGACTTACGACTTGTCCAGTTCTGATGAACGGCACTTACAGCCATTATAAACTGGTACCCTGTGTCGAGGTTTCAACTTAACGACACTCGATGCAGCTGCATCCAGCTGATAAGACTTTTGTGGTGGAGGGGGTGGGGGCAGATCAATGGCCTAGCAGGAAAGGAGGGATTGGGGCTGGGGCTGGGGTAGGGGCTGGGGTGAATGCTGCCCAGCTGAGATGGGGGGTGTGGGACAAAGGTGAGGTGGCTCCCACCGCTGTGCGCTGCTGGTCCAGGAGGGCAAGTTGGAGGTGTGTGCCCCCAGATCTGTGTGAGCCACAGCACCGCCTCCAGGCGCGCAGAGTGCAGTGGGGGTGCCACCTCCCACATTCCTGCACCCCCTGGATGAGCCGTGTGTTTGTCCCGCACCCGCCCCCAGCCCTGGCTGGGCAGTGCTTGCTCCAGACCCTGTCCCCTCCCCCTCGCCCACCCCCACCCCAATCTCTGCTTCACTGCTGGGGCATTGGTCTGCCCCCTCCCCTCCACCACAACAGATTTACCAGCTGGACGCAGGTGTATCAAGTGTCGTAAAGGAATCAATACCATATTTGTAACCGTGTTCCTATGGGAAAATTTGTTCCAAGTTACAACATTTTGATTTATGACATGGTTTTTAAGAACCAATTGTGTTTTAAGCCTGAGGACTCCCTGTATTAGCAGAAGAGCTTAACTAAGTTACATCCTCAACTTCAGAAACTTGCTCAAGAAACACTGGAAAAAGTTATCTACGTAGAAGAAGGAAGGCAGGGCTTTGCTTATTAAAAAAATAATCCAGGAAAGGAAACAGTTGATGCTAACAGCTTAAGAAGGGGGTGTCAGACATATGGCCTGTAGGCTAGATGCAGCTCATGGAGCTGCTGTATTCAGCTTGCTGAGGTACCTGTGCCTGGGGGGATGTGGCCTACCAATGAATCTGGGGTCCTTGGGCCCCTGCCACCACCCCGGACACACTGCTGCCTCAGCCACTGGTTCTGGGGATTCAACCTGACAAGAGCCCTGTAGTCTGGATCCAGTTTGGGACGCAGCGTCATTTGACAGCTCTCATAAGACTATTGCTTGACTATGATATGGAAGCTTCTTATCACTGTCATCAAGGAAAAAAGTTGACCGAGCAAGTTGAAATTGATAGTATGTTTCCTTCAGAGCAGAAAGCATGTCCAGCACACATTTTAGGGGAAAAGAAAGCCAAAGACCTTGCTTGTTTGCTGGGTAATTATGTATAAGCATATCACAGCATGTCACACAAACAGATTGTAAAAGTGTTTGCAGTGATGGAAAAAAAAACCAGCCTGAGATACCAGGAGAGGTTCTTTGATGACCGGGGATCCTTGTTTTCCATGATAAAAAAGTCCCAAATTTTCTGTGTTAAAAAAGTAACCCCAAATCCACATTTTTCCATGATTAAAATGAAACACCACATTTTATACATATAGTGGTGTTTCATTTTATTCATGGAAAAATGTGGAATTTGGGTTACTTTTTTAAGTCAGAAAATTTGCGATTTTTTTTTTATCAGAGAAACCCAGGATCCCCGTTGAGGCCTGTATCACCTGTTTTATGTGAAGAGTCTGAAACTATGAGCATGTCTTCACTGTAGCGACAGGAAGCCCAGTCAAGACATTACCAAAACATGCCCTATCCACTACATGGGAAAACTTACCAATATTTCCTTCTTGGGGCTGACTAGGGAACAGAAAGGCTACAGGTTTTCCATTAATACCACCCCACCAGAAAGTCTGCATTTTATTTATGTTAGAGAGCAATCTTGATCTAATTATGATCCATTTCCCTCTCCAATATTTACCTTTTCTCTTAAAGAGATGAACAGTAAGGCCAATGAAAAGAAACAAAAGCCCCAGAATCAAAGAAAGGGCTAGGATCCAGGGATTCATCCTTGGGAAAAATATATCTGAAAAACAGAACCCCAAAAGGACTGACATTACTATGTAAGCAGTGAAAACAAAATCACATTGCTTCCAGTTGATATAAATTTATCTCCAACCAAACTGGGCTACACAGAAAATGAAATATGGTCACGTCTGTACTACAGAAAACACAAGTGTTTAAACAAGACTCCAGCTAGCACAAATGAGTTAGATTTCATTACTCTGCAGTGTATAGAGTACAATGGGATATACCTAATACCCTGTCTATATTAAAACAACAAAACACCACAAAGTAAACTTTCTCTTTTATGGGTGAATTTAAACTAGTTTATAGGTAGGTTTGTAAAAGCCCCAGTGCATCCACATTGGTATTGGTAAAGCTGCACTTATGCAGTTATAGCTTATACCTGGGAAAATAGGTACGACTAGCGCCTTTAACAGTACAGGAATGCATACGTATATTCTGCAATGCCAGCTGGATACAGCTGATATCAGCAGAGATTCACTTGTTTTAGTAGAAAGCCTGTACTAGGTTCTTCTGGTGATTGACTGTGTCAATAGTTAGGGATCTCACCTCTTCACACCCCAATGGACATAGCCAGGCCAAAAGAAGTCATTTCTGTGGCTTAGACTGCTTCAGCTGATGGAGACAGTGAAAGCATCAGAAGCAGAAGCCCAAGACTGCCAGCCTGCCTGCATTCGCTATGGTGGTGCTCTGCTGGGATATCTCCTTACCAGAACTACATAGAGATTTCTTTGTGAATCAAGGTCTGTTCCACAGTAACAGGACAGTTTTTGCATGCTTGTTTTGTTGTAATGCCCACTGGAGTGAGGCTCCATTGTTATTCAGGCACCGGAAGATAGTTAACCCATATCTCTTGCTAGTGTATGGTTTTGATTGTTTGACTTTCCTTTTAAGACAGTGGAAGACTGCTTCAGAGAAGATAGCGGGCTGTAAATGCTGGCAGGAAGGTTATGCAGTGAGAAGGCAGTCTGAGTATGAAGGTTTAGGTGTTACAGGCTCTCCGCACATGGGAGAAACAATGGATAAGAGGGGGAGAAAAATAGTTTTACGGCATACAACTTTCAGCATTTGGTGAAACACTCTCCTTTATCCACAGTGAATTGTGCACACATGTTCACAGGAAGGCGGGACCGTTTAGAAACCACATAGCATCGTATACTGGGGCTCTGTCCCACCTGCAAAACCATGTGATAATTACAACTGCCAAGATAACACCAGCTTCAAAAGAAATCTCTTTTTCAGTTGGAGGAAAAAATCCAGAGTAAATCCACAAAGACCTTCTGTTAATAAAGAGTTAATGTTGCCGGTTGCTATTCTGTGCCTTCCAAAACGCTGCCTTTACCGAAGCCCATCTTTTAAGTGTCCAGTGTTCCCGGTCATTTGGTTTCTTAGTGTAATTTTAGATAATCAGACAAACTAACTTGTTATTGGTGATACATAAGTTCCTAGAGGCTCCTTTGCACTAGACCCAGAACACACATGTTAAGAGATAACTACTTCACCAAGAGCTTACAACCAAATAGACATGACAAAGTGTTGGAAAAAAGTAGGGGCTGTAAATAGCCTTCTTGTCCTTATTGTACAGATGGAGAGGCAGGCACAGGAAAGTTGATTCACTTTCCTAAGTGATGCAAATAGATTTAACAGGACAAAGAAGTGACTCTGTGTCACCTGGTGCTAGGTCACTTTCTCAAATACATGTTTGTCCTTTCACTTTGGGTTACTTTGCACATTGCACAACGATATCAACCATAAATGAGTGGCTTTGCCTTATCTGACCTGATATGTAAACTGTCGACTCTTTCTCGTGATTGGTCTGTCTGTTCTGGATACAAGAGGACAACTTCTGATTGGTATGCTGCGCAATAATGATAGAGGCTTGTATTTCAAACAAGCCGTTCTCCACTTCAGATTTTCTTACAGATAGAGATTGTAAATGCTTCCCAGTAGCATCTCTCCACAGCACCTCTGGTTCAGGGTACCAGCCAGTAGACTGACACACTACTTGAATCCCTCCATCCTGATAATCCTCAATTGAGATGTGTGGATTGGAGCCTAAACCTGGAGGAGAATGGCAGGCATGTGTTAATTCACCAATCAATTTACATAGATATTCTGCAGAAAAGATAACACTCTGAGCAATCAATAGGCAGATTAAATGGATAATCTTTCTGAATTTCTTCTACTTCTAGGCTGAGCAAATTACACAAACTTTAAAAAATTCTTGACCTTTATCTTCATGACAGTACAACTGTTTGCCTTGAGCCCAGAGTTCCTGAGTGAATTTATTCACTACACACAGACGTGCTTTAAGGAGACAAAGTAAATTAACTCACTCCCATTTCTTATGTGGTTGTTGGAGAGACAGAGGTAAGAGGGCTGTTTCCTTTCTACGAACATGCCCAGCTGAGGTTTCTGCAAGAGTGCAAGTTACAATTTACACTATCGTCAGGACCCTTCCTGACTACAGGCTGCCACCAACTCAGCCACATAACAAAGGGCTTGTGCATGTCCCATAATGGGGCAAATAACACTAAGAAAATTCTGGATTTCAGATCACCAATTTCTAATCCATATGCAAAAGAGACCTGTAGGACTCCAAATATTAAATACTGTTTTGCAAAGGGGTAACAAAAGCTTCAACCCAAATATATGTGAAAAATCTAGTGCATGCAAAATAAGCTTCAAGATGTTTTTACTCATAAATGTAGGGAAAACAGATTAAAAAAAAGGGGGCAGGGGAGTGAATTCCATATGCATCTTCCAGTAAAACATCCCTCTTTAGGTCTGCTCTTTAGGTTGACTTAATCCATAGAGCTTGACCTCTGTATAATTTACAGGCCATCTTTTTCCTTGTGTTTTACTACTGAGATTTGTTGAGCTTTCTGTCTGAAATGTGTCTGTCTCTAGGGGCCTAGGAGAAAATTATTAATGTAAAAAAATGCATGTAAACATTGAGAGGATGTTTTAAGGCCTGCTTTGTGCATATATGTATGTGTGTGTGTGTGTCTTGCGAAGTTACTTTACAAAGTGTGTGCACTTGGCGCCATGTGTGTACAAGGTTCAGACGTGCTAGATTTTCACATTACCTCTGGTCAATGTAGTGTATATTGCACATTACGCAAGATGCACAATTCATAAGCTATACAAAGCTGTTACAGCCAAACCTACAGTGTTGCTTTTACTTAGGGTGTAGACACTCTTGCTTTTGACTCTGGAGTTTATTGGTCTAATCCCTGCTGTGAGCTATGATGGGGTTGTCATAGGCATGTGATAATATTGCAGCCACTGCTATGAATTTCTTCAACTGCAGATTTAAATGACTGCAGGATCCAGTCTTTCGACTCATTGTTTACTGCAGGGGTGTCAAAGATTCGGCCCATGGAGCTATATCATCTGGCCCTGGTGCTGTGCATGGGTCTTGAAACGATGCACAGGTGACATGGGAGGCATGCTGGATGGCCCCCATATGCTGCACATGGCACCTGCTCCATCTCACCTCCTGCACAGCCCAGCCACGTGGCAGGTGGAGCAGGACTGAGCCTCACATGGTGCCCACTCCAGATCCAGGATGTGGGGCCGGTCTAGCCCATGGGTGGGCCCCCTGCCACTCACCTGGCCTGCAGAGCCGGATGAGTTTGACACCCCTGTGGTACTGTATATGCAACTGCACTGAATCCAACACAAAGCCATCATGACTCTGTGCCTCCAGCTTGATTTTCACACTCATCTAAATATTTCTGTAATACTGACTGAAGAACTAGAAACAGAGCAGTTTGTCCCCACAATCCTGTATGTGTCACATCCTCCCAATATGACATCTTAGGTTTTTATTTGACTGTTTGGAAGATTATCAGATAGTAATAGTGGTCCATAGCGTTAAGTTTATGTAGACTTGTGATCCATTTTTTTCTGTACTGCAGAAAGACGCAGGCTGCTATTTCTTTACCACATCTCATGCTCGTATCACTGTCATTAGAGAAAATAGGCTAATCTATAGAGCAATTCTAGATACTGACTGAAATTCATTCTCCCCCCCACAACAAATTAAAAAACACAATTTTTGTTACTTTGAGTTTTTGAAAGTTTAGCTGCATTTTTATTTTTATGAGGCTAGCCACTTTGTTTTTAAATTCTTCGAGCAGTATCTACAACAACTAACTGAAAATGGACACTGTCCATAGGAATATCCTTCTTGATGAAATAACCATTTTCCAACTTCAAATGTTTTTTAAGGAAAAATACTGACCAACTCTATGCTTACAAACAAAACAAAGTACCAATTCAAATCTGTCCAGTACAACTCATCTCAGAAAGAAATCTTAACATAAGCTACTTAAAGGTCTGGTAAAACCACCCCCACTCCAGGCTTCTTACCTGCTATCTTCAGCTCCAATGTGGCTCCTGCATAAAAAGTACTTGACTGAAAAAAGCATTCATATTGTCCTTCATCGGAGGGTCTGACATTACGTATTCTCAAAGCAACACTTCCATTGGCAATGTTCTCTTTGAGAAACTCGGTCCTCCCCTGATCTTGTGGCATCTGAAACTCAGTATGATCCTTTCCATCATGGTACAGATGTCCAGCTGATAAGACTTGGGGTCGTGACCACGTCACCTCCATGTTCTCAGCGCTCATCCTAGGGGACAGGTAACAGGGTAACACAATGTCCTCACCCACGATGGCAGTGATAGGGGTGGCAGGTCCAAGCACTGTAAACTGGGCTGTGAAACATGCCAAGGGAAAGCAAAAGTCAATGTAGGTGGTCAGTGATAATCAGAAGAATTAGGAGGGTCAACAATTTCTGTGCTAAATATTGGCTGTATCAAATACACATCCACGTGGCCTGTGCATTGGCCTTTGTATTTGTAAATGAATACTCTGACTCTGCACTGCTAACACTGCTAGGGAAGAAGGCATTTCAATGGCTGTTACCAGGGAGTAGAGCCAGTGTGGGCCAGGTCCAGAGGAGCTGGATCTGGATGGCAATCTTAAGACATTGATAGTACACATGTACTGGCGTAGATTCCCAAAATGCAGTGGAGAACCCACTGTCCTGTCCACCACTGACATCCAATAGACAAGTGGTTACCATATCCCCTGAGGCAGTGGGACATTTTACTTTTTTGTTTCATTTATCTATAAGGATTCAATCCCAACTCTTAGAATAACCACTTCACCACCAGGAAAAAACGCTATTTTGAGATAGGGGGAACTTCCAGTCTCTCTTCTGTATGACCAGGGACTGAGCTTTTCTGAATTCAAGACTAGCATGTTAAACAAAGCTCTCACTTATTTCATGCCTCTAGCACCCTGAACTCTGATTTCTATTTTGCAAAATGGAAGAACTTGCACGGGAAGTCCAAGTGCCTGCTCCACAGCACATATACAGAGAGACCAGAGTGTGGGATTTAGGGCGTTCCAGCGCAAGATTTGTAGTAATGTAGACGTGAGTCTCCTCAGCAGAAGACAGCATTCAAATTGGGTGTCTTGTACCTTGTTGAAGTGCTGTAAGTACTGAACTATTGGAGGGCACGACTGGCATCCCCTTCTCCATCTAAGCTTTCAACGACATGTAGCAGGCTCACCTTTCAGAGCTTGGGTTGAGTCTCAGGCTTGAGATCCTGATGTTTTGATCGGTGGACCCCATCCACCAATCAGGAGGCAGCAGGAGAAATAAAGTCACACCCCTTTCCTGAGAGGACGGGGAGAAGAGCTCCCTGGACCTGATTGAAGACTGTAAACTGTCAGGTTTCATAGATTTCATAGACATCAGGGCTGGAAGGGACCTCGGAAGATCATCGAGTCCAGCCCCCCGCCTGAAGGCAGGAAGTCAGCTGGGGTCACAGGATCCCAGCAAGATAAGCATCCAATTTTTTCTCGAAGGTGGTCATTGTAGGTGCTTGAACCACCTCTGATGGCAGGCTATTCCAGACCTTCAGGTCAGGAAGACTTAAGGGGCGGAGCCCTGGACCGTATAAAGGGGCTGCATGCCCAGCACGAGGGCAGATGCAGCGAGGGACTCAAGAAGAGTGGAGCTGAGAAAAAGGTGGGGAGCTCTCCCCCAGGGGGCAATAGGCCCAAGCCTCCTGAAGTTGCCACTGGAGGAGCAGCCTTGGGAGCGGTGTGAGACCGCTTGGGCTGTTGACAGCGCGGAGGGACAGTGCACGGAGACCTGGCTCTGGGAGCAGTGTGAGACTGCTCGGGCCCATCACGGAGCATGGTTCGGTGCACAGAGCCCAAGCTTTGGGAGCTGCAAGTGGTGGCTCAGGCATGCAGCCCTGTGTCACAACCCAAAGTTGTGATTTTTTGTTTGTGTGTGCTCTTCGGCACCGCTAAATTATTTCCTGCCATTTTTGTCACTTTCTTTGCACGGTAGAGCTCTCTGCTGCTAGAGAGAACTCTGGTGCAACGGGGGATTTCCCGCCAAATTACAGCTTCTTTGCAGTGTGCATCTCTTTTGCATCATAGTGATGCTCGCCTCAAAGAAGTTCCCGCCATTTGTATTAGAGTCTACGCCATGTTATTGGCCAACTCTTAATTTAGGCACACGTGGCGGCTAGCGATTGGCTTGCTAGCCGTACATAAGGCTTGGGTAGTTTCCGCCCAAGCTGGAGGAGGGAGGAGAGAGAGATATTCTGTGTGAAGATCTCCAAGCGCTGTGCACCCTTGCGGACCCGGCGCGCCTCCCCTAAGCAGGCAAGAGAGGCAATAGAGCTGAGCCTATGAAGCTTTCACTTCTCGCCTCTCCCCGTCGCTGAGCGCAATCCTAGACGTATCCCTTTCCTGTAATTTCGGACCCCACGGAGCCTAGCAAACTCCCGGGGGGAAAACTTATCGGACCCGCGGAGCCTAGCAAACTCCGGGGAAGCTTTTTGAACCCAACTTAACCGGACCTGCGGAGCCTAGCAAACCCCGTGGGAGCAATCGTTTTGTCAGAGTCCTCCAACGAGGGTTCAAGCGGGAGCTGTGCCTGGAAACTTGTCCAGCCTACACCAATACCATCTGTGGGCGTAAGTAAACAATCTTTTCAATCAACCGTTACGCCTCCGTGACTAATTCTAACTTGCGTGCACAAAACCATCCTGCGGTTTCTCCCGCCCTGCGTGTCCGGACTGACGGCCATGGCCCGCGTGCACCAGAGACGGGTCTGGTACGACCCCGGTTCACCCCCGGCTTGCCCATGGCGGCCAGAATGGGATTGGAATCACTGCCGCGCATGGCAATGAGGGCGGGCTCGGGGCCCGGCCCGCACACCCCGGAGGGCCTGCAGGACACATGGTGCGCAGGGTAGCGCACTGGCTCGAGCCTTGGGAGCCAGGGAGCAGAGGAAGCTGTTTGGGTTAGCCACCCAAACAGGATGGACGGCCGGACAGTATAAGGATGGATGGCTGGAGCCTGAAGGGCCCTGCCTGGGCTAAAAGAGCCCTTAGTGCTGAAGCCAGGGAACGGAGAAATAGTAGTGCTGCAGCGTGAGGCCCAGTACCCAGAAGCCAGCAGCAGTGGTGCAGTAGCTGAGAGGAGCTGAGCCCTTGATGCCATGGGTCAGGGACTATATTAAGGAATAGATGTTATTAAGATTGTTTATGTTTGCGCCTTATAGTTTGTAACTGAAGTGTTGTGTTGTGATGTTGTCAATAATGTTATTTTGGGTTTGACCTTGGTTATTGGTTAATGCTCACTGTGTAAATATATGTATATGATATTGATTTTTCTGTTTATGTATATTATAACTCAATAAATTGTATATAGTTGAGAACTTTGGGCTTGGGCTAACTCTGCAGAGGGAAGAGGGATCTTCTCGAAATTCTGGCATCCCTCTCACAGCACCCCCTCCTGCCTACCCATCCCATCCAATTGAGAATAGGGCACACCCTTGGGTGTAGCCAGGTTACAGACATATTCAGATTTTGAAAGAAAAGGTATAGGCACCTTATATCAGGGGATGGTTAAGGACTTTCTCCTGGTGAGGGGTGGATGCCTCCTTGCAGCCCTGAGTAAAGCACCTAAATCTGGGAGAGGAGTTTGGTTTAACACACACCTGTCCCCTCTGAATTTCTTTATCACCTCACTATTCTGGCTTCTTTGGATCCTGTTATGACATGACTCGGGGTAAGTTAGTACCTTTTGGGGGAGGTGGGCCTCAATTACTTCAAGCCATAAAATCTATACTCCTGCTTACATTATTTGCAGCTCTGTCCCCATGAAGCCCAGAAGAAGAGACAAGCAGTAGATGAACTGATTCCTAGAAGGGCTCTGTCAGGGGTATGACTAGGATATAGGCAGTAAGGTCTAGGTTCCAGAGTCACAATCCAGGAGACCAGGACCACACAAGGTCAGGAAGGAAGGGCCCCAACTAGAGTCAAAGGATCAGCAATAGGCAGGTCAGGAAGCTGAGGTCTGTAACAGACTGGGACATAGGTGGTCACCCTGGCTGGAACTACATGCTGGGGGTGGGGAGAAAATCAAGATCAAGAAACAGGGAGCCAAACCAATACCACTAGCCAGGGGGTATGGAGCAGGAAACTATAGCTGTATGGGACTGGGGTGTGGAGAGCCATCAAGCTAAGTCATGAGCTGGTTATCAGGGAACAAAAGTTTATTACCGTCTGGAGCACAGGGGATCAAGGAGCCAGCAAGGCAGTCTGGAGTCTGGAACAAGGAGTCAGTGGAGAGGAACCAACAGTTAGGAATCAGGAACAGTGATCAAACCTGACCTAGGACACTAGGAACCAACAGCCAGGATCTAGGGACTGGGAAACCAGAGAATTCAAGGTAGCCACTAAGGATAAGAAGTGAGCAACCCAAGGATGGTTAAGGCATCAATTCTACTGTGCAGGTTGCTGGATGCTGAAAGGGCTCCTGCTTATAAGCAAGAAGCCATGCCCATGCAAGCAGCTGGGGCCAGCTGGACTACTATCAGCTAAGCCCACTGGGTAACAAGGGCCAGGGAGATGCAATTCAGTAACCTCCTTGTGCTCTGACTGCTGACAAGCTCTTCTTGATAGAAACAGGAAGCTTAAGCTGAGCCTTTTAGGAGTTAAAGCCACAGCTTGTCTCTTCCTCTGTGCTTTATCCTAATTGTGAGTAGTGGAGATGGGCTGCAGAGGTGCACTGGGGGACTGCCTCTGCTTCCATCCTGCCTCACTTGGGTGAATACTGAACAAACTGCAGGAGAGGTGGGGGGTGGAAAGCTCAGCTTTTCAGGTTGGGGGTGTTGACAATATTCAACAAGGTAGAGCTAGAGAAAATGCCTAGAGGGAGACCCAGTAGCAATATAGACTTACTTTTACTCTCTCTATCTCTCTCTGCCTCTACACTTTATCAGGGAACCCAGCAGACAGCCTTCCTTTTCCACTCAGCACTTGGTACTAAGATCCTTCTTCAGAGCTGAGGGGGAGCTGAGCACAGGAGTAACTCATCCATAGGAACCACAGTCCTGATATGGCATCTGTGTCTGTCTAGGTCTCCCAGAAATCTTAGTTGCTTAGCACTTCTCTTTTCTGCCTTATCCTCTGAACACTGTTTGGGGAATCTGTCTTGGGGTAAATAGACCTCCCTTGGCACAATACGGTTCTGAATTTGAGCCCAGGGCTCTGATGCTTCTCAGCAAAAAGGAAACTTCATATTATTTTGATTTTAACAATACTACTACTTATAAAGCACCCCTCACATATACTCTCAACTGAACATCAGTCCTACAAACAATTTCTTATTAATTAAAAACAAAACAAAACATGCCAACAGCAACGACATTGCAAGCAGGTGGGTAACAATGAAGCAACAAAAGTGGCTGTAGTCATTATTGAAAACAAGCAAACTATAGGAAAAAGAGATTTTTCTCTTGAAGTGGGGAGAATAAAATGAACCAAATAACCTGCTTCTGCTTCTACAGCACTGGGGCTCTCATGGCAAATCCTTGTAAACCTGACAGCAAGGCCAGAAGATCTGAGCTTTCACAAACGGAGTTACAGCTCATAAGTAAAAGGAAAGAGGATATAATGCATATTGAAAGAAAGAGGATTCTTACCTGAGTCCAGCTTATGAAGAGGGAGAGAAATGAGGAAAATGATGAAGCTGGGAAGAGAATCCCAATGGAGGAAGGGAATTTTACGTTTCATTCTAGTTTTCTCAAGTGAACAGATGAGGTAGTGGTGTTTGTGGTAGTGGAGCTGTGTCTCTGAAGAATCAGATACCAGACTTTCCTCTTACATAGGGTTTGTGAGTCCCCTTCTATAACTCCCTTCAGCAACTTTGAAAGGTAATGAAGAAAATCAGCAGCTGAGTCCCAATAGATTCCTGCTCAGGGTGCAGAGATATGTAATCTTCTTAAAGAAATACCTATGATCCCAATGAGATTGACATTTTTATTTCCACAAAAGATGAGTCTTTCTCTCTGTGTTCATGTTGACTTTTCTAGTAGATAGTAAACCTTTTCTTTTTCATTATGAGTATTTTACTTGTCAAAGGAATCCATGTTTTCATGGCAGCTCCTGCATTGTTTTTCGACTAGAAGCCTGAATCATTTTAACCTTTAGACTCTATAGCAATAAAACATGGTAAATTCCTCAATTTAAATGTTTTTAAAGAGCCAAAGGTTGTCTTGTTTGCATTATTTCAGTTCTTGCAATAGAAAGATAAGAATAACACAAACAAATGATGTGATAAAGTGCAAAGTGTATAATAAGTAACTGAAACCACCTTGTAAGAGGGATGTCTTTACTTTTAACTAAAAGTCAATCACAACTGTGCCAACTGGCAACAGCATAAAATCTTTCTTGATATTGAACCACATAGCTATGTATCCTTTGTATGTTTTGGTATTTATCCTAATTAATAGTATAGTTTAAAGTTCATATTTTAACCTGTGAATAAGATTCTTCAAAGCAATTAGTCAGAGTTTTAAAACAACTTGGTTTACCTCTAGGCTTGCAAAATATCTAAGCATGTGATCAGTAGGATCCAGGTAGAAATCACAGATAATAAGGCTGTGCAAAGCTTGGGAACACAATTCGGATTTGGAGATGATTTGGAAAATTTGGAGGCTGAATCTACGAATCTGAATCAAATTGCTAGAAGCTTAAACTTTCTAAATAGATTTGGAGCTTCTGAATTGATTTGGAAAACACTCGGCAATTTGAAGGGCTGTCTGTATTTGGAAACAAAAACTTAGAAGAGGGAGGGGGAGTAGGGTGAGGAGGGGGATCAAGGTGGGGAGGACTGACATCTCTAGCTGGCCAGCGAGCATGATTTCTCTCTGACTGCTCTTCCAATTACAGTGTCTGGGGGAGGGGCATAGAAACTGCATAAAAGCCTCCGTCTGTAGGATTGCTGCACCTTTTCTGAGCTGGTTCTGAGTGAGCAAGAGTGTCAGAAAGGTACTGTGCTGCCGGGCTTGCTTCTTAGTCAGTCAGCTGCCTGCTCCATTTTGTTCTTAGAAAGGATTGGATAGGATTTAGCTTAGCTTAGTTTAGTTTAGCTTAGACTCTCTTTACTTAATACTATCCAATTCATTTCTTTCCATTTATATTTGTTCTCATTTTTTTGGAAACTTAAAAAAAAAGGAAGCTCAGTGTTTTCCCTGGCAGTGTGATCCATCACTGTGCAGGGAGGCACACATTGCACACGCTTATACACACATAGAAGAAGAAAAATCAGATATTCATAGAAGACAACAAAGTTATAGATATTTCATTGATTCCCCATATACTCTGTGGTCAAATCTCTGCATCAGCTCTGAATCAGCTGCAAAGCTTCAGAAACCAATTCGGCTGAATTGAAATGGAAAAGCAATTTGTAGCTCCAAATCGAATTGCAGCCATCCAAATTGGCCGAATCCAAATCCAAATCAAATAGTTCCCTATTCACACAGGCCTAAGAGATAAGTCTTTTAAACTTTGGTAACTATGTACCACTCTAGAATTTGAATACCACAAGGTGTTTAGGGCATGTGCCAAAGTTTTAATATCTTCTGTTCAAACAAGAAGCTGGAAGAAATCATTTTGCAGGTTTCCAGTGATGCATAAAATATCTTGATAATCTGTTTATATAAAAAAAAAAATCTACAAATATTGAATATTGTTTGGGTTGTATCCAGCTTCCTCCATTAATTGCTGCATCCACCATAATAGGCCCAAGGAGAGGTAGCATATGTCTGTATCTAATGGGTCACTTAATGGTTTAGTAATCACAATAAACTAACCAGAATTCATCAGTTTAGTCTTCTGCATCTTGGACAGAAAACCACCACTGAGCTGTGGTTGTTGTTGAACATTCTTAAGCGACTACTACGGGTAATATCATCTTCCCATTAGATCAATGCTCTAAGAGCCAGATCCAAGAATGGACTTTGGAGCCTATAACAAGAATTAGAGCAAGGCCAAGCCCACCAGCACCAATGGCCCAGTGGCACCAGGAGCATCAGAGCAAGCACTTCTGCAGCTGCTAGTTTGAGTTTTTCTTGGGGAACTTGCCACCCCAACACACCTCTGCCCTGACAAGCTGCTTGCAGTGGTCTTGTAGGCTTCCAGGCAGGGCCCTCCCTAGGGCAGGGCTGGGCCATGTAGCCACATCCCCATGCGCATCATGTGCCAAGCTTTTGTCAGGGACCTCCTTGTTTGTTCTTCTGAGAAAAAGAGTCTCAGGCTCTGGTCTCCCCTTCCACATCCCCTAAGCACAGCATTTTATAATAGGTTTAGATGCTTTGTCACTAGTTCATAGTTCATAGTTGGTAGGGTTGGAAGGAACCTGAGCAGATCATCAAGTCCAACCCCCTGCCATGGCAGGAAAGAGTACTGAGGTCAATTGACCCCAGGAAGTTGTTCATCTAGCCTCCTCTTAAAGACCCCCAGGGTAGGAGCCAGCACCACTTCTCTTGGAAGTTGGTTCCAGATCCTAGCCACCCTGACAGTGAAGTAGCGCCTCCTGATGTCTAGCCTGAATCTACACCCTGCCAGCTTGTGACCGTTACTTCTAGTCACTCCTGGTAGTGCTTGGGGGAACAGGGACTCCCCCAATGCCCGCTGGTCCCCCCTGATGTGATAGCCAGAACCAGAAGGGTTAATGAGCAAGTTATAACAAAGAAAATGCTTTTTGAAGTTATCTGAAATAAAACTTATGAAACTGGGTTTTTTTTGTCTGTCTGGAGTATAACCCACAATAATTTTATATATAACTTTTATATTAATCTTGAAACAGCACGACTTTTAAAAAGCAGAACTAAAAGATATAACCGCAGACTTATCTAATTTTATAATCTTTTTCTGCTTAGAGACAGTAAAATGAACTTAGGTGGGAACATGTTAATCTCAGACCCCAAAATAATGTGGTGCGATTTGCTTATTAGGTAAACCCAAGCTTGGGCAGTAACTTATTGTAATGATTTCTAACACCTTTTAACCCCATAGGATAACAGCTATAGAGTAACATTATGAATGGCTATATAACTAAAAAATTAGCATAAACAGGATATAAAAGAACACGCACGCTAAGTAACCCTCAGGAAGGACAGAACAGAAGGGTCACGTTCTCTTATTCCCTGTGTGAATGAAGACCAGATTCAGACTGAGGATCCGCCTCTGGTTCTCCCTCTGACAGTGAAACTTGGGGACGCCTGACTTTGCTGAATCAACTTGACATGTTTCTGACCGAGGGACTATTGATAAGTTGCTAACCAAGTGGGAACTCTTGGTTGATTTCTCTCTATCTGTTTTTATTATCACTGTCAATTTTAACTTGTATTGTTATGTGGTCTGTTTATTAGCTTAACTTTTTTTACTAACTGTTATATGTGCAAACTATATCTTTTGTTGTTATAAGTAACATTTATTCTTTTTCATAAGTGAACCTTGTCATTGCTTTCCTTCCCAACATCTCCTCCTTGATCCTGAACCAAAAAGCCCAGTGGCTAATAAAGTTGCAGTGCTCGGTCAGTCTGCAACTAAATTGATATACTCACAGTGCCCAGCTGGCTTGTGACAAAATGGCATCATGAACAGGATCGAGGATGGAGAGTTTGGAGGGGAAGAATGTTGTGGAGGGGGCAGAGAGGTGGGCCCCACTGATTGCTTTAATAGAAGAGGTTACGGGTATTAAGAATCTGGGGCGGGATAAAGAGAGACCGAAACCCACCTGGAGTGATCTTGTCACACTTCCCTGTCAGTGGACTGCGTCCACTGCAGTGCAGAAAGGCAAACATGGTGCCAGGATAATTCTCTCAAAAAGCTTGCCAAGGATCGAGGTAAGACTGACTGGCCTATAGTTTCCTGGGTCCTCCTTCCTCCCTTTTTTGAAAATGGGAACCATGCTGGCCCTTTTCCAGTCCTCTGGCACCACACCAGAGCACCATGTGTGCTTGTAAAGCCATGCCAGGGGTCCCGCAAAGACCTCTGCTAATTCCCTCAGCACTCTGGAGTGGATATGGTCAGAACGTGCTGATAGAATCTACGTCCAGCCCCTCCAGAAGTTCCCTGACTAGGTCCTCACCCACCCTAGGCCCGGGTGCACTTGCCCTGGGTCCTATAGGGGTCCCAGTGAGGGGGTGACCCAGTCCCTGCTCAGAAAAATGGAGGCAAAGAAATTGTTAAATAGGTTAGCTTTGCTGTCTGGTGCGATGACCAGATTTCCTAGCGTGCCCTGCAGAGGCCCCACATTACCCAGTACCTTCTTTTTGCCCCCTATGTATTTAAAAAAGGACTTCTTGTTGTCCTTGATCCAGGTCGCTAGTCCCAGTCCCATCTCTGCCTTGGCCTTCCTGACCGCCTCCCTGCAGCCCTGAGCAACCGAGGTACAGTCCTCCCTGGTGATGGTCCCTCCCTTCCATTGAGTGTATGCCTCCTTTTTAGCTAGGAGACATGCCCGTATGCTTCTGGTGAGCCATGGGGGCTTTTGCGCCCTCTTGCCCCCTTTGATCCGCATTGGGATTACCTCCCTTTGGGCTTAGAGGATCATCTCCTTGAGGGATGACCACTCTTCTTGAACCCGCAGCTCCTCGCCCCTCCGGGACCTCAGTGCCTGCCCGACTGTTCTCCTTACCTCATTGAAATCCGCCCTCCTGAAGTCCAGGGCTGCTGCCTTGCTGCAGGCCTTTGCCACCTTGCGCTGGATGGTGAATTCCAGCAGGCGACGATCACTGTTGCCCAGGTGTTTGAGCACCCACAGACCCTTCACCAGGTCATCGCCCATGGCCAGGAACAGATCCAACAAGGTATCTCCCATGGTGGGGCTGTGCACCTCCTGGGTTAGATGGAGGTCCTGTATCTCAGCTAGAGACCTACGTGAGTGGTCAGACCTGGCTGACTGCTCTTCCCAGCAGATGTCTGGAAAGTTCGAGTCACCCGTGATGACCATGTCCTTTGACCTCACTACCTCCACGAGCTGACTTAAGAATTCCCAGTGTAGCTCTTCCCCTTGGTTGGGTGGTCTGTAGTAGACCCCCACCATTAAGTCCCTTCCCCCTCAACTTCCTTGTATTCTAACCCAGAGCACTTCAGCGTGCCCCTCATCTGATCCTGTGCTACTCATTGAGGATGTGTATTTCTCCTTGAACTAGAGCGCCATGCTCCCACCTTTCCTCTCTGTCCTATTCCTCCTGTACAGCCTATAGCCCTGATATTCACCTCCCAGTCGTGCGTTGGGTCCCACCATGTTTCTGTGAGCCCCACTATGCCTGGCTTGGTGTCAGCTAGCAGGAGGGCAAGTTCCTCCTGCTTGTTCCCCATACTATGAGCATTTGTGTACAGGCATTTGAGGCCTCCTAAAGATGCATACACTGGCCCCCTAATCTCAGTACTACCCGGGCCCCAGTTGCTTACCTGGGTATTTGTTCTGCGGGGCACACAGGCAGACAAGGCCATTGAATGCTGTGCCAGAGAATGCCCTTGTACTGGGAGAGCCAGGATTGAGACCTCACAATGCACATGTCATGTCCTGCGAGCCCAGCCTCTGTTAGCTGGGTTGAGAGCTGCCGTCAGTCCCTGCTGGGCTGGGCTGGTTGTACATCATCTTGTGGCCCCGAGGTGTCAGGCTGGGCACTAGCACATCCCTGGGGCAAGCAGAGCCCCTCCACGGGGCTGGGGTGAATGTGCACCCAGAGATATAATTCCTGTGTCAGGACATTGCAGGACCTCAGCGACAGCCTCCTCCTCCCCACAAAGACTGCTCACACCCGCAGTGCCGGGGAGCCCAGGGCAAGGCTGCTGCGGTGGAGGAGATGAGGAAGTGTTTGCAGTCTCTGGTGCATGAGGATGGTACGTGGTGTGTTGTGTATTTGCTGCAGTGCCTTAGAAGAGTGTTTCCCGTGCTCATTTGCCGTCTGTCCGGACCAGTGCAAATGTGCTGGGAAAACATAACATCACAGAGCAGCTTTTGAATTGGCCTGGATGCCAACCACAAGCTCTTCCCTTCTCTTCTTTTGGGTGTTCTGGGTCTTGAATGGGTCTGGGTGTGCGTTCAAACTCTGCTCCTCACATGTCACGTAAGAGCAGTGTCTATCAACAGGAGTTAGGGATCCGGGTGGCAAACAATGAGCCATGAATTCCTACGATGATGCTGTGAGGATACGTCCTGGGGACATCCAAGGATGCAAAAGAAACAGAGTTGAGCATTGATATTGTCTTCCGAACAGTGTCAGTGAGAGCAGTTGGGAGCCACAACCAGGTCCAGGGGTCATGTGTGGGAAAAGGGGAAAACGGGAGAAGCGCCAAGAAGAACCACAGCAGTGATTCAAAGCTTGGAGAGAGGTCTTACAGCAGGGTGTCGACAATATGGCCCATGAGCTGGATCCAGTCCCCAGAGCCATGTCTTCTGGTCTGCAGGGCTCCTGGAAGGGCCAGGATTTTGGGGTGGGACAAGCAGGTGAGGAACCGCCACTGAATTGCAGGATGTGGAGCCCCCATGGACTTGTGCTCCAGCACTGGGGGAATGAATGATGGCTGTGTTAATCGCTGAGGCTCCCTGCCTGCTCCAACCATGGTTGCCACTGCTCCCACAACTGGGAGAGGGTAGTCCTGATCCAGACTGCGTGGATCCCTGCAAGCCAGATCTAGCCCTGAGTGCCAGGGGAAGGCTAAGTGGGTTTATTCCCAAGGGCCCTGTTTATTGCAATGAAAAAGAATTCATGCAGAGCGCCACAGGACTGTGGTTTGACTGCTACAGGAAGCATAAGCGATACAGGATGACCCAAGATCCCAGCAGACTTGCCATACGCAGCTGCTGCTTCTTTCCTAATCATGCAGCCCTTTCTAATCTACATGCTTTGCTTTGTAACCTGGGTTGATCTCTGGAAAACCAGACCTTGGGAAGCTTGGGCCAGGCTTGGGCCTGGGGCTAATAACAGCAAAACAGTGCTGTAGGCTGTCATGATTGCGTAGGCCTTGTGAATCTCATAAGGCCGACCCAATAAATTGGCTAGAGAGGAAACAGGTGCACAAGGCATCTTCTGCAATGTTTGGCACTTCCTGGGAATTGTCTCCAGGGTTAATATTGCCTCCTGGCAGGAGTGACACACACTCTCCTGCTGTGCCCTCGGCCCTGTACAGTCAGCTACTTCCGGTTTATTCTTTGCTTTGTGCTTGGACAGGGTACAGCTCCACTCACCAGCTCTGGTCTGAGGCAGTATTGGATACCCTCCAGGGGATGAGAGAATAAGGGGAAGCCTGCCTGGATGATACCACTTGACCCCCTACACAATTTTCAGCCCTGGAAGCAGGGCCCACAGTTTAGGATTATGTTTCTGGACCTTCTGGAGGAATGGATCCACAAAGCCCCCAGTCTGATAGAGAAGAGACCATTGGTAGTGGTACTGGGGAGGCTGGGAGAGAAGCTGCCCAGGTCAAATGGTGCAAACAGGACACTAGTTTGCAGCCCCATCCAGACTCAGAGGTCTTCCTGCATGGCCCCCAAAGAGATACCCACTTCAACAGCCATCCTGCTGTTCTGCCCAGTCCCTACAGCACATAGATTGGCCCAGAATACCCTTCTTTCTATTTTACTACTGGGAAACACTTGGGGCATAGGCACACATAACACATAGAATGGTTTAAGTAATAAAAAGAGGACAGATCTAAAAGTTTGTTAAAACAATTTAAAGCCACCTGGAATTGTTCAAAAGTCTACATGGAAAATCAAGCACTATTTTGAACTGATGCACTGTGACCTGCTTCAATGTTATATGTGGACATGAAGCATTCAATGTACAGGCCCATCCTCCAGGCACCCCACTCGGCATTGCTCCTTACCCCTGCACCCTCACTGCTACAACTAGCTGGTCTGATATGCTGCCAGAACTGAATTGACCCCCTTTCTCACTTTTTGTTTGTCTTTTTACCAATGACCTTCCTTGCACTGCTTGTTCAATAAAAAAACTGCCTTTCTAACAATCAGCTGTGTCCTTACTTCCAACTTGACCAGAGTTTAGATAGACAGGCTTTCAAATGCAATCCATTCTCCTTCAGATCTGTTTTATTTCAGATTTGAAGAACACACTGCATTCAAAAGTTTGTCCGAGTCTATACAAACAATACAATTGGTCCAATAAAAGAGGTCATCCCACAAGATTTTTTGCCTTTCGTATATTCCTGGACCATCATGGCTACAGCATATTCCCAATTGGTGGCATTGTGAAATGGTTCAAGTGTCATGTGTGTCTGCACCAAGAGGTGTTGTCAGCTCTAGAATGAAGCACACTAGGCCAAAAACATAGGATGGAGGTAGGGAAACAACCAGGGAAAGACCATGTCGTAGATAGTCAGTGATTTTCATTGCAGTTCAAGAACCCACTGAGTGACTTTGTGTCTTTTGGGGGTGGTCACAGTGGGAAGAGAGAGGGCAGCTTCTGCACAGCAGGGAAGACTGCCCATGTTCTAGTAAGGATTACAATTTCCTTTGTAAAAGGACCCAGGCCCCCTCTTCCATTTCTTCAGCCTTTCCCAGCTCTGTACTCTTCATAAGGCTGCCATGGTACAGGTTCCTTATTTGTGATTTCTAGATCCTTCTTGCTTTTAATGCATGGATTTGGTGTTTATTCATACATTTTTGTATAATTAGCATGATTAAATTTCTTGCCAAACTGATGTTTATGAGTAATTAATTAATTATTCAAATAAGGAATTTGACTCTGACTGCCACCAAGGGCTGGATCCAGAAATGCCAGTGTGATGCAGTGCAATGAGTAATGATTAGGAGTTTGGCCCCTACTGTAGAATCCAGAACCTTTATGGTGCAGAGAGGATAACTTGAAGTTAGAAAACTCAGTGGGGAGCATCTATATAGCAATGTGTTGCAGGTGTCTACAAATCATGGTTTATATCTGGCCTGCAAAGTCATTAGATTAGGCCTGTGGAGCTGGAGGCTTTGTTAGGATTTAGGCAGTGGGGGGCTTTGCCAATGCTGGTGTTCTTGTGGGTGGGGGGCTTTATCCATCCTTTGGCCAAGTGGTGGGGGCTTTGTCTGTGCCACTGCATCTCTTAGCACTGGCCTGCTTCAGACCTGAGTTGAGTCATTGTGGCCGGCTGTTAGAAAACACTGCTGACCATTGGTCTACTGGATACAACACTTATCAGGGATGTGGGAGACCTGGATTCAAGTTCTTGTGCATGAAGGGATTCAGACCAACAGAGCTCACCTCCCTGGAGACCACTGGGGTCTAATGTTGAAGTGCCACTTTACAGTAAGGAATAAAATTAATTAATTAATTAACGCAAATGCAGGGAGAGAAAAAGTGAGCATGACTCTTACCTATTGGTTAGGGTATTTGGATTTATGTGGGGGGACCTGGACTCCAGTCCCTGCTCCATGGACTGTTTAGGTATTTTACAGAATTACAATCTAATCTCCCAGACAGTGCTGTAGGAAGTCTCCCCTTCAATGGATCTTTCACACAAGGGGAACAATTTCACTGGCAGTTTCGAACAAGTCCTCCAGTATCTTCCTTCTGAATGGTTTCCAGATATTCCAGCCAATTTAAAGCTTCTGAATGGTTCTGATAATGTATAACCACTCAGATTCCTTTTACTTCAACTGTCCTTAGACTGACTAACAGCAGTACAAGCCTTGCATTTTTTGGATAAGGTAATTTTAACTATGCCACAGGGCCTTACTATTTCAAGGTTTTGTTAAATTTACTAGGCCTTACTTATACAAGGCCTTACTACATTTTAAACTGAATTAGGCTTTTAGCAACGACATATAGCTTAATAGCTAAACAAATACATAAAAACACTTAGTCTAATCTTCATAGAGCCTTCAGCAAGCACTTTTATCAGACAGACATAATTTCAGCTGTCATAGTCTATGTGCAAATTGCTGATTCTATGAATCAGCATTGAATCTTCAGATTTGGATTCGGCTGAATCGAATCGGGGACAGCGATCCAAATCGACAAATAGAATCACTGTCCCTGATTTAGGACAAATCCAAATCTGAATCCAATATGGCCCATTTCGCACACCCCTAGTTTGTGACAAAAGAAGTCCCTCTATTTGTAATAAAGGAAGGAGCAAACTTTCAAACTCTACTGCCATTTGTTCATTTTTATCTTTCATTGTTTATTGCACTTTTCAAGTTCTGATTGTAAAGCTAAACACAATGAAATTTTTCCTTGAAGGTAGCAGAATAAATAGTATTTCCAAAATGAATCAAATTGGAAATATGTATCTTTTACTATTTCTGAAATTAGCGGGAATTAAACCTATTTAAACCCTGATGATTAAGGAAAGACATATAGGCTCAATTAGCACCACGGTTCCCAGAGGATGGGGATCATTGTTTTGCACTGACTTAGCAAATGTCCATGGAGATGTGGGAGGGATTGACCAGCCTCACTGGAGCTTTAGTTTCATTTCTGGGAAGTTTTCACTTGCAGTCTTGTGTCCAGCTCTGGGCACCATACTTCAAGAAATGTGCAAAAATTGTATCAAGTCCACCAGATAGCAACAAAAATAATTAAACATCAAGGAAGCAAGCCTTACATGGAATGGTTGGAAGATCTGGGGCTCTATATCCCAGAGAAGGAGGGATAGCAGGGGAGATTTAGAAACACCTGAAATGCAGGTTAGTTTGTAGTGAGGAAAATTTAGGTTGAATATTAGGAAGCCTTCTCACTATGAGGGTGGTTAAGCCTGACACAGATTACCTAGAGAGACCTTAGTGCTCTCTCCTTGGTAATTTGTCAGAGCAGGCTAGATCAACACTTGTTGGGAATGGTTTATGTAGATCAATGATCAGTAGGAGCCAGCACCCCTGCAGTTTTCAGCCCGCTGCGCCTTAACACACACAGGGTCATTTGTGTCACAAGTTTTGCCTGTCAGCAGCTTGGGGTACAGTTCCCCCCAAACCCCTACACCGGTCTTCTTGCAACTTAGCAGGCTTTGTGGTCTCAGTAAGAGCTGTCACAACCAAATTAAGCAGTGCCCATGCCACAAGCAAGAGAGATTATTCAAAACAGTTTTATTTGCACTAGGTTAACTAAGGGTTAACAAGATGATAGTAACAGCCTTCTTTGCTGTGCATGCCAAAAAGATTTATAGCTGCGACACTAACTAGAAATGAAACTTGGGCCTTCTGTGCTTTACATAAATCATTATAATTGGTCAAAGAAAACAGGGAGTAGCCCTGTGATAATACCCTAGTGAAAACCGCTATATAATTGGCGATTATAATTACATTTATTAAATTTATTGGCGAAAAGCAATTGGCTATTACACAAACAAAACCTGCTTACACTTCCACGAAGTCGGAGACTTCCGTACGCACCTTGGAGACCTCTGAACATACGTGTCAGAGTAACTGACAATCTGATCAATTGTCAGTTCCCCTGTCTTGACCCAATTTCAGACGTAAATCAACGACTGCCGGCCCGACCATTTCTGCCCGAACACTTATGCAGACCGACCTAACGAACTCTAAGCTGTAACTAACCAAGTACCTCTGACCTCCGTTATTCACCACCTTGACGGAGTGAGTAAATAATCTTGCTTTGCAACCAATAAGCGTCTGTGCCTAATTCCACTCCAAGCGTCACAAGTACCCGCCTGACGCCCCCTAAAGGCCTCGTACCCCTCGCTGCAGTGCACAGCAGTGACAAGAGCTACCACACATGCAGTTTTGACCCCCCTGTGTTGTAACACATAGATGTGACAGGAGTTTTGCTTTCAGGAATTTGGGGTGCAGTTCCCTGCAAACCCCTACACCAATCTTCTTGAAACTTGGCAGACTTTGTGGTGTCATCAGGGGCCACCATTCCTGCAGTTTTCAGAGCCCTGTGGTGTAACACACAGCCATGACATGAGTTTGGCTTTCAAGAATTTGGGGTACAGGTCTCCTCAAACCCTTACACTGATCTTCCTGAAACTTGGCAGGATGCATTCTATCGGCAGAGGCTAGCACCCCTGCAAGTTTCATCCAAACCTGGTCCGGAGCTCCAGATCGGATCCCTGGCATCCGAAGCAGCCACATCTGAAGCCAGATCGGATCGCTGTCGACTTGCAAAGCCCTAACATATACATTGGAAGGACATGGAAAAATAAACTTATATGGAACTGGGAATCCAAAAAAATGTTCATTTTGAAAATGTTGGGAAAAACCTGCTTCATTTTTAAGATGTCTTTTGACAACAAACAGCTCAGCAGAATAACAAAACCTTCTTGGATGTTCTGGTATGGTAAAGTCCACATTTTATGGCAAAACATAAAACTGTAAAAACAAAACAAAACCTGCATTCAGTTCTAGAACATCAAACATCAGTGGTTATTGTTGCTACTGAATGTCTTCTTACCAGATTTCATTAATGTCAAATAGGTAAAAATTATGCCCACAAACCACAATTCCAGTTCCTCTCATTTATTACTAAAGGAGATGCTGAAGTTCACAACCCTTCTAAATCAAGACTGCAGAACAGACCTAGACAGTGGATTCCCATTTAAAATATTCTTAAAGCAGAAATACAGACAGAAAAATAATCTCTTTTTTGCAGGTCAGCTTTTCTGCTAGGACTAAAGATGAGACTAGAATCACTACATGGACTGCATCTGCTGAAGGGGAAAGCAAACTGGTGCCTAGACTTGTCCTGAGCTATGGAGAGGAATACCAGCATTGACAGATGGGAGGGTAAAGAATATTTAGTACACGATGGCATAGGTCCTGAATTACAGCCTTTACAAGAAGCCGTTCCCTGCACTGATTCCTCTTTAATGGCACTCACAGGAAAAGTTTTCTCCCCAGTCACCTGTTTCCATCTGTTTAGACTGTGAATCAGATTATACCCTAACACCAAATGGCAAGAGTTCTACTGTAATCCTTTTTATGTTTCTGTAAACATTGTCCAAAAAGTACTGGAGCACATTAAAATACTCAACCTATTTGTCCTTGTCATCAGCCCTGCAAGCTAAGGAACATTGGCCGCATCTATATAAAATGCAGACTGCAGAGTTGTTACTGCATAGTAGCATCATGTCATCTTTCATAACGCTGACTGCACAGTAACCCAAGACTACTGTGAAGTAACGTTGTGTCACACTTTCTGCTACATGATAGCGCTGTGCAAAACTTCGAGTGCTGATTCAATTTGGAGGAGATTTGGCTCAATTTGGTGGCCAAATCTCCAAATCTGAATTGAATCAGGGGACCAATAAAAAGGTCTGAATTGATTCAAAGCTCTCCAAGTCTTCGGAAAAGATTCAAAGAGCTTCAATGATTTGGGTAGTTCCTGGTGGCTGCAGCAGTGAGCTGGAGCCAAACCGGGAGCTGGTAAGTAGGGGGTGGAGGATGGGGAAGGGGACCATGGGGGGAACCCTGCCAGGCTCCATTCCCAGCCCCTTCATGGCAGCCCGTCCGCCCCAGCTCCCAGCACTTAAAAAAAAAAATCCCCACTCACTGGGGTGCTGCCATTGTATGGGGGGCTCTGCCATGACCACCCCAAATCCCCCACATTTCCCCTCACCCCCGTGGCTCTCCCACCTACCCCAGGTAAAGCTCTTTAAAAAAACCCAAAACTTGAAATGTCCCCTGGTCCCATCAGCTCCCACAGCAGCCTCAGGGCTTCGGGGGGCTCATGGAAGAGCCCCTCTTGTGGCGCGGGGCAATGGGGGACAGTGGGGATCACCCCCCCCCCGGGCAGGAACCATTGCATCCCGGGGTTTGGGGTTTTTTTTTTCTCTTCAACGGCTGGAGCTGGGGCAGGCAGGGTATCCATTGGGGGAGGGGAGGTGGAGCTGGGGGAGCAGGCAGAGGATGGGCCTAGCTGATTCAGAGATTTGGCAGCAGCTGAATCTCTGAATCCAATTTGGCTGAATCGATTTGGGAGAGTGAATCGAATCACTGAATCAAATCACTGTACCCCAAATTGGCCGAATCTGAATCTGAAGCAAATACTAGCAGCTTCACACAGGCCTACAAAGTGGCGCTACTGCGTAGTCAGCATCTCTTGTAGACACAGCCACTGTTATGTTCAAGGTTGAGGAACAGAGATACATAAGATCCAACTGAAGGTGTGGGGCAGAGCAGAAGCAATGCACAGACCTCAATAACTCCAAGTCAAAACTTCAACAAAGAAACAATCTTTCCACCTAAAATCTCATATACAATGTTCACCTAAAATTTAGACCCACAGGACTGAGCCAAATAATGTGCCACGGTGTGATCAAGGCAGGAGCAGCTTTGGCTGCAGCTGGAGGTGAAGCCAGGATTGACCCGAGCAGGAAGGAGCCCGGAGACCTCAGCAGAGGGCAGGGCTGATTACCCCCTGGCAGCAAGAGACAGGCCAGGGACAGAAACACGCCGGCTGGGCCAGGGCTGGGACACAGGATCATTCCCCTCCTGCACCTGCCGGTCACAGGCAGGGATGAGAGACTCTGGGGGCTCAGGAGAGCCCGGCAAAGGGTGTGAAGGGAAGAGCATGGATACAGCTCATCTCCCTCTGCCCTATCTACTGCCTGTCTTCAATACCACTCTGTTAAACCTTCCCTATTGTCATTCTTTGAGGACTGCTTCCCAGAGAGACATTCCCACTCCAGCAAGTCACAGTCAAAGAAATATAAAATATGGACCAGATCAGTCCACATGTCACAAAGATTAGTTCTGTCCCAGATTTCATGTGCAGGTCCAATTTCCCAAGTTTCCAGAGCTTACCCAAAAGGAACAGCCTAAGACATAGCAGATGGAAGGGAGTAAAATATATACACAAATAGGAAGAGCTTAATGTGAAAATGGAGAGATAATGTGTGGGGAAGTGGGAGTGAGGAAGCCATAAGTGACTTACATAAAGAGAAGTTAATTGTGTTAAAAGCCAGGAAGTGTACTTGGTGTCTTAATAAAGAGAGTTGGAGTATTGTTGGAGCTCTGCCAGTCCAGGAATGTCCAGGAGGCAAGGACGTTTTATGGTATCTTTTATTGGTTTGACTCCATAGTTGGAAGAGCTGTTGGATAAACTTTTGGGCATCAAGTGCCCTTCCTCTAATAAATGAGAAAAAAATGAAAGATTATATCATGATGGTTGGATGGTATGAATGATGCAGCTGGGAGTAGTCCACATCACATCATGAAGGACTTCCATGAGCTGGGTGCCAAGCTTAGGAAGTTGGGGGCACAGGTGGTATTCTCTTCCATCCTTCCAGTTGGTAGCAGCCAGTGGTGCCAGGATGCCTGCATCAGGGTAGTCAACTAGCGTTTCCAGGGATGGTATCTTTGTGAGGGCTTTGGATTCTAGAGCCATGATCAGCACTTGCAGGGAGGAGGCTTCCTGGGATGGGACTATCTTCATCTCTCTGCTAGAGGTAAGCATAAGTTGCCTGATCTCCTCGGAAGAGTTTTAAACTAAGTTTGACAGGGGATGGGGAACCAGTGGTCGAGGAGAACCCAGGGTTGGCAAGCTGCAAACAAGGCACCGGATCAAACCAGGGAAGCTCTAAGGGGCACACTAGACATCATGGTAAAGGGGCACCAAGGGCACCCATCGGGGAATAAACAGGAGGAGGTCACACACTTACTTGCTAGCACCCGGTATGACCTGGTCGGCTTCATGGAAACATAGTGGGACTCTACTCACGACTGGGTGGTAGGCATTGAGGGACACAGGTTGTATAGGTGAGACAGAGTGGGGAAAAAAGTTGCGGGGGTAGCTTCCTATGTTAAGGAGCAATACACATCTTCCATCATCAAGGTGGAGGTAGAGGAGGGGAATACTGAGGTATTGCGGGTTAGGATCCAGGGGGATCCAGGGGAAAAGGACTTGGTAGTGAGGGTCTACTATAGACCTCCTCATCAGGATGATAAGCTAGACCTGGTATTCTCCAGGCATCTCTCGGAGGCCATTCAGGCGAAAGAGGTGGTGGTCATTGGGGACCTAAATTACCTGGACATCTGCTGCGAGGAGCAGATGGCCAAATCAAACCAGTCACGTAGGTTCTTAAACTGCATGCAGGACCTCCACCTAACCCAGGAGGTGTCCAGTCCCACCAGGGATAATGCCTTGCTAGACCTGTTCTTAACAACTGGAGATGATCTCGTGGGTAACCTGTGAGTACACAGTAACCTGGGAGATAGTGACCATCATTTGGTCGAATTCATTGATCCAGCAAAGGGTGGCAAAAATAACCAGCTAGGCTAGTGCTAGACTTCAGAAAGGCCAATTTTAGTCAGCTTAGAAGGCTAGTTAGTGAGGTGGCTGAACTCAAGAGCATTGAGCAAATGGGGTCCAGGAGGGTTGGCAATTTCTCAAGGGAGTGATCCTTGGGGCACAAAAGGAGACTATCCCATTTCCCAGGAAAGGGGGCAAGGGGACAAAAAAAAACCCTTGGCTGAATAGGGAACTCCAGAAAAGACTGAGGGCAGAGAGAGAGATTTACATGCAGTGGAAGCAGGGGGCAGCCACCAAGAAGGAATATACTTCCCTGGCACACTATTGCAGGGAATCAGTTAGGCAGGCCAAGGCAGGACTGGAGCTTAGGCTGGCTTCAACAATCAAGGACAATAAAAAGTCCTTCTACAGATACATAGCGAGCAAAAGGAAGGCACAGAGTAGCATAGGGCCCCTGCAGGACAAATCAGGGCAGCTGGTGCCATGCAAAGGGAAAAAAGTGGAGCTCTTCAATGAGTTCATCACTTTAGTATTCCTAAGTACTGGCAAAGACAATTCGTCCCACTTGAACATAGATAGATGTTTGGGAGGCACTAGACTGCCAACAGTTACTGCTGACTTAGTGACGGAGCACTTGAAGGAGCTGGATGGGTACAAGTCAGCAGGTCTGGATGACCTCCATCAACAGGTGCTGAAGGAATTGGCCAGTGTCATAGCTGAGCCATTGCCATGGCTGTTTGAGCACTCATGGTGCTCTACCCAGGACCCCAAGGACTGGAAAAGGGACAACGTGATACCCATTTTTAAGAACGGTAGGAGGGATGAGCCGGGTAAATTTAGGCCAGCCAGTCTTACCTCTATCCTTGGGAAAGTACTGGAAAAAATCATCAAAAAGTGCATTTGTGAAGGCCCAGTGGGGAAATGATACTGAAGGGAAACCATGCACGGGTTTGTCACAGGTAGATCCTGCCTGACAAACCTTATAGCCTTTTACGACCAGGTCACACACTGCATAGATGCAGAAGCCAAGGCAGATGTCATCTACCTGGACTTTAAGAAGGCCTTCAACACAGTTTCGCATCCTATTCTCATAAGGAAGCTAGCAAGCTGTGGAGTGGATGCTTACACAGTCAGGTGGGTGGGCAACTGGCTTAGGGACCGCACCCAGGGAGTGGTGGTGAATGGGTCATTTTCAGCCTGGAAGAAGGTGGGCAGTGGGGTCCTGCAGGGTTCGGTCCTTGGACCGGCAGTATTTAATATCTTCATCAGCGATTTGGATGAGGGTGTGGAGAGCACCCTGTCCAAGTTTGCAGATGATACTAAGTTATGAGGCAAAGTTAACACACAAGTTATGGGGCAGGGAGCAGATACAGGCCTATCTGGACAGGTTGGATCAATGGGCAGAATACAACAGGATGCAATTTAACAAAGGCAAATGCAAGGTACTCCACCTAGGGAGGAGGAATCCCCAGCACATCTATAGGTTGGTGGATGACCTCCTCAGCAGCATAGTGGCTGAAAGGGATCTTGGAGTCACAGTTGACTCCAAGATGAACATGTGCTGGCAGTGTAATGAGACCATCAACAAGGCCAATCAGACCTTGTCGTGCATTAGCTGATGCATGACCAAGACATTGAGGGAGGTGATGGTCCCCCTCTATGTGACACTGGTCAAGCTGCAGTTGGATTACTGTGTCCAGTTTTGGCTGCCGCACTTCAAGAGGGATGTGGAGAATTTGGAGAGGGTTCAGAGTTGGGTCACTCACATGATTAGTAGCCTCCATGAAAGAGGCCTCCTATGAGAGGAGGTTGAGAGATCTGGATCTCTTCAGCCTTCACAAGAGATGGCTGAGGGGAGACCTTGTAATGGCCTATAAGTTTATCAAGGGAGGACAACAGGGAATTGGTGATGCGCTGTTTACCAGGATATCCCTAGGAGTAACTAGGAATAATGGGTATGTCACAGAGCACTGAGGTGCCCTGTGCCTGAAGAGGGGAAAACTGCTAGGGAAGGAGCCCTAGCAGTGACTAAGGAGCACAGCTGTGGGTTGCTGGGGCAACCAGGGAAGGTCAGCTGACCAGAGGGGGCAGGGCCTGGCCCTTATAAAGCCCAGGAGCTGAGGCCAGAGGCAGTTCCCTGCCAGCAGTCAGAGAGGTAGGAGCTCCCTAAGCCACGATGCGAGTAGAAGCCTGACAGCAGGTACAGCTTGACCTGAGTGGAGCAATGTTGTGGTAGCCAGGTGGCTTATGTTTGAGTTATAGCCAGGAGGCTCAAGTTTCTGTTGCTGTTATAACCGGTGGTTTTGGTGAGGCTATTAGGGGTTGGAGCAGGCCTCATAGGGGACCCACAGTAGCATGGGGACCCCAGCACCAGTAGAGGCGCAGCATACAGGGTACATAGACCCCGGCCCCAGAGGGGGGCACTGTGGAAAAGCCTCAGAGCGGGGGTGGCGAGCCCCAGAGAGGGGGTCCTGCTGAAAAACCCCAGAGTGGGCATGGTGAGCTCCAGAGAGGGGGTCCTGTTGAAAAACCCCAGAGTGGGGGTGGCGGTCCCCAGAGGGGGGCGGGGGGGCACTGTTGAGAAGCCCCAGAGCGGGCGTGGTGAGCCCCAGAGTGGGGGGTGACACTTGAGAAGGCCCAAAGAAGGGCCTGATTGGGAAAAAGGCCGAGACATAACAGCTATTCCATCTGCGAGGCTTGGGCTGTGGTATTGGGGAGGATAGGAGCCGCAGACAGTGCTCCCTGGCAACGGGGCAGTACAATGGCAGCCTCCCGGTAATTAACATCAACTAATTAATTAACAACAAGGCATGGCAGGCGAGAAGGCGGGTGGTTGCCTCAGGAACAGGTGTGCGGGTCACAGTTTATCTCGGCACAGAACAGTTACCTGTTACAGGGTACAAACTAGTAGAGAGTAGATTCAGGTTAGACATTAGGAAGAATTTTTTCTCAGTAAGGGTGGCCAGAGTCTGGAATGGGCTGCCAAGGGAAGTGGTACTCTCACCTAACTTGGAGGTCTTCAAGAGGAGGCTTGATAGACACCTGACTAGGGTCATCTGACCTCAGCGCTCTTTTGTGCCTGGGGCAGGGGGTTGGACATGATGATACTTCGTGGTCCCTTCCGACTCTATAATCTACGAATCTATGAATCTATGATGGAAAAGGAAAGCAACCTGAAAAACTACTAAAATTATAGCAGCTCATGCACTCTTTCAAGTTACGGTAAGAGATTCCTTTATGGAAAGGGCTCTGGTCCATCTGTCTGGGCCTGTAGCAAGTATGATCTAGAGGAGTAGTCCCCAAACAGTCCCTACACGTCAGTGGCTGTTTCAAGAACAGCTGTGTCCCCAGCAGGGAACAATAGAAATAAAAGGAAAGTCACATGCCCTCATGGACAGGGTGGATGACAATGGGAGAGAAAGCTGGATGCTTCCTCTCCCTTATCGCCACTCATTGTGATGACAAGCAAATTTGAGGGAAGAAAAAGCAGGCAGAAAGGAGCAATAGCTACAGAAGAGTGAACAGACACACAGAGGAAGGAATCACAAAGAGGAAGAGAGGGCAGTACTGGGTAGGAGGAGACAGCAAAGGAAGGAAGTAGAGATAGACATAGGGCAGAGGAATCAAAAACTGCAGTTTAGACAAAGTTGTCTTGGTGTATGCATGTGCAAACACGAGCTCACATAACTCCTCCGCTCAGCTGCCCTGGCTTCTAACACCCCTTGGTCCAGGTCTATTCAGCAGGCAGCTTCCTGCTCTCTCCTCAGGCTCTCTGGTCAGGCTCAAGTCCCTTTTCATTGTTGCACCACCCAAACTTACTCTGATCCTGGCCCCACAATACTCAGACCTTTCTCCCTAGTACCTATATTATGGTGTATATTTTATTTCTCCTTTCTCACCTCAGTTGCTTGAAATACTTGAAACGCTTGAAATACTCATCTTTTTCTTGCTCTCTCCTTGATTTAATCGTAATTCTTATTTTCCCCATTTCCAATTTTTGTATTTTTGGGCTGGTCTTTCAGAGACAGAAAGTTCACTTTGTCCCTTTTCCACAGGCAATAAGGCAGGTAGGAACAGAGGCAATAAGGGAGGTAGGAACCGCAGTGACTAGTGCTTGAGGTAGAGCAGGTCTGGCCTGTGATAGTGGCTGGGTCACTTTGCTGGCTGTGTAGCCAAACATGGCAGGGAATTTGGGGGAAGGGGAGATCAGGAGAAAGGACCTCTCAGAAATCTCTGCAGGAGGCAGGCAGAGAAGGGTCTGGAGGAGGAGGTGCAGTCCCATGCAGATCCATTACTGTGTCATGGGCTGCCACATCTCATGGTGTGCTTTGAAATGCATGAGGATGTGAGAGTCCTGCCATGAGGAGTGACATCCCCACCCACTGCCAGATTGGGATATATCGTATGGGGCATGGACACACATAATGCTCAGGGCAGAAACACATTCTCCACCCTGGGCAGGTGCTCTGGCAGCTTGAGGGAGCTTGAAGGCACCAATCCTGATCCCTTCAGGCCTCTGAGGGACCCACCTGGTTTTATCCATGTATAGAGAGGCCTGGGGCACATCCCTGTAAGTAAGGGAACCAGTGTGTGTTCCGGTGTGGAGGCATGGGACTGAGGGAATACTGCGCGCCTCGTGCCTTCACTCTAAGATCGGTGTGACCTGAAGCCTCCACCCCAGGACCTGTGCTGGGTCCTGCATTGACCCATGCCTCGTGCAGAGGAATGCATCAGTGTGAGTCCCAGTGTTGGGGGGCACAGAAGCTGAGTAATTTCCAGTGCCCTATGCCTCCAGGCCTGGACCATGCTAAACCATGCTGGACATACCTTGGCTCCTGCCCCCACCTCTCCCTCCACCTCATCCTGAAATGTGCCTCTGCCTGAAGCATGGGTCAGTGTGGGTCTGGACGAGGGGGCACAGGGCACCAGGGATTCCCTGGCATCTGTCATTGCAGGACCTGATATGAGGCAGAGAGGGACAGGAAACATGTCACCTGTTGTCCTGCATCAGGCAGGAGACCCAATGTGGGACAATGGGCAATGTGTGTCATTCAGTAAAGCAGATCAGTGTCTAACGTGATCCCTTTCAATTTGGCAGTGTCTGTTGCTAGGCTTAGACTAGGTGAAATCTTAATGAACTTAAAATTCCTGTTGAAGTGGTTTTAAAGCCTTCTGGAATGGATTAATTGTATACCTGGAAAAATCAAGTGTTGTTTTGAACCAGTTCACTGTACTTTGGTTCAGCAGACACCAAATGGTCTGTGACATGGGTCTGGTCAGTCCTCCAGACACCCCACATTGCATTGTTCCTCCCACCTCCTCCCTGCTGCCCACTGCTGTAACTGGCTACTGTGGTATTTGGCCAGAATAATATTGCCCTCATCTTTTTTCCCTTCCTTTATTGATTAGCTCTGGTCAACTCGCCCACTGTGAGACATCCTGGGCTGGGTGCTCACTCTGCCCCAGTCCTGGTTGTCAGAACCACTGCACTTCAGTGTGTAAAGGATAACAGTCTTACACTGAATGCTAGGGCACCGTATGTGTGGGCACCTCTGACAAACAACAGTTGTGAACCAGTCCCCAATCTGTGACATTTTGGAACTGTTCAATTGTTGTGTTTCAACCCCATAAGAACACAAGAATATAAAAACTGCCATACTGAGTCAGACCAATGATATATGTAGTCCAGTATCCTATCTCCAACAGAGGAATAAGTCAATGCTATAGGAGGAAAGTGTTAAACCGTAGATATATCTAAAGTGATATTTTCCTTATTCCCATATTCATTACCCTACCTGCCATCCACCAGTACTGGTTTAGAAATGCCATAGGACCCATTTAATAATTAATACATATACTAAGCTTGATAGCATTACTCTATTAAAGGATCTAAATGAACAGGCTCCCAGTGCTGGAAAGATGTGGCAATTGACATAATATAAACATTGTACCTTTTTCCAAAGGCGGTGCAGTTTGCCCCAGCCCTGAAAGCAACCACAGAATCAGACATGAGAACTCATTAGAGGAGATGTATAAACAAGGCATTATTGCATGCAGTGTCACACTGGGAAAAAATAGATATAAAACTTCAGTGTGCTGTAATTAATAACCAAGACAGACACTGTGATGGCTTGTCTCTCAGAGGACCACACACTTATCAGTCTTTGATATTTAGATCACTGTTGCTGACATAGTTTTGATACTAAAGAAAACTTTCCCTACAAACACTCTTTAGAAGTATGACGAGATTCAGGATGGACTCAGGAGAAACTCCGCCAGGCCTAGGTCCCACCTGTGCAAAAGATGAATTGGCACTTGCATGATTACAAACTGCCATTTATACTCACAAAGGGAAACAGAAAGTGCTGTGTGTGGTGGGGATTTTTAGGTTCCTTCAAAAAAAAATCTGGCCACAAAAGATTTTGAGTTCTTTGACCTTAGTGAAAATCTCTTCTTGCCACAAACTATTAGTGAGCCTAAGAATTTGACTGGAAAGGAAAGAAAGGGAATTGAAATAAAAAGAAGACACCATTGATTCAATGAGAACTTTCATTACCTGGACAGATCACAGCTCTTTTCCACCCTGAAACAAAGAGAAGTAGTGGTGAGAATTTAGTTGAAGAAATGCAGCTGTAAAAGGATTCTTGGATGAGGAGCATCTGGCCCAAACAAAAGCCAGGAAAGACCAGAATGATGCTGGACACAAATGGGGCAACATGTGGAAGGACTAGATGGGACACTGTCCTTTCATATCAATAAATCCATACAGACCTCATTCATCAATGGGATGTCAAATCTCTAGGTACTGCTTGGCCACTCTCTAAGTTGCAGTGACCAGGCAGCCTCAGTATCCAAAGACACCACTGACTTGGACCTGCTGTACCATTTCCTGGGGGAGGGCCTGGCTCCAGAGATACTCTTGTTATTGCCATCTAGGCTGGATCACTGTTAGTCATTCTCTCTGACCCGACTGAGAAGTTTCTGGTAGGTACAGAATGAAGCTGCCTGTTTTCTCCGGGGCTTGGGGTACCTTGTGTACTTGAGGCACATGTTTAAGTACCTTCAATGATTCCCAACCACATTGTGATGCCATCTTAAGCCCTTGTTCAAACTAATTAATAGCTGCATGTCCAGTTACATCAATGTCCCGATTTCACTCCATGAACTGCTAGAACAGTGGCAGTGCTCTGGGTTAATAAGGGTGACAAAGGCCAGGAAGAAGTGCCTGAGAGCTCTAAGCAAAGCACTCTTGACCAAGGGCATCTTAGTGTTGCTGCTCTTTCTGTTCTCTGTTTTCTGTTCTTTCTAGCATGGACAGAAGGAATCTAACAGCTAGCTCTAGCTACATTTAATACCATGGGAAAAGCTGTGTGGGACACAGAGAAAAAACTTACCAAGTTCTCGTTGAAGGTTTCCTGGATTTGAAAAAAAAAGATATATTGATTAAGTGCTTCACTACAACTTCATAAGTTTAAGCCTCGCACTTTGTGTTCTCTGCCACAACCTCTCTGTGGTGTTTATCTGCATACTGCCAGTAGTACGCAGGGTACTTCTCTGCCTATCTTTCAGTGTGCCTGGGCAAGAGAAGTGGGAAACTCTTTTGGGCTTACTTTTACTGTGCTAAGTTGCTTTTATCTGCTTTTTAAGAATTTGAATATACGGGACCAGGTCAATCAAATCTGTGTGCATGTTCACTGCCTTCAACCTGTGAAAACTGAAGTTTATAAGCGTTTTGATGCTGTAACAAAAAAGTGGGTCGAAGTTTGCTGAGGTGTCCCGTATGGTACCATGACTGGTATGACAGCCTAAGGTGGAGGAATCCTCTGCTCAAGAGTTCCAGGGTAGAAGGGGCAAGCTCCGGGTAGGAGTTGTGTCTGGGGATGGTATTGTACTTTTTCCATCTAGCTGTATAGGGAGATGTTTCGGTGGTACATAAATCCCTCTAGTGGTTGCAGGATGGGATCTAGTACCCACTTGTCTCTAAACAATGGACATCTTTGGAGTGCTAGTAGGTCAGGTAAACACCTATACATGCTAGAGTGTAAAGACTTGAGATTCTTGAGGTTGTTCAAGGTCTAGAAAAAACTCATTTGCTTCTGAAACCAGAAAAGAAAGCAGTGGAAAAGTAGCCCCCACCTAGCCCCGTGGTGCTGAGCAGCTGTTTAGTTACATAGATTACTGGGTTCATGACATTAAATATTCTGCAGTGTTTGACTAACCATGTGAGTGTAGAGATTTGTGTCAAAAGTCATATACCTATTTCAAGGACATAAATTTATTGAAGTTTTAACAGAATAACAGCTCCACTTTTCCTTAATGGTATGTATAGACATTTGTGGAGGTTGGGGGGCAGTTAGAGTTAAAAATGGCCACCTGATCTAAAGTAAGTTCAGATGGGAGGGGTAGAGGTGGGGATTGGGGGATTGGTGGGGCAGGCAGTGTCCACAGGGGTGCTGGGGGGAGTAAGCAGGGTGTGTAGGCAGGTGTCTGGGAGATTGGGGAGGGAAGCAGGATCCATGGGAGGCCTAAGGGAAGGAAGACAGTGTCTGCAGTGGGAGATTTCAGAGATCAAAAGGGAAAGTGGGCTCGGCACACGGGATCAGAGGGATTGAGGAGGCAAGCAGGGTCCATGGAAAGGGGTTTAGAGGAGTCTGAGACAGTTTGGTGGGATAAGGGGGACTTGTGGTGTGCTTGAGGAAGTATGGTGTGTTGGCCAGCTGTCTGCCCCACTCCCCTTTAGGACCCATGGCTATTTTTAGCCCACAATTCCCCTCATCCCCAGACAAGCAACACCCCCTGACAATTGCACTTTGGTTGGCTGCTGTGACACTTATTTATACATTCTTTGTTTTATTAGAATAAAATTATTCATTTACTACACTATATATCCACCCTGTATTTACCTTTTATTTTGAAGAGGTATACAATCAGGATTATGAAATCTAACACAACCACCAGGATCCCACTCAGGCCCACCATCTGGGGATTCACAATTAGAAAAAAGAGCTGAAAAACAAGATGGCCAGAGGTTTTTTTAGTTTGTTATTGGTGGAAAAAAAATCAAATCCATTTATTCCAAGGCCATCCATTAATAGTTCCTCTCAGGAGTTGCCTGAGATATGAATGAAAGCAGCAACTCCTTGC